>NW_024871346.1:2392500-2992500 GCF_019054845.1 Dipodomys spectabilis | reverse complement strand
TATCAGTATTTTTGATACAACATGTGCTTTGTCAGAACTCATATCCAGCTGTGTGGTTTGCTATTTCAGTGACTTCATGGTGTTTATCATGGAATGGAAGTAATTATGTATCAAACTTTTCTGTTTATAACCATCTTAATGTCCTGATTTAAGCAATCATTGCCTATTGAAAAAGCACTGAGATGTGTTTCTAGCTTTCCTTCCAATAACTCTATTTTTATGTCTTTCTCATTTATGTATTGGCTTCTTGTGCTGGAAATGTTTTTCAAAATTGTTTTTCAATGGTGAAGATGGAAACCAGTGTCTCGCACGTGTTAGAGCAATGCTCCTCTGCGGGGCTGTGTCCCTGGCCCGCCCCATGCAGTTAATATCAACATTTCCTTAGGGATATCCAAAACCATTGATTTATGTCTTGTTTTCAGATGATCAGGGAAGTGTTTTAAAAGTCATAGATGGTAGCAAGACTTCATCCTTTCAGGATGAATCCAGTGGTGCCATTGTGATCACGCTGAACTGCAAAGGTGATACTGTTTTACATACTTTCCTGTCCGGATGTTTCCGTATTTTATACGTCTCTTCAAAACAATACCCCATACCTTTTATTGCCTCTTTTAACATTTTTAGTAGCTCAATGCACTATGTGCCTCCAAATACAATGTGCTATGTAAAATAGTTCTGAGTTTATCGTAGGAATATATAATTTAGCATTTACTGATGTGTTTCCAAACATAGCCACTATTGGCTTATGTAAGTTTGGGAGGTTTCTCATTTATGAACTCTTGTGAATTTCCTTAAAATGCTCCATTTCCATTTATTCACCATGCTTCCTCAATTGCCCTAAAGCTTCCAGAATGCTCAACAGATCCCTTACATGAAGAAGATGATTTCCGAGAAGAAGCAGTCCTGGCGGGGCTCCCTGCTCAGCAGAAGGATGGGGAAGTGTGGGTTGAGGGCTCTAAGGACATGGGCAAGCATTACTACAAAGGAAGAGACAAGTCAAGGACAGCGAGAGGTACTTCTGGCAGGCTCATCTCGTTTCTCCACTTGGCCCAAAGCCGCTTCAGCCTGCTAGAGTGGAGAGCGTCTCACACCACGTGGGGAGAAAAACTTCTCAGGAAATCCATCTGTTCCTCCAGGCAGGAAGAGTCGTTCTGTGTTCAGTGCAGATGGGGATACAGACATGATCTCTGTTCTGTGCTGGCCTTTTGTGGTTTTTTTCACAAGGTTTTTTTATGTCAAGCATGAATACGAATAAAATGTTATACTATTACCATGAAAACGTCTTTATTGGCATAGTGACTAATTTTTGGTGTACAGATCTCTCAGAATTACTGCACATTGTGTGTTTTTAAAACCCGAGCAGGTGATTTGGAGCAGCAGCAGCTGTGAATTCTTCACTGGTCATCAGAACTCATTCTGTTAGTCCCCTTTACCCTGCGTGGACATCAGATCAGGAGGCACGACTTCAGATTTAATTTAGCCATCTGTGTTTTGCAGCAGTCTTTTTATTAGTTAAATTAAAAAATAAAATCATGGATCAAGAAAAGGTGGTATATATACACAATGGAATTCTATGCCTCCATCAAAAAGAATGACATTGCCCCATTTGTTAGGAAATGGAAAGACTTGGAAAAAATTATATTAAATGAAGTAAGCCAGACCCAAAGAAACATAGGTACCATGGTTTCCCTTATTTGCATTAACTAGTATGTGTCTGAGTCAAGCAGAAAAGGTCAGATAAGTTGATGTTAGGGAAATGAACCCTAAGATACATATTCAAATGTTTTTTTCTTTCAGGTGATTGTTTCTAACACATTTATAAGATTATATCTTTGTTGCTTTGTATGTCCCTCCCCCCAGAGTATAACCCCTGCTTTCATTGTATTTGATGTTGGTATAATTTGTGGAGGGGAAGGGAAAAAACAAATTGTTTAAATAGAGATACTGGTGGATCCATTGCAATAATGAGATGTACAAGTCGTTATGTGGAAAAAACGAACTTTACAACTTTGGTGGGGGGAAGGAGGATTGGATGGGGGAGTGGGGGGAGGATGGGAAGGGATGGGAAGGGGAAACAAAGGAGGAGGCTACAATGCTTGATAAGAAATGTACTCATTATCTTGCCCATGTAATTGTAACCCCTCTGTACAGTATTTACAATAAAAATAATAAAATCATATGTGTTGTGTGTTAGCCATGATACTATGTAAGGAAATAAGGTCTGTAATATAAAGCATTGAATATCCTTAGGGAAAAGTTAATTTTACCTCTTACATTAGCCTGGTAATCTCATTCGTGAGCTTAAAATTCTGTGAAATAAGTTACTTTGTAGTTTCATCTCAACCCACACACGACCCAAATTCGACCTGATAGGCACCGATGAAATATGTAATCAGAAAATCAAGTAGTAATAGTTAATTCGTTAATTCATCGAGGGAAACTCTGAGGGCTACAGCAAAACTGAATGTCAATGTGAGAGTGTCACTCGCACTTCGGAATGATTTTCCTTGTGTTCTAAAGTAATTGTTGAATCACTGTACCAAGGAAGAGGTATTTGTAAACATTTTATCCATGAGAGACATATTAATGAGTGCCATGATTCCTTTATGTCATGATTATTACCTTATTCTTATAAGATTGTCTTATTATTCATAAGATAAACCCACGAATGATGGGATATCGAGATGATTTTCAGTTTTCCAGTGTGGGAAGCTTCATCAGTGAATTTCTTTGTTTCAGGCAACCTTGATTGTGTTCTTTGTGAGATGTTTGTTTTATTTTCTGATATTATTATTACATTGGGGTTATAAGATTTTTGTAAGAATATCATAGATGTAAACTTCCATTCTTATTGAGCCATACTAATTATATTCCATCAAAATAATGATTAGATTCACATTGATAACTTATTCTAACATTGACTTATATCACACTAGATATGTTTATTTTCTACTTGTCATATAATCCAACCCTTCCTTACATCTTTGTTTTCCCCAAATGACTTTTGGCTTGTCTTTTGAAGTTTCTTTCCATTGGCTTTTCAGTCCTTTTGAAATATCATAGATGCTATTAATTAATTTAATTGCCCAATGTAGTCTATATACATTTATATCTCTATCTATCTATCTATCTGTCTATCTATCTATCTAGATAGATAGATAGACAGATAGATAGATAGATAGATAGATATAGCTAGCTATATATCAACACCCAAAATTTTAACCCTTAATCTAATGCTGTCAAGCAGAGTTATAGTACTTCAGTGCAGTTGCTTTCGCCTTTAGTTTCCATTCATTTCCAGGTTACTTAGATGAGCACTTTTCTTTCTATTCTTCCGTGACAGAGTTTCTTTCCTTGCAATATAGTCTTAGCTCCTACCATATTCAGTATTATTCCCTGGTATTTTTTCATCTTCAGTTTTAAATATTTCTCTACACTACCAGTTTTTCTATCAGAAAGTTCTCTGTTTTGACAAGCACATAAGGTCTATCATGAAATCCAGCACTCATTCATGACAAATCTTAGCAAACCAGAACTAGACAACATTTTCTTCCACTTAGTGAAGATCTCCTAAGTGTTGACAGGTGATAGTAACTGATGTTTTCCCTGTACAAGCACAGGCTCGCAGAAGCACAGCTTTGGACTCTGACTCATGGTAGTTTCTCAGAAAATACTACTGATCTTTGTCAGTAATAGAGACAGCATTCTGGCTGATTATTGGGAAGGAGTCATTATTTTTAATTACTATTTTAAAGTCTATCTTAAGAGCATATTAAAAACAGAGTCATTGGTATTTCTTATAATTGGATTCTTATGTTCCTGAAAGGAAGAAGAATGAACACATCTGGGAAGAAAACAAAAAGTGTCATAGTCAGGGTTAGAGGATGGAGGATTCAATGTGCATCCTTATGTTGGAAGACTCCAGGGACAAATCTTCAATGCGTTGCCTGGGAGCCAGGCAGACATTCATAGCGGCTGAGATGCTGATCTTTTTAGGCATCTGTAGGATTGCCTCAGATAGGTCTGTATAACCCCAGAGAATGCACAAGCTTGATTCAGGGCCCCATGTTATCACACAATGGTATAGTGCTTGTGCCAAATTCTGTTCGAAACAACAACAACAAGGGAACACTATTTTCATAACTAGGTAGACACTAATTATTTCAATGGATAGATCTATAATTCTAGGATTTACAGATTTTCCCAAACTCTCTAGAGACAATGAGACGGGGCATAATTGTCTTATTCCTGTTCTTAGAGCAAAAGATCTCTCAATACAGTTCAGTCTTTGTGATGGGACATGGGAATGAGGGAGGTATAATGCTCCTCCATCTTTCTGGATACTGGAGGAAAGAAACATAAAACAAAATAAAACTAAACAAAATAACTCCAGTACAACATGTCACGGTCCTAATACTATCTTCCAAGGAACAAAACATGAGCCCATAAAATTCCTGAGTCAATTTCCTTATTCAAGATTTCATCTACCATTGAAGATAACTCCCTCTCTGTATCAAATGTCCTTTGACCCATGACAGATGGATTTATTATAAAGAAGGAAGTTAAAGCCAGGTGTCCATTGCTCATGCCTAGAATCCTAGCTACTGAGGAGGCTGAGATCTGGAGGGTCGTGGCCCAAAGCCAGCTTCAGCAGCAAAACCCACAAGGCTCCATATCTAAAAAGCTAGATTCTGGGTGTGGCTTAAGTGGTAGCATGCCAATGGAGTGAGCAAACACTCTAGCATGAAGTTCTGAGTTCATATCCTTGTATAGGAACATGCAAAGGAATGCTGTTCAGAGAGGTTCAGTAGGTGAAAGGTTGGCTGGGCAGGAGGGCAAAATTAAAAATCGGAAAGTGATGGAAGTTAATGTTTATTTGTGTCTGTGCCATCTAGAGGGGTAAAGTTAGCCATCTTCATGCTGTCCAGCCATGTTTTCTAAGTATGATTTGTAGAAAGCTAAGAAGTAGCAGAGCAGTCACATATCATGGAATCTACATTACAACACAGATTGTAAATGTCAAATGATATGAAATTACATACGTGATATGGTAGTGCTCTATGCCGTTGAGATTGCTGTAGAGCTCCTCTGTGTGTTGTTTTAATATTTTTCCTGATGTGAGCCAGAAGTTTTGGAAGAATCAAGGGATCCAAATATTGCAACACACTCTGTGCAGAAATTTGCCATTGACAAGGGTAATATCAATCAAATGGTGATAATAATTCATATATTCTTGAATTCCACATTTGTAAAATGAATTCTACCTGACAGAAATCATTAACAGCATCATAGATTAAGAAACCTAAATCACATAGATCCTAAAAGATTGAAAATGATTATTGTTAAAATGTCACGATAAAACAAGATTAAAACCTATTCTACATGCTCTCTGTGATTTTAATACGCTCAGCTGAGTAGCTATTTGAGGCCAGTCAAGATTTTTATTGCTCTGTTTTCGTCCTTTGTGAGTTTATCACGACACAACTGGAGAAAAAAATTCCAAGCTTGGAAAGCAAGGAAAATGACCATAAATCTGAGTCAGCAATAAACCAAATTCATGATTTTTGTTTTTAGCACCACTAAAATTTGGTGAGAATTGGCAACATCAGGGAATTATCATTTGGGATAATAAAAGGGAGTCTATAAAATGGAAGAGTTGCTTGTATGCAGCCTAGGAAGTTAGGAATTATTCACCCTCTTCTTATATCATAAACACATTTTGCATAGGTCCTAGTTTTTAGGTGCCCTGGCAGGATTTAGGTCCCCTTTCAGGATTCGCGAATACACATACATACAAGCATGCACAGGTGTGCGCACACACATCTTTCTTCTATTTTTCCTTGTATTCTATACATCCCATATAGGGGGAAGTTTCCAACCTCACCATACCTGGACCTTATATATTTGGCTTACACAAAATATCCACCACGGTAGCTTTGATCTCAATTTGATGGATTTAGAAAACAATTTTTTGAGAACTATTCTCAGACTTTTTAAAACAATATATTCCACTATGGTACAATTACAGAGGTTATACTGATAGCATAGGACTCATAAATAGTTATGAATTCATTCCAAAAAATTTTAAAACCATTTATAAAATAACTCAAAGTCACAGTTGTGCCACCTGCTCCTATTTTGCTTATTATCTTAATAGCAATAGCCTTTAAGTTCATAAATATTAAGGCCACTCATGAGCTACTGTTTCTATATTTCAGTCTTTTCAGCGTATGATTCTTAATCAAGTTATGAGTCAGATTTTGCTCAGCTACTGGGTTATGATGTCCATCAATAAATGAAATTTGGTAGAACAAATTCTTTGTCTAAATGGACTAGGGGAAGATAATGAAAACTTGGAGACATTTTTATCAAGCTTAATACAATCAGTTCGTTCTTTCCTAGTATTATGAGTAGCAGTCATCTAAAACAAAAGATCCACCTGTTCACAATGGGGTGTTGAGTTCTTCCTGAACAGTTAACCGCAAGCCACACATTTCTCCCCAGAATACAAACCATTTCACCAAGGACAGCGCAAGCCCGATCAACCAATGTGCTACCGATCCAATTACCATTCCAGGCATCTGTCTTGTGCTTTTCCCAGATGCCTTTGCTGTGTTATAGGTCAGGTTTGAGACACCAGCACAGAGGCCATGAAGGCAGAAGACTTTCTCCTTGGGGTCAGCTCAGTTAATGAGCTCAAGGACACACAGGAATTTGTTAAGTGATATCCAGTACTTGCCACTAGACACAGGCTGCTGTCTGTTGGGAGTTCAACAGCAAATAGGGGGAACACATTCTCACCCCTGTTGGGCTAACAAATTCCAGAATATAATTTCAAGCTCAACATCTTTAACTGTACCAAGCCTAGGCTTTTTTTTAGACCCCTTCCAAGAGAAGATAATTGATACATTACTTGGAATGTAAGATTATTTAAGCAACTGGTCAGTTTAGCAATAAATTATGTTTCCAAACACACACACACCTGTTTGTTCTCCCTTAATAACATGAGAATAGCAATAACATTATTAATGTGAGAGTAACATTGATCTCAGGTCACTAAACCTTAGACTGAGTTTTCCATATTCGATGATTTGACCTCATGGTCTCATGTTACCCATTGATGGGTTTCTCTAGCAAGCTAAGTTTGTTTTACTTGAGATGTAAATGCTCTTCTTCCTTCCTTCCATGTCTTCTTCCAGTTGTCTCCTAATAGGAGGGCCTTAGGATTCAGTCTTTATAAAGCAGCAGTGAAGGGGTCTTCTCTGATCTTTATGCTACCACTGCTTGCTGCTGATTTATAAAGCTTCTGCTCCATCTTTGAGTTCTCCCCTGGAGGACAGACTCCTTCATCCTCCTGCTTGTTTGATACCTCCTTTTATTCCTAATACAAGTCTGTAAACATCTAGACATGTGTAACCTAACAGCCCCCATGCTAAACATCGCAATCCTACTCCATGACTGTTTTACTGATTTCCCTGCCAACGAACCCAAGCTAGAGACCTTCCTTCCTTTCACTCACATGCTACATCCACACTGTTAGCAGATGACACTGCCTGTGAATGAAGCCAATGATTATCTCCAGCTCTCCAGACCTAATTCTTTGGCTTTGGAGATTGTAATCATCTCCACTTGTCAGGAAGATAAGTGTTCTTTGTGGTTGTTGTTGTTTTGTTTTTAGTTTTTCAGTTGTAGGGCTTGAACTCAGGGCCTGGGCACTGTCCCAGAGCTCTTTTGCTCAAGGCTAGTGCTCTACCACTTTGAGCCACAGTGCCACTTCCAGTTCTCTAGTAGTTAATTCGAGATGAGTCTTCTAGACTCATCTCTCCTGCTGGCTTCAAACCACAGTCCTCAGATCTCAGCCTCCCAAATAACTAGGATGACAGTCATGAGTCATGAGCAAGGGAAGTGTTCTTGCTGACTTCTCTGTGTAGTCTTCTCTTGAAGCATCTGCATACTATGTTACATGCCTCCTCCCAGCCCTTCAGATGTCCTTCAGAATAAGGGTGACGTTTCCATAAATGCATTGGTTCCACAGACTTCATGTAGTAGTTCTGGTCCATTTCTGCTCTATCGTTGTTGCTCCTTGACTTTGTCAGGCAGGCTCCAATCCTGGGGGGCCGGTCCCATCTTCAGAGTCTGTTTTCTGTGTTCCTCTAATGTTCCTAAGGTGTTACCTCCCCGTGTTCCGACCAAGAGCATTCTGTTCACAAAGGTAACCATTCCACTGCTCTCCTGTGACCTTATGTTGTGACTCATTTTTTCCATATTTTCCATAGGTAGCATTGTGCTGCATAACCACAGTTTTGGGGTTTCTCATCTCTCTAGCTCTGCAAATATATTTGCTTTATGAGGGAATAAACTTTTGTTCTCCATCTTCAACCTTGGTGGAGAAATTCCCAGTGCCTAAAACAAGTTCTGGTTTACAACCACGTCCCAGCGGTAGCGGTGCTTATTAAATGAGTGAGTTGACCAGATCCCCACCACAGTGCTCCTGAGAGTCGGGAGGGGAGACGCCATGAGAAAACAGGAAGCATGGTTAGTGGAAAGGCCGAGGGTCTAAAACATGGGGATCAGCTGCTACCATTTGTTTTCTTAAAATCATCTCTCTCTTCTTTGGCCCGCATGAGGATGAAGATTCAAGAAATACCCTCTGCTAAACAGGTTCATCAAAAAATAGGAAAGAAAGAAAAAGAAACCAGGTTGGAAATGTGAAGACAAAGAGTGAAATAATAGAGCAGCCAGGTTGCAAACTAAAACGCCTGGAAAAAAACAACCAGCAGACACCATCCATCCCTTCCACCTCATACAAAAACAAAAGGAAGAATAATAACGCGTTGGAACTTGACAAATGAGTCTCCAATAGGTCACCACGTTCATTGCTCTTCAAAGCTCTTCTTCAGCCAACGCTGCTTCTCTTAAAGCTGGCCATTGTTTGGCACTTTAAGAAGCAGTAGCTCCTTCAGCTTCCCACCCCCTCTCGCAAGGTGAGCCAGCTCCCCAGGCCGCCAGGCCCGCTAACGAGGAGCACAGCTCACCTCCCTCAAGAGCCTCATTTGGCAGCGCTGTTGGGCTAAGCTCAGCGATTCTTCAAACTTGGATTTCACACTTCTTTAGCTCTGAAGAGGAAAAAGGAAAAAAATAAAACAAAAAGGATTCAGAGCTTTTTAAAAGTAAAAAGAAGATGCTATCATGTTAAACTGACGACAAAATACATTTCTAAGGGGTCTGTTTGGACCCCTCGGTCCACCTGGATTACGTACACCTCTGGATTTAGTATTTTGAGCTTGTGCTAAGGGTTAATAAATGTTACTTTCTTTCACTTGGTGTTGTTGATTTAAAGCCCCTTACAAGAACCCAGTTTGCTTGGTTTTACTCTAAGCTATTGACTAGAGACTATGTATCAAGTATCTTGATATATTTTGTGAGGACAATTTACACTATCTTTAAATTTACCATCATGTTTTACTTACTTTATTTTGAAGTTCTTCGAAAAGGGTTGAAGAATAATCACGTTAGATGATTGCTTTCTTGGTGAAAACGCTGTATTATTTAAGGGGCATACAAAATAATTCTTAGTTGTGTAGATGATATGACATGAAGGGCGAATGGAGCAAATGATTCAATTCTTCATGAGGAGGAGTAACATACAGAAATTGGAAGAGTGTTTATAGAGAAGCCTATTCAGGCTGGGAATGTGGCTTAGTGGCAGAGTGCTTTTCTAGAATGCATGAAGCCCTAGGTTCAATTCCTCAGCACCACACAAACAGAAAAAGTGAGAACTGGTGCTGCGGCTCAAATGGTAGAGTGCTAGCCTTGGGCAAAAGAAGCCCGGGGACAGTACCCAGGTCCTGAGTTCCACTACTAGGACTGGCAACAAAAAAGAGAAGTCTACTCATCCATCAGAAAGAATGATTTGTACCAATTGTAAGTAATGATAAGACGAGAAAAAATTATTAAGTGAAGTAAGCCAGACCTAGAGAAATATAGGTTGCATGGTTTCCTTCATATGTGGTAGCTAAAATGTGCCTATAAATCTGCAAGTAAGCACACTGGGTGGTAATCAAGAAGTTACACATGAATTAACTGAAGTATATTAGAGCACAACTATCTAATTGTTCACAAAGATTAAGCCAAAGCCCAACAACATAAGTACCAGGAAGGAGTACCTGCAAGGGGGAGGGGCAACCAGAGTAGAGGAGTGGAAGAATGCAGGGGAAGAGGAGAGAATTGAGGCAAGACTTCACTGTGCATGCCGCAGAACTGAGAACTGGAAGGGAGGGGCGGGTTGGAGATGCTGAAGTGGTGACATAGATCGAGATGCATTGTCCACATCAACTGCTTTGTCGAGATGCATTGTCCATATCAACTGCTTTGCTAAATGGCAAAGAATCTGTACTTTCCTAAATTCTCTGTTGTATTTTGCAAAACTTGTATTTGGAAATCTTTTTTCAGTGGTGGGGATTGATCTTGGGCCCTGTCCCTGAGCTCTTTTTGCTCAGAGCTAGCACTCTCTACTTTGAGCCACAGCACCACTTCCACTTTTCTGAGTCTCATGCACTTTCCTGCCCAGGCTGGCTTCACAGATCCTCAGATCTCAGCCTCCTCAGTAGCTAGGATCACAGATGGGAGCCCCCAGCACCTGGACTTGGGAATCTTAAGTAGTGCTCTGTGAGCTATATGTTAGAAGTGTTCTTGAAATTAAAAGCTAAATCACTTCGAGTCAAAGTAGATCGTTCTAATATAACCGCTGTTACATTTTATATATCTATCTATCTATCTATATATATATATATATCTCCACACGTATGTATACATATTAAATACTAAAAAAGCAGATTTCAATCTAAGTTAGTCTTTCATTGCTTTGGAAGTTTTGAATCTGCAATTGTTTGAGTCACTCCGGGATATCTTTTAAGGTGATTAAGGTTTTTCTCCTACTTAGTGTCTTGGTAATGACTGAACTATGTTCGGCACTCTCTTCCATCATTTGTGCAGTCAGCTGGGACGTGGCTGGATTAAAAGGATTTCTGAATACTAGTTTCAGCACTGCCTTTAAAAGCTTTTACTATAATACCCTTCCAACCTAGGGTGGGTTTACATGTTCAGCATGGTTTCCATGAGTAGAGAAAAGAGTTAGAAACTAATGTGTGAACAAATTTCAAGCCTCTGCTTTTGTCAGTTTTTATCAGTTTTCCATTGTTAAAAAAACACTGTCCTCTCTGATAGGCAGAAGGTAGACCTAAAATACACCGGGATATGATAAATTACACAGGATTCTAGATATTTACACAACCAGTGAGAACAAAAGACGATACTCTCAGGAGAGACACACAAAGGCACAATGCCAAAGTGCTTCTTCACATTTATTCAAGATACTGCACACAGCAGATCAAATTTCAAGACGTGGAAACAAGAGACCTCTGATCTTTTTATTATTTATTTATTTATGTATCTATTGTCAGTCGTGGGGCCTGAACTCTGGGCCTGGGCACTGTCCCTCAGCTCTTCAGCTCAAGGCTAGAGCTCTACCACTTGAGCCTCAGCGCCACTTCCAGCTTTTTCTGCTTATGTGGTGCATGCCTCATGCATGCAAGGCAAGCACTCTACCAGTGAGCCACCTTCCCAGCCCTTCTTTTTTTTATTTTAAAAGAATTTTTAAAACAATTTTAGTGTTGTACTCATTACCTGACTCATGTCATTGTAATCCATCACCTCTATAATAACAACAAAATAAATTAATACTTTAACAAAACACAACAGGCCAAAATCAGAGTGAGAGCTGGAGAGATTTGTTTCATCCACTAATTTTTGTATACATGTTTGCTTATTACTGAATAAGGCATTTTGCTGCCACCCTTATTGAACTTCTTTAGCATTTTCAGAAAAAAGACTAAATTGTTTAGCATAGCATCCAAGGCTATTTACTTCTTTGCTACTGATCATCTCTCCCATGTACAGATTTTTAGATCATCTTTCATCAGATACATCAGGGGTAAAGAAGGGAAATTTGATTATATTGATTTTACATAGAAGATGAATTTCCTAAATCATCATAAAGCACTGTCTGAGCAACTGTGACTCATTTTAGCTGAGTCTGCTAGTCTTCAGTCTGGCACACTTTAACTCTGAGAGAAATATAAATAAGAAAAACATGATTCGTGAGAAAATAATTTCTCCTGATGCCTAATTGCTGCTTTATTAATCCATCCACATGTCTTTGTGGGGCTGATGTAGCGAAAATGATGGCTGTTAGCAGCTTGTGAATGAAATGTAAGAAAGAAGTCTTTCTAGAAATAGTATCCATTGTTACAGTTATTTGAATGTTCACAGTACACATGGCATTGTTAAAATGATCATTGAATTTAGCTCACTGATAACCTATAATAGTCATTGAGTGTGGGTACTGTGTTCCTGATTTACAAATAAAGAAACAGAGTTAGGGATGGCTGTGTTTGGGATGTTGAATGTTCCCCTAAATGCCATGTATTTAGGGCTTTGTCTCAAGGTAGCACTGTTGGAAGATAGTGGGACTTTTAAAAAAATCTATCATATCATTAATTTTTATAAATCAATAACACATGGGAAAATGTGAAGTGGAATTGAGCTAAAAATAAACATTTAAAAAGAGAGTCCATTGATAACTACAGGATTATGCAACAACAAAAATGGTAAATGATGATAGTTGATTGAGAAACTCCAAACACTTCCATAATAGTATTTGGGACCAAAGTAGATGGACAATATTGAGCATAAGGTATGGAAAGTTCATAGGTAGAAATTGCAATAGAGAGTTAATCCTGCATCTGAAAGCTCAATAGCAAATTATGCCAAGCCACAGATTAAAAAAACTAATTTATTTGTTTTTAGTTTTGAAAGTCTTTACTCACAACAATTACCAAAGAGCAAAACGAAACCATAGTTAGAATAGGAGCACAAACCAAAGCCACAGGTAGCCATCTCGGAGGTTTGCTCTTGCTCGTTCTCCAAGTGGTTCTGGGAATTACCTTTTTAGATTTTAAACATATAGAGATTATGAGATTTTAATATAAATGGATTCACTTTCTTCATGGGATAACTTGTCAATATATATCTGATGAAGCCAGAATTCCTCTTCTAAGACTGTCTCTTACAGTTATACTCACACAGATGAATGATACTGAAAAATCATCTTATTGTGACAGGTTGACCCATTGTAACAGTGAGATGTACAAGATACTATGTGGAAAACGAACTTTACAACTTGGTGGGGAGAGGGAGGAGTTGTGGAGGTGGAGAGGGAAGGGATGGTAGGGGGAAAACAAAGGAGGAGGTAACAATGCCTGATAGGAAATGTACTCATTATCTTACTCATGTAATTATAACCCCTTTGTCCAATATTTTTACAATTAAAATATATACAGAAAAGAAAAAAAGATTGGAAATGACCTAAAGAACTTAAGTACTTTATATTTCTCCTTCTCTCCCTCCCTCCCTCTCTCCCTCCCTCTCTCCCTCCCTTACTTCCTTGCTTCCTTGCTTCCTTGCTTGCTTCCTTCCTTCCTTCCTTCCTTCTTTCCTTGATGTAATGGTTGGAATATTCCCTGGGTTTTCATTAGCCAGTGCTTGCATTGCCAGCCCTCTGAGCTTAGGGCTTTGGAGGGAAAGGGAAAATCTAGCTTTCCACAGCAGAGCTGACAGTAAAGGGAAGGCTGTTTTCCTGTTAATTCCACAGTCACATGGACTTGGCCATCAGTAGAAATGTCCCAAGGAAACCAGTGCAGTCATCTTCCCCTCAGTGTTGGAGGGCCTGCTGACGGTGTGGCTGTCATCACTGTGGAAGTGGTGCACTACGGAGTGCTAAGGTAAACACAGGAGCATCTGGGAAGCAGGCACACAGATGTTGGTGCAGTTCTTCATGAGACGGGGGAAATGGCGGGTCGTGCCCACAGCTCCTCTAAAAGGCACAGGCAGGATGGAGCCCAGCAGCAAAGGCTGCTCCTAGAAAGAGGGATGTGTGGAAAGTGAGCTAAACACCTTGTGGGTGCGGATGGGAGGGAAAAGCTGGGAGAGAGACACACTCTTTACCTCATTTTTAAATTGTAGCATTCTGGATACAATAACAACACACATTAATGAAAAAGAAAATCAAAAGGCTGCTGTCACTATCAATCAGATGATGGTAGAACAAGATTTACTCATGTAAATCCCCTGAAGGATTCTCATAAAGAAGTGACACCTTCAAGTCTGCACTCAACAAGTGATCGAGTTGCTGTGCTTCATTCTGGAAAGGACTAATCTGTTCTATGGAAAGTAATATTTTTAGTTATACCACTGGTTATGATATAAGAAGTTCTGTTCATAAAAGGGCATTCACTATTACTGAATATGATACTCTTGTTTTTTTCAAGATACAATCCTAGCTATTAAACTTCACTCTGAGTTTCAGGGCTAAAGAGAATGATGAATATTTCTCATATTTACATCTTTTCCCCCTACTCCAAATTCTGTTGCTTATTTAGTCTTTGACTAAATAAATCAGCCAATATCTCTCCCAAGCCTACCATGAAAGTGGGATGTAATTCCTTGCTTTTGAAGAAGACTGGCCTTAATAGGGTGAAGCAAGACTTCAAAGCTCTCTTAAAAACCCTCAAAAGATGTATTTAAATTCAAGATGCAATAATGTGGCGGCGGCAGGCTAAAGCTGGCTATTACTTCCTCGGGACTCCCTGCATTAAACAGCAGAGCCTCACTCCCTTCCCCTGGGTGCTGGCTTTGCTGAGCGGCATGCCTGCCTGATAGCTTGTGGCAGAAGTAACACTGCACCACCACCAAAGTCAGGTTTTAAGAGGCCTCCAGGTTCCACAGGAGCCTTTCGGATTAGTCCCTCTGAAAGCCCTAAAAGGCCATGGAAGAAACCTAAGAACCTTAAGAGCATTATGCTAGGAAAGCCACACACAGGGGCTTCAGTGGACAGTCACAATGTAGGCCAACCTTGCAGCCATCTTCATTAAGTGCCTGGCATGTCCACAGTACAGCAACCACCCGAATATCACGGAGACTGTCCCACCAAAGCACAACTAGAGCTGTAGAGCAAAAGGTTTGTTTTGAACCACTGAGGTCTGGGACATTTTGTTTTACGGCAGTAGACAACTTAATAGCTGTGACATATATGTGCAGCTAGTTGACTATGACGATTATCTGGCCATGTGTGGAAATTAGTCTGCTGATAAAAGTCATTGAGGAAACATTATAAAGTGAATCAGACATAGTGTGTTCTCTCTCTCTCTCTCGTATACAATCATCATCATATTGTTCAGATGCAAATGGAATCGCTTCCAAATTAATACGCTAGAGGACTGGAGCTACTTTTTATAGGCAACATTTATTTTTTGAAATTATCTTTGGTTTTCCAAGAAGGAACTTTTATTCTCCTAAGGCATTTGAAGGAGAGACTGGTTGTATTGTTATGAGAGATGGCCTGACATCCCTTGTGCATGGTGGTGCACTCACACTCAGCCTGAGCAATTCCAGGCTCCAATTCATTTCTGCTGCCCACATCCCACTTCACGTTTCATCCCTGTGTTCCCTTGCTTTACCCAGAGTCTTCTTGAGTTACATGACATTCTTGATTTGCTGATATTCCTATAGGCTGGGGTATTCCAGACACGCACAGAACTTAGTGCTCCCTGGAATGATACTTGCACGATTAGGAATGAGAGACAGATTAATTGTGGTATGGAAGATTCTGGGTGTCATCCTCTATAGAAATGCTGTCACACTCATATTCCTTGTTTCTTGAAGCAGAGTTGGGTATTTGTTATAGATAATGAGCCAGGAGGAGTGGGGTGAAGGGGGGAGGGGCAGACAAATGCAGGAGGGAGGAGGGAGGAGGGGAAGAATGTGGTCAGGCAATCATTGTATCTACTGCAAAATTAAGAAAAGGAAGGAAGGGGTGGGCCCAAGGGAGGGGGAGAATGCAGAGGGTAACACTGATCAAGATGCGCTGTGTTCATAAACTGCTTTGTTACTTAAGGCAATTCCTTTGTACAACAACTTAAAGGTGATAAAATACTTAAAAAATACAAAACAGCTTACATAGACACAACATTCCTACCTCAAGTATACACTTTGCATTTGGGTTCAATCGTGGTACTGTCCTTTCCGTAAAGGCTCCGGGCTTGTATTTTCATTTATTCTGCCATGTACACGAATTCCACCCACCCCGATACTCCGTTCTGAAGTTCTCCATCCCCTCCCCCCCATCCTTCTTCCTCTCCATAGAAACTATTGATTGTTTTACTCTCTCCTTGGTTTTGCTATTTTCACAGTGGTTTATATTTGGTATAATAGTGTATGAAGCCTCACCAGACTGGGTTAGTCCATGTTGCGATATGCATTTCAATTTCCTGTTTCTTTACATGGCTTGATAACTTATCTTTTGAGCACTGTATAATATTGTATCATCTAGACATATCATATTCTATTTATCTGTTCATTTACTTCAGAACATCTTGATTTCTCCCACGTCTGGCAGTTATGAATAAAGCTGCCACAAACATCCATGTGAAGACAGTTCGTTAACTCCTTTGTGTAAACTGAGTGTTTGTTGCTGGTTTATATAGCAAGGACACAGTCCAGTTGAAATGCTCCTTAGAAGACTGTGTCCTTGATATATAAACATTTCAACTGTCTTCCAGAGTGGATGTACCATTTTGCATTTCCACTTGCAATGAGCATTTCTCCATGCCTTATGTTGCCTTAATGTTCTGAATTTTGGCACATTTTAATCACTATGTAGTGGTGGAGTGAATCTTTTTACCATAAAATTGATTCCCACTTAATGAGATTACCTAGAGTCTGACAAGCTTCGCATTATTAGTTTGTTTTCTCCTCAAATCTGCAAAGAGGGCAGAATGGAAAAGGTGAGTTTTTGAGCATTGTCTGAACTGCATCATTTTTTTTTTCCTGTGCTTGCTTGTGTTTTAATTTCTCTAGAGTTTCATGGTTGCAAGTCAACAGTTTTAAGACTCATTACTTCTGGAATCTGGATGGAATTGATTCTTAGGACTGTCAAACAGCCCAACACAATTTAGATCTTAGTTTTGTGGAAGAAACAGGCTTTGATTACAGGTTCAAATCCAAATTCTACTTTGCAACTGAAAGACTCTGCAAAATGGAATTTGACTCTTGTTGTAGATAAGTCCTCTCATGCCTAGAAAGCACCTTGATCAAGGCTTTGTGATGTGGGTTAATGCATCCTAGACTCATCTAGCTCACAGTAATTCTTCAATAAATACTTACTGCATAGATGTAAGGTGAGTTATAAGCCAAAGAGTTAGAGGTATTTGTACATGGACCTCAAAACTCTATGTCTTTTAATGTTGGCTACTTCAAAATCTTTGGGTTCCTTAATCACAGGGAGGCCCTTAGTAGGGATTCCAGTCCTGACAGCCACCTGCCTCTTTCCTGTGAGTGCACCCAGAAGAACAAAACAGTTCCAACCTCCAAAGTCATGGAGACTTTGAAAGTGGAATGTTGAAAGGAAAGCATGTAGTGAATTGCTTTGCTTTTTCTTTACTGTCAGTATTTCTAAAAGCTCTTGAATAACTGACTAGATTTTTGTTGGTGATGGTGTATGTTGTGGTGGTGTTGTTTTATTTGATTTTTGTCTGTCACCAATGAAACCTATTACTCAACTGTCCCAGGATATCGAAGCTCTTCAGAGGGCCCAGGGTAAAGATGTCACAAAGTGATCTTCAAAGGTGCATTTTTTTCACTGAACATTTCCTAAATGTGATTGAGAGCTGGGGCGGATAAGCCTTCCCTTCTCCATGCAAAGACGTCCATTTTGTGGAGCTGGAAACATTTCCCCAGATCCAGTTGCCAGTCAACCTCCCTGGAATCCTTCACCAGAAGTCAGAAGTCAGTTCTATTTCCTAAGTTACTCAAGGATGCTAACTATTCGAGCTGTACATTAACCCACAAGACTCTTGACTACATTACACAGATTCTGCAATGTCATCAAAATACAGTAGGGGAGCAGTTAAAGTCTAATTAGGTACACACTAACCCAAACACAGTAGTAGTGAGTCAACAAGTTCTGTAAGAGATTGTAAATAATAGGAGACTACTACTTTAAAGTTTAAAATTTTACTTTAGTCTACTAGCTTTTAAAGTTGTTTATTGTTATTGTAAATGTCAGATAAAGAGTACATTTCTATTTGAACAATGTCACCCCTACCCTTGTTCTCTCCCAGTGTTCCCTCCCATATCCACCCATAAGTTGTATAGTTCATTTTCAACATAGGGCCTAGTGAGTACCACTGCTGCATTTGTTGACCTTTTTTCCCACTATTTCTGTGTCCCCCCTTTACTCTCCCAAAGACAGATAAATGAACAAACAAGACAAAAGAATATGAAAACAAAAAACAGCAATGAAAATATCTCTTGTTTCCACTTCCTGGAGTTCATTTCAATAAACATCAGTTAATATGATCAGATGCACATAGGTATTGTGCCTTTGTGATCCTCTCCTAGAGTATCCTCCTTTGGTCTCACTCTGTTTGTGCCTACAGACCTGTATATTTTATCATGCCCCAGTGTACTTTTTTTTCCTCTGACCCATCCAATGTGTTTATTTGTGGATTTATAGTCACATTCTAGTTACCACAAATGAGGGAAAGTATGCAGCCTATGTTTCTTTGGGTCTGTCTGTCTTTGCTTAATATTATTTTTCCATGTCTAGTCATTTCCTTATGAATATCATTCTTTCTGATGGAAGCATAAAATTCCATTGTGGATATATACCACATTTTCTTGATCCATTCATCCACTGGGGGGGGGGGGAGACTTTGAATCAATTCATAGCTGGCTGTGGTAAACAATGCTGCAATGAACAGGGTTGTGCTGATAGCTTAAGTGTGGCCTTGTGTGTGTTCTATTGGATAAATGTCTAGGAGTGGAATTGCTGGGTCATACGGAAGCTCTTTGTTTAAGCTTTTGAGGAACTTCCAGACTGAGTTTTAGAGTGGTTGAACAAGTTTACATTCCCACCAACAGGGTAGTGATGTTCCCTTTTGGCCACATCCCCACCACTGTCCATTATACCTGGGGTGAGGTAGAATCTCAATGTTGTTTTGATTTGCGTTTCTTTTATGGTCAGAGATGTTGAACATTTCTTCATGTGTCTATGTTGAACATTTCTTCATGTGTCTACTGACCATTCTTACTACTTCTCTCTTTAAGACTTTGGCCAATTCATTAAATGGTTGTTGTTTCCCTGAGGGTTTGCTTTTGGGGGGCTTAAATTTTTGACCTCTATGTATATTTTAGATATGATGCCTATCTAGTAAAAATCTTCTCTCATTCTGTGGGTTTTCTGTTTATCTTCTAGCTATATTTTCCTGTTTAGTCTAGATATAGTCTTCCATTTTTTTTTAAACTTAGACATTGGAAGTAGTATAAGACTACTATTCAAAATTTAGTCACTTACTTTTTAACAAAGTTAGTCATGCAGAATCTTCTCAGTTTGATGCAATCTCATTTATCCAGTCTTTTTTTAGTTGTGATTCTGGATCTTTATTTAGGGAAGTTTCAACCTGTGCATATGAGCCCTAGTGTTTCCCCTACCCCTTTCCATAATATTTCCATGGTATCTGGCCTTTTATTGAGGACTGTGATCCATTTAGAATTGATTCTGGTCCAGGGTGATATATAAGAGTCTAGTTTCAGTTTTCTGCATGTTGATAGCCAATTTTACCAGCACCATTTATTGAATAGGCTGTCTTTCTTCCAACCTGTGTTTCTTGCTTCCTTATCAAATATTAGGTAGCTATTGGTCCTCAAGCCTATTCTTGTGTTCATCACAAGCTGCTTTTATTTCCATGGCTTTATAATAGAATTTGAAGTTCTGGATTTACAGCCAAATTTTAGAAGGCCCAAAGGAGAACTGACACCACAATTCCTCAAATTCTTTAATGAAAGAGAAAGGGAAAGATCACTATCAAACTAATTCTATGAAGCCAGCATAGCACTCATTCCAAAACCAGATAGGGACTAATCAAAGAAAGAGAACTATAGACTCATTTCTTTGATTAACATTGATGAAAAATGATTAACATTGATCAAATGCTGGCAAACTGAATTGAACAACTAGCCATAAAAATCATACACTATGATCAAATGGGATTCATTCCAGGGGTGTAAAACTGGTTCAATATACACAAGTCCATTAATGCAGTTCAACACATCAACAGAAGCAAGGACAGAACCACATGAGCATCTCAGTAGATGCAGAAAAAGCATTTGACAAGATCCAGCACCCCTTTATGATAAAAGCTCTGGAGAAACCAGGACTCAATATAATAGAGGATATATATGACACACATACAGTGAGCATTATACTTAATGGTAGAGAGATAAAACCCATTTCCTCTAAAATCAGGAGTGAGACAATGTCTACTCTCTCCACTCCTCTTCTACATAGTACTGGAATTCCCAGCATGAGCAATAAGGCAAGAGAAAAAACACAAAGGGGATCCAAATAGGAAAAGAAGTAAAGCTATCCTCTTTGCAGATGACATGATTCTGTATTTAAGAACCCCATAGATTCCTATCCTAAGTTACTTGAGCTGATCCAAAACTTAGACAAAGTAGCAAGTCATTAAATCAACCCACAAAATTCAGTAGCTTTTCCATATGCCAACAATGAGAAGAGTAAGACTGAAATAAGGAAAGCAATTTCACTTGTAATACCCTAAAAAAAACCCTAGAATTAACTTAATAAAAGATTTGAAGGACCTCTATTGTGAAAACTTTAAAATCTGAAAAAAATAATTGAAGCAGATTTAAGGAAATGGAAAAATCTTCCCTGCTTCTGAATTGGAAGAATTAACATTGTGAAAATGGCAATAGTGCCCACAGCAAATTACAAATTATTTGCAACATCCATCAGAATCTCAACAGCATTCTTCAATGAACTAATAAACAATGGAAAAGTAAACATAAACACACTCGTTAGTTTTATCCAATAGGATTTGGAAATAAACTCTTTAAGAGTCTAAAATTGTGCATTTTCTCTTTGTGGTATAATTTATTCTCCAGTTTGGGGGCTTCAGCTCCTTTTCATTTAGTCTGTTTTAGATGGTATGTTCAGTGCACTGTAATGGCTTCTGCCTTTGTATATGACTATGAAATGAACTCGCTTATCTCTTAAAGACGTTTGTTCCACTGTGTTCTGACCTCGCCAAGAGGAGATAGTGTCATACCCAGCTGTGATCCACAGAATTTATGCTGGGGGGAAAAAAGCAACAAAAATGTAAGACAGCCCTTCTGCTGGCAAGGTAAAAAGCAGAGCGATAAGTCAGCAGAGCCACGCTGTGTTTGCCTGACATATATGCTGACAGCGTGGACCAATAATCCTTCTTAGTAATTGCAGGCTGGTAACTACGGCCAGGAGTTCTGCCACAAAATGAGTAGTCTTCCTTATAAACTCTTTTGGGTGATGGTTTGTTATTCGGACACATGCTTGGCTTCACTATCTTGAAAGAGGTTATTTTGTTTAATTGTGGATACACCAAATTGGCTAGAGCTTGGAATTGAGAATCAAAGAGAAGACTTTGAAATGAGGAATAAAGAAGCTGTCAGAATAAGAACAGTAAGGAGGAAAGAAAATTTTGGTGTGTGTGTACCTAAACGTTCTCTGGACAGTTCCAAATAAGATGCTATTTACAAACTACTGAAGCTCAGTAGAAATAATTATGAGTTGACTGTTTCAAGAATCCAGGGGCTGGGAAGATGGCTCAGTGGTAGAGTGCTTGCCTTGCATGCATGAGGCCCTGGGTTTGATTCCTCAGCACCACATAAGCAAAAAAAAATCCGGAAGTGGCACTGTGGCTCAAGTGGTAGAGTGCTAGCCTTGAGCTAAAGAGCTGAGGGACAACACCCAAGCCCAGAGTGGTCCACGATTGGACTCAAAAAATAAATAAGTAAATAAATAAGGAAAGAAAAAAAAGAATCCAGTTGAATTGTGGGTTTTTGCTTCCACGAAGCAGACTTGTGCAAACTTGGGAGAATTTCCCTTGAAGCTGATCATACCATCCATGTATTTTCTATTGTTACCTTCTATTTGAACCTTAATCCTGAATTCTTGTTCAGCTTTAAGAATAAAGGGCCTTAGGAACTGGCACCCAGGTAACTCTGGGAATTACAACAAATACATTTTCGGTAATAATATGTTAAAACATCATAAAACAGCACAAATGGACAGAAAAAGGAAAAGCTCAGTTTTCCTTCTTTACACAGAGGACTTTGAAAATCATCTTGCTTAGATCTGTGTCCAACACATGCACACGTGCACGCACGTGCGCGTACACACACACACACACACACACACACACACACACACACACACACACACACACACCCTGTACACATCATAAAGTGTGAGAGGTAGGAAAGAAGAAGTTCCAAGTTTACTTTTGAGCCCCAGGGTTTTTTTTTTTTTTTGGCTTTTTCTAAAGTATACACTGTGTAAACAATGGAGCCAGCAATCAAATGCTGCACCAGTGGATGCTGAATCCGGATGAATCCGGATTTAGTATGTGAAGGTGGAATCAGTATATGAATCCAGTCCCAGCAGTCAAATCCAGAGCTAGGGCTTCAATCCAGACCTATCTTCACTGGATCTCCATCCTTTCCCACTATCCTCCAATGTTGTCCATACAAAACTCAGGGGGAGTTGTTTAGCATTTCCCTTAGGCTAAATGCCTTTTTTGTGTTTGAAAGAGAAGAGCACCTCCAGTGTCTGGACATTCAAGCCTCCCTTTTCAGCAGGGTGAAGGTCGTCAGTCTTGTATTTACTCCTGCAGACGGAAAGACCCAGGCCACCATGGCAACTTAATTGTCCACACGATGACAGTGCTGAGCAGGAAAAGGGTGACTGTTTTAGCTCTTAATGATCCCTTTTATAAAATGATTTATGGTTTAATATCTATGCACCAGATAAAGCAACCAACTTCCTCCCCCACTAAATATTAGCTTCAGGGAATTTATAACATTGCCCTAGCCTCTGAAACTTCATTATTTTATACATATTTTGTATACTATGCAAAACTGCATGAAAATATAGCTCTCGTGCAATACTGGTGTCATAAAATTGCTATGGAGAAGATGAAGCATGAATTGTATTCTTATTAGGATGTAGGATGTAGGACGTGACATAACCACCATCGTTTCATGTTTCAAATACATTCATCCTCCAGTAATGGACGTGACACCCTTCTTTTCATTACAGAAGATCTACCAGTAAAATGAAAGTATGCCATATTCAACGCCATCATAATTCGTAAATGTGCAATGCCACCTGCAGCTTCCGCTGTGAAATGATGCTGAACCAGAGAAAACAATGGTCGGAAAAAGCCCACGGACACAGAGTCCTGCTGGCCTGTCACCACCAGGACATGCACTCCGAGCCTTCTCTCATGTGACGAGAAGGGGCTGAGCATGCTTGCACACAGTGAGATGTCCCAGGCAGCTTTCCTGTTGATTTACTGTCAACATCTGTTTGAATTAGACTTTGGGATGAATACAAAAAGGAGCCTAATTCATTCATTTCTAGTTACCTCTGGCAAGTAATTCACTGCTCAGAACAAAAGAAGAAAGATGAGACTGAAATCTGGTAGAAAGACCCTCTTCCCAACCCTCCCCTCCCCACATATACCCACATGCATACACATGCACGCCCGCGCGCACACACACACACACACACCTGCAGATTCAGGATCTAAGGGACTAATTTAGAGGGTGTGAAGTATAACAGCTGAACTGGGAGGATAGACGGGAACACGATGAACGCTAACTCTAATCCAAGACCCTCAGTAGGTAGGTCCTTTGGCTCCCCACTACCTCTCTGTTCTCATGGAAGACTACAGAATCGAAGGAGGGATCCCAGACTTGAGTTTTCAGAAACGGCTACAATAAGATTTCCAGTTCCATGCACGGTTTTCAGACGTTTGCCAGTGTCTCATCTTTTTTCTCCTCTGAATCTGGACAGGACCTTGTCAATGTTTCTATGATCAATATACAATCAAAGTGACTATGTCTAAAGCGAATTCCAAAACTGTGATAGAAAAATTGGATTGGGCTAGCCTCAAACTGCCATCCAAATTTCTCTATCTCAGGATCTCCTGTGATTGAATTTCCTAATATTTTATTAGATGACAAAGCAAAATTCATCTTCCAGTTAGGATTTAAAAAAGGTATCTGATTGTTATTACTAAGCAAATAGATAATAAGTTCACCATCATTTGCACACCATCTAGTAAGCCTTATTGTAGCAACAAAATTAAAGTCTTAACTTTTATTTATTAAGGAATTTTGAATAAACATGATTGTGCTACATAAATATTTACTACCTTAAAACTCATCGCAAGGCAATAACAATTTGCAAGACCTAACCACCACTGAAATTACTGCCACTTACAATGCGAGACAGTAGCCATTAACCCGATTTTAACAAAGCAGAAATGAAAGAAAATGAGATTTTATTTTTCCTTATGACTGAAAAAAATAACATCACAATTAATGAGTTGCAGCTGAAGCCGTTCACATCTTTCTGCTCAATGATCATAAAGAATTATAGAGAGGATGCACAAGTAGAAATTCTTTGCTCTTCCAAGGAGATCTTTAATTATATGTCACCTAAATTCAAATGAAATATGGAAATTCTCAAGCAAGTTTTGTCGCAAGTGCATAATCTGAAAATCCTCATTCTGTAGAGTCACCTAAATTCTTTTCTTGAGAAGTTATAAAAATAACTTCTCATGAAATAATTTCACTTGCTTTGGTAAGAAATAAAAAAGCTTCCACATCTGTGAGCATCCAGCTCAGTTTCTCCAACTGGCATGCCTAGAAATAAAGTTGCCTGGACGGCCAGCCTTTGCACCCCCTGAGGCTGTCATTGACCTTCAAGCTGCTCAGAGTCCGGATACTCTTCTCGGTGAGTCGAATCTTAAGTCTGAGCTCTCTGCTTTGTCTGAGTGACACTATCAGAAGCATCAGCTGAGTTATACACGTATGATTTCTTAAATAATTATTTTACCATGGCTATGCTAGGGAGTTGTGAGTTCCTTCTTTGGTAATTGATTTTAAAAAATGAGGCTAAGATCTGCAAATACACTCAGCTGGTTACTAGGAAAACCAAGGTTCAAACCTAAATCCACTTGACTTCAAGATCTTTGTGGTTGCTAAGTGAGGGGCCAGATGCCAGCAGCCGGCTGGCCAGGAGGTAGAGGTAGGAGGACTGTGCTGCAAAGCAGACCCTAGGGAAAAGCATGCAGCCTCACCTGGACAAAAAAAAAGCAACCAAATCCAAGGAAGGCTGAGGCTGTGGCTCACGTGGTAGGGTTTGAACCCATTTAAAACCGGAAGACACAGAGAGGAGACAGACTCCCTCCACTTACCTGTCCACCTTGCACAACTCAGTAAACATCTGTGTCTTCATGCTCACCTGACTCTGTGGGGGAACACGTGTGCAAACGGCCTTGCATCAAACCCCAGAACTGCCAAGAGAAGAATAAAGGAAAACAGGAGCAGCAGTATCTGCCCTGGCTTAGTCATAGGCTTATGTATGGGTATGTGTGAACACACTCACGAGTGGTATTTGTGACTATCATTTAATCAAATGAATCCTCCCTACAAATAAAAGAAACTATAGCCATATTGATAATCAGACCCAAAGGAAATGGATATATAACTATATACCAATAATTATCATTAGTGACTCCACCAAACAGTCATTTTCATCTCCACCAGAAGAAGGGCAGAAAACACTTTTCCTTTCATGCAGCATCAAGGAAAAAGAAAATTAGTTTGGCTATTATGTGTAGAGAGGGGAAATTTGAACACAAAGGGCACAAACATAAGACCTATGAATGACTGAGCCTCCTTGTGGGACAGTGAGCCGTGTGCAAGCAACAGTAATCGACAGCCAAGATGGAGGGAGAGGGCCACGGGACACCTTCCGTGAGAGACAGGCACTGCGCAGCACTCCTCTGAACCCAAGGAGCGACAGATCCAAGCATTCAACTACCATGATGTAAAATTCCAATTTTCAATAGTTTTAATGGTTAACATGCTGTATGATAAGAGATCTCTTAGAAACAAAGACAATTGTGTAAGTCTGCTTTGACAATAGACACTTCCAGAAAAGAGACTAAGGATAAAATATTGTAATTTTTAGGAGATCTGGAAGTATCCCGGTATCAAACACTGGGGAATAGAATAGAATAGCACCCTGCAGATTAAAATCTCTCCATAAAATTCTTTAACAAATATTGGCAAATCAATTCCTTTAACAATATTCAAAAAGATAATGTGGGATGACACAGTGGTATTTATCAGAGATCAATGACCCTTGCCTAACAGTAGCTGCCAAAGGATTTTACCAGGAAAAACCCCCAACATATTCAAGCTGCATGTATGATTGAAGGAAACTTCCTCAACCTAAAACCAGATATCACCCAAAAGCAACAGAGATGCTCCACATTTGTATAAAACTGAATGCTTTGACCCTGAAACAGAACCCACATAACCATATCCATCTTCACCCTCGATCAAATATTTTAGTAGAGATTCTGGCAAGTATAAACAAGTAACCTACTAGAATTTTTTTTACAACTCCAATAAAAGTAGGATGAATACCAATTTAATGAAGAAGTAAAACTGCCTTAGTTAATAGCTGTGACTATCTGTATAATAAATAAAACAGAGAATCTTTGAAGGAAAAAAAAAATCTCCCAGAACAAAAAGGAAGAGAATTTAGAAAGACTAGAGAAGATGTCCAGATGGAAATAGTGAACAGTGTGAGACTGGAAATTGAAATTTTTAAAGATTGGCATGTAGGATTGATTCACTGTTTCTCAGAGTGGCTAAAGCAGATATCCTGGCTCCTTCAATGACACAGCACAGGAAAGCTGGAGAGAAAGAAAGAGAAAGCCAGGGATGTTTAAAACTATCTGAAGAACCTGAGATCTTGAATGTGTCCTCCCAGCGACTGGGCAGGAAAAGCTAGGGGAGAAGGGTTCGGGCTTTAACCCAGGAAGAAGTTTGCGTACCTTCCCCTCCTAACCCCTGCTGGGTCTGGAGGCGTGCATGCGTTATCGCAGCCACAGGGGGCACATGATGGCAGGTGCCATGCTGCTCACTCTCGGGGAGATCACGCTCCGGGAGTGCTACTCTGCCTCCCCAAACCAGCTGACAAAGGGCTAGGGGCATGGCTCGAGCTGTCAAGCACCTGCTGAGCACACACAAGGCCACAGGTTCAATCCCTGGTACAAGAACATCCACGAGCTAAACTCGGTGGTGCCACACAACTCAATGCTACGCATCCTGTTGGCAGTGATCCTACCTTGAACCTCTTCAGAAGCATTGCAAGGATGATTTATAACCGGCTCTGTTTTCAACATGCACACAAATAGAGCGTGTCTGCTGAGTTCTTAAGGGTGCCTTGGCCCTCCTTACCTGACTTCATCAATCCTGGATGGTTCAATTGCAGTCGCCCGCACGCCTCTGCCTTGTCAGATGACCAAGGCCCTGTCAGGCCAGCTGCCAAGCCTCACCGCCTCTTGGCAACATGTTTACATGGTGCCCAGCACCAGTGCACAGACAGGCCTCGAAAGAAACCGAGCTGTGAGCACTTGCACTCCTAGCACATCTTCAGCGTCAACTTGGCGCAACGCCACCTGTGTGAGTCAGGTTCACGTTCTTGGAATGAGAAACTGGAAATGATCACCATCAGATGAGGACGTCTTTATTTCATCTCACTTATTGTTGCTTTGTCTCCATTGTTTTTTTGGGGGGACTTGGTGAGTCACTCCATACTAGCAGGTGTGGAAGGCAGAAGACCTTGCTCACCTCCCGGTGTCTAGGACAAAGAGAGAGACAGAGGGAGGGGATGGAGAAGAGAGGGAGGCAGAGAGCGAGATATCTCATGGAAGCTAGGAAGCAGCGAGGAAGTGGTGGGGGAGGTGGACAGAGACCCATGGTTCTCCTCAAGGTCACACCCCCAACATTCTCAGCCATCACAACAAGCCCCTCCCCTCCCTGCCCGGCCAGGCAGAGGGCTGGTTCTGGAGATGTTAGGAGGACATCTAAAATCAGAACCACAGCACCATTGATGACATTTTGCTGTTTTGGGTGGTTCTTACAAAAGGGAGAGAAGATTTGAAGGGCAAATTGCATGTTCCCTCACTCTCAAGAGCACATATAAATAGATGTTCTGAGTGTTCACAACTGGCTTTGTTTCCCCGAGAAGGGCAGACTAAGGCCTCCTATTAATCTGCCGTTTTTAGGAGAGTCTGACATGATTGGGCATAACAATAAGTCAGCTCATTCTAAATTAAGAGAAACTAATAGCCTACTAGTTCTGACAGCAAGGGTGACATTGTTGTTTAGGGAAATTTAAAAATGTTGGAATGATAAGTTCAACTCCATGTTCTGAAGCATTTTTAAAACAGCCATGGTTTTAAAATAAGCTCAAAATAGTCAGTCATCCATAGCTGAATACAAGTAAATAGCAGAAGCGATTTCACATCCAATAAAAAATATCCCATTGAAATTATGAGAGGCCCATTTTTTTGAATTAGTTTTTTATTCGCCATTAGTGTTTTAGGTAGAACAATGTATAAAATATTATATTAATCCTTTCTCTTGCCCGGTTGTTTGTATCGTAGTTCTTATGTTTACAGGACAGCACTCACAATGAGATGTTCTTTACTTTCTCCTCAGTAAGAAATCCTTCCTCACAAATGTTAGTTACTAAGACACTGAGAAATCTGGGAATCCTGAAAGTTAATTTCCAGTTTTGTAAGGCTATAGACTAATGTAAATAATTCATGCTTTTGTATTTTCCCGTAATCAGCCCTAAAATCAGTTTAATTCAGACGCTTCTAGTATTCATTAAGAAATTATCACTAATGTCTTCAAATTTCCTCAACTTAGGTCTCTGGAGTGGTATCTCACATTTGCATTTAGTGAGTAATCCTCAGAATTAATATATAGTACAAATATCTTCAAGATTTACAATGGAGTATTTTAGGGTTAGGATACTGATATCCCTTCGAGGATGTGTGAGTGCTCATGGGTGTGTATGTGTGCAGGTATCCTTAAATTTATTACTGGATTCTTTTGTAACGTGAGATGAGCCAGGGAAAAAGCCCTAATGGAATGCATTTGTAAACTGAACTTGAATAGGGGTAACATCATTGTCTTATGCTAAAATTAAGGCACACAGTTGGAAAAAAATGCATTTTTCACAGATTTAAAAATGTATGTAAATAAATACATTTACCAAGTTGTGTATACAAAACAAACCACTTAAATAACTACCTTACTGAAGAAGAATACATGAAATAAATTGTGGACGCTCTAACTTATCAATCATCTATCTACCTGTCTCTATCTATCATCTATCTGATCCGATTCATACTTTATCCTCTCTGGGAAACTGCATTTCCTCCCTTTTTCCTTCCTTCTTCTATCTCTCCCTCCCTCCCTCCCTCTTTCCCTTTCCTCCTTTCCCTCCTTTCCTTCCCTCCCTCCCTCCCTCCCTCCCTTCCTCCCTCCCTTCCTTCCTTCCTTCCTTCCTTCCTTCCTTCCTTCCTTCCTTCCTTCCTTCCTTCCTTCCTTCCTTCCTTCCTTCCTTGTTGGTACTGGGGCTTGAACTCAGGGCCTTGACATTGTCCCTTAGGTTTTTCCACTCAAGATTGTCACTCTACCATATCAACCACAGCTCCACTCCTGGTTTTTATTTTGGTGGTGGTTATTTGGAGGTTAGGGTCTCCTAGGTTTTCTTTCTTGGGCTGGCTTGAAACAATGATCTTCAGATCTCAATCATCTGAGCAGCTAGGGTTACAAACATGAGGTACTGGCACCCAGCTTTCTGTTTCCATGTGGTTGGCTCTTCTAGACCCCACTACTTTGGAGATTAAACAATATTTGTCTGTCTTTGTCTTATTTCACTTAGCAAAATGTCACATGGTCTCAAATGAGAGAATTTCCTTCTTTTTCTATGGTTGAATAATACTGCATAACTATATTAAGCATGAGTTATTATCTATCATATTTTGTCTAGCAGTCATCTGTTTGTGGATGATAAAGTTGTTTGTGGGGTTTAGCAGTTGTGAACACTGCTGAAATGAATGTTATGACATCAGTATTGCTTTCAAAAATTGATTTCAATTCCTTTGACTGCGTACCAAGAAATATTCATGCATAGATGAAGATTACTCAAACAGGATACACGTATTTCAAATACCTCAAAGTGATTAATATCTATTCTGATAATTTTATTAGTTGACCTCCACTGTACAATTACCATTTTACTTCAAGGATGTAGATCATGTTTTTAATAGGTTATGGAAAAGGATCAAATATCTACAATTCCGACACAGAGACAAGTGGTCACAAACACTTTTTGTCTTTTTAGTATTATTTTACTGATTATATATGTGTGAAATTAGCACAATATATCCCACCAAAAGCTTTAAAAAAGGACCAACGAGGCGAGAACGTGCCTTAAGAAAAATAACATCGAATAGATGGGAAGATTTTGATATAGGTATGTTACTTTATGCTGTAAATATCACAATTAATAGCTGTGTATCATAAATATATGATAATACAATTAACAACTACTAAATCTATTGAGAATTTTGAGGCCTCTGTTATGGATGAAATAATCAAAATGGCTGACAGATGAAGAACTCACTTAACAAGCATAAAACGTTGTCTGGTGCTTGCCTGGTGAGGGAGGAACAAAGATTAGAAGTCAAAGCTTGTATGACCCTCACTAAACAAAGTGTTCTTGTGTATAGCATCCCTTGTGTTGAGAAGGGCTGGTATTCTTCCTCTTGGCAGCTGGTCAAGATTCAGGCTCCTAAGACCTTATGGATCACAGCATGTCCAACATCTCCTGCCTTGAGTGACTTCTAGTAAATTAAAGCTCTAATGGGATTTCCAATTCCTATGTTCATACCCTAGGGTTTTCTTTCATGCATAACTTTCTTCTGTAAAATCAGTAGGAAAACATGTTTGAACAGGGCAAGGGCAGAGCTAGTCTTCGTCCTGTAAGGGAGAATCATATATACATACATACATACATATATATATATATAAAATAAGGACACAAAGACAATATAATTAGCTAAATATGGAAGAAATTACAGTAAGCAAATGTTATTAACTTCAAGATTGTGACCGACTAAAACTTCGCATATATACTATTCTTCGCTTAGAGTCGTATAGAAGCTCTTTGAAAACTCACAATGATGAAACGGTCTGTGGTTTTATTTCAGTGTGGGGCCAGAAGTCTCAATATCAATCCAAATTAATTAAATGAACCCTGGCAATACTGGTAACATATTATACAGAAAAATCATAAAGTCTATTTTATATAAGTCAGTTTGTTCCCCTTAATGGAATTACTCAAACTACATTTAACACTTCTAGGTGACTTTTCCAACTATAAGTGAGCTATCTCTAGGAACTAAATCTTGATCAAATAGCACTATGTCACTCATTATATCTTGTTATAGGTTTTCAGAACACAGAACATTCTGGCCCAAAGGGATTTTTAAACAACTGAATGTTTTAATACTCTTTCCTGTTTGCATTAGTTTTAACATTAATAATATTAATGAACTTTTAAAATGCACACAAAATGAATCTGAGAAATCAAATGGGAGGGAAAGGGGGCAAGTTAAATTTGAACCACTGGGGCATGTTAAAGCAATTCCTTTTTAACATGGAATCTCCATTAGGAGACCATTTCGCCTCAAGTTGTAGAAACAATTAGCCACCCTGAGTGCACAGGTTTGAGTGGAATCTCAGCAACATCGCTTATTAAAGTGATAGGTGTCTTTTATTTTTAATTTCTCCTCCTGCCTGGCTCGCTGTTCACTACATCTTTCAAGAGCTCAGTCCTTCCTTCTCTGTGTTCTCTGGAGGGAACAATCAGAGTTCCCTGACACAGTTTGCTACCTGATTTCACAACCCCACCCAAATGCCTCTCTTGTACCTCACATCAGTATGGTTGCTCCTGGGTCATTGTGAAGAACAGTCTCCTCATGCTGTTAACCATTGTTCACCCAATCGAACAACCTCATTTTCTGAAACACAGTTTTCACACCTGCATTATTAACTAATAGAAATGATCACGAGAAGAGAGTACTGGATTTCAAACTCCATAAGGTTCTGCATCCACAGGTGTATAGGGCTTAGAAAAAAAAAGAAGCAAGTAATTTACAGACCCGTTTGAAGTACACAGGGTGTTCGGTGCAGACCAACTGAGCTAGAAGTATATTCTTTAAAGTGTGTTTTATCTCAGTGAAACCCCTCGCATTGCATAATCAATACGTGGTAACTTAAAGTATATTTCATGATGAATCTTTGTAGTTAAAGGGTCATATAACTCCTGGATGATCATTAGCTCCGCCTTCTGACAGTTCTTCCTTCTTTGTGTTTGGATAGCAGTGGAGCTGGTCGGTGCTCTCTTTTGATGTTTGAATCTTTAATTTGGAGCATGGGAATTCCTTCTGCAGGCGGCATTTGACCAGGTTTCCTTCTCCATTTCAGCCAATCTTTTGCTCTCTTCACTCTTCCTTATCTTCGTTTTCATTTCATCTACTAACCCTGTTCTCTGTAGGTTTTCTTCCTTAGAGATCTCAGTAAGTGTTCTGGCTTCAGTGGCAATGGTAAGATTTCTAGATTCCCAGCGAAGCCATGAACTTGGTCTCTCTGAGACTCTTGCTGGAGCAAACAGTGTCTGCTCCAATCTTCTGCAGTCTCCTCAATGTTAGTCTAAACAGAAATGCAGTCTCCTCAATGTTAGCCTAATCAGACTCGCTTGGGCTCATTCTTGGGGAGGCTTGTGATTTGGGTGACCTAACTTTGTTAAGCCCGGGAAATTTCACAGAGAATTAAGTTAAGATGCTTAGGCTCTCCGTGCCTGGCACAAGCAAGACCTAGGCAAATTCTGAAGGCCATAAGTAATACTGTCCCCGTGGACAGCCTTTGAATTACAGGCTTAGGAGAATACACATGAATCTTCCTCGGCGCTCCTGTCTCCGGTGTCCTGCACCAACTGTAATTCACAATGCATATGTCAATTATGACTTCGTTAACCCATCTTTAGTTTTCTGTGGCTTCTTGTGGCTGCGTCTTTGTAACCCCACACATGCCAAACACAGATCCACTGAGACCTCCTTGGGTAATCGAAGCACCCAGTTCATTTGCGCTCTCACCATCCTGAGCTGGCTGCAACCAGAAATAAGCCCAGTGGCTCCCCTAATCTTACCCTGTGAATCTCACAGGAAATATTTTTCAAGTCCCCCATTCCCGATGACTGTACCTAGCTAGTGGCTTTATGCCAAAGCACTGGCTGTGCTGTGTTAGAATTGTCTTTACCATACAATGGACTCAATGACCGGTGCGTATTCTAATTGTTTGATTTTTAATTAACTTAAATGGTCTCTGTCTGCATTTTGACACCATATTGGATATTTTAATTTCAACATGAAGTACCTTTCAAGAACTAATTTTTAAAGCTCTTATTAACGTATTCAATTATTTGACAAGTCTTTTGTTACATATTGAATTACAAATCCTTACTGTATATTTAAGAAGTCTTTATTATGTATTTAATTGGTTAACAAACCCTTTATTGCCACAATATTGGATTAATTAAAAAGTGAAGTAGTTTACTTATAGTAAAAGCATTAGGAAAATTACTATTTACCTATTTTTCTATTTATTCATATAATAAACCTAAACATTCTAATCACAATTACTATCTAAACTATAACCTATGTACTCAGAACAAATTCCTAAGCATGAGCAAGAAGATAATAACTTCAGATATATCTATATAACAACATTATAAAACAAATTTTATGTTAATACTCACATTTTAGGCTGTTAATTAAGATCAAAATCAGAAATCTTTTTACATTTCTAATATATTTTAGCTCAGTAATAATCTGCTATAATGACGTGGTATCTTGCTAGGAATGTTTTGCTAAAATTTAGCAGGAAATTGGAAGGTAATTTATTATAGTTTCCCTTTTCTGCATTTGAAAATGCACTAATGAACTGAATACAATAATTGTTTTTACTATTTTAATTTTCTTATATGGTGTACTTAAAAATTAAATAATAAAAGACATATAAGACCTTTCATACATTTATATTTACCCAATAATAAGTCTAGTTTCAATTTCCACTTATTTAACATGCTTTTTTCCCCAGGATTTGATGGGTGGAAAATGCCATTATTCCCGAATCTCTTCGTGGCTGCCACTACTTTAGCACATTTTCAGACATTTCAACAGCTCGTCTAAAATTCTGGCAGGCAACAAACACCTACTAGTTGTCAACCCTTGTATTTCCAAGTTCATCTTACCCTGAAATTTCCTGCGCCTAACTCAATCCAAGCAATCAATAATAAAAACACCTCACAAAAGCCCAAGGCTAAAGACTGAATTGTATCCATACCCCTTTCCCTCACACACTTGAATACTGTTTCCCTTCTGAAATCCCCTGCTTTTCCCTGACACTTTCCCCTGGTCATTCCATGTGCCATGGACGATTCCACCTTACCATCATCAGGCTATTACTGGCTAATAGTCACCTGAGCCCTCAGAGTCTAGTTAGTGTAGGTCAGTTTTTGGAGCTGCACAGTATAAACCAACACTGAGATTTTGAAGCAAATCCAAACATATCAGCCTTCTATTTCCCTGTCTTGGGCCTCTCGGAGGGGCTCTGCTCGCTTGAATATGGCAAACAGCAAATCAGATAAGTAATTCAGTATGTATCAGCACACATTCTATGCTATTATGTGCCATTAATAATAGAGATAAACAGTTCGAGTTCAAAGTCAAATCCATGGGGTAAGAGCTATTAAATCAGGTGAGGCTGATTTATTTAGCCACTGATAGTAAATCACACAAATCTACTTGTCATTCTAACAGTGCCTTCTCCTTCCGTTCCGCAAGGACCCTCAAGACGTGGAACTGAAGCTATGTCTGATCACTGCTGCGCTACGGCCCCATCTTCAGGCTGAGTTTCTCGGGGCTTTGTAGATTGCTCTATCTGTTGTAACCCTTTGCTCCTTGCTCCCTTTTAGTGGGACAGAGAATACAAAGTCAACACCATGGAAATATCCACTCGAGGATCTCTCCCCACTGCCTTCTGGCCACACTCATACAGTCAGATTGAAGCTGCATTCCCAGCATCACTTCCAGTAACAAAGAATTCACTGCTTCACAGCCGATCTTGAGTATTTCACACCCACAGTGGGTTCCATACCATGCACATGCTCCGTCCTGGTCATGCCTCTTGCTGTGTTATTTCTGGCTTTATTTGGTGACTCCTCTGCTTCTGTCCTCTGTAGGAGCTAGTGTTTCTGACCCATCATGTCACACTGCTGCCCACAGGTCCCCCACCACTGCTCCCTGCCATTCTCAGAAGGGCAAGGACCACTGCCAGGTGCTAGAGGCTCATGTGTGTAATCCTAGCTATTCAGGAGGCTGAGATCTGAGGATGAAAGTTTGAAACCAGCATAGGCAGACAAAGCAGAGACTTTTAACTCCTATAAACCAGCAAAAAGCTGAACATGAAGGGCAGCTAAAGTGTTAGAGTGCTAGGCCTGAGCAACAAAAGCTAAAGAAAACCATGAGGCTCTGAGTTCAAGCCCAGTGGTGATACGCACACGTGTGTGTGTGTGTGTGTGTGTGTGTGTGTGTGCACGCACGCGCGCACGCACACAACACAAACAAGTACCAGATACTTTCTGTTACAACATTGTCCTGCTTTCTGTTGAGATGATTAGAATTTCTCTCCGATTTCCGTTTTATTTTACTCTGTGCTTATTCTACCACAGGCTGAACGGCCAAACCCCAACTCCTACACAAACCTCTCTGAGCCTTCATTTGCCCTGCAACACCTAAGCCTGCCGTGGCTCTATTTCCATCTGGGAATGTTTCTTTAATGGCTCCAGGAATGACCTCAGTACATCCTCTCTGCTCATCTTTGAAGGCCTTTTTCAATAAGTTTGATATTGACCAGTAAATGCTCAACCACTTTAGCACAATTGTTTAAAAAATATGACTTTTTCTGTAATGAGAAAAGTACTCGGTCCTGGATAGCTGAGCGTCTACCAAGGGTGTCAAGGAAGGATTGTCGTGAAAAGACGCACCACATGCTTCCTGCTGTTTATCCCCCTCGATTGGAAAATCTTCTGATTTGTATCAATGACATTTTCCAGACGGTAGTGTCACTTCTCATTTTCAGGAGGAAAGATCCAGAAAGTTTAAACTTGCAGTAAAATGACAGAATAAATGATCTCTTTAGAGTTAATTACCAATGCTATTTGGGAAGATGCATTTTTATGCAGGATGAAAGTGGACAAAATCAAATCGACAACTGGTTGATTGCCCTTCAGAGAGTACCTGGCGTGTTCTACTGTTAGGTTTTCAGTAAACACATTTAACAGTGGTGATGATAGCCATGCTGACTTAGATGCTACTAGCAAAGACTGAAGATTAATTTCAACTCACCCAAGTGGAATTAAAAACTAAACTCATTTTGAGAATTCACATTTTTCATATTTATTCAAAACACATCTGTGCTCTGAAAATCAATGGGGCGGGGGTTGTAGGTTTGCTTCCATGCCTAAATCTAGTAGCTTTCTAAATATGCGTTTATGATGATCAGAATGAAATATGATAGTGCCAGTTTTGGCTTGCCATTATCACTGATGGATGTCACCCTAACACAAATGCTTGTACAGCGTATGTCGGAAATAACTCACACCTGTCAAAACAGCCGTGTCGCTAACCAATACCTCACTACTATATTCCAAGTGCAAGTCCCACATACTTTAAAAATAGAACTAAAATAATGCAATTAAAGAACTTGGAGCACAAAGGAACACAAGTCCACATCCTTCTGATAGGTTCATTTATCAGAGATGGTAACAAAAGGAGCCATCCCCTATGTATTAGCTTAACAGATGGGTCAGAAGTTTTGCACGTTTCTTTTGTTGTTTTTGTTACCATCTGCCTTTATTTCCATAGGCTCACATGCATGTCATGACATTTTCTGAAACTTTTTGTCTGACTGGTGAGAGAACCTTTTTATATACAGCTGCACAACTAGAAACTATCCCAAATCCTGTCTTTACTCCAGTTGATACTATTCTTGTGTTGAAGAAAATTGCTTAAAAATGTAGGATTGTATGAATTTGGAGAGCATTAATTTTAAATGTTTTTTCCCAGCTTTTACCCATCTGCCTCTTTCTTGCTCTGAAATTTCTAAGGAGGCTACACAGTCCTATATGTCTATATAATCATATAGACCTGTACATATAATGTAGGTATGTAATATAGCACAAAATACATACATGTATATTTCTATAAGAATTCTGCACCATTACCCATTACCTCATTTATGAAATGGCAACCTTTCTGTATAACACATTCATCATAACAGTAAAATTATATTTAGAAAATTACTGCCCCCCTAAAAAGAATTTTGCATGTTTACAGAATTTGAAAGCAGCACCCATGGCTTAGCAGAGGCTCTGGAGCTATTGTGCAAATCACTGAAGGAATGGGTGAATAGGCTTTATTTTCTAAGCCATTTTACATGAAGCTGTTATGGTGAAGACAAACAGTCAAGCAGGAAGTTTTGTGGGAAAGGATGCGAAGAAGAAACTTGGGCAAAGCAAATGGGTGACATTGTCCCAAAGAGAAATGTATGCATTGCCTGGACTGTGAAACGTAGCCTCTCTGTACAACACCTTAATAATGACAACAAAATGGCATTTTCTTTCTTAACAAGGGAAAGACATCCTCTGAAGACCCTGGAGAGCTTCTATGATGACCTCCAGGTGGTCCTTAACCCATCCACTCCAACACATTCCCATTTCTGCCTCCGTCTCAGCTCTTGTGTCTGGGCAATAAAACCGGTGACAGCCTGCCAGGTATTTTCTCAGCCAGGTCAGATCCTCCTGGCCTAGAGAGCGATTTCTCTCACTTAGAACTTCCCTAACCTGCTGCAGGTTTCAGACTAACGTACGGAGCCTAAGGTTGCCGAGCCTGAACACCATGCCTACCATGGTCCAGCTCAGCCTTCCGCCTCTTCCCGTCAGAACCCTACAGCTGTCAGAAGATTCTGCCAGCTTCTTTTGCATCTTTCTCAGGAAGAAAGAAAAGTACCTAAGCTTCATGTTTACTTCGTCTGTCTCTAAATACCCATCATTGCATTGGCTGGCATTGCATAAGAGAGATGCCAAAGGAATGCTAGTTGAAGAACCAGAGTCAGTGTGGCTGGGGCAAGGGGGGCGGTCTCTGGGCTGGGGTGGTGATTGACTGGTGCTGTGGAACATTTGTGAAGTGAGGTGTCCAGGGGAGGTCTGCCCCTGACAGGTATACGAGGAGCCTAACCAGCAAACCTGTGACAATTCCTGCAAGAGCATTATGAACAGCGCCATCCCAGCCTCAACCAGCCTGCTTGAGACAGAAACCCACCGCCACCGTCCCCAGGGTCTCTGCAGGGCATGTAGACTTCCAGACTCTGAAACCACGAGACAAATAAGCATCTTTGTCACACACTCAGCCTGCGCTAAGAAAAGCTGAATAATTCAGTAATGATCCTGTCGACATATGTATCAATCTCAATCATTACCATGTTCTGACCACAACAAACACAACTGACCATAAGCCTATGGGAGCGAAAATACCTACTCCCCAACTAAACTTCTCTCAGTTGTCTCCTATTATTATTATCATTATTATTCCTGTTCACCTTTCAGTAGTTGTACACAGGAGATTCAAGACAGCATGTCAATTTCTGAGTACCATGCATCTTGATTGATGTGACCTCTTTCAATTATTCTCCACCATATCTGTCCCAACCTCATCCATTTCCTGAGGTGACTGCGTTCCATTTCCACACGAGTACCTTAAACATTACTACGGTGTTCGCCCACCCTTCCTCTCTTCATTCCTTTGCTTCCTTTCAGCTAAAATCCCACTCGCTTCAGAGAAAGCGTGTTTCTGCTTCCTGATATCGTTTGCTTCAATATCTTTCTATAATTTCTTTTATTCCAATCCTGCGGCTTGCCTTCCGGGCCTGAACGAGGTCTGTGAGCTTCTTTTGCTCAAGGCTGGCACTCTACCACTTGAGCCACCGTGCCACTTCCAGCTTTTTATGAGTGGTTTATTGGAGATAAAAGTTTCTCAGACTTTCCTGCCCAGAATGGCTTTGAATCAATTTATTTTTCAGCTGTATATGGAAACAAAGCCCACACTGTGCGTTTAGTTTAGGCTTTGAGTCCCTCTATGTCCACCCATATGAAGTCTCCCTGTGTATGAGGTCTCCTGTAACTTTAGCCTGGGTCCCACCCCATTTCTTCTCTGAATGGCGTAGTGAGACAGCAGTTTCACAGGCTCTGTAAAATACCACACTGCATAGCTGTTCCTTTCTTTATTTCTTTTTTGATATCAGTTAGCTTGTTTTCCCACCGCTCACCTATTCCAAGAGTGGGTAGCGTCGCTAGTCATTGGTGGCTGTTCACCTTCCCATATTGGCCAGATTGTTCCATTTCAACACTTTAAATCATGTCCTCTCAAAAGCATGAAATGATTAGTTGTCCTGAGTCTAATGAGGTTAATGTAAAGTATGGAATCAGGTGTTGGCTGCCTAATTATGCTCTTTTTAAAAATGACATTTCCTCAGTAAATTATCTCCAATTATTTTATTACATGTGTTTATTACCAGAATCAGTTGCTTCATTAGAGTATCAGAATGGAGGTTTGGGATTTTATTTTAATGCCATCATTTCCTGCACATTTCTTTACTTAGATCCTTCTGGCTGTGCTAATGATGGTCCTTTATTGTCATTTTACTTTACTTTCCCATGTTATGAGATTTTTAGGGCTCATCATCATCTAGACACAGTGAAGATACTATGTCGTTTTATGCATATTTTTATTCTCATTAGCATACATTAATGTTAATACAGGGAGATTCAGTTCTGATAATACCATAATTGCATATAGTGGACTTCCTGTTTCTCCTCACCTCTCAAATAATATTCACGCGGCTTCCATGAGATATAATCCATGTACTTTTCAACTCCCCTTTTCCTTGATTTTTCTCTCTCTGTCCAAATCCTGGTTGGATTTGTTTTGGAAGAGAAGTTTTGCGGAGACCTACACCGCTACAGTGATGACCTTCATGCCACCTTCTTGGGTGAAGTCATTTGCAGCACTTTCTCTGTGTGCTTATGTACCAGCTTTCCATTTCTGCTCCCTTTCTCTCCCTTCTAAATATTTCTGGTCCAAGTAGCAATTTGGATTTTTACTAGTAGAGTGGAAGGGAAAAGCCCATTTTGCATGTATTAACTGCAGCTAATCACACAGCTGTGTGCTTGTTATACAGATTGTGCTTGGTTAAAAGAAAAGCCTAAAGATGACTTTTTCTGTTTCAACCCTGTCCCAAATGTCATTTTAATTTATGAAGGAATTCAGAAAGTCTTGATCTCAGACTTTCCCAAGGCGTTTTGGAAGCCAATTTTCATTGTTTTTTTAAAATAAATTTTAACTGGAAATAGCACTTTGTTCTTCCATTGACAACCTTGGTAATCAGAATGTCCTCTAAAATTCCTTGGAACTTATCTAAATTCTCTGGAGATGTTTTTACCAAGATGTCATTTTTTTTTATTGAGGAATTCAATTTTTTTGTTCAGGTGTCTCTGGATTATATCTATATTGTTCAGATATTAGTTTTCTCCTCTGTCTGAAAAACAAATAAAGCAAAACAAAACAAAACAAAAGCTGGAGGTATGGCCTACATGGTAGAATGCATTCTTAGCTAGCACTGAATTTAATCCCAGCACCACTAAAAATGTTAATCAAATTATCTGTGTGCTTACATGTGATTGAAAGTATTAATGTCAATCATGAGATGTTTTTAGCTACAAAAATAAAAAGATTTGTTAGTTGTGATCATTGAAAAAGTTTAGATTCTGCAGTAATGATCTCCCTTTACTCTGAAAAGAACTCTATTGCATTTTCCACAGAGAGCCGAGAGATTCCTCAGGGAGAAATGGATCGTCCGATCTGCTTGAGAAGAACACATACAAGATGGGAGCAATACCCAGATTCAAAGGATTTATCAAAATGTAAGGAAAAGTGAATCATTTTGTGTGTGTTCTGACTTTGTGTATGTATGTGTGTGTGTGGCCACGCACACGTGTGTGCATGTGCCTGTGTGTGTGGGGGTGCGTGCACATGCACACATGGTACTGGGGACCCAACCATGACCTGACACATGCTAAGTGAGCACTTTGCCTTTGAGCTATATCTCCAGCCTCAGTAAAAGCCAATTTGAAAGGATGCTCCTGGCTGTAAATGAAATTATTTGAGTATCAAAAAATGACAAAAATGGATTGAGAATCAATAAATGCTAAAATCCACAGCTTCAAAATGAGAATCAAATATATAGCATGTTATTATGCTGAAAACATGACTTCACAAAAGAAATAAAGAACCCATCTTGCCCCTTGTACAGCTGCTGCTCTTCCAAGATGACTGAGGAATTCACATTGCCCATAAAATAATCCCAGCAACTGCGATGAGTGAGGGCCATCACTGATAATTCAGTTGAAATTGGGAGATGGAAATTTCCCATACCTTCACTATACTTTTAATTTGTCAATATTTGTTATTTATTTTATCATTACGTTTCAGCTTATAGTTCCATGTGTATTCATCCTTTTCTTTTTTATTATTTTACGTATGTTATAGTTAATTATACTTTTATCCATTTCATATAAGCTTAACTAGTTCCATAATGAAAATTTTTCCTCTTTTTTTATTATCTTTTAATTTTTTTGTCCAAGACCAGGACTTGAACTCAGTAGCTAACACTTTTGATCATTGATTGGTGTTCTACCACCCGAGCCATGCCTCCAGCTCCTCTATTACCTTAAAACAGTTGTACAAAAGGATTTCAATTCAAATGCCAGTTTGGGCACAACACATTTTCATCAATGGCACCTCCTTCCTCTCCCCCCCTCTTCCAACCCCACCCAGCCCTCAAATTACAGGGCTACGTTTTCACATATGTACATTGAATTTTATGACTATTCATCTACCCTTCCTTTCTCCATTTGTGGTCTCCCTCCTCCTTCACCTCACACTCCTCGCAGAGTAAAAAACATGTTTCAACTTCCTAACATTTATTTAGCTAAACTGTAAGTTCGCTGTTCTAAGGAACACAGAATGGTGAGGAATTTGGGGAAGACTCAAAGCAGCAGGTCTGGGGAATAATGGAGAGTCCCCAGGAATCCTCACCGCGCCTGTCATGAACTCTTCGTTAGTGACGTAGGTGAAAGACACAGGTAGATTTGGTCACAGGTTTTGAATTTACCTATTTTACCTATGCAAGAATTATTGTAAGAAATTGATTTAAGATTTTAAAAACACATTTCAGTTTATATTTAAAAATTCTCAATGGGGGGGTGGGGGGTGGGGGGGGGTGGGGGGGGAAGATGTTGGTGACCTAGAGATCTACTAGAATATCCTCCCAGATTCTAGAATGTGAGCAAGCACAGGAGCAATGGAGGTGAGACAATGTGGAGATTTAGAAGATCAAGATCGAACAATGGTCTAATAATAGCGGACAGGAGGGAAATAAACCCACATAGGTTTATTGAAACTCTGTAAGAGGTAGGAGATAATTATCTAGAATTAGTAGGAGGGGACCTTTCTGATGAGTCAACCAGGTGTGTGTGTGTGTAATTACATTTTTTATTCACCATTCTTATCCAGTGATATGCTGCAAATAGATGAAAAAGGAGGTCGACTCAACATTTGCTTTTGCTCAAGGCTACATCCAGCAAATTACTTCCACCTCCAATTCAGAAGAGAAATAAATCAATTACCCTTGCTGAAGGATGGCTATCTTGAATGACTACAGGAAAAACTCAGGTCATTCTAAGGAGATGTCAAAGAAAAAAAACTCTCTGGGAAAAGTTAAGAACAAGATCAACAAGCATTTAGGCCTTCCTTCATCCCGGTAATGTGTGTTTATTGGAGGATGGGTTGGGTCAGCAGAGTGTCTTGCAACCACTAGATAAATGCCAGTCGTTCTGATTATTACCAATTTTAGCTTTAAGTTTTTTGCATAGAGACCTTTAGTGCTGATGGATTTGCACATTCTCTATCTGCCTAGAATAAAATTGCTTCATGGTTAGTTACGACTTCACAGCTAAAATTTAAGTTTCTTTGAGTATAAAGTTAAAAGTCTTTTAGAGCTTTGTATGGAATAGTTTTAAAGGTATTCAGACATGCTGATTGAGCCCTAATTGTATACAGAGAATTATCCAATTGAGGTCTAGCCAGATGTACAGGGCCAAAATGTTTTCCCTCACACTGATAACATTCACTGAAATCCCTTAGAAACCTTGCACAGAGTTATTTTTATGCAATAGGAGCTAAAGAAAATAGCAGGCTGTCTACCCCTAGTGTGTGTCTATATCTATATCTACACCTATATTTTAGGAAGCATCGGGCTCTAGCTGACGGAAGTCATAAAGGCTATTTGACCTTGAAGCTGCAGAGTAAGCGACTGCCGGTGTGACAGGGGTTATTGAAGAGGGGTCAGCAAAGTCCCTTTCCCAATCTATCATCTGTTCTTTTCATCCTGGTTTTATGCGAGCTTATTTTTGATTCACCTTTAAATAGTCCCTATTAAAATGTACATGTTCTACAGGAACATTTTATTGTAAGCTCTTCCCAATAAAATTCTAAGTTGAAAGTACCAGGAATGCGTCATCAGATTGGTCTTCCGGGAGAGATCATCAGAAGCAGAAGGTACATAAACATTTCCCCACAAGGTTTGGCCGTGAGCAAAAGACTGTCATCCACACAAAATAGGCAAAGTACAATGAGATCTGGTAACTTACAAGTCTGCCGAGAAGTACAACAACTGCCACACGAGGAAAAACACGAGCAAGTCTGCCTGTGTTCCCATTAAATTCAAATTTGAATACTCAGGAACTGTCCTTTACTCTCTCTGTTTCTCTCTCTTTCATCCTGGTCATGAGGTGAGCTGTTTTTGCCACACATGGTGACCCTGAAAACTACCTCACTACAGGCCCCAAAGCAATGAGCCAACCAGCCATAAACTGAAACCTGTAAATCTGTGGGTTCAAATAAACCGTCCCTCTTTACAAGTTTATTTATTCAGGCATTTTTATAGCTATGAAAGACTGACTAATTCAGTATTCTTGAAACAACACTTTTCTGGGTAATATCAGAGAGACCATTGGGTGGGGAGGGTCAAAATAGTACAACTTTTACAGCACTGGTGGTAATAAATCTTCAGAGACTGAGTGAATTAGACATTGCAGTTCTGGGAGTTAGGGAAAGGTAATTTGAAGTTTTTCTCTCTGGCTTATTGCTAACTCAGAGTTTGGAGAAAGGATAAAATAATAATCTCCCTTGAGGGTCTGCACCCATAAGTTGGACCTGAGTTTCTGGTGTGAATTAATGTCACCCATGAGATCCAAAATAATTTCAAATTAAAGTTTTAATGTCAGCCGGGCACCAGTGGCTCAAGTCTATAAACCTAGCTATTCAGGAGGCTGAGATCTGAGGATTGAAGTTCAGATCCAGCCCAGGCAGGAAAGTCCCACATGACTCTTATCTCCAATGAACCACCAGAAAATCTGAAGTGGAGCTGTGGCTCAAGTTGTAGAGTGCTTGCCTTGAGCTGAAGAGATCAGGGACAGCACCCAGGCCCAGAGTTCAAGACCCACAACTGACAAAAAAAGTAACAAATAACAAAACACATACACAAAAAAGGTTTAATGTCATCTTTATTCATGCTCAACGTATTATTCTCAAGATTTTACAGATTTTAATGGAAGATTAAGTTTGAAGTGGCCTCAAATGATGTTTGACTAGAGATCACCAATGCAGACAGCAGAAGAATTCACCAGAGGAATGCAACTTTAACTTAGTTCTCAGTACCAAACAACAGATGAACTTCCCCAACAGAAAATTACCTACCCAGAGTGCACATTTATATATACATATATATTCATATACATATGTATGTATGCATGGATGTGTATATTTTTAAGAAGAAAACAAGTAAATAAAAAGAAAAGCACACAAGGACACAATGCCACATTGTTGTATGGGCATTCAGTCGTGACATACGAAGAAGCCACATTTTGAGAGGTGGAATTGGGAATATTTATTGAAGAGCCCGTGACCACAGGTGGATGTCTGTCTAGAAGACTGGCAGCCCCTGGAATACACTTAACACTGTAAGGAAACTGAGCCATGAGAACAGGAGAGGAAAGAAAAAACAGAAGAGCAATACCAACAGACCATACCAACTCCAGAGGGGAGCTGACGTGGGACACCACGGTGACCACAGGACTCAGGAGACAGAAGCCACGGGGCATGGCCTCCCTGCGCCTGAGCTCCTCCAGGCCTACATAGGGTCAGGGTTGGGGCACAGGGTCACAGGAAACTCGAGAGACTCCCGTGTTCAAAGCACAGGAGTGACAGGTCCAGTAACCTATTATCCAAGACCCTGCCCCTGTCTCTAGGAATTCAGGCACACCCATCTCCTGCTTCTACCCTGAAGACAAGATGGCTCCAGTTAGACCCAGTTCCCTCTCAGGCCCCACCAAGCCAGGATGGCACCCGTTAGATCCAGTGTCCTTATTTCAATATGAGTAAGAGTTGGCTGAAAACCCAGAGCGCCGGAATCAGAACTCAAAACCCTTGAGATACTGGAACTGTCAGGCAGCAAATATAAAATCGTTTTATATAATATACTTAGATGTAGGAGAATCGTTAAAAATATGACCAGGAAACAAAAGAACCTAAAAGAATCAATACACAACCATCAAAATTAATACATTTAAATAGTGAACTAAATCTCTTTGTAACGAGCCACACATCAGTCTGGATGTAAAATAAAAATGCTCCTACAGTGCCACAGGGAAAAGATAGCTATTTTTCAGCATGTGTTGAGACAGACTGAGCACTTAGAGATTATCTACTCCTTTATCTATCTCCCAATCTTTCTTTCTCTCCTCTCACTCTCTTTCTCTCTCTCTATCTTTCTATCATCTATTTTATGATCATCTATCTATTGATCTCTTTCTCAACTCTTTCCAGACATTGCAACAACAAGCATAAGAATTTCATGTTTAGATATTCAGATCTTGTAAATATAAATGGCAAAACAATAATACTCCCAGAAAGTCACATAGGAGAATACATGCACTAGGATTGTGAAATGTTTTCTCAATAAGACACCAGAGGCTCTATTTTTTAATGATAAAGATGGATGAATCACTGAGTTAAAGATAAGAACTTAATTACTGAGACTTCATGGACAGGGAAGAGGCATGCAGAAGCCTTGTAAGAGATATTCACAACACCAATTCCAGCATCACACCCGTGTACAAAATATATGAAGGATTGCTGCCAATTATTAATGAGAATGAACAGAGAAACCATTTCAACAAGTGGGCTAAAAACTCAAGCATGCATTTCAAAGAAATGCAACAAAGCATTCAGTCATATCAGTTATGAAGTAAATGTGGATCAGATCCAAAATGTGATCCTATTTTAAATCAGTCGGAGTAGCTGACCAAAATAAGATTCGTCAAGCACACTGGTACCTAGAAGGTGTGGAGGGCACTGGGTTCATTCCGCTGTGAGTGCAGGCATGAGCTTATGAAACTGCTGGCCAGCGTCTTGACAGTCTCTTCTAAATTAGAATGTACTCCCGCACTCATGACCCAGGAACTGAATGCCATATTTGTGCACGTGTACATCAAAGATGCAAAGGAAGTTTGCAACGGTGGTGGTTTTAAGAATAATAAAAATAATGGAATTGGAAAGAACCCAAATGTTCATTCATAGGCAAAATAAATTAATTACCATGTGTTACCTAACATATTAAAATGAGCAGTGAGAACCAAGGGATTCCTGCGACATCAAACAACATAGGCAAAACCCACAATAAATACTAATTGAATGAAACTGGTCCATTGGAGTACCTCCAGTATAATCCCATTATATAGTTTACAAAAACAAAGGCAAAGGAATAAATGATATGAATCACAGTACTGTAGTTGCCTCTGGAGGAGGGCAGCTTTGGCTTGACATTAGGGAGAATTCCATCCTATTTCTGGATTGTGGTGCTGCTTTTTAGGGGCTGATGGAACTTGTCTGAGGGAGACCTAATTCACGTGGGAGCAAGCATGTAATGTACAGTCACGTGATGCATAGTGTTTCAAACAGCACTGGACTACGTGCATAAGTCCAGAGTTTGGTTTGTATAAGCAGATGCTATGATGTTCTCAGAATGACAGAATCTCCTGATGATACAGCACCTATTTTAAGAGGCACATCCTGACATAGGAATAGAACGTGGACCCTGAATTCTACGACATAAATCCAAGTCTCCTTTCATGATCGCATTCACTTTTACCTCCTCAGTGATTCCACTTTCTGAGATTTCCCCTTAACTATTTCAACTCCAGTGTCTAGATTAGCCACAGCTGTCTGGGCAGTGCTGCCCACCAGAGCTGGTGGACGGCATGATCCGTGCCGAACGTCCCGACCCTCTGCTACTTCCAAGAAGGAGCCTGACTAGTCTGATGAGAGCATTGTAGTTATTTCCTCTGCCTCACATCCCAGAAGATTGTGAAAGGCAAGACCATAACTTTTTTTAGCTCTCTTCACAATGTGGCATACAACCATTTGCTTGCAATAAGTCATTGTTCACAGTTGAGCATTAAATACACGTCATTCTGACCACATACCAGTAGCTCATGCCTGTAATCCTCTCCACTTAGGACGTTGAGATATAAGGATCAAAGCCAACTCCAGGCAGAAAATCCATGACTTTCCAATTGACTACCAACTAATTCAGAAGTGGAGTGGTGTCTCAAGTGCTAGAGCTCTAGCTTTGAGCAGGAAAGCTCAGGGATAGCACCCAGGCCCCACGTTCAAGCTCCAGGAGCAGAGACCTGGGTAACAGACACATCCCCTCAGTGTTGTCTTCTTCACTTTAATAAGCTGAGCTTTGAACACATTAAAGATCCAGCCTGTGAAAGGAAAGAGAGGCAACAGGACCAGCAGTACACACCAGGGATGTCCATTTTGATTCCAGTGGACGAAAGAAGTCAGGTCACAAAAGAGAGTCTATAACTTGAAAAAGGAGGGAGATAAAGAGCACTGACATCACAAAGGAGGTGGCAAGGCAGCAGAAAGAAATGGAGATACTGGGCCACAGAGGAAAAGGGAAGACAGCCTCCCATCCCACGCCCAGCTCATGACAGAAAAGAGAGGGGAGACCCCAGACGCAATCCCAAGATAAACTGAGGACCCTGATGACAGACTGGCTATTGTGATGGTGAGGATGAGTGTCCCCTCTACACACACACACATACACACACACACACACACACACACACACACACACCTACCTTTCCCAAGCCTCACACCCAGTGTGAGCACTGACAGGCACATTGATTGCTCCCATGTGGATCGATCACCTTGGTGAAGATGGACATTTTGTTATTCCTGCTATCTGGGAGAGCTGGAGCATGGCGCCATATTGAGAGATGGTTGTCTGAAGTCAAGCTAATCTGGGACCTTGAAAACAAGGAACAGTGACACCCAGGGATGCACGGGACACACCGGCAGTTTCTAAGTGGGGGAAGGCTCTAAGAAGGGGTTAAGGAGAAGGACCAGGACTCTCTGACCTTCCAGCAACAGAGAGCTCCAGGAGAGAGGGGTGTGGTGGTCAAAGGCTTCGTTTTCCCTGGTGAATCTCCCAGTGGAAGCAGCCACCCTGTTCTAGCTTATGGCTAGCATTATATTCCACCTCCCGATGCATGTGCGGCCCACCAGTGAGGGCTGAGCACCCCACACTCAGACCCTCTGAATCAATGAATAAAAGCAACATGCAATATTCTATTTTCCTTATCTTCTACTTACTAAAAAGGTACCACAGGAAAGTGGATTGGCACTAGTTACATCAAGAGAGGAAATTCAGCCCACCCCGAGGCTAGCCTAGGCAGAAAAATTTGCTAGACTCTTCTCTCCAAAATAACCAGCACAAAACAGATCTGGAGGTGTAGCTGAGTAGTAGAGTACCAATATAGTCATGGGGGGGCCCTAAGTTCAAATCCCAGTAAATCAAAGAACAAACACAAAACAACTTAGGTTCGTCTATGCTCTTGCTATCAACTTCCCTTCCCCCACGAATGCCTGCTATTATCAGAACCTAAGGAAACTTCAGGAGACAAAATGTCTGTGAAATGTAGTCTGACCAGGACATAACCCAGCCTGACATAGTTTATCCAGTGTGGGCTTTGGCTGAGGAACTATTTCTGAATAAATAACAGGCCAGCCCAGCATTTTTCTTTTCGCTCCTTTGCTTGCCTATCTGATGCTAAGCTGTGAAAACTGAATTACTAATGAAACAAAATCCACTGAATTAAATTCATATTCATCACAGTTCTGAGCATTCAAGGGAAATAAATGCCTGTTGCTTCTAGTATGGTGTGCTCCTGTTGCAATGTGTATTCAAGGGTTATTTCAAAAGAAAATGAGAAAAAAGGCAAACAAAAAAGCCTATGAAGGAGAAACGCAGTTGTTTCCTAATCTCCAATTTAAGGACTTTTTTTCCACTCACTCCTCCCTTGTAGACAAGAGTGGCTACCTTAGTCTGTAGGTGTGTCTTTATGTCCTAGGTCTGTTCCCTGGTCCAGTACCATGAATGCTGGTGGAGTTGTACGGTTCCCATTTACGACCAGCAGCTTGGATCAATGACTGCATTAGGGGTGTGTGCTGAAAAGGGAAGGAGTGAAAATCGCAGTGCTGGGCAGTGTTAGCTGAAGATAAATAGCTTAGTACCTCTCTACAGCCATTTTATCGTTGTAGTATAAGCACAGTAGAAAGATGAAGTAACCATAGATGGGTGTTACACCAACACTTCTATGGAGATATTACCTCCTGGGTAAAACCTTCTTTCCTTTCCTTCTTTCTCATCCCTTTCTACTCTTCCTGCTCTTTTCTACTTTTCTTTCTCTTTTTTACCTTCCCTTCCCTTTCTTATTTTCCCTTCCTTCCTTTCTTCCTCCCTCCCTCCTCCTTCCTTCCTTCCCACCTTCCTTCCCTCCTATCTTTCTTCTTTCCTTTCTTCCTCCTCCTCCTCTATCCCTTTTGCCACTCTATTGATCGTCTCTCCTATCTGTTTCCTGTCTGACCTTTGCAACTATATTGAAAGTCCTTTCCTAGGAAACAGGGAAATGCAAAATAATTAGAATGATCCCTAAGAAAGCTGACTTTATTGTGTTCAAAAGCTTACAAGAAATCAAGAGAGAAAAGGCCCTTGCTTCACTAGAGTCTACAAGGACAAAGCCAGCCACAGAGTGTCCGGAGGGCAGATGTGAGGCATGGAATTCATCACTGAACCATTAACAAAGTGCTGGCTACCCTGAATGAGATTGCTGAGGAATCTTAATTCAAAGCATGATGCGAAGAGATTTGCATTTGAGAACGACAGCTCCAGTTGAGTCGGGAATGAAGTAGACAGGGTAGACAGGAGGCAGAGATGCCAGCAGGAAGAGCCTCATACATTGAGGGGAAACCGTCGGTGTAGAGTTACCCCCACAGCATTCCAGTAGGCTGGATGTGTGGTCCTGGAAGCCTCTACCTGTGTGCTTGCTTCATGATAGATCTGGAGAAGCAAGTGGCAAAGATTAAGAAATATCCTTGAAGAAAAGGGAGATCAGGCAAGAGGATGAGAATTTCCTCCTCATGTTTCTGCACAACACTGTACAGCGAAGCCTCATGGAAACCAGGACAGAAGGGTTTTTAATCTCGTGTTAACGACTTGCTTGGACCGCTCTGGAAACCGTGCTGTGGCAGGTGGCATTTTCGAGGATGTAGATCCCCTGAGGCCTGGGACCAAAGGCTGTGGGGCGGAGCTGGGGGTGGTCAGATGCCCTGCTACCTTGCAGGGGAAAGACAGAAGTCCTGGGTAAGGGGGGTCGTCTTGGAGAGCACGATATGATATACTGCACCAACTTTGAAAATCTCTATATTTAACAAAACTATTTTTAACAAAAATCTAAGATGATCCTATGCACATAAAACTTGGGCCTTTTTAAAAAAATTGTATTTTATTGTAAAGATGCTGTACAGAGGGTGACAGCTACATGAGTAAGGCAATGAGTGCATTTCTTGTCAAGCATTGTTACCCCCTCCTTTGCTCTCCCACGATCCCTTCCCTCCCCCACCCCCCTCCCTCCCTCTCCTTCCCCCACCCAAAGTTGTAAAGTTCATCTCCAATGTCCTGTGGGCATCTTTGTTGCAATGGGTCATCCTGTGTCCTTGTTTCAGCATTTTGTTATGCTGGGCCTTTTTTTTAACTTGGTAAAAAAAAAGTCTCTTTCTCTCTTTCTCTCTCTCTCACTCACTTTCTCAGAAACCTCACTTTGCCCCCTGGCTCTGGGTCAAGGGCCTCTGTCTGCATTGCAGCTTCCATTTCTGAGAGCGGAATCTGCACACTTTCTGGCACATCCTGGGTACCACCCTCATGCGCAGAAATCAGCAGGGCCCATGCGTCAGTTCTTGCTCTAATTTACTGAGTTTTGCGATTCCTATCCAGGTTCTGCAGGACCTAAACATAAGCAACCACTTTCTATTAATTTTATTGATTTGCTTGGAGGAACCAAAAAATATAGAATAAATTTCATTCCATTATCAGTCTTTCTAGATACTAAAAGGCAGAAGAAGAGGAAGAAAAGAAAAAAAAACAACAGAATGGGAAATTCACTTAAAGCAAATCTCTTTGGCTCAGAGTATAAAATGATTCACTCCCAGGCAACAGTGAAGCCTCTTGCACACCTGTGATATGATAATAGTGTATAATACAACAATTATGCATAATACCACAATCGAACGTAATACAGTCATAGATTGTGGGTTTATTTCAAGTAACTATGAAGAGTGCTGGCTTCTCAGTTGTGGGGTAAGCGGCAGACATGAGGACGGAAAACACTGATGGAGTTGCTGATGGACGGCAGGTGTTCTGTGTTTGCAGGGCTGGGCTCACAGGTACTGGGGCACAAATTAGACAGTGAACTCCTGGGAAGAGGAACGGCTGGAGCTCTCTGCTAAGAGGCACGGCGCAAGTCTGATTCTGAACACATTTCTTCCAATCACGTCAGGTCCCTTGCGTTTGGTTTCTTCATTTGTGAGTGAAATGTCATAGTTAAACGATTTCCTCTACCTCTCATAGAGCTCACTTTGAATAAGAAATAAGGTAACCCATAAAGTATTAACATGACAGTAGTTCTGTACAATGGGAAACACTCTTACAACACAAGGGTTTAATTAAGGTTGCAGAAAAATTATTAGGATCTGTGATTTGAGACTCGGGAAACCTGCATTTAAATCATGCTCTGGAACTCATTTGTGGTATAATTGGATAAGTCATTAATTTCTCTCGACCTCAGGCTTCCTATTTATTAGTGGGAAAATTGTTTTATAAATCTCTTCTTGTTACAACATTCTTTGATTGTGGCTGTGGCTATGGGCTCATATTAAAAACCAGGTTCATCTTGGGACACTACAGTTTACAGAGGTGAAGAATAGCCTCTTAAAATTTTGTTCATATTAAGTCTCCCCCAAACCCTTAATTTTATTTTGTAACTCTTCAAAGAAGTAGGGTCATTGTATAGTTTTCAACTCTGAATTTTAAGAAAGCATTTGAATAAACACAGCCCATGTTGAAACTAGGCTATAAGATCTGATTTTTTCACTTTTGTTTGTCTGTTTTAATAAAGAAAGCCCGCACTAATGGTTCCTACCTAGAATTCTTGCTACTTACGAGGCTGAGATCTGGAGGATCTCAGCATAGGCAGAGACCAGCATAGGCAGAAAAGTCCTTAAAGCTGTATCTCCCAAAGAACCAGTCAGAAGCCAGCCTGGAAGCATGGCTCAAGTGGTAGAGCACCAGTTGAGCAAGCAAGCTGAGCAAGTATGAGGTTCTGAGTTCAAATTGTGGTGCTGGCCAAAAGAAAGAAAAGCCAGTTGATGCTTAGTTCTTGAATAATTATCTCAACAAAAGACTTTACAGTAGCATTCAGTTCAGAAACAGAAATTAAATCTATAAATGCGGAGCAGGACTCTCACTGGAGATACCAATAGAAAAAGTGAATTCAAATTTAGAGCAATGAAAACACTGGGTAGATGTGTTTCCTAAAAATGCCAGTAGCATACAATAAATAGTTTAATTTTTTTGCCTTCTTTACAGTATCTAGGAATGATAATCTGACATACTGTAGGTGCTCAGATGAATTTTGTTTCCTTCTTGAACCACCTTCTCTTTTTTTTTTGGTAATTTTTTTATTGTGAAAATATCCTACAGAGGGGTTACAATTACATGGGCAAGATAATGAGTACATTTCTTATCAAGCATTGTTGCCTTCTCCTTTGTTTCCCCTTCCCATCCCTTCCCATCTCCCACCCTTCCAACCCCCCCACCTTCTCTTTGATAAGTAGATATAACAGTCGATTATTAGGTACATATCTCCTTTGTATATTCTATTTATTTAGTTCCCCCTCTTTCTGCTAGGCTCAAATACACTCATGTTAATTACTACATTGTGAAGAATTCCACTGCTGTACTATCTTATATTGTTAAACATATGTAGATAGCTCCTAGGAGCCATTGCTATCTTTTAGAAAGAAGAGTGAGGGAAGGGTGCGTTGGAGGTATGGGTGAGAATGTTAGAAGGGGTAACGTTGATCAACATGCATTGTATTCACAAACTGTTTTGTTAAATGGAAAATCCTTTGTACAATTACTTAAAGGTCATTTAAAAATCATAAAAATTAAATAAAAAAGATAGACATGGTTCTTTATTTATCTGCCCAATAATGAGCATTTCTGTACCACTGTATGACCAAAGTTTTAAGCCTAAGTTTTGCGTACCTTGTTCATCAAAAATGAGCCACATATGGAGTGTACAATGTATTGCATACAGAGACTTCTGCTCATTGTAGTTCATTTTAGTCTATACTTTATCATAGTTTGCTTTATTTTGTTCTATTTGTAATACTGATTCACACGATACTCTTAATATGCAAATAATAATGCTGAAGACAAATGCCAATGAGTGAAAAGCAAATTTATTTATTGAATGTTAAAACAAATGTTTCAGAACTTATTTCTTCAAGAAAATATCCAAACTAATAGTAGAGAAACAAAAATCATCATTTAACTGAAAAAGATAAGGTTGCTTGGCATTAGAGAGGTTTGTGTAAATGTCACTGTGATCCCTACAACACATGCTAGTTACCAGACACTGAGCCCAGGGAATATTTCAAACCCTTGTTATTAAACCAAGTGAGAAACTGTTGGCTTTCAGTCCTGGACACACATCTAAAACTTGGAAATTTCTCTACAACCTCCATGTAATATTCTGTCTCTTGGAACACATCCCATTCCGCCCCACCCCCACCCCCAGTCGTAATATTGGAAAGAGATTTGGAAGTTATCCAAACCAACTCCCAGTGCAATGGAGGTGTGTTTTTCTTATACCATTGACAAATAATCATTCATTTTCTACTTGAAAAAAATTCAGGATTAAAGATGTCACCACTTAACACATGTTAGTCACTGGAAGTGGAGGCATAGGTGTTTCTCAGAACCAAAGCGAGAGCTCATTCTCAAAGCTCATTCTCCAAGCTCATTCTCAAAGCTCATTCTCCAAGCTCATTCTCAAAGCTCATTCTCCAAGCTCATTCTCTTCTGTGGATACATAAAGAGGCATGGACGGAGCCATGGACTAGAACGGCAGAGAACCCACGGAGGAGACCTTCCCACCACCAAGGCTGATAAGCGAGGCTTGCTTCTGTGATCTTCCCTAGCCCACGCCCTCCCCTCCCGAGCCTCCTTCAATATTGCACTGTAAATGCCATGGCATTTGCTGACTCCCAGAGCAAGCAATTCGGTTCTTAGCAATCATTTCAGCTTTTGTATCATTTTTCTTCTCTCTACAACTGATCTTTACCTAAGTTTATAGGTGAATCTTTTAACCACTAGCATCTCCATGTTTGAAATCCTCTTCCCCAGTGATTCCCTCGCCTGCTCTCCTCAGACTCTTAACTCTCCTAACTCCCTTAAACTCTCTCTTAACTCTCAAGGTCTTAAGCTAGTTCTTGATGCTACAATTAAGTACAATTTTCCCATATTCTCACTTTCACTGGGTACCATTTCTCAATCTTTCCAATTACTGCCCCAGTCAACTGTAATAAATTACTTTGACACGGGGATTCCTAAACCCATTGATACGGTTGAGCAATCTGAGATTTCTAAATCATGTACATTAAATAGAGCATAACTCACAGAGAGCAAAGGATGGGATAGGAGAAGACAGGCCAGGAGAGGAAAGGAGAGGAGAAGTAAAGAGAGAAAAGAAGATGAACACAGAAGAGAGAAAAGAAGAGAAGAAAGAAGAAGAGGAAGTGAAGGAGGAGGAGGAAGAAGAAATAATCTAATTCTCAGAACAATATTCTAATAGCTTAGAGAACTACTATGCTCAAAATTAGAGGATTATAAAGGAAAACATGGTCTAATTCACTTTTTACTTTTCCGTCTATTAATACCATGTCTCTGGAAGTCATGATTTATGAGGAGTCATTTCTCTTCAAGTAATATGCTCTCTCTTCAGAATAATATATGCTGTATGTCATGAAAAAATTGCTCGGCTAAAAGCTGCTACTAATCCTCAATAACTTTCTGGGGGAAAACCAAATGTATGAATTTATATTTTTTAAAGCACAAGTAAATCATAGACCCCTCTCTACATCACCTTTACAATAAAAATACATATAAGAAAAAATGTTAAAGCAGATGTCATATATATGTATAAATTAGTGTACAGATTTAAAATATGCTCAATAAATTAAAGAAAGAAAGAATATGTACTTTATTTACTTCCTATTAAATGCAGGCTTTTGCAATTCCAAATCAATACAGTTGTCAAATAGCCTAACTAAAAGATACTATAGTTGTTAATACATAAAAATCATGAGAGGCATTAAAAACAAAACCCTAACATTGATAACAGCTAATGCAACTAATTGTGGAAATAGATAGCTAGATGGATAGTTAGATCTCTATCTATCTATCTAATCTATCTAATCTATCTATCTATCTATCTATCTATCTATCTATCTATCTATCTATCTATCTATCTATCTATGGCAGGTCTTAGGGCTTAATCAGAGCCTGGTCATTGTCCCTGTACATTTTCCCTCAAGGTTAGCACTTAAGCCACAGCTCCACTTCTGGTCTTTTGGTGGTTAACTGGAGAAAAGACTCTCATGGACTTTCCTGCCTGGTTGGCTTTGAACTGGGAACATCAGATCTCAGCCTCCTGAGTAGCTAGGATTACAGGTGTGAGCCCTCAGTGCCCAGTGCTGTGGATATTTTTAACTGATGTAAGGAAAATCCATTAACTGGTAGCTTTGAAAAGTTCTCTGGAGATCTACTATCCAACCACTGCAGAAATCTATTGATGTTATGCTGTGATAAAGGCCTCACAGATCAATGGATTATGACTCTTTCCAAGTATGAGGCTGACTTTCAAAGAAATTAAGATGCGTCCATGTATTACTGAAGTACCCCTGTAACACACCTGCCAGACTTTAGTATTGAATATCTGAGTTCAAATGAATCAGGATAAAAAGTATAGCTATTTGGGGGGGGGAAAAATAATCTCAGACTATTTAATAATGTACCATCTTGGCTATCTCGCTTACCAACATGATTTCTTCATAATGATGTATAGCCCCAATTCCTGCTGCTTTATTACAGTTCCTAAAGCCTTGGTGGTGGAAAGGAAGCATACCTGAAATGAAAGTGTCAGCCTCCTAATTGTTGTTTCCTGGTGATTCTGGTGTTTGGTGTTACGAAGCAGTGTGGGAACGATTCTAGGTCTTGTAAAACACCATCAGAAGCTGCCTCCTAGCAGACACAGGACTCTACCACAACGCCAAAGAGGTGCAAAGGTGGCTGGCTTGAATCACCATGGCTCACTTCCTTCCCTGTTTTGTTATTTGTTTTTGGGTTTTTTGGCTTTTTCGTCCATGAATAGTAAGCTCAACTGAATTTGGGGTCCATTAGAATATACACCTGACCAGCCGTCTGGGTTTCAGCTGCACTGGGGATGTTTGCTCTCATTCGCAACGCAAATGCTTCTCAGAAGCCCAAGCGGAGTTGGTCCTAGGCAATGACAACTAAAGGGTGAGGATCCAGGCAAATTATAGTCAGATGGCCTTGACATAGTCTATTTCTCAGACAGATGGAGAGCAACAAGTAGACATTTTCTACTAGGTTTTGAGACTCTAGTGTTAATTTTTAATTGTAGGTTGTCATATTGATGTTCAAAGATAATGTCACCGAAAAGCAAACATTTATTGCAAAGGCACACCTAATTTGGGCTCATCCCAGTATCATTATAGAAATGTGACCTGTGCCATTATTCTAAAATAGTTAGAATCATCAGTACCATTGGAAAGAGTGGCCTTATGCATACAATAGCAAATTACATTAACATTCCATTGACAAGTTAATTTAAAAATATAATGAATCTCATACATATAAAGGGATCAGTCCTTGTCTGAGCAGGATATTGGATGTGATAAGGTAGCATCATAATATATGATACTTTTCAAAGGAATATCACATAGTTAGTGAGGTAAATGGGAGTGTCAACTGATCTTGTACCATCACAGTAGCTCCCTAGAACACAGTTTGATATTTTGATCTAGTTTATATGTGTTAAATACAAGTCTCTCTCTCTTTCCCTAATACACACACACACACACACACACACACACACACACACACATGTTCACACACAGACTAAAACCTCATCTAGAACAGTATTTTAAGAGGAGCACTGACAAATAGCAGAAAGGGAACAGATGGTAAAAAGTGCCTCAGTGTCTGAGAGAAGATGGAGAGCATCCACCAAAAGGTATAGAAAAAAAGTCAATGAAAAAAATCTGAGATGCAGGTAAGATGAACTACATTTTGATATACAGAATTAAGGCAGCAGATGACTTCATGAAAAATGGAAGATGTGAATGCAAAGTGTTAGGTTTAGAGACATAGGGAAAAGTTGAAGAGGTGGGAGACAATAAAGCTGAAATACTTTTGTAAGTTGGTGAATGGCACCAAGCAATAGGAAACAATGATGTCATCATCTACAACCCAACTAAGGTTCAAGATGGAAGTATTCAGGAAACAGTTGTGAGACAAAGAGATATTAAATGTACCCTTTCTCCAAATGAAATGGGGGTCAGAAATGTGACAAAGGGAGGTCTTATGTGTGGGGATATGTTATCCATTCAATAGGTCTTCTCCAAAGGGATAATAGACAATCCACTCAATATTAGAAGTTGTAGGAGAAAGAGCCTTTGACTAATAAGCCAGAATAATTGATCCAGTCATAGTTCTCCATGAAGAATGTCAGGTAAAGGAAGTAATAAATGTCATTTTTCAGTTGATGAGATGCACTGAGAGACACCAGAACTGGTATAAAGCTGTGTAGGTTAAGTATAGACATTACTGCAGCTTGGTGGGGAAAGTACTGTATTACCTTTTTGCCAGTTGGGAAACTAAGGTTCTGTATGTGATGGTAATCACCACTCCCCCAAATTCACATTACAAAATTTCCATATATTTTGTCTAAACCTGATAAATCAGATTAGCATTAACATTCCAGGTAGCCCATTCAATCCAGTTTGGATGATGTCAGACCAGGGGCTAATTGAAACAAAAACAAAACAAAAATCCAAACCTGTTCTGCAAGAAATTTTGTTATTCTACTCATATGTACTCCAAGCCAAGGGAACTAGAACAATGACAGGTTGAGTGAGCTCCATTGGAGAAATGGAAGGTTCTCCCTGACTGACAAGAACAATAACAGGTTTCATAACCTCAGCAACTCATGTGTCACAGATGTTAAAAGTGGTCTTCAAGTACAAACCAGAACGAGTTCAAATAATAATGATGAGGTGCCATCTTCCCTTCACACTCATGATCAATAGGTACATTGCCACCTGTAGTTTTACTGCGCGTAACAAAGACAAAAGGGAGAGTTTTGTCAGCCTAGACAGCTTTTAAGGCAATGATCTTTTTAAGAAATTAAAATGTTCTGCCTTATTATTAAGTTTAATGTGAATCCGATTAATAAAGCAAAGCATTTTTCATTTGTCTATAGAAAAAATATTTTTTAAACTCTCCAGGGACACAGATTTTAGACATTTGTCAGATGAAAGAAGCTCAGAGTTAGTAGGAAATAGGACAAAAGCTTAAGATGTATGGTTTCACTGGAGAGATAATTGGTGCTTTTTAAATGTTTGTACTTTTCAAAATGCCTTTTAGATGTTGGAGGAAAATATGTATTTTACATGAAACTAGCAGAAAACACACCCTATTTCTTATAAAGGCTCTATCTTTTATCATTCTGTCTCTGGCTGTGATAAATGACTTTTCTAAAGACTGTGAAATGATGCACTCCATATCATGCTAACAGAAAGTGAGTTCGTGGTTAGAGTTTAGATTTCCTGTCCTCTGAAATTTCACCTGAATGCCTGCCAATATTATCAATCATGTAGAAATTGTCTCTACAAGATTTGAATATACCTACTCATGAATGTCAGCCCAGTTTATCCTCTACTCCTCATCTTTTTTTTTTTTAATTTAATTTAATTTTATTTGTGAACATACTGTACAGAGGGTCTACTCCTCATCTTAATTTCACAAAAGGAAGAAAAAAATTACAACATTGTCTTAAATAAATATTTCTAAATACATATATAAAGATTTGAATATCAAAACAGTTTTCCCAAAAGTGTTTTGTCTTGATCCATTCATCCATTGAGGAACATCTGGTATGATTCCATGTCTTGGCTATGGTGAATAGCACTTCAACGAGCATGGTTGTACTGGTGGCTTTACTGTAAACTTGTTTGTGTTCTTTTGGATAACTGTCCAAAAAGCGTAGTATGGATACACAATGCAACTTTACTCATTAGAAAGGAAGATATTGTGCCATTTGTAAGGAAATGAAAAGACCTGGAAAAATAATAAGTGAAGAATGCCAGACCCAGAGAAACAAAAGTCACACGGTTTTTCTCAATCATGGTAGATAGAATGTGCCTATAAATGTATAAGTAAACATTTTCGGTGGTTACAAATGAATTAATGAACTGTAATAGACTTGATGGAGAGCTCAAATAGTCTTTTAGAAAAACGAGGTCAAAGCCCAACAAAAGCAACACCAGGAAATGGGTACATGCAAGGGTGTGGGGCCAAGAGAAGAAGACAGGTGAGTGCAGGAGGTAAGAGGGTACGAGTGTGGTTGAGTGCAAGGGGGGAAGTAGATCAAAGCGGGGTGAGAATATTAAAGGGGTGACACTGATCAAGATGCATTGTACTCATAAACAGCTTTGCTATGTGGTAGTACCTCCTTTGTTTAACTATTTTAAGATAATTCAAAAACTATGTATTTTCTCCTCTAATCTCGGGGTCAGCAAAGACCTGCTATTCTCAAGAATGTTTACTATGAACTGGTAGATTTAAATAACTGGTAGCTTTAAGTCAAGAAGATGATTCATGTTAGATGTAGCTCTCCAGCAAATACAAAGGAGTCATCCTGAGATCAAGCAAAACATTCAGGTGGTTGGGCTGGCCAGCCCTGGATGAGAAATCTAATTCTTCCATTTAGTTCTTATTTTTCATCTCAGTTTGCTTGTTTGAAAGACAAAGATGATAACATGTGTGCCATGGGTTAAGCAAATAAGGACACTTACATAATGAAGCCAAGTAAATGAGTTGAACATATGAGATACCAGGGAAGAGTTAGATCCCCTCATTTCCACCGTTCAATTTTCATCACACAACTTCTTTTGGTAACAACCACAGGACTGAATAATGTACTTGAGTGCTTTCTTAAACCTTTCAATGAAAGCTATGAAGTGTTGCGTGGACAGCACCTCCCCTTGTCACTTAGAGATTGTGGCATTAAAAGAAGCCACGAAGCGTTTTTGTTCAAGGTTTTACTCTATACGATGAAGGCTCACAAGCATACAGGAAATCACAGTTGAAAGTTAACGACGGCGTGGCACACTGGACAGAGTTAACAGGCAATGGAAACCATTCAAGATGGTGGAAAGACAGAAGAGAGTCTGAACGAAGTCCAGAGCTACAGGGTGAGAGAGTTTTAGGTAGTGGAGCCATGGGTCGAGCGGGGAAGTCTGTGAAAGGTTGGTCAGGGTGACTAGGCTTTGCTTGTTAGCTAACTGATCCCAGTGTTAGGCTTCGGTCCTACCACAGAAATAGGGAAACAAAGTAGCTTTCTGAGAACTGGGGTATCAGAAACTATGGTCAGAAGATGGCCTGTCTAACGACATTGGAAATGACCTTTATAACTTGGGGGGAATGGGAATGGGGGAGGAGAAGAGGGGAAACAAAGTTCAACAAGAATTGTACTAATTACTGACATAACTGTAACTGCTCTATGCATCACTTTTACAATAAAAAAAGATTCTAAAGAAAGAATAATATAGAAAAGAAGATGGCCTGTCTACAATTCAGTCAGGCAGAGGGCAGCCTTGGAGGGTGATGGGAGAGGAAGCTCACTGGTGTTGGTAGCAGGGTGAACGGCCGGGAGGGAAGTGTTGGCAGACACGACTTGTGTATCTGAAACCCTCACTGGGAGTCTGTAGCCTCAGCTGTGGCAGACCAGTGCTGAATCTGCATTCATCAGGACATGGAGGGGTTATTTCATTAAATGCTTTTCTACATCAAGAAAAGAGGACCAGATTTCTTTTCTGGAAATTAAATTTTATACGATGTTCAATCTAAGGGAACTCAAAATGAGAATAACTTACGTAAGCATTGATTTTTTTCTTTTGAACTATCTATTGTGGTAGGCTTCACATGACATATTTGTGGCCAAAACTCAAAGTGAAGTTGTCATTTTCATTCTCAGAGATATTACAAAGACTAACTGGCTTTTTCATCACACAAAAAAAGAGAGATGGCGTCTTTGCTGACAAAAGCAGGATATTCTGTGCCCTTCTCTGAAAAGGTTATACAGAAATAAAGGGAAGGTCAGTGAGGAAACACATCTCTCTTATCTTCCTCAGTAATGCATGAAAATGAAATGCTGGTAATAGATTGTCTTGAGTTAGTTACTACACTGAAATTTTTCTTGTTTCCATACAGGCCCTATCTCCAAATACAACCCTCTAGAAGTAGGTTTTCAGTATAGGAATTTGATGGAAGAACATGACCTATCTGGTTATAAATCCATAAACCTGACAGGCACTTTTTGAAACCATCCTGTATATTAAAAAGTTTCCAAGACTTAAATGAAAAAGAATTATAAATGGATTTATATTAAGAAGTAATTGATGGCCTGTGGCATTCGCTCAATATTTCTAGCATTCCAAAGGCACAACGCCTCTGAGCCTCTGATTATATAAAATAAAATTTAATGAAATAAACTCCAAGGAATGGAAACAAAAGTATTTTTTTCTGTTCTTCATGTCATGTTTGTTCATTTATCTGTTTATTTATCTTACCTCCCTTTGAGAGGTGGAGCACAGATAGAGGCACAAAGAGTGAACAAATGCAGCACTGGCACTCACTAGACATTGTGTTGAAAATGAACTGTACAATTTGTGGGTGGGGACGGGAGGAAAGATTAGGAGACAGTGAGGGAAGGGGTGACATTGTCCAAAGATATGCACTCTTTACCTGACTTAGGTATCTGTAACCTCTCTGTACATCACCTTTATAATAACAATAAAATATACCGAGTAAAAAATATTACAGGGTTCTTTGCCTTTGGGGTAAAGTCATGAGTAATATGTATTCAATTTCTCTTCGTGATCAGCTGACTCCTACGACTTCTTCTTCAAGGTGTCTGTCCACCTGAGTTTGGAAATCTTTCCTACTGCATTCCAGTATAGACACTCCTGTACAAGATTGTTTCTATTCCAAGTCTATAAGCTCATTTTCCTTCACACACACACAGCTGTCTATGATAATAGAGACAGTATAAGTGATAGTTGGACTTAGACATCACCTCAAATCACTTATAAATGATCTACAATGCAAAGCCATTTCTGCTTTTAGTTTACGATGTCTACCAATCCCGTCATCATTCACAATTTTTTCTTTCATTGAGGAAAAATAAAACATACTCCAGAAACAGCAAGGACGTTTTTGTTAGGATTGTTCTGCATATTTTAACAGGGCAAGCTTCTAACCACATATTCCTCCACGTGGCCCTCATTTCCTTTCCCAAACTTCCTTTCATGAGCAGGAAGTCAGCATTTGTTCCTGAGCATTTGACAGCTATTTTTAAAAACAAGGAAAGGATGAGTTTCCACGTAAGAATATCCTGACCTGGCTTCTCTTTCTCAGCTGTGGATGGTGCTTCGGGGACACGCGTGGAAATTCATGACTGCTGCCACCGAAAGATGAATGCGACCCATGACCAGCCACGAATCGCCTGCCTCCTGCCCGCTTCCCACTTAGCAATAACCGGGCCTGTGACTGGATCCACATCAGTCACTGGGAGGGGGATGGGTGGGAGGAGGGGGCGGGGCAGGGAGCCCACTCCAGCTCTTAGGAGCTTGTGCAAGATGTTTGCTTTCCATCCCTTGGCGTGTTCTTGGGCAACAATAAGGTCTTTTATTAGCTATTTTTTTATTGTGAAAATACTGTACAGAGGGGTTATAATTACCTGGGCAAGATAATGAGTACATTAATAATCATACTTTTCAGCTAAGAGCTGACCCGTAGGAATAGTGGAAAACAAACTCTCCAAAGATGAGTCATCACTTGGTAAAATGTGTCTGAGCTGATGACTGTTAGAGACACAATTGGCTGCACAGTTTTAGGGGCTGAGCGCTTTTAACCATGGCAGCTGAACTCACTAAGGGTCTTCTTGAAAAGCATCCTAAGGTCTTTGCTGGGTTCTTGATTGTTCTGAAAATATTCCAAATCAAGGTCTCTGAATTTAATTTATAATGCAGCGACGACTTCGAAGAGTGGAAAACAAGTGCAACATTTCTACTGAGGGATATGTTGGGTATGTACAGAGCCATGGAATTTTACTTGCCCGATAATGCCATATCACAGCTGAGAAACCTGGTCTGTATTCATAATTTCAGATTTTATGGACATTTGTATATAGCATAAAAGTTGCAAGTGTGTGTGTGTGTGTGTGTGTGTGTGTGTGTGTGTGTGTGTGTGTGTGAAAGAGAGAGTATTGGGCATGGATTTGTTTTTGTTTATAACTTTAAAAGGAAAACTTACGTTGCTTCGCTTTTGAGCCTGACCATGATGTATTTCACAGAGAAACACTGTAAAGGTGATATAGTTAGTAATTAAGGAACTGCTGTTTATCAATGGAGGCCCTAGAAAGAACGCAGTAGAAATACGTAGGCGATAGAAGACTTCCCTGGCAGGAGCAGTGTTTCAGGGCCGCACATTTTTCTCCATGTGGGGTAATGCCAGGCAACAGAGCACAGTGTTTCAGGGCCGCACATTTTTCTCCATGTGGGGTAATGCCAGGCAACAGAGCACAGTGTTTCAGGGCCGCACATTTTTCTCCATGTGGGGTAATGCCAGGCAACAGACACCTGCAGAAACTCCCCTGGCTCTTCCTCTCACCTGTCTCCCCCACTCCCATTGTAAGGCAGACACCACATTTCCTGGAATTACATCTTTACGTCGCATTGTTTCTGATCGACCCTGGAAGACAGATGAACTCTGAGAAACCCACTCCTTTCGTAGCTCTCATGCGCTCCAGAGAGGCTGAGAAAGGTGAGCCGGGCATTATCTGCCCTAAAGATAGTTGATATTCCTCCAGCAGTGTTCTTTCCATTCAGGAGCCTTTTTGCTATTCGGGGTCTTTTATTGTTCCATATGAATTTTTGGATTGCCTCTTCTATTTCCTTGAAGAATGAGGTTGGAATTTGGATAGGTATTGCATTGAATTTGTAGATAGCCTTGGGAAGTATTGCCATTTTCACGATGTTAATCTTTCCAATCCAGGAGCATGGGAGGTTTTGCCATTTTTTAAGTTCTGTGTTGATTTCCTTTTTCAAGATTTTAAAGTTTTTATCATAGAGGTCCTTCACTTCTTTAGTTAATTCCTAGGTATTTTATTTTTTGTGGGGCTATTGCAAATGGAGTTGCTTTCGTAATTTCAGCCACACTTTTCTCATTGTTGTCATACAGAAAAGCCAAGGAGAGAGAGAGGGGAGAGGGGAGACACAGCTTGCGTGGGGAAGGCCAAGTCCGTAACCGTTAATGTCTGTCTGAAGGATTAAATGTTATAATTCTCTAGATTTTGTGCTGCGTTTTTGTATCTCCGGGGTGTTTTCAAGCAAATGATCTCCATGCTTGCACGTCTCCGGTGTAAACATTCTATCTCCCTCCATTTTACACGTGGGGAAATAGAGTCACAGCAGATGATGGACTGAAGAGTCAAATTCGCTCTGCTTCATTGTGTGCAGTAAAACTGTACCATTCCCACTGTACTGGCCTTGCTCAGGTGACCAGGGGCCCCCAAGATTCTTCTAGTTGGGGTTCATAATCTTCTTCCTTCGCCTACATACTCTGCTTAGGTCTCCGGTCTGTTGCTTCCCAACTGTGTGACATTATTGCTATTGATTATAATAATACTTTAATTATTAAGTTTAATAGTACCCAAAGAATATTAAATAATAACCATTATCTTTAAGTAGTTGTATGAGCAAGTTTCCATTCAACAAGGCAGTTTATAAATGTAACACATCTTGATCACACACAGTTTCCAATTATCATCTCATCTGAGAGCAGCCAGGCTGAAACGGATGTCTCCCTTGACAGCACCCAGAGCCCAGGCGAAGCTCAGCCACCCCCCGGGGCCTTCCTTATCCCACTGATTTATGTGTGTTTCCCTGTTCTCCCAGCCTCTGCACATTGCCTGGCTTCTGAATGTGCAGTCCTTGCAAACCACCCGGACCTCTGTGGAGTCTAGGATGGTCAGGTCAGTAACTGATTGGCATACACAGCTGCTACTTAACTTTAAGCACTACCCCTGGGTATGTCCTTCTGCTGACTTGACTTCTGGATGCATCCTCTTTGGACCATATTATGTGTTTGGGATATTATCTGCTGATCCATGCCGGGTCACTACTGGGATCTGAGTTCTAATTCCTGCCATGCTTATTTCTTACCACAGTGCTGTCCAGTTCTTAGGACTCTGTCATAGTCTTTGTTGTATTACAGTCATTACTGCACCTGTGTCTGTTCAACTACTGGCTTCATCCCCTGCTCCTAATTCTATGTAGAATCAGTACACAGATATCTGAATCGAAAAGACTAGAAGGTGTTTTCACTCATTTCTTTGGCTCCATAGTGAAATCTTCTATTTCAAATAACTAATGAGTGTAAACTATCTAAAAAATAACTACAAGGACTGAGGGATGGCTTGAGCACAAAATGTTATTGTAATATGTGTCTAAGGCTGCCGTCTGTGTGCTTCATTCTTTCTGTTTATTAGCTGATACTGTGCTGTAAGAGTGCGTGCTCCTCATTCCTCTGCTTGTTTCAGTTGATCAGAATTGACTCATATTCACTTGATTCCATGGATAATCATCCAATAGCATCACGATTGATCTTGTTACACAAATTGTTTCAATATGCTTTGATTTAAAGTTCTTCACTCTGATTCATGATGTTGCCATGTGCTTTGAATCAAACGTGGGGTTTTCCTCTCTGGTGTCACAATCCGATATGCTCTTTAATGTAGTCCTTACATGAAGAATGGCTTTGGAAAACAAGATCTCAACACTGAATGTCCTCATGGCTGCTGTGCACCGTGGCTTCCGGCTTCTTGGGAGATATGGCTGGGAAATCCATGCATGGGCACTAACTCAAACAGTGCAACCCGCTTACTTAGCTCAACACCTCAAGACTCATTTTTTTGCTTGACACTGTTTTCTTTTCTGTTGAGAATTTGCTTCTTATTATCTATACCATACTTGTATATTCAACTTGTATACACATACCAACAGTTTAAGGATTCTTAACACATGCCTTTCTATAAAACTGATTGTCTGAGTATTAGTATTTGTTTGTAGTTCACTTGGTCTCTATTACATTTTTTCCTCTTCTTAGTGCAATTATTCATGTCTTTCATTTTTAGTACAAACAAACTGACTTTTTAGTGTTGATATTGCATTTGCAATACTTCATTTATTTCTTTCACCACCACTTACTTCTGATATTTGCCAAAACTTGGGGGGGTCAAAGCAAACCGGGTCTTATGCTTAACAGAGAAACTGCCATGGGAAAATGAGGGTGTCCCTCTTGGCAAGAGACCGTTTCCCCCCAGGAGGAGGAAAAGGAACAAAAGCAATTCAATCCACACACCAAAACAGGATGCCAGGGAAAAGAGACTGAGCGGGACCCCAACCTGTTATAGACAAGGTAATAGAAAATGTAGTTATGGTGGAAAAAAATACTTTAGCTCTCCCTCATGGAAAGCAAGCGGTAGAGCCAAAGCTCAGTGAGACTAACCTGCCTAGAAATGAGGTAGTTGGTTTCCTTCTCAGGCTTGCATCTGCTGCCCTTTCCCTTTGCCACCAGCCGTGGTGGGGAGGACATAGGAATGAGTCCCTTGTGCATGTAGGACTTTCGAGGTGAGAGGGTGGTTACTCAGTCACTGGGACACACATGCCAGGGCCAAGTGGCCACCGCTGACCTCCTCAGTGCATTTGGTACTTTGTGTGCTAGGGAATTATGTGACTGGTCACATAATTGGGCAGCAAGTAGGCAGCTCTTAGGAAGAATATTTGATGACTTTGCATAGTAAATTCAACCTCTATCAATTTATATCCTAAAGTTTAATAGATTCAAGTGCTAATGAAGAAGACATTTGCATAATTTTTCTTATTGTCAGTGCCCAGTGTATCAAACATTTTTTTTAAATTCTATCTGTTGAACTATGAGTCTTTCGTCATTCTAGCTCCCTCAGAATTTGTTTGGTGCTACTGAAAAAACTAGCTGGGAAGAGAGTCTGCAAGATTGTAGAATCTCTAAGACGTTAAAAAAATCAAACAGAAGTAGAAAGCCGTGAGGCACCAGCCAAGCAGCGTGAGGCACGCATATTTTGCAACTACATCTAACTATTTATGAAATGTGTGTTTCAATTTAGTTAAATATAAGTGTCATTAAGCATTTCTTTCTTAAAGAATATCTTGTCCTGACTGTCCAAGCAACTTTCTCCAATGAATATACTAAATATTATACTTAGATTGAAACACTTTTTAAGCAGATCCCTTTTATGTTTGGGTCAAACTTATTCTCAAGATAGGCCCTCTAAACAGAATTTTCACAAGGAGGGATCAGAAATAGAAACAGACAAGAGGTGTCCGTGTGTGTGTGTGTGTGTGTGTGTGTGTGTGTGTGTGTGTGTACTTCCATTGTCTGACCTTCAAACATATGCAAAGAATTGGGATTTGTAGTTTGTACCTTTTGACACAACGTATCCTGAACAGCTGGCCTTTCCAAAAATACTGTAGGGAGCCGTTCTCTGAGATCATCCATCACCTCTTTCCACAGTGACATCTCCTCGAAACAAAAAGGTAAAAATGGTTGCTGTAAGATTTTGAGCAGGTGAAGAGAAAGAAAGGTACCTTGTTTCGAAATCAAAAAGAGGTTATTAACAAATGCTCTTCTAGGATAGGGATGAAGGTTGTGCGTTTCCAATGCCCAAGAAATGATACCACAATTTGATGAAGTTCAGTGGACACAAATGGAAGGACACCTCTGCTTCCTGCCCTAAGATTTTATCATTAATACTATGTCATTAGTGACTTTTGTCACGGGCTTCTAGAGATAAAGGAAATCCATCCAAACATATATATGAAAATGATACAAACATCCCACTGTAGCTATCCAAGTATCTACAAGTTCTTATCAACAGATCTTTAAAATATTTTGCTTTTTGTACTAATACCCTTTAGGACTTCAATGGACAAAGGGAAAAATATAGGTACGCTTCCCTTTCATTTTAAGCCAACTTTATTTGGGTGTATTTGGGTTAAAAATACATTTTATTTTCTGTGATTGTCTATTATTTTGCAACATTTTCCTATTTTCCCTGCATCAAGGAGTCCCTAGCACAACTGAGTTGAGAATGTCTATTTAAGCAAAAGTATGAATATCTCTCTTGTCAATTTATTAACCATCTAATGGTTGCCCTGTCTCTCAAGGTCAAGCTTTTTAGTTGATTCTTTCATATCAATGTTGTGATCAGCAAAGACAAATCAGGACACTTCTCACTGGGATGAGAAGAATGTTATGCACAATAGAAGAAAAAAGTCATCTATTCAATTAAAGCAGGATCAAAAGTATTTTACTTTCAAAAACTAAGAGTTTGTGATAAGTCTTTGTTCTCTCCTCTGCAATTTTTCCCAAATTACATTGACTTGAGACAAATGTAGTAGGTGTTTATTATTCTCCCCTAAGCATACAGAAGATTTAACAATACTCCAATCATTCCTTTCTTCGTATGCTCAAGGGTCCAGAGAAGGATGTGGGTCTGAGTGAGGGGAGATAACTAGGCAGGGGCCTGGGAATGAAGCGCTGTGCAGACGTTAACTGCCATACTGCCATACTGCCAAAGGCTACCGAGGGGCCAAGTACCTCATGCATATGACTGACTGAAAACATACATATATATATATATATAGAGAGAGAGAGAGAATTATACAATTATACAATTGACTGAAAATTGTTGGATATATATATATATATATATGTATATATATATATGTATATGTATATGAAAGGGTCCAATCTGGAATTCTTTCCTTTTGAGTCACTTTCTCCTGCAGCATGCTGGCAGAAGTTCAGACTTTGATAGAGCCAAAGAATGCATAAATCACCTTGTCACAGCGGCTGGCTGACCCCCAGGGAAGGTGATTCTGATGCAGATCAAAGTCTGCTGGAAGCTGGGCTCCACGACCTATTTGTAGCACTCCTGGAAACACTTGGGAGTGGCCAGAGTTCACAGTTCTTTCAACTGTGAGACCCCAGCCTGTTGCGACCTCAAGTTCTCCTCAAGTCTCTGATCTTGTCAGTAGACAGTGCAATCCTGAACCGAGCTCCCATCAAAGCAGAGAGAAGAGCAGGGCCGGTGGCAGCTGACCAGCATAGCATGGCCGCTGGGGGCCCCATCTCCGAAGTCACCAGTCCTGGTGTAGTAATGTTACATAACTTTCATGACAACTCGACTAGATGTCCTCATGATCTAAACCCATGCCATCCACAAAACAGTCAGATGTGATTGAATTGCGTCGCCTTTTCTTTCAAGGGAAGATGATGTTTAATGACTCGAAATGAGTTGTCCTGGATTCTCTTCTAATAAAACCCGTGGTATGAGTTCTATGCATCTGTAAGATTACCTTTAAACTGTGGACAGAGTCTGGAGGACCTGCTGGCTTAGACTATTTTCACACAAAATGTTTATGATAAAGAAGACAGTGGTGGGAGATCGAGGGAAGGGGTGACATTGTCAAAAAGGAAATGTGCTCTTTACCTGACTTCTTATGTGACCGTCACCTCTCTGCACATCACCTTTAGAGTAACAAAAAATGGCAGGTCATGACTGAGCAAAGTATCGCAGAATTCTATGATGAAGCCCAGGATTTTTGCCCCTGGAGAGCAGAGGTGCACATTGTCCTGTGTCATGGGTAATGGGGTCTTATGAAAGCTAGGTAAGCCCTTGTCAACAATTTCTTTATTAAAATAGTCTTAAACGGAAAACTTCAAACTTGTTACGTGTGGTAGAGAAAGTGGGGTGAACTCATTAAGACGCGTTCACCGCGAGTCTGTGAGAATCTTGGTTCCATCAAAGCCATTCATGTCATCCCCAGACACATTTCCTTAATGCTTCCTAGGAATTCCAGAAATCATGGCAAGAAAGGAAAACAAAAAAAAAAGTATTTGGATGATCAAAGTCCAACAACAGGTGAGTAAAACAAAATGTTAACAACAAACACAAAGGTCTCAGCTGGCAGGGATGGAAGGTAGGGACAGGAAGGCAAGACATGGTCGCAGGTACAAACTTTGTGGATGATGAATGATATTTCTCTTTGAAACTGAAATTCGAGTAGATCTCAAATGTCCTCTCAACACAATGAAGCTATTGGCTATGATAGGATAACCTAACTGCACTAAATGTGAACAACAGCTCAGTCACTTCTTACTCCCAAGGATCTGTCTGATAAACCTTATCTTTAGACTGCATACTCTCAAATGAGCCACTGAATAAAGATCACTTTGCGTGGGGCTTACTTGGATTGGAATACAAAAATCATGAAAACGGATGCAAACCTAGCTTTGCAGTTGTGGCTGTGGGTTTTCTTAATGTCTGATGTTCCCCTTCCTTCTTTATCACAGATAAATCCTAATACACAAACAAACTTCTTCCCCCCTGCCCCCTACAATTTGTCTTAGCCTCCAGTAGTTATGGAAGGGGTTCCATTTGACGCGTCTATATGTGCACATAGTTCACCGTGGTCAGACCCACATTCTCTATCACCTTACGTCATCCTTTCTCCCTGCCCAAACCAATCTCAACAAGCTGCTCCATTCCATTTTCACATATGTATATAACATAATTTGACTTAACTTTACCTTCTCCTAGTGCCTATACCCTGGAAAGAGCAGTTTTGCCTTTCTGTCACCCACTTATTTTAGTATATCCTATCAGTTCAAAGGGGTTTCAGAAATCTCTGTATGAAAGATCTTTATACCTTATAGGCATGGCCTTGTATTCCTTGCCCTTCAGCGTCTACAGTGCTGGGATTACCAGTGTGCCACAGTTTATTTTTGAATGTTTGTTATCCTTTTTTTTAAAGTCAAGAGCATGGAGAAGGGAGTGTGGCATAGGCTGGGAGAGCCAGAGAAGCTGGCTGCAGGTGGAGGAGGGAAGCAGCACTGTACACAACCCGGTACTCCTGTACGTGGGGTTGATTTGCTGACCAGGTGCAGAGAAGATGCTGTGCTTTCTAACAAATCAGCGTTTATGGATTGCTTACGCAATGCCTTTTAAGACCTGCAGATCTGGGAGTATCTGTGAGGTCCTGGGGCACTTCCCAAATGACAGGGTTGACAAGAGTAGCAACAGTCTTTTTAGGCCTGAGCACCTACTGTCAACGGCTCATCAAGTTCATTGATGGTGGGCTGCAGACCTACAATCACATGGCTCTGAAAGCTAGAATGCGTGGACACTGGCACATCCTGGGTCTACCCATCAACCCTTTGACACAGTGGACACAGACGCAGGAGTAAGCACACTGAGGGAGTGAGCGAAGACACTCACCCTCTGCCTGTAGACATGCTGCAACAATCGCCTACGCTCTGTTCTCCACATCTGTTTTATGGAGGCAGAGAAAGCCCATTACTGGGGAAAAAGGCATTAGAATTGCATTTGACTGATGAGGAAACAGATGTATTTATTTCATGGGAAAAGAAAAATGAACTCTCTAGAGGGAAAAGTATCTCTAACCATGAAAGACTATGCTCTGGGCATTTTCACATTCAAGGAGATTTTTTTTTACAGTTTCAATTATTTGGATGATATTGTACATAAACACATAAGTAGATATAAAAGATGTGCAGACATGGACAAATATTCCATGCATATATACACATATGCACACACCTAGATTTACGTATTTGTCCATTTACATATACATGGACACACGTGGGCAAAAAGAACAAAGCAGAAGCATTGTGGTATTTGACTTCCAAACACAGTGTCAAACATCAGTTGTTACAAGAGGACGAGACTTGCATACAAAGAGACCAAATGCTTTCCCCACACATCCACTCATTAGTGAGTCTAGATGGGATCAGCTTGTGTTCACTTGAAGAGGCTTTCTGTCCCATTCATTATCAAAGCATGATTTCACATTTAGCGTTGTAATTACTTGGCTCAAATTTAGAATGAGCCAATGTTTTGGAAAATAAAAAATGTCTTTCCGATCATTTTAAAACTTAATTTATTTTTCAAATGGAGCTTTTCAATTTCTATCAAAGTAACATCAAGTATACACATACAGAATAATGAAAAACTACTACCCCAATCCACACTTTCCAACATCCATCAATGCTCCTGAGAGGAAACTACTTCATTTGCTTAGAATGTTTTATTTTTGCTGTTATACTGGGGACATTTTTATATACCAGATCTACACTCACAAGCTTAGATCAACCATTTGCAAAAACTGTCTTCCTATATATAACTTTGGGATTTAAAGTATTTACAGGTCTCCTGGAATGATTAAAAATCTTTCAATGTCCTTTTCCCATTTAAAAATACACATGGACCTTATTGTGGAAAGGATTGCCGCTTATTTGCAGTTTGTGTTTCAGGTTTGTTTCCACTTTCAATGTAGTCAATATGTTGAAGATTTATGACCAGAAATGAGGGGAAACTGAGGTTCTGCAAGACTAAGCTATCACATCTCTGAACATTGCAAGGTTCAAGTGATAGTTTGTGTGAGAGAAGAGGTGTGAATTATCACCTAACCAATCAGAACATTTTGCACTTAACATCATCATATTCAAGAGCCACATAGAATATTGCTTTGTATAAATATACCCTTACACAACTCCATGTTAAGAATATTTTGTTTTGTTTTGTTATTTTTATGAGGTAAAAGCAGGCATTGAATGGCTTTAATTGAAACAAAATCTATGCACATTTATATTGACTCAGACAAATGGCCAGAAGTGATATTCACACATTGGCTTGTATGAACACTATGCACAGCCCAAATGAACTGTGCTGTGTGATTATTAGCACAGATTTTTGTAATAGATGTCCATCGAACCTAAAACCTTGATTAGCAATCTCATTACATTTCAATTAAAATCATTTCAGTACAATAGTTTCCAGAGAAGAACTATGGCTTGGAGCACAAAAATTAAGCATATCTCTTTACAATGATTTCGAATAGGGCTCCTGTGCTGTGTAGTAGACTGAATAGGACACAGGAGGATCAAGGGCATACACAGGAGTGCCTGCATTTTTTCCTATCTCGGATTTTGACCTTGTGGTGACATGCTCTGTGTACGTATATGTCTAGGGGATTGTAATAATCTGTTTTTTTTAACCTCTTGTACAAACAGACGGACAGACAGACAGACAGACACACACACACACACACACACACACACACACACATGCATGCATTCATATACCAGTCTGCTTCTGTCTTGATTTGACCCACAAAATTGTCCCCCCAAACAGATGATACTCTTGTGGGAGTATCTTGATCCTGGACAATTTTGGGGTTTGTCTTGTTTTCTTTGCAGATTTCCCTCTATCGCTTTTCTCTTCCAGAGGATGTCACAAAAACAAATGATTCTATCTTTCTTTTCCTTTTTGTCCTCCCCACTTCCTGTCTTTTCTTTGTAACAGCTCCCTGCTCTCCAAATTGTAACCAATCTACTCCAATAACACACGTTTTAGTATGAAAATGATGTTGGCATCTGGAGATGGCAAATAAGTATATGAAGAAGTATCTCCCATGAGGTAGCCTTAGAGAAGGGAAAATTAAAACTCTGTGCTCCTTAGAATGGTTAAAATTCTAAACATGAGCCACACCAAGTGCTGGTGAAGATGTGGCACTACCAGAATTCTCATTCATTGCAAAAAAATAAAAAAAAGTATCAAATAATACTGCCCGTGAAATGATCACTAATTAAGAAATAAACCGACCAGATAAATATAATACTTCAAATGGCTATAAATTTTAAGGCATGACTAGCCACTTTGGACAAACTCTGAAGTAGGAAAGAAAAAGAGGATGAACTGATCCTTGATGTGTGATTCCTTACCCAGAGAAGTGAAATTTGAAAACCAGATTTTGCTGAGTGTCAGATTGGTAACGGAGATTCTGAATAGCTTTCACCCCAAGGGAATAGCCAAATAGTCAGGACTTCCATGATTTGGGTGGTTCGATTCCACAGGGGTTAGATTAACAATGCATAACATTTCCTCCTGTCAACATTATGCAAAGTTATGAACAAGTGCAGAAAGAAAAATATACACATCCCAGAAGTTAAAAAAGTGATGTTTTAGCCTCAAGGAACGTGCCAAAATAGGTACAGGCTAAATAGACAGCGAGAAGTTAATGGAAATCTCTGAAGCGTGAAATTACACTTCTTTATCCAAAACATAGTAGCCTTTAGAACTGTAAATTGCCAGTCAGGGTTGACTGAAGGATGAATGGTCTTAACAAAACCAGTCAGTTCTGCTCTTGTCTCTAACCTTGGTTCTATCTAAACAGTGCCTGGATTGTGGAAGGGTAGAAAAGATCTGCATCGTGGAAATAAAACCTGCCATCAGCATACACTAACTCTAAAGAGTGGGTGGAAAGCAGAGACTATGCAACAGAAACAGATGAGTGAGGTTTCTTAAAATTCAACGAGTCAATAATGGGGGAAAAAGAATGACAGGAATGTAAAACAGAGGATGGGCGTGTAATTGGGAGGGGGAGAGGGTGAACGAAGAGGTGAATGAATGAATGAATGAATACACCGGAAGCAGTGGCAGTGACACTCTCCAAGCTGTTTTCACACACAGTGCGTGGAATACTTGCTGCCACTCGACCTCCCCAGCTGGGGCTTGAACTCGAGGCTGTTGCTGTGATGTCTCACGGAGGTCCTGCGGAGGGAAGGCCTCGGCCAGCAGCCTGCCCGGGGATGGTTACCTAGTTAATCTCGTGGAAACCGCCCTCCTTACTGGGGGGATAAGTTCGCTCCACTGAGCTCCTCTGGCTGCGTGTCTGCTGTCCGTCCAGGAGAGGCCGCATTCTCAGGGCCACCGGCACTAGCCCTCGCGTGGGCCTGCACCTTTCCCCCATCAGCCAGCTCCCTTGATAGTGTGCTTTTGTTAACTATCCCCTGAACGAATGACGGGGCGACCAGGAAGCAAGCAGTGGCACGCTTAGCTATGTATGAACCGAATGATGCAGGCGACCAATCGGTGACCAGCTTGGACCTGAACAATAGAGGCAGGGTAACCAATCACTGAAAGGCTTGGACCTGAACAATAGAGGCAGGGTAACCAATCACTGAAAGGCTTGGACCTGAACAATAGAGGCAGGGTAACCAATCACTGAAAGGCTTGGACCTGAACAATAGAGGCAGGGTAACCAATCACTGAAAGGCTTGGACTTGAACAATAGAAGCAAGGTAACCAATCACTGAAAGGCTTGGACCTGAACAATAGAAGCAAGGTAACCAATCACTGAAAGGCTTGGACCTGAACAATAGAGGCAGGGTAACCAATCACTGAAAGGCTTGGACCTGAACAATAGAGGCAGGGTAACCAATCACTGAAAGGCTTGGACCTGAACAATAGAGGCAGGGTAACCAATCACTGAAAGGCTTGGACCTGAACAATAGAGGCAGGGTAACCAATCACTGAAAGGCTTGGACTTGAACAATAGAAGCAAGGTAACCAATCACTGAAAGGCTTGGACCTGAACAATAGAAGCAAGGTAACCAATCACTGAAAGGCTTGGACCTGAACAATAGAGGCAGGGTAACCAATCACTGAAAGGCTTGGACCTGAACAATAGAGGCAGGGTAACCAATCACTGAAAGGCTTGGACCTGAACAATAGAGGCAGGGTAACCAATCACTGAAAGGCTTGGACCTGAACAATAGAAGCAAGGTAACCAATCACTGAAAGGCTTGGACCTGAACAATAGAGGCAGGGTTACCAATCACTGAAAGGCTTTGAAGAGAGACACATCCGCTATTCAGATGTGGTTTGGGAATTGAAGAGCAAGTAGAGAATTGGCTCCTTTTTCGAGTCTTCTTGTTTTGTTCTAGAATATAAACCATGTTTGAGGGCTGGTGTTACCCCATTTACTGAATGGAGGACAACAGATTGTGTCGGGTTCTTGCCTTAAAAGGGAATCATTACATAGTAAACAATTGAAAAAACACTCTACAAAGTGGACCGAGTTTTGTGAAGGAAAATCTAAGGTACATAAGAAAGCCCTGAAGAGTAAGGAAGGCTCCGTCCGGAGAGATCCCCGGGGAAGGAACACGTGTGTTGCTTTCTGAGAGGCAAAGAGCTTCACACAGAAAATTGCAAAGAAGTTTTTCTGAGAGAAATCAAAGAAGACCTCAGCAAATAAAGCAAATAAATGCACATGGGTAAGAACATGAAGTGAATGTTAATTCTTTTTTTTTGGGTCCGGTCGTGGGGCCTGAACTCTGGGCCTGGGCGCTGTCCCTCAGCTCTTCAGCTCAAGGCTAGCACTCTACCACTTGAGCCACAACGCCACTTCCGGCTTTTTTCTTTTTGCTTATGTGGTACTGGGGAATCGAACCCAGGGCCTCATGCATGCAAGGCAAGCGCTCTACCACTGAGCCACCTTCCTAGCCCCAGTGAATGTTAATTCTACTTAACCCACCTACTGGACGACATTTTAACTAAAATCTCCATATGCACTTTGTACAAATAGATGAGATTATATGAATATCCACATGGATATGCAAAGAACACACACACACACACACACACACAGAGTCCCACAATCTTTAAAATGAAATGATACTCTGATTTAAAAACCTAAAGTTATAGTGATCTGAATAATATGGTATTAAATACGAGTAGATAATTTAAGGAATAGAATGTACAGCCTAGAATTTTTATGATCGACTGATTATAGCTACCAAATCAGATAAATGAAACAAAAAGTCTATACTTAAAAAAAAAGTATGCCAGATTACAAGAGGTGATCCTCAAACTTTAGCTAACATCATATAAAATAATTACATAGAGAAGGATCATAAAACTAAATGTGAAAACAAAACCTCTGAGTTTTCTAGGAAAAAGACCATGAATGATGGGGAACGATGTTTGAATACAAGGAATTGACAGACAGATTTTCTCTTTAAAATACTGTGAATACCATGAAAAGATAATCTACAGATTGATAGAACATAATTCCAAACCTCTTTCACCAGAGCAACCTATCTAGGTTTATAAAGATACACCACAGCTCTACATTAAGCATGGGACCGCTATTTAAGAAGGCAAAAGAATTACTTTACCAAGAAGATACATGGATAGAAAATAAACATATCCATAATCAACAAACTCAAGTTACAAGCATAAGAAGTTACTAAAACCCATCTATCAGAACACCCACATTTCAAAGGACAACATACCAACAGCATTGAGGATGTGGAACTTGCTGTCATGAACATAAAGGACTGAAATACCACAGCACTCTGTCATGTAGATAATAACTTTGAAGAGAGGTGTGGGGGGTAGGAAAAGATGAGAAAGGCTGTACACTTCATGTTTCCTTTTACACAAAACTCTGCATGCCTACTGCTATGCTGTTGTCATTAGAGTTACCCATCACAAAATCACTCCGTTCATTTGGTAAGCAATTCCTAAGTGATTGCCCTCCAATTCTGCCCATCTTCTTAGACTGGCAACCGGTGTTGTATGCACGCCCAGCAGCCTGCTTCTCATGCTGTGCAGCTCCAGGCATGAGGGTTCAGGGAACAACTCACAGAGAAAAGTGAGGACGGGCTTTGGGGGTTTTCTGCGCTGGCACAGGAGGCCTAAGGACTGTCTCCATCTCTTACTTCTCTGTGGTTGCATTTCCTGCCAGGAAATTCTATGCAATGTATTCCAAAGACTCTGATTTATTCCAAAGTAGTAAAAGATACTCACTTTAAGGTCAGCCGACTGTCTCCCACAGAGTATCATTAAATCCATCGTTAGCTTATTTAAAAAAAATAAAATTGATGTCATTTTAAGAGACAGGGAAGTCCCGTAAGCCATCGTTTCCCACTCTCGCGTCCATCCTAATCAATCACAAGGTTTTTCTAGCCATGTGCACACAAGGAGAATGCGGATGAAAAGAAAGGAATTTCATTAAGATGAGGAGCCAGGGTGCAGGGATCACTCTTGCTCCTTCCTAGGGCTTTCAGGCAGATTTCACGTACAACAAAATTGTAAAACCCAAAGTTATGGTTTTCATCAAAGGAGCACAGCAGGATGTTCAAATCCAGCAGAATCTGGGGTAACCCTCAGCACTGTAAGATTGGACTTCCAGATGTTTGGAACCACTGGCCACAGCAGCTATATAAAAGCGGTGCTTGCCTCTAATCTGTGGTGACAGGGAGGAAATAAAGTGTACAAAAAAATAACTAACTGTATTTACTGGGAGAAGGCTTCAAGAGCCCCCGGCTTAAAAGTGACAGCATGGCCAGGCATTAATTCCAACCTGGAGTGTAAGCAGAGGAAAGCACACATCAGAGCAGTTTGTAAGTGGAGGTCCACGAGGATCAAGATCAGAAGACAAAGTTCCTCTCTATTAGCCATCAAGTTCCGAAAGTCCTTCTTCACCTCTCTCTGTGCTTGATGCTCTGACTCTTCCAAGTTTGAGCTGCTGAGCCAGACCACCGGGCTACATACAGTACACAATGTTTTCTGCCAAAAGTGCCGGGCAGGATTTGAGAGGAGTGTAGAAAATGTGTACCAAATGCACTGAGTGATTTTCTCTTCGGCCTGGTGCATCAAATGATAACCAAACTGGACTCAAGATTTAATTTGGTGGCCCTTTTAAAGTGTTACTCCTAAATTATTTTTAGTATGCTTATATTCTGGGAAGGTATGGGTCTATGGCAGATTGGGAGACCTGAAATGCTCTTTTTCTATGTTAGGGAGTGGAAAACCATGATGGTAGAGAATCCCTGCGGCTGTATTTCAGGAAGGTACTGGTGGAGGCCGATATAATGCCTGCCCTGTTCACACAAATGAGTGCTCTTTTGTAGACTGGAGAACGGGTAGAAAGGGAATGCATCCCTTCGTATACAGATTCAATCTAATGAAAGCAACCTCAGGGTGACCAGACATCATTCTTGTGTTTCTGAAGTGCAGATATTTTTCTGCCTTCCTGCCACTGGTTTGGCGCCCATCTCCACACATCTTCTTCACAAATCTGCCAGTCTACAAAAGAGCGCTTCATCTGTGTGAACAGGGCAGTCATTTTGTCTCAGTTATCATTTGATGCACCAGGCCAAAGAGAAAATCACTCAGTGCGTGTGGTGCACATTTTCTACATTCCTCTCGAACCCGTGATTTCTCTTCCTTTTTTATTTCCCCACCATCAATACAATCGATTGCCCAGGACCTTCAGGGCTAAACTAATATCCTTTTATGAATAAGTAATTCTGGAATTAAATGGAATTCATGAGAATGAGCTTACAAATGGCAATGTATTTGCATTCCTATGAGTATTTTCTTTCTCTGAAGAGAGAAACATCACAATAGTATAATGCAAGTAACTTTATTAGGACACCAGGGAGAGGGGAGAGAGAGAGAGAGAGAGAGAGAAAGAGAGAGAGAGAGAGAGAGAGAGAGAGAGAGAGAGAGAGAGAGAGAGAGAGAGGGAGAGTGTATCAGAAACACCACGTGGAAGAAGTGTCCTTGAACTTCAATCCTAAAATTCCCACAGGCCGTTGTCTTCCTTTCCTGCCCCCAACATTCAAATCTGCGTCCGATTCTTTATCTCCATAAAGCAGAGCAGCAGTGGAATCAACAGATGTATAGCCAGGAAGGTCTGTATTTCCTTTAGGAATGTGGTTGAAGGCAGGAGAGAAGACATCAAGAGTATGTCTTCTATGTCACCAAGGTAAAATCCTAGGAGGGTGATTCTCAAAGGCTGCTAGTTGAGACAGCAAGGCAATCTTCCTTTCATGACACGCGGTACCATAGAGTGTGTGACATTCAGACTTCACAGACTCTCTACAGACACTTGGTATGTGAGATTTTTTTTTAAAAAGGAAAGAAGGAGAAAAGGATAGAAAAGGAGCCTCCTCCACCACATCCTTCCTCCAAGATGCATCCCATCTACCACAGCCAACCATGGCCTGCACTCTCCAAAACAGAGAACTGAATAAACCTTCTCTTTCTTGAAGTTGATTTTCTCAGATGTTTTGATGACCTCAATAGAGAGCTGACTAACATGGGAAGGAATCGCTTTATTCCTAATTAGCGTAAGGAAGACCTCAGGAATTGCCAGGAGCACAGAAGAGACGGAGAAACAACACTGGAAAACAAGGTAACTAGAGTACCAAGAACTAGGCTGTAATGTCTAAGAGATAATTAACCCACAGAAGAAAGTTTAATATCTTTTGAATTAAATTCATAGGAATACTTTGGATAAAGCACATTTTTAGCTCATAGCTAATCAGAACTTGTTAATTACAGAATAGAACATTTGAATTGAATAAAGCTGGAGAATTGAAAAATAAAGATACTTTAGTTTTTCCTGCACTTTGGCCTTCACAAATGGCCCCTAGTGACACACACTAACTCTTATCTGCCATTAAAAGCTTCAAAGATTGAGAAAAAACACATTAGAAAATTCTTGAGTTTATGTTGGTGTTTTGACACCTATCTTAGTTTTCATTCTGGAAGAAAAGTATGTATTTTATTATTTATTTTCCATCCAAAGTTCTTCAGGTAGCAAGGGGTTTTTTTGGATACAAAGAGATAAAAGTCCTTCCTTTTGTTAATATAATTTTTGAGTACTCATGATTAGGGAAAATAGACTTGGAAATTTCTGCACTTTACTGGCCACAAAATGGTTTATTGCTAGGCTGAAATATGTAATGTTTTATTTTTCAACAGTGTGGCATACATTTAAGGTGCTATTTTATTATATACTTTAAAATAATTAGGTTCATGGATATAAATGCAGGTGTTAAAAGCCGTAATTTTTCCCTGACTATGCATCAATATTTAACCTTATGGGGATGAACACAGCTCCCTAGTTATGAGTAGCCCCAAATGCAACGCTTTATTCAAGCCCTGAAATCAAAGCTGGATGAAAGCAAACTAGTGTGCACTGATAGTGTCTTAGAAGCATTTCACCACGCCTCACCCAGCTATCCAGGAGGTACCTCGCCTGGGCCACCCCGTCTTGCCTTTGAGATGAAGCTCGCTTGAAGGACTTCTAAGACTCTGAGTTTAATTCTGTTGGTCTCATGTACGCCAAGTGCATGTCATAATAATTTTTCACTTTGGGTGTGATGAACTAAACTGTTCTGACAATCCTTTGCATCTTTAGTCACTAGAGGATTAGACATGGGCTTCTATCCAAGATTAATTTAGGAAGAAAAAACTATGTATCTCTTCTAAAGTAATTCATAGGAACTTGTTGCACAGTTTTGCGTATCTTGATAAATGAAAGACAAAAGTCTTTTCTTTGTTGCTTTGTATGTCCCTCCCCCATGGTATAACCCCTGCTTTCACTGTATTTGAGGTTGGTATAATTTGTGGAGGGGAAGGGAAAAAACAAATCGTTTAAATAGGGATACAGGTGGATCCATTGCAACAATGAGATGTACAAGTCTTTATGTTGAAAACGAACTTTACAACTTTTGTGGGGGGCAGGGAGGATTGGTTAGCGGGGCGGGGGGGGGGATGGGAAGGAATGGGAAGGGGAAACAAAGGAGGAGGCTACAATGCTTGGTAAGAAATGTACTCATTATCTTGCCCATGTAATTGTAACCCCTCTGTACAGTATTTTCACAATAAAAAAAAGTCTGTGTGGCCTCTGTCTTCTAGGAGCGTTTCTTCCAAAACAGGGAGGCATGGGGAGGTTTATTTAAGAACCCTACAAACCCTAGACACCTAGAAAATTCATTTCGTGGAGATTCCTTACTGTCATGCTTGAATTTGCTTTAAAAATTCACAAGAAATTTTGTAAGAAAGAAGGGCCATTTGCCCTTTCTTTCTGCTTGGTGAAGAGTAATGTCCAGTTTGTAGGCTATATACCATGAGAAATTACAAGAAAATATATGGAGACCATAGGCATTTTGTAATACGAATACATGCGGAGTATATGATTATTTTTGTTCTTTTGTGGTGTCTCCTCACAGCATGGAAATACATGTTTCTTGTCAGGAACATTTTTGATTGTCAAAAGGTAAAGTACAAACCCAAAATTGGAAAAAAAAAATTCCATTCGTTTCATACTCCTACCCCTTAGAGAATTCAGCGATCATAACCTCAGAGATACAAAGCGTTTTGATATTTTCCAAACAGAGCTGGGAAGTGTTTCAAACACAGACTAAAGCAACTGGGAGGATATAAGTTAAAAATAAGGACAACATTACCGGGGGGAGAGGATTATTTAGTAAAAAAAATAAAGCAAATGGCTGGAAGATAAAATGTCAAGACCACACCGTGTGTCAGAAGTAAGCTCAGGAGTGAGATCTGAGAGCTGAGGATGAGGCAGAGGCTCAGGATCAGCTTCAAGAGCCAGGGCGGTGCCCACGCGGCTCCTTTATTTGCACAATGGCCATATCACAGCGCGCGCGCGCACACACACACACACACACACACACACACACACACAACCAACGAAGGCTCATCCCCTTTCAAACTCTGAGCAGTGTATCATCTACAAGTAATAAAAAAATAAGAAGGTAAGTCTCCAGAGCCTCAAACTCTATGTGCATTTCCCTAGCAAACTGGAACCCTCCACCTGCATCCACAGCAATTTTCTTTCACTGTTTGCATAAGACAAATATTTTGCCTATCATAAAAATCTTACTATGGAAACTCACCCCAGGTGATCACTGTGAGCCAGGTGAACTCTAGTGCCCAAGACAAGGCTGTTCATCCGGACCTCCACTTACTTTTTCCACGTCCCCTGTACCTTACCTACCCATGACCTGGGGCCATAACACACACACACACACACACACACACACACACACACACACGCTGAAAGCTCACTCTGACTTGGGGTTGAGATGGAGGCATTAGGTGTCATTTCTCATTCTGGCATGTCACTCTCCACCTGTTGTTTCTCTTAGTGTATCAGTCATACCACCGACACCCCAAACTCTGAGAACTTCATCAGATTGGGTCCTTCAATGGACCCAGTATCCAGAGCCACACACACACACACACACACACACACACACACACACACACACACACACACACACACCAGCATTTATCTGACTTAGGAGCATGACTTGTAATTGCCTACTAAGGTGCACTCCATTCCAGTTGAACTATTACATTCTATCTAATTGTCTGATGGTTATCCCTCCAGATTTTCTGTTGGTGTCAAAGGCAGATGTCACATGTATAGAAATTGCAGTGGGACCCCAGTCGCTCTGAAATACAGCTACCTCACCTCTGAGTAGCAGTGTGGTGATTACAGGGCAGAGTTCTAATGTGGTTTGAAGACCCCTTCTTTTACAAGCCTTCATGTGAACAAAATCTGGATGCTTCGCTGAATGTGGGGGCTCATGGGTGTATGAATGAATCTGAAGAATTCTGTTTAAGTTTAGTTAAAGGTATGATTATGAAAGTCTTTTGAGCCATAACCTTCAGGTGAGCGCTGACCGGGTGTGACCTTGAGCCTGGACTTACATGGCAGGCGTGTTCCTCTGATGGATGGGTCAGCAGAGCTGCTCATTTGTCCCTTGGGAGGAAGTCTCTGAACCTCAAAGGCCATCTCTGGTGGCGCTGATGGCCAAGTGGGTAACATTGTTTCTACTGCTGGAGGTGATGCCACCTTGCTTGTATGCAGGTTACTGATACTGATTCTACCTTGTTGGAATCCAGCAGCATTTCCAACTATTACACTTGGGCTTGGGCTTCAAGTGTGCATTATTTATTGGCTTCTGATTTCATTCACATATTCATTTAAGTCTTGGGCATGGAAGAAATACCCACCTCCGCACATATCCCACTGCTTTTTGTTTGTTTTGTTTTCACAACACTTATGGTCTTCCTGCATCCTTGAAAAAAAAGTCTTTCTGGTTTCTGCAGGTGTTTAATGCTGTGGTCCCTGACTTGGTCATAGAATGTGTTTGCTTATTAATAAACAGACATGCTAGTTGGCGGAATTACTGTTTGCCTTTGGTTTTAATTTATTGTCAGGGAATTTCTGATACTGAAAGGTAATACACTCCTGGCACGCAACTTTGGCAAGAAAATACATCACCATCTGCCCACACTGGTCTAAAGCAAAGTGAAGGGCAAGATATGGCAAAGACTGATGGAGAACTCAACATCTGCCAGATTAGCAACCAGGAGACACTGTTCGCTGCCTTCCAGAGAAAAACACTTAAAAAAAAAATACAAACCTAAAATCACTTGCCTGCAATGTACCCGGCCTGCAGTTTTCAGCTTTGCAGGAATTGCCACACAAAGCACTGGCTTGATAGAGGGGAAACATTTATCTGGTTTCCTAAAACTTCAGATGTCAACACTGAGACTTAGAATTCATGCTCACTTTCATCTTTCTTATCTCCGTCAAGCACATGGGTGCCCAAGAACTTAGACTGGCTAAGTATTTCATTGACTTGCTTAAAGTGTCTAAGTATTTATCTTGAGGAGAATTCTCAGTTTACCGTATTGTGCATAGATCTTGAGTTGGGGGAAAGGAAGGGGTAACGTGAACAGGGTTTAGGGTTGTTTTTTTCTTCCTTAATAGAAAAGAGAATCTGTATTTCTCTCTATATACTAGTCTAGACAAGAAAATACAGTGTTGACATTTAGAGCGCTTTGAAATCCGCATGGTAATCTGGATCGTCTCCGTTAGCTGTCCTTTCCTGTTCTATGGGTAGCTGGGATGGGGGTGTTGGTCTTTGGCCTTCTACCAAGTGGTGGTGGAGTTCCTACCTTTCAGACCATAGGGAGAGTGGCTCAACATTGCCACCTACTGTTCACAGGAATACCCAGGGCACAGAAAGGCAGTGGTTTGAAATCAACATTTATTTAATATTTTTGTCAAAGCAGGACAGAAATACTGCTGTAGCTTCTGAAGGGAGAGAAAAAGGGTCAGTGAAAATGAGAAATAAGTAAAGTTCTCAACTCCTTAGGCTCCCAGGGGCTCTTAGGTATGGTTAAAGACTAATAGAAGCACCAATGCCTGATGATGAGCGGTGTGGAAGAATCTCAGGTTCTAGGTTTGGTACTCATCCTCTTATCTCAAAAGTGTCTGCTGCCATAACTGTGAGAATAATTTAAAATAGAGGGCTGGAGTGCATATCCAGAAGCAAAGAGTGTGAAGGATCTCCAAGAACAATGACAGTGACAAGCTCAACTTGGCATCGTGACCCGTCCTGAAAATACCAATTTTATCTGTGCTGCCAATGGTCCGTCTATATCTATATAGTGCCCTAGATTGTAAAAGAAAATGATCTCAAGCAATTTTTACAACAGTGGCAATGATGAACTTATGTATTTATCTATTATTTGACCGTCATGTTATTTGGGTTCAAGATAGGACCTAAACCCAGAATTTGAACTAGATAAATATAATATTTTCTTGGCTATCCAAGAACGAGTTAAATATGCACGAACAATCCTTGGCCTAGTGTGTGACGAATGAAGTCCAGACAAGAAATATGTTCCAGTGAGTTGTCAGTTAACTGTCAAAAGAAGGGCTTGTGTGAATACCACTGTGCCCTAAACCGTAAGCTGATGCAGGACCAGAGAAGCAAGAGGGGAGACCAGTGTCAGAATGGCGTCTTGGAAATGATCAGCAACTTGCAGAGAGAAATAAAAGAGCAAGCAGTAAATCCTCAATGAGATGATTCAGACAGGCCCAACTAGGTGGATTTTATTAGATAGTGATTTACTAGCCAGTATTATTTTTTCAATTTTATTTTTTATTAGCTTATAATTCTGATACAACAGGGTGTCACTGTGGTATTTTAACAGACGTCAAAAGTGTCCCGTGGTCAGTCCTCCATCAACCACGCTCCCATACTTCTCTTGCTCTCCCCCACTTTCATAAACAGTATTGAGTGGATTTCATTCTGATGTCATCCTCATCCTCGTATTAGATCTAAGTTCCACAAATGAATGAAAATGTGGTGCTTTACCTTTTTGTCCTGATTGATCTCACTAACGAGGATTGTTTTTTTAAGTTGCTTAACTGCATTACATATAACCTACCTACTTCACTGACACCCTCCAATGTGTGACATGTGTGTGACAATAAAAAATAGACAGACCCCTGCAACATCGGCTGTGAAACGAGGAACAGAGCTGCAGTTTGCTCATAGGAATTCTAGAAAAAATAGCTTGCGATGTTTATCCATAATGCGAGTGAACCTTTTAGAATGAAAAGATTTCCACAGGTTAAAATTGGAGCGTGATTATACAGAAAGCAGGCAAATTGGCCATAACTTAAGTGCTGCAATCAAACTACTTAGTAAAAGGAACATAAATATAAATACATTCATATTTATTACATCTGGAAAGTTGAAAAGTTTAGAAAAGCCCGATGTATTCATAAACACAATCCTGGGAACAGTTGACAGTTGAGAACTTCTGACTTCCTGATATCAGAAATGTGATATTAATAGCTGCTATTAAAAGAAATAGGAAAATCTTCCAGCTCTGCTGCTCTCCTGGGAACGTCACCTGTAAAGATGAGTTTGAAGACAATGCTAATGATAAAGTAGGTTCATCCTATGAAGCTTCCCTGTGTGGCATGTGCTTTTCTGTATAATTTACCTCGCTTAATCCCATCTTCAAAGCAGTGACAATACAACTCATGAGCAAACCTACATACTTGCCTACATTAAACTAATGAGGAAATTAAGGACTCTCTAGATTCAGTCATTCGAGGTGCAACCTGTAAATGTGCCTGACAGACCTCACTTTCCAGCCAGTAGTTTTAACCTGTGTGTTATCTTTCCTAATTAATGTCACTATAACCTTCCAAATCCCAGTCTACAGCGAGCAAAACAACAACAACAAAATAGCCCAGCAAGAGCTAAATGTGCAAATTGGCAAATGGTTCATCCATGGGTAGCCACAAGTACTGAGTTATTATCAAGATGAAAATCATTTCAATACCAGGTACTTAGAGAAGACCTAACAGTCGCCGGTAATTCTCCACCCTTCCCCAGCTAGCGTTTGCTTTCTTCTGTCAGCCATATTCAGTGTTTTCACAAAGAGACAGAGTATTTTTCAAAGACTGCGTGTTCATAAAGATGGCTGTGATAAAACACTGAACTTGAGCGTAACATCTTTACGAAGCAGTAGGGCTGCATTTTGGACATTGTTCACAACCTTTGTTAATCACAAAAACAACAAATAACCAGTTTCGTGAAGAAAGGAGAATGGCCTGGGCAGGAATACCAGGTGTGGACACCCAGGCCGGCGGTGGAATTGCTTGCTTAATGCGTTCGGGTCACACGGTGCCTTCATTGGCATATGGTACATCTTCCCAAGTTCAAATGCTTTTCCAGGACTTGTTGGTCTTTTTTTTAAAACTTCTTTTCAATACAATTCAGCATTTTAAGGCAAGTGTCTTTAATTGGTTTTGAGGCTGACACTCACTTCTAGAGTGAGTGTGACCCCAGGAATTGTTATCTGAGATGTCATCAGACAGATTCATCATTGGAGGTTAAGGCTGTTTTGTAAAGTCACAGCGCAATGGTTCTGGAAATTGCTTTCTTCCGGAGATTTCATTTGGAATCTGAAGATGCCGACTCCTTCCTCAGTGTCATCCACACAGTAAATGACTTGCTGCCAATGTTTTCCATTTAACATCTTCTTTTCTCAACATTGAGAAGTGGGTTTTCCTAAGGCTCAAGACTAAGGAAAATTACCAGAGTGCTTTCCCTTTACTTCCACCAGGGCACTGAATCCTGAGTGCTCATTTTGAGTATTTTAATTTCAGGTGTTCTTCTGGAATTTATGGATCAGTTGGCAATCAGCGCATAGGAAAACAAAAAAACAAATAACAATTTTCCTTGAAAATGCAAATTGCTGCACACTGTGAGGATGTGAAAGGTTAGTCCAATTTAAAATTCATGAAATCTTCCAGGACATTGTTATTAATTTCTTGCAAACTCTTCATGGGTCTTAATATAATGTTCCTAAAGCAATGCACGAAGGTGGAGTCTGGAGACTTTACTTTCCATCCACTGTTCACTAACAACCTAGTTTTACCCTGTTCTGTGTGAGGATTAATCCACCAGAGGAACAAACGTGAATGCTCACATAGTGCTAATGGAACACAGCTGCGGATAGATCATATGAAAAAAATCTTAATGAGCGTGATGTTGGGCATAAATCTGCACAGATATGCATGACCACAAAACACTTCCTGTCCCTGATGACCTTGAATACCCTGTGGGTCTTGTATCCTGCTAAATCCTTTCAAAGAGATGAATAGCTAAAGCCAGTTTTTAATAGGTCTTCTCTGTGAGATAAGCATTCAGTGTTTCCCAAAACTCCAGTACATTTCCCCCAGGTTTCAGGAAGTTCCCTGTGTCTCACCTCCAGTCCCTGGCAGGGAGAGCACACTACTGCTGCAAATGGATGCAGGACAAAAGCCCTCGCATGAAATATTCCAGTGTGGTATCTTTCAGATGATGTTCGCTTCACCTTTTTAGTGAGTATTAGAATGGGCCTAACATCATTTCCATTTTTAAATTACATGCCTTCTGGTTTATGCCTAAGGCCTTCACCATCAACTAGGTATTTTAGTGACTTTAAAACATCCAGATCCCATGATTTCCATATTCCAAGATGCCAGAGCTAACTTTTAATCTATACTACATATCTAGAACCAGAATTAATTTTTAATTTGTACCATCCATACAGAGATGGGGGATACAAGCAAATAACATCGCTAAAGCAGAGGACGTACCTGCAGTTACCTGAGGACTTCGATCTTCAAATGAATTAAGGAGCGGGCACCCACAGCATCTTCCTATCCTTGCCAGCTATAGAACTGGCCTACTCCTGACGCAGTGAAAGGTAAATAAACAATGAGAGTTCTAGGCATTCTCTCTTAACCATCCCTGGAGAGAATAAGATTGAACTAAGACTCTTTGACAGTTAACTGCATGCACTTATTTGCAAGGCCTCATGCAATGTCTGGAGCCATTGTTCAATCCAATATGCTAAGGATATTATGCAATGTCTTAGAAAAGACCAGCAAATTCATCCATAACAGAAGTATGAGTCTCCTGGAAAGCTACCTAGATGCAGCTAGTAAGCAATCAGGAACAGCAAACCAAATCACAAGAACCCCAGCGGAGACACAAGTTGTGTGCTTCATAGCCATCTCAGAACACAGGAGTTGTTTTGGTGGAGGGAAAAGCGAGACGTGGTGTGGGAAAAGAGAGCATGTGTGCAGCGCGGACAGACATCTGGGCCTATGTGAGCATATGGTGAGGGGTGGAGGTGTTACACTATTTTTTTTCTTGGCTGATGCTTTTTGTTCTCTAAGCACTCTTTTAGATCACTGCGGGGTGGTAATCTGCTTTTATTTTAGGCTCATTCCTTTTGCCATAAGAATCTACCAGAGCAGTTAGTTATTTTGAATCTGGCATTGGTCCATGCTGTCAGCATGATGTAGCAGGTAGACCCTTTGGTTTATTTGTCTTTCCTCTTCTTCCTCTTCCCCCTCCCCCTCCCCTTCCCCCCTCCTCCTCCCCTCCCTCCTCCTCCTCCTCCTCCTTCCCCCCTCCTCCTCCTCCTCCCTCCTCCTCCTCCTCCTCCTTCCCCCCTCCTCCTCCTCCTCCCCTCTCTCCTCCCCTCCTCCTCCCCCTCCCCCTCCTCCTCCTCCTCCTCCTCCTCCTCCTCCTCCTCCTCCTCCTCCTTCTACCAGAGTATAGCTCATGGCAGAAATACATACACGACTCTTCAAAGTGATAGCAATACTAGGGAGAGATAATATAAGGATAACGTCACATATGCTTTGATTTCAGGCCCAGGATTAATCTGTTGCTTCAACCATTTGCCTGCCTTGAGGAAGCTCCAGAATCCTAACTACATAAAAAGCCTCCCAATGAATAGTAGCATGCTCTCTGGAACATAAAACTCAACAACTAGGATTTCTTTGTACCTTATGCATCTTAGAGGACCTGATAGTTTTTCTGAAGTGAACGTGTTGGATTCTTTCCTTTTTTTGGGGGGGGGGGGGTCCGGTCGTGGAGCCTGAACTCTGGGCCTGGGCGCTGTCCCTCAGCTCTTCAGCTCAAGGCTAGCGCTCTACCACTTGAGCCACAGCGCCACTTCCGGCTTTTTTTTTCTGCTTACGTGGTGCTGAGGAATCGAACCCAGGGTGTTAAGTATGCAAGGCGAGCACTCTACCACTGAGCCACCTTCCCAGCCCTCTTTCCTATTTCTTAATTGTCCATTATTTCTCTTACTGTGAATTAGTGTCTATCCTTATTCCTCATGTTTATGCCTTGCTCGTATCTATGGATTCCTTTAAGAATCCTTAATAATGTAGGCTTAGTTGTCATAAACTCCCTTAGTGAGTTAGAATCTTGGGAAAACTTAGTTTCTTTGTTAAATGTTGTTCCCAGAGACAAGATTTCATCCTGTTTATGTAACACATATGCACATCCTGTATTCATCAGGAGACACTAGCTATCAGAACATTTATATGCCCACAAGTGAGTGGAGGAAGGGTGGATGAATGCATAATGTATGCATGTTATGGAATCCTAACAACAAAATCACATCATTTCTGCATTTATAATAAAAGGAGAAAGTGAAAGCGAATTTTCAATGAACATAATACTAAATATAAAAGCATATACATATATATATATATACACACATACATACATATGAATAGAATATATCATTTTCCAGATATAGTGATAGCTAGATAAAGTTGTTCCTATGAAGCACAAGAAATACAGAATACTTGATGCATGTTTATGAAATCAAGGTAAGTAAAGCCATGTCAACATCTATAGCTAGCTAATTTCCATCACAAAGTTTTGTAATGTGCCTCAGTAAACAAACTGTATTTTCTTGAGCTACCTGTACTCATTCGTACAGTTGCCTTTGCTGTCCAAGACCACTTTACTAAACATTTTTTCTGAGATCCTCCTGAGTCAGCTTAACCTGCTTTTTATGTTGTCAGCTTCTCATCTCAGGTCTATTTTATCTGTATTTTCTTCAGTTCATCTACATCAAATCTCTATGTATTGTTTAAAAATGTGCTTTTCATGTAACTCAGAATTCCATTGTGGTTGAAAATACTTTGCTTATTGATATTACTTCATAGGATACCTGTGTGATTATTTCAAAAAGCATTAAAATTGATTGTATATTCTACTAAATTAGAAATGTTTAAAGCTAAATATTCTATTTTACTAGGAGGAAATGATCTTTATATATTTAAGTGTTCAAAGAAAATGGCATCTCGGACCCTGTTACTGTTCAGGAATTTGAAATATCCCTTTAAATATCTGAGCATGATGAATAGTTTCTTTTTTTAATACATTTTTATTGTAAAAATACTGTACAGAGGGGTTACAGTTATGTGAGCAAGGTCATGAGTACATTTCCTATCAAGCTCTGTTGCCGCCTCCTTTGTTTTTCCCCTACCCTCCCTTCCCTCCCACCTCCACAACTACACCCCTTCCCCTTCTCTCCTCCCCTCCCCCTCTCCCCCTCCCCTCTCCCCCCTGCCTAAATTGTTAAGTTTGTTTTTCAACATAGTGTCTTGAATATCTCATTGTTACACTGGGTCAACCTGTATCCCTATTTAAGCATTTTGTGTTTTCCCTTCCCCTTCCCAAGTTAGAGAAGTGTACATACAAGATGCAGGGCACCGACATCAATACAGTGGTTAATCACAAAATCTGTGGCAGGCTGCTGGTTTCTGTGTTAAATCACTGGGCATTTCGGAATGCTAATTGGTTTCTTACTGACCTCTGAAGTTCTGCTGCTTTATACTATAATAAAATGCAAAGAGATACGAGATGAGTTGATTCACACTTGCTTTCAGGGTGGAGAGAAAGTGTCTTGAGACTGACTTTTGTTGGCTGCTTTTGGGAATTTATTATCTCCATCAAACTGGAATGTTAGATCCAATCTTAGAAACCCATAGCAATATTCAACCCGTTCTTCAAATAGTGTGTGGCGCCTTGTGAAGTCAAAGCACTAAGAGAGTTCAGCGTCCTATCAAGTATTTTCTCTTAAACAAGATACCAAGAATTTTAGTGAAATATACCTGGATTTTCTAGGAGTATTTCCTAGATTCCATGACGGAGATTACGTATTTATGACTCAAAAATTTCTTTATGAGATCATTAGCAAGCCTGATATGAAGACAGAAGACTAATAGTCTTAAACACCCAAAGGAAGCAGTACACACACCATACATTTGCCCAGAAATCATGAAGGAGCATTTTACAAATGGAAATATGATGCAGAGCCTTCATAGAAATACAACCAAGTTTTTAAAGTTTTGGCTTTCTGGGTTTTTTGTGCACTACTTTGTAAACATCGTTATTTTACCACAGGAAATATTCATGATGCATATACAAACTAATGAACAAGCTTTTATTGTTGTTATTTTAGATCAGGAGCTTTTTAAATTTATTGCAGCAACATATTTTCAATGCAAAACTGAGTGTGATTCTAGGGACATAAAAAATCACCTACCTCCTGCAAACTCTGTCCTTTTCAAGTGACATGTTGTCTAAAATCCACAAGTGTTCTATCTCTAAGATACATGTGAAACACTCCATTAAATATTTGTACAATTAACTCTCCGAAGAGATTCAGTTCTCACCTTGAAATAATTCAGTTAACCCAAGGATTCTTTAATGTGTTTTACCACCATGCAAATGTACAAATGTGTTCTTTATAAACTGGAGATAAGTGAGGGACCTTTTCATTAAGGAAAATTCTTAGTAGGGGAAATTCTTCCTACATTGTCTTCCCTGTCAAAATTCAGTGAGAGAATTCAGCTTTCTCTTTTATAAGCATGTCAACAAATTTTTTGCTAAATCCTTCCACTTTTACAAACTTGGAGTTTCTTGACATCACCTTGCCATTAGCAGCATCTTAGTAATAGCACTTTTAAGAAGAGTAGTCTTATTCAAACTCCAGACATGTATTCATTGTTTCCAAAGATAATTGTTGAGCTTCTATAAATATAAGATGTTCATTAATAGTTTATACACTCATTTATCACTAAATCTCCTAATCAGAGGGAAGATTTGGCATTACTTTTTATCATTAACATTTTAGAGGTCCAATTAAAGATCTCTCCACACTCTCCAAATTTCAGACTTGTATTTCCAATAAACTACCAAAAAGTTGAAAGTGGAGCTGTGGCTCAAGTGGTAGAGCAATAGCCATGAGTGGAAAAGAAAGCTAAGGGATAATGCCTACATTTTTAGTTCAAGCTCCAAGACTGGCATACACACACAAAAATGGTTTCAAAAATGAAATTCTCTCTTAAAAATTTTAAAATATAGGCTTGTACATACCAACAAAACAATCATATACTATTTATTACTTGGACTTTAGTGAATAAGAAGGAAAGGCTTCCTTTGCTTCAAGAAAATATATAGTAAGATTCTTAAACATATGTTTCTCACACTCTTTATAGTGTTTTTTTTCTAGCAAGTGTAATTGTAAAACTAAAAGCCAATAGAAGCAAATGGAGAGTTACCAAATGCACTAGAGAATGTCAACATCATTCTCTCAGAAATGTGTGTGTTGGAAACTATAAATAATATAGATTGTATGGTCAACACCAAAATAAATGAATACAAAATAGTCCTGAGTCCCTACTGTTTCTAAAATGCTCTCTGGAACTCTTTAAAAAAATATCTATTGTTCAAGACAAAATAATAGGAAATGCACAGAAGTTAGACCCTATAGAAATAGTCAGAGAAAAGGGTGAGCACATGCCATCAAAAGGTAAATCACGACTTAGCACCAGGCAATAAACACAATCAAATGAGGAACACTATTTTTATTTGATTTGATATTTTTATTTGATTTGGCAAGAGTATCTGGGCCGCACTCCACGGGTACAGTAGTGTGAGTAGAATATGGATGATTCATCAGTCTTACCAATTCCAGCTCTGCTGAAACAGATGTGCTCCTCCTGTTTATACCAGTGACTTCCTGGAGCTATTTTGGAGAATAATTTACACTGGTCTGTGCAATGATTAGCCTGCCAAAGATGACTTACATAAAAGTGCTATTTCTCCTGGCTTGACAGAGAAAATATACATGTTGTAATCTAAATGCCATGCTCAGAAGTACAGCTGGATTTCATTATCCAAAAGGGAAAAAAAAGTGTAATGGAGTATGGAGAAGCAAGCCAGAGATAGAAGCCTGCACATTTGACAGTGGTTAACAGACAGAAGATAATTCCATGGCTACTTTTCCTTCCAAACCCATTGCTTTGCTTTCACACGATGACCACGATAATAAATTAAACGTTTCCCAATCACAGAGTAATAATGACTGTAATGTAAATACACCAGTGGTACAATAGCTTTGCTGGACATGGTCATCTTGATTGATGTGGTCACCTTGTTGACACTTACTTTTCAGAGCTTGAAATAAGTCATTCATTTCCCTCCTTGCCTTTAAGGTGTCCACTTAGAAATCTGTTGTAATCCTAATGGTTTTACTTGTTTAGAGGATGTGGCATTTCTCTCTTGAAACTTTCAGTGGTCTTTCTTTGTTCTGTTTGCCTATTGACTTAACAGTAATATGATAGGGGACATTCTTTTCTGGTCTTGTCTGATGGGAACTGTAAATAGTATATTAGCCGTATGGTTACCTTTTCTTCAGATTTGAGTCGTTTCCTGTTAAGTTTTCTATGTCTTTAGCTTTCGCTTCTTCTTCTATGCCTATGTTTTGTAGGTTTGGTCTTTAAAGAATGCCACAGCAGTCTTGCATTTTCTGTTCACAGTTCTCTAGTGTTTTCCCCTTCTTCACCGTCATGGTGTAATGCCATCCACCTTGTCTTCAGCCCTGATCTTCTGTCTCTATCCTGATCCATTCGACTGTGATACTTTACTGTGGTAAAGTAAATATGCTCTGTGGACATGAGATGCATGTAAGAAAGGGAGAGACAAGGATGCAGAATTCTTTATACTAGTCAGGACAAAGTTTCAGGATGTATTTATTAAATAACACCAAGTTACCTTGGAGTTTGACATTCATTTACCCTTCTGGCATTGGCAGCTACCCTCTCTCCTCCTTATTAAAGTGTGATTTCCAGAAAGACAAAGATGATAATTAGCACATTAAAATGTATAGTGGATTTTTGGAAATTTTATTTTCTGGACTCTATATATATAAATAAAGCCCAAATAATCTCTTAAATTATTTGTGAAAGGACCTTTAATAATTTGCAACCCTCAAATTCCTGGTTACAGTACACTGGTTTAATGACAGTCTGTGAAAATTAAATACTAAAAAGCTGGAATACTTTGGCAGAAATCCTTCACATGTCAGTCTTATATTAAACATCCACTTTCTCCTCTCAGAAAGACACTTCTACCAGCAACAATTCCTTCCTTGTTTTACAAGACTTGTTTTTCTTTCTTTTGAAAATAACCTTACTAATTTTCTTTAAATACTATATACAACTGCTGGTTTTCTCCTAGTTATGATTTCCATGAAAGATAAATCTTACTTATTTTGCCTCTTAATCTTGAAATAATTAATAATAGCTTTTCTCTGACTATTTGTAAGCATGATATCTTGGGTTCTGAAGAATAAACTTACACAATTACGAGAAGCATTCCATGAATGAAAGGTGAAAAGTAAGGCTGAATAGAACGTTTAGCAACTCATATGCCATTTTCTAAAACCACTCAAGGACTCTCTGGGAAGATATTTTGGAGGCAGGATGCTAGGAGTGTTGCTTCAATGGTTGTAGACAGTTAGGTAAAATGGATAAGACTTAGGGCAACTTGACTATTTTCCCAACTCCTGGCTTCAGTTATAATCAGTGTCAAGATTAAGAGGAGTTTATTCTTGCACTTGACATTTAAGAGAAGCCACACAATGGATCAGAGTCTCTAATTCATTTTCCTCACACATCTCCACAGGCCAGAACTAAGTTTAGAGTGAGAAATCAGCAACCTTTCATTGTATAACACATCAAAGCAGGTATAGCTAACAGCATCTTGTGCTTTCTAGTATAAATATTGTTTTCTTTACATTCTTTCATCATAAAAGAAGCACTTCAAAATGGACCAGGAATCTAAAAAGTGAAAAAAAAAAAAAAAAAAACAAATTCAGTTTTTTATCCGAAGTTCACAAAAGTTGATCCTTAGATTTGTGTCTTCTAACATCCACCAGGAATCAATCCAAATGCATTGTATTCATAAACAGCTTTGTTCAATGGCAAGCCCTTTGTAAAATTAAATTAAAGTAAAGTAAAAAGGCACCTTTCTTTTAGCATTGTTGTCTTAAGTAAAAAGTTGGTCAAACCAGAGGCAAGGCAACAAGTATGTTTCCCGATATATATTCTAAAGTGTGGGTTTTTTTTGTGTGAATTTCAAAATTTTATTTTAATTAATGATTTTTATTTATTGTTGCATTTTTGTTTTGTACCTGAGAAAATTGGGGAAATGATTTTGCCTTTTGTCTGCAGAATACGTTCAATACTCACACAAGAACCACAAAAATGCACCAAACTTCTCCTTGAAAATTGAGCTCACGGGCTGGGAAGGTGGCTCAGTGGTAGAGCGTTTGCCTTGCATGCATGAGGCTCTGGGTTCGATTCCTCAGCACCACATAAGCAAAAAGAAAAAAAAGCCAGAAGTGGTGCTGTGGCTCAAGTGGTAGAGCGCTAGCCTTGAGCTGAAGAGCTGAGGGACAGCGCCCAGGCCCAGAGTTCAGGCCCACAACCGCCCCCCCCCCCAAAAAAAGAAAGAAAATTGAGCTCACATTGGATTTGGGACATAGAATCAATTGCCACTAGCAAGGAGAAGATGAGACAGATTAGCCACATTCTCACAAAACATGAATTTTGTAAGATTTCAAGATTCTCAGTGCTTATTTCATGCCACTGTGTGAGCTAGCTCTCTAAATCTCTATGACAAAAGAAAACAGGGCCAAGATTATGCAACTGAAATAAATCCTGGTAAGTAAACGTGGTCCATCTTTATTAGCTGTGTAGTTGTAGACATATGGGAAAAATCATTTAATACAAAATAAGATCTGTACTTATTTTAGAGGACAGTGTGGAGTTTAAATGCAATTTAAATGGTATTATGGAGCTAAGTCCCCTAATATAAATGTATTTGTGATATATAACATTTGGGGGTATGCAGCATATTTTAAAACATATAAAACACTAAAATAGCCTCAAGGAGGGGTATAAGTTACCGTTAAAATACCCATCCATCTTATTTCAGCAATATGTTTTTGCCAAATACTTCATTCATTGATTTGAAGGAATAGAGCGAATGAATGTGTATCTGAGCTGGCTTCATCCTCTTCCAAGAGGATGTCAGCTTAAATTTCTCTTAAGCCAGGTCTGACATGTGGTGGACACTGGAATTTTCTCTTCATTCACAAAGACCCAAGATAAGGAAGTGTACACATTAAGAGTTTTCTCCTAAGCCTAAACAAAAATAATGCATTAAAAAAGACAACACCACTATTAAATATAAGCACATATAAGAGTCTAGATACGATGGCTTGTCTGGATGGTCATTTGTCATCTGCAGATGATTAGCAATGGAGTTTCTCCGTTCTGCAGCCTTTTCAATTGAAAACTTGGCTGTCATGTAAACAGTAACTGATTTCAAATGTTATTCAATATAAGGAAGAGGCCAATGTATTTACCCCACCCCTGAATGCAAGAATGTAATTCATCCACCTATGAGTTACTGCGATATACACTGCACTTCATAGTTAAGCCAATTAACATTGATCCAAGTGCATTTAATCAGAGTTCAGCAATGCCAACAATCCCATTAATTGCAAGATTCTATAAAAGCTACATTTTATTACCAAAGGACATTTAAAGACACTTTATTTTGCTCTTTTCTTTCCTTATAAGGAAGAACAGAATGCCAATTTGGAGGTTTTCCAATAATTCAAAATACTCAATATCAGATGCATTTTTATCCATTGACATAAATAGACTTAAAATCTAGCAGGGTGAAAAATTTGAAACCTGCTCTTAAAGAATCAAATGCCGGGCTGGGAAGGTGGCTCAGTGGTAGAGCACTTGCCTTGCATGCATGAGGCCCTAGGTTCAATTCCTCAGCACCACATAAGCAAAAAGAAAAAAGCCAGAAGTGGCACTGTGGCTCAAGTGGTAGAGCGCTAGCCTTGAGCTGATGGACAGCGCCCAGGCTCAGAGTCCAGGCCCCACAACCAGGCCAATATATATATATATACACACATACATATTTCCGGGGTAGCACCATGGGTCACCGCTCTCAAAAAAAAAAAAAAAAAAGAATCAAATGCCACACATATTTACCTATAAACCACCGATAGAAACGAGAAGCATTTTCCAAATAATACAGAAATCTGCTTAACTTCAAAATTATAAACTATAGTATTATATTTAGTCTTTCAATTTACACTTCAAATAACAGTAATAATTGGTAAGATGAGGTCTCATAAAAAGAGTGCTCATATGAAACAATTATTTTATTTTGTGGTATATATCCTATTTTAAATTTGCAGGACAGAAACAAATGATCTATTGTTTTACATGGCTTCATAACTTGAAAATTTCGTGTAATCAGTTTTCTCGTGAGAGCGTTCTCATGCATAGTACTTTCCATCTGAGGATGTTGGAACAGATGAACAGCCCCAGGAAAAGGAGAATCTCAGTTTGGGGGATTTTTGTTTTTTGCTGAGATTTCAAAATCAATTGTAATACTACTTTTAGAAAATGTCTGCTGGAACTGTTCTTTCCCTATCTTTCAATACTATGCATTTTACCACTCTGTCGCTCTCCATTGCTTTTTCACTCGTGACACCATGGTTACATTGTAGAAAGGCATCCACAAATGTGTTTTCATTATTGTATTCCAAATGTAGCTTCGATTTAAGCCACGTTTTAACTATGAACTTGATAAAGCTGGTCGCAAACAGAATGCCTGGTGATGGAGATTGTGAACAGACTTCCAGAGAGGACAGGAACATGACTAAGTTTAGAAGCAGAGACTGTTGTCCTGGAGCACACTCGGTGGAGGGGCTGGGTGAATAACCCAGGTTAAATTTAGAAGCTTTTGTTTTCTTCTGAAACACATTACAGAATGGATTGAGGCCTGTACTCAGTGGTGTACTTGCAAAACAAGAGAAGGAAAAATGGCAGGGAAGGGGGAGGGAGAATGCAATCAAGAATTCAATGTTTATCCTGCAAAATTAAGAAAAATAAGGGAAAGGGTAGGTTGGGAGGGATGAATGAGGATGTTGGAGGGGGTGACCTGGATCAAGATACATAGTGCATGGCTGGGAAGGTGGCTTAGAGGTAGAGTGCTTGCCTAGCATGCATGAAGCTCTGGGTTCAATTCCTCAGTACCACGTACACAGAAAAAGCAGGAAGTGGTACTATGGCTCAAGTGGTAGAGAGCTAGCCTTGAGCACAAAGAGGCTCAGGGACAGTGCCCAGGGCTTGAGTCCAAGCCCCAGGACCAGCACAAACAAACAAGCAAACAAACAAGATACATTATACTGCTTTGTAAAATGGCAACTCCTTGTATAACTATTTAAAGATAATAAGAATTTTTTAAGAAAGGATACAATACTTTTGCTTTCTTTCCTTTTTTTTTTTTTTTACTGGAAATGAAAGTTACCATAGTAAGTTGGTTGACTTTCCACTCTACACCACATTCTTTAGATAATCAACTTGCAGAAAGAGCCTTTAATTTGACTTGTAGAGTCAGAGGTTTCAGTCCAAGGCTGCTTGCTGCCATCTTCTTCCGGCCGGTGTGAAGACAAGCAAGTATTATTGACATTGATTGCAGATTGCTCCCCTCATGCAAAGAGCACTCATAATGAGTGCAGGACCCTGAATTACCTTTGAGGACGTATCCTCAGTGACCCAGCTCCCTTCATCAAGCCCCTTAAAAATTCCACCCCCTCACATGTGATTCTGTGCCCTGCATCTTGTATATACATTGTTCTAATTTGGGGAGAGGAATAACAAAATGCTGAAACAAGGATACAGGTTGGCCCATTGTAACAATGAGATGTACAAGACACTATGTTGAAAACGAACTTTACAAGTTGGTGGGGAGGGAGGTATTCGGGAGGGATGGTAGGGGGAAAACAAAGGAGGGGGTAACAACACTGGATAGGAAATGTACTCATTACCTTACTCAGGTAACTGTAGTCCCTCTGTACAGTATCTTTACAATACAAAAATTAAAAAAATTCCACCACCTCTCCACAGCTCTGTGAGCTGAAGATGGAACCTGTGACATGGGATTTTGAAGGTCAGAACTACAGTTTCATTGGAAGGAGCTAAACAGACATCTGGTCTTCACCAAGACTTGAAAACATATGTTGTGGTAGTGGCAGTGACTTACATCCAACTGGCACTTCAATCAGAACAAAATTTGATTTGAAGAACATCGGCTGTCTTTCGTGAGTGCACACTCCACAAAGGAAGAGGGGGAAATGTCTCCCGTTTAGAGGTTTAGAGGTCACAATTGTTACCAGCCATCCTGCGTCGATCAATCATATTTATCATGGCTGTATCTTATGTTTTTAAAGAGGATATCAGAAATCCACTAAGAAACTAAAATCATTCTACTCTCTGAAACTCTTTAATGAAAATGTGGCAGTCATCTGTAAAGGTCTGAGCAAGCCTGTTTATGAAGTGAAAGCCATAGGTAATTAAAGCCTCCTAAACATGCTTTGCAGTCTCTATTGATGTTGGTGGTTATTAATAACTTTGTTCTTAAGGCCAAGAGTTTCTCCAGCTCATTTTGCTAACTTCAGTATTTTAATAATTTGTGACAACAAGTGTATCAGGATACAAGATGAAACTATTGCTCAGTAGTTTCATTTAATTCTTCCTCCCTTTGGCAGGCAAGCTACTGAATAATCTAAACAATAATGAATTAGTAGCATGAGGTATTTCTACACGTTTACAAGTGCCCAGAGCTTTTCCTTGAACTCCTTTCCTGTGGTGGGGTTGCCACTAATGTGACAATCAATCTTTCTGTGCCTCTGGTTATCCAGAGAGAACATGACAGCCCCTTTAATCAATCACTTTGCGGTGCCAGGGGCTGTGTGGGAGGGAGAGGTGAAGAATTACCTCCAATCTGAGGTCAGAAATACCACCGGCAAAGAGGACGTGCTGTAAGAGTCTATAAGTGAGGGCTAGCTTTTACTCACCTCCTTCCCTTTTTCCTTCATTCTGAAATGACCTTGAGCATGTATCCACGAGGTCAGAAAGCCGTTGTCTGTGTCCTCAGAACTCTTAGGGTGAGGGACACATTTGTTCAAGGGCATGCATTTTTCTCTGGACTGCTTAGCACTGTTGAACTCTGTGTGGCTTCTCTAGGATCTTTTCACTTGCAATTTTTCGAAGAAATTGAAGTGAGAGAGAGAGAGAAAAGAGAGAGAGAGTTTTAAAGTACCCTCTTTCAAGGTAGACATCAGGACTTTCTTCCAACACTTTTATTTAGTTAGGAATCGAGTCAAGGGAACCAAGACATCTGATTTTTACCTGCTCATGAAAGGCGAAATACTGTTGGTTGGTTGTCGTTTCTACCATCCCTAATTCTTCCCGGAGTTCTATCCATTCCAAACCCCAACACACAATTCTGTTCTCACTTTGGATCTCTCACATGACACACACAAACCCAGGCGCAGCTCCACTTGCACATCTTTGTTTCCGCTCTCTCCCTAGCCTGGTTGCGCTCTTGCAAAGTCAGCCCAGCTTTTCTCCCATCACACATACCCCGGGAAACACCACAGCCCTCACGGAGATGGTTATTTCAGAGCTATTTAGAAGAAATAACTCCTATTACACTATGGTGAGGGAGAAGTCAATTTAAAATGTGACTGGCATTTTCCTTTAAATAACATTCTTTGATATAAAAGAAAACTATTTTGGTTTTTTTTTTTAACACAGAAATTTTATATCAATGAAGAGTGATAAGGGGCATTTGTCCCAGTAAATAAAACGCTGCCTCGGATTGTCCAAACTGAAATGTTATTTTTCTTTTAAGTAAATAGTGTCAGGTGCCAGTGGCTTACACCTGCAATCCTAGCTATTTAGGAGCTCTGAGGCTCACAGTTCAAAGCCAGCCCAAGCAGGAAAAAGCCCCAGAAAAGTCCAATGACTCACTCAAAAATCAGAAGTAGTGCTGTGGCTCAAGTGGTAGAGCACTAGCCTTGAGCACAAAGATGTTCAGGGATAGCGCCCAGACCCTGAGTTAAGCCCCACAACCCACAACAACAACAACAAAAGTAAATAGCCATTAAACTGAAGAATTCTGCAAATGCAAATAAGTACCACTGAAGTGTAAGAAGTAGGAGGAGCTGCACACACATGCACACCTAAGTATGTGGTATGTACGTGTCCATATGTGTGTGGTGGGTGTGTGCTTGTGTGTGGTGTGCGTGCATGGTTATGTGGTAAGTGTGTGGTATGTGTGCAGTGCATTGGGTGTGTGTGTGTGTGTGTGCAGTGGAATGGAAAGGGGCAGGTAAAGTCACTTCCGCAGGGCACTCATGCTGCTTGTACTTTCAAATGAAGCCGCATTTGAAACACCATCTGAGCAGTGTTAGTCCCCGGAATTGACTGGGAATGAGTGCAAATAAATAGAAAAATTCTTCAGACAATTAAGATTTAATTAAGCTTTCCCGGTGCACGGCTGTGCCTGTCCTCATTAACTTCGTCCTCCTGTGTCCGCTCCGCCTCATCACAGGGGTGACAAATGCTCCCACCCCAGCTTCACACTGTGGCTCTCAGAATGGGGACAGGCGCACCCTGACTGCCCCTGGTTCTCAGGTCAGTGGTCCATCCCCAGCAGTCCCTGGAAGCCCTGGCCAGCTCAGATGGGGGAGGTCCCTAGAATGCTGCCTGTGGTTTGCCTGATGACCTTCTGCTGTCTCAGATGACTTTGGGTATCTGCATCCTTTGATTTCCCCAATGCATTGCTTTCCTCCATGCTGTCTGCCTCCTCTGCCACCCTATAGAATGCCCCCAAAGAATTAATTTCTCCTCTAGGGATAGAGAAGAATAATGCTGAGGCCATTTTCACTAAGCCAACTCCCAACATGGATTCTGCAGCATCAAAAAGAAAAGTTTCCATTTTGAGCCTGTTCAAATTATAGACTCAGGAGTGAAATACATTATTATGTTCGTTTAAACACACATGGTATGGCAGTGATAATAGAGTACATCCTGTTATTTTATCTGAGAGCATAACAATTTCAGTTTACTTTTGTAAATTTGTTTTCTAACATTTCAATAAGAGATACAAAAACATCTAACTGGTAAATGAATTCTTTAGGGGAAGATTAAGCATAAACTATAATTGATGGGAGAAAAATAGACATATCTCCCTCTAGAATATATGATAATCTAGATATTGGGGAAAGTATATCTTACTTTCTTTATAGATACTCCTTTGTTTATCTTGGTAGATAAACAGGAGGCCTGCTTCAGGGTTTGAAGAGTCCTGATTGTAGATGTCATATTTCTAAGGAGAAAAGTGAAGCTTAATTCCTCAACTACAATGTCTCTACTCTGATTATCCAAAGTAAGATAAACCACATACTTCTTAGCATACCAGATGTAAAAAAAAAAAAAACACAAAACCATTGCTAATGAACAAATGAAGCATGAACCCAAATCCTTAAAGACATAGTGTAACAGGAAAGAAAAATCCTCAGAATTAAAAGACATTCCTTTGGATTATTAAGGCAAAATAAAAACACATTACATATGACATTAGAATACACACATGTGCTTCACACACACACACACACACACACACACACACACACACACACAGACAGACTGTATTTGAAAATGATTGTAAATGATGCAAACCCGATCTGCTGCTACATTGCCTTAATGTCAGTGGACTTACCAGTTCTATAAAAATGGCATCATTAAACAAGATTAATTAATGCCATAAGAAAGCCTGTGTTATAAGAAATTTCACCATCAAAGCAATGTGATTTGTCACAGTTGAAAAAGAAAGGGTGATGTAGGTATATTTTTAAAAAACACACATATGTACGCAAAATAGAGCCAATACTGTAATCTTCATATCAGAACAGGTGGAGCAGCTAATTTGGTTCTGACTGAGACTGTCAAAGCATCCAGAATTCTCTATCATATAAAAAGATTTACAGTAATTAGGGTAGAATGTTGTGGTACAAAGATGAACAGTTGTAGTAATTTAATATAATATATAACCGAAAAACAGATGCAAGCATACATTAAAGTGTAAATCGTAACTGAGCTGCCTCCTTCTGAAGTTTATTGGGAAAATAACTATCTCTTCAATAAATTTGTCTGAGAAATTCTGTATACATTGAATTAAAAAAAAGCACAACTCTTCAGCCAGCCCTTTGCCTGTTTTCTAACTGGACAGTTAATTCTTTGGGAGTTGAGTTTTTAATTGAACTCCCTGAGTGTTTTGGATTTCAATCTCTTGGGAGTTGAATTATTTTTTTGAGTTCCCTGTGTATTCTGAGTGTGAATCTCTGGTCAGAAGAATAACTGACAGAAATGTTCTCCTGAAATCTGCACTTAAGGGGGAAGAGCCAGGGGAATAGAGTGATGGACATTCCTGCCTGGGATGTGGAACTCCCCATCCCACCGAGTGATGGGCCGCATTCAAGGTCCCCTCGGCTGAGTCCCTGACCTGCGGTGCCCTCCATACCCTGCGTCTCAATGTGTCTGTGTCAGGCCCTGCCCTTCTCCACAGCCATCCCGGGATGTGTGCTTTGCCCTTGAGTCTGTGGCATGGTCCCCAGACATCCTGACGGGTGACTTTGCTGTGGCTTCAGGTCCAGAGAACCCGAAAAAGCATCTGCCATCTCGAAGCAGTTCCTGGTTGTATGCACTGAGCTACATGGCGGGGGTGGTGCCCTGCATTTCTTCCCCAGGGCTGGCCTCCTTCCTTGCAGGGGGAGATGAGATAGAGCAGGAAGAATGTAAAGAAAACCAAGAAGACATGCAAATAAAATAACATCAACACCCAAGAATTACCCCCTGCGAGAAACACCACATAGCCACCGCAGACACCACGTCTCACCCCCTCACCCACACGCTGACATTAAAAACGTGAGCTATTCTTGTCAAATTGCCTCTAACAAAATGAGCCTGTGTAACCACATCATCGAGGTTTAGTATCGAGCTCACCACCCAAGGCCGGAGCGTGGACAAACCTGTGGGAATCCCGCATTCACCCTCCTGATGTGTGTAATTGTGCTAGGAACGAAAACATTGCCCAGGTTCATTTGTGGTCTTGCCTCTGGAGTTGCTCTCAAGAATCTGGAAACACTGGGGTAGATTCCGCCCTCTAGTCGTTCTAGTTCTCCAAGAGACAAAGCAGAAGTTTATTTCTTGCGTCCATATGAAACATTTAGCAGATGTGCCACAGCTATTCCTGGCCTCTCAATGCTGAGTTTAGCAAATTTCCAATTCAATCACTGCAGTAGTTTCTCAGTATTTGAAAAGACAAGGATTTGTATCCTGGCAGAAATGTCGTAATAACTAATCTTTCACTTGTCAAATTTTACCAAGCCTGAAAGCATTTATAAAACACAAGGATCTTAATTCCCTCCTATTTTTTTTATTTGCACAAAGCTCAAGATATTTAGAAGTACTGAAGAATGAGACATTCAGAGGAAATAACAACCCCAGAGATAGTTTCCAGTGATTTGGATCCTTTGAAAATATAGGTGATTGCAGAAAACTGAGAATTGGGGATACACAGGTAGATGCCTACCACATGTACACTTGTGGATTAAGTAGCCCAAGGACATGTAATCAATCTGGTTAACTTTCACAATATTCTCTTTGAAACAAGTGTTTACAGGAGCAGAGAAAGAATATGTTCCTGCTCTAATCTGACACAGTAACATTTGGGGAGTTATTTTTGTTATCAGCCAGCACATTCCTGGACAATGTTCAATGTTGTTTTCTAACTGAATTTCCATCATCTACTCTGGATATTTTTTTGGGGGGGAGTCCGGTTGTGGGGGCTGAACCCTGGGCCTGGGCGCTGTCCCTCAGCTCTTCAGCTCAAGGCTAGCGTTCTACCACTTGAACCACAGTGCCACTTCCGGCTTTTTTTTCTGCTTATGTGGTGCTGAGGAATCAAACCCAGGGCCTCAGGCATGCAAGGCAAGCACTCTACCACTGAGCCACCTTTACAGCCCCTAGATATTTTTTATAAAACATTCTTCCTGCTTCAACCAGAGTATTATTCCTCCAATTTTCTCTGAGCCCCTCCAAACGCTCCCCAAAATATATCCTAGGTCCCCACTACCAATGGAATAAATTTGTAGCAAGGGTTTTCAGAGCACACTGCATTTTATCTTTGGAAGCTTCCTTTTTTCTACTTCTTCAATCTTGCCAAAACATGCTCTCCTTTCTCTCCTCTTAGAACATCTCTGTTTTCCTGAAATTTTGTGGGTATTGTCTCTGCAACCTAGAACACCACCCCAGCGACTATTCAAAAGCTCAACTCTAAGTGGTTGGGAGGGTCAAAACATCCAGACTTCCTTTCTGAAAAAGTACCCAGAATCCTTTTCTCTGAATTCCTCTATACTGATGCAGAAGCCTCTATAGATTTCTAACCTTGTTACTACTGTTTTCTCAAGATGTGAACTACATTTTAGTTCTACAGCCATATCAGTTATCTGAAGATGCTTTTTCCTTTCAACTTCGAAACACAAATTTCAATTCCTTTCTGTGGCACCTCCGCCACATTATCTGTTATATAGGAGACAGAAAACTATGCTTGAATATATATGTAAATTGTGCATGAGTTGGGAATAAGTAGGTTAGCCATTTCAGAGCTGCATTGCTGACTTTTTGGATGGGTATCAAGTAGCATATTTTGTGGAAGTACTTGATATAGCTTTAGCAGACCTAGAAGAGAAACAATTTGAATATTGAAGAAACTGTTTATTTCTTTTTGTTATACTCTCTACCTCTTACTTTGAAGGTGACTTAAGCACTCAAAGACATTTCTGTACTTCCTGTCAGATATGTAAGAGTAGGATGTAAGTCAAATATTATAAACATAACTTTTTATTAGCCATTTATTTCATTTTATTCCATTTATTTTATTAGCCTTTACCATTTTTCTTTGTCCAAGTAATAGACCTCATATGGCTGTTGAGGAGCAGAAAATTCTTAAAGAATTGTTTTAATTGTCTTAATTATAGCAAGTATATACTACGGCTCAAATAGCATCCTGTGTACTTCATAGAAGGGAACATCTTTAATTTGCTCTGTTTTCCTTCCTTTCTCCCTTCCTTCCTTCTTTCCTTCCTTCCTCCTTTCCTTCCTTTCTTCTCTTCTTTAGTTTTCTACTTTGATACTAAGGATAAATCCAGAACTTTGGATAGTCTTTGCAAGCTCTCTACCTCTGAACTCTATCCTCAACCCAGCACAGTTAATTCTAAAAACATGACATTTGACAGTTATCACTCTTTTCTTCTTTGTACAAAGAAGGAAACTTGAAGGACAATACAAGGAAATAGCTGGGGCTTATGAGATTTTGTTGGTTTTTCTCCACACCCTTGCTATGATGGACTGCTTTTCATTAGTGGATGAGAGGCACATGCAAAAGTATGTAGAGCCAGGCACCAGTGGCTCATGCTTGTGATCCTAGAAGCTCAGGAGGCTAAGATCAGATGATCATGGTTGGAAGCCAACCTGAGCAAGAAACTCTGTGAGATTCTCCACTAAACTACCGTAAATAAATAAATAAATAAATGGAGATGTGGCTCAAAGCGTTAGCTTTGAGCAAAAGAAGCTCAGGGACTGAGAGCTGAGGCTCCAAATTCAAGTCCCAGAGATCTTGCTCTATCTTTCTCTCTCTCTCTTTCTCTCAAACACACATACACACACACACACACACACACACACACACACACACACACACACACACACAGAGTATACACAGAGACAAATGAAATAAGATCTATCTCAAAGTGTAAGAGGTACAGTGGAGACCCAGCAATCCCACTTTTGGGCAGTTACCCAAATGTTTACAAACAAGACCACACTAAAGCTACCAGCACAACTATATTTATTGCAGCATTATTTACCATAGCTAAGATATGGAACCAACCCAGATGCCCTTCAGTAGATGAATGGATCAAGAAAATGTGGTATATATACACAATGGAATTCTATGCCTCCATCAGAAACAATGACATTGCCCCATTTGTTAGGAAATGGAAAAACTTGGAAAAAATTATATTAAGTGAAGTAAGCCAGGCACAAAGAAACACAGGTCCCATGGTTTCCCTTATTTGCAATATCTAGTATATGTATGAGTCAAGCGGAAAAAGTCAGATAATGTGATGTTAGGAAAATGAATCCTTAGATAGGTATTTTAATGTTTTTTTTCTTTCATGCATGTGTTTCTAACGCATTTATAACTTTATTTCTTTGTTGCTTTGTATGTCCCTCCCTCATAGTATAACCCCTGCTTTCAATATATTTGATGTCAGTATAACTTATGGAGGAGATGGGGAAAAACAAGTCATTTAAGGATTCAGGTGGACCTGTTGCAACAATGAGAAGTACAAATTGTCATGTCAAAAAGGAGCTTTACAATGTCAGTGGGGGGGGGGGGGCGGGGGGGGGGGGCGGGGAAGGATTGGGTGGGGGGGAGGGGGGAGGCTGGGAAGGGAGGTGAAGGGTAAACAAAGGAGGAGGCTGCAATGCTTGGTAAGAAATGTATGCATTATCCTGCCCATGTAATTGTAACCCCTCTGTACAGTATGTTCACAAATAAAATAAAATTAAAAAAAAAAGAGGTACAGTGGAAGGTCAGATGACAGAATGGCTAATTTTGACAGAGAGGTCTGAATCCATTTGAAGAGGAGTGTATACAGCCATGTGAAAGGGATTTTCACTGTCTCCACTTTCAAGGTGCTTATCATTCATTCTATTTTTTTCTCCCAGGAATGCAAAGGCAACTCTCATCTCTATTTCTGCCATCTCTCGGTAGCATAGGCTTCCTAATTCGTTCTAATTGTCTAACTGCTGCAAAGCATAATTATATGAATAAGTATTAAGCACCACTTGGCAGCTGAGGTCTCAAAGCTAGCAAAATCTGCCCAGCTTTAGAACAAAATGCTATTCACCTAACATTTCTCAACTTGGTCCACTACCAATATTTAACTGGAGAATAAATCTAACATCATAATCTGTTATAGATTTACATAGCAGTCATGGCTCTCTTTCCCAAAGACATGTTCCAATTCTAACTACATATGATTTTATAAATAAATACCAGCTTTTAGAGAATATTGTTTATAGCCTAATAATTCTGCAATATTTCACTTTAGTATTGTTTGCTAATAATAATGATATCTAAACCAAATGCATACTTAGATACAGAGACACTTGATAATTCTTTCATTTTTGTTAGATCCATCCAGGCTCATCCTTCTTTTAATAAGTCTTCTAAGGATAATAACCTTTACCATTCTCAAACAACTGCTACTTACTATTTGAGTCTTTTATGTTTTCTAAGGAGAGGGAATATTTTATTAGGATGAGGATTGGCTTCCTGAAGAAAGAGGAGACAGAAAGAAATACTACAAATATAGGCGTAGTGTCAGATTTGTATGAAAAAAAAAAGATCTATTATAGCCAGGCACTGATGACTCATTCCTGTAATCCTAGCTACTCAGGAGGCTAAGATCTAAGGATTACAGTTTGAAGCCAGCTCAGACAGGAAATGTCAAACTAGCCACTAAAAAAACTGGAAGTGGAGTTGTGGATCAAGTGGTAAAGCACTAGCCTTGAGAAAAAAAGCTCAGAGACATTGTTCAGTTGCTGAGTTCAAGTCTAGGATCATCACAGAGAGAGACACAGAGAGAGAAACAGAGAGACAGAGAGACAGACAGAGACAGCGACAGAGACAGAGAGAAAGGAAGATTTGTTGTGTGTTTTCTGCAATGAAAGAATGCAAGCAGGGAGCTTATGAGAACATTTGTGTGGAGAGACCGTTAATGTTGGTTGCCTAACATGTCAACCACTGAGCCATCAGGTTCCCAGATAGCTGTGAACACAGTATTTCTGGGTGTTTCCATGAAGAGATGATGTTTCCAGAAGACATTAGCATGGAATAATAAAATAGATATACTTCTCCAATGTGGATAGGTATCTCTCAACCCATTAGGGGCTGAATATGACAAAAATATGAGACAGCCTGGATGAGCACTCGAGCTACTCATCTAAGCCATGTGAGTGTTTAGCGCCTGGACGATAAGGCATATCCTGAGTGCTGACAGCAATTCTACTTCATAACCAGCTCTTTGCTAACGTAATACATAAAGCTCTGAAAGAAAAGGCATAACCTCTAATAGTCAAAAGATTATACTATTAACAATGCAGACCTCCAGTTAGTTTCAGGAACAACTGGACCCCAACTGTACATGTTTTTACTGAATTTATTCTCTTAGCCAACTGTAACAATGGTTGCTTCTCATTTCCCTCCCTAGTCATCTTATCCTTAATTATTTTTTTTTTTTTGGTCCGGTCATAAGGCCTGAACTCTGGGCCTGGGCGCTGTCCCTCAGCTCTTCAGCTCAAGGCTAGCACTCTACCACTTGAGCCACAGCGCCACTTCCGGCTTTTTTTTCTTTTTGCTTATGTGGTGCTGAGGAATCGAACCCAGGGCCTCATGCATGCAAGGCAAGCGCTCTACCACTGAGCCACCTTCCCAGCCCCCTTATCCTTAATTGATGGATGCCATAGGTTCAGCCTGTGTATGTATTATCATTTGTATTTAGAATGTCACTATACCTGAGGCACCAATATTAATTGAGCTGAACAGCCCTTAATCAGAAATATCGCCTCTGTGTTGTATTCTGGTAATTTGGTTTGATTTCATGACCCCTAATTGATTTTATTTTTCTGCTTTAATGCAGTCATTGTGTTCCTGGGATGCTTGTTCATTCTTCAGTTTTGTTTATTTTCATTGCATTTAAAAAGTTGTTTTCCATCAACGCTGCCCTTACATTTGTGTTCACACCCCAGTCTGTGCGTGGTCAGGTTGGAACGCTGTGAAATCTAATGTGGTGGCTCTTTGCAGTGTGTTAGTAATGAAGCTCACACCACAGTTTTATTCCCACAATAGAACCTTGAGAATAAAACATCTTGTTCCAAAGAAACAGGCGGGCATGTAACAGAAATATACATTTGAGAGGAAAGGAGAAAACGCAACAGGAACTCACTGGTACCAGAAAGAACACCTGTGCGCCATGCCAAAGCGGGCATAGTCTGCTCCAAAACTAAGCAGTGCCCCAGTGAAACTTGCTATTTCCTTCACAGGATAAAAGACATCCAGTACAAATGGCGTTCAGATCACTTTACACCGCTCATTCCCTGGCGACCATGATTCACAGGTCTGCCAGTTTGGAATGCACAGTGAAGCAGCGAGCATGAAGCCACAGGGTCAGCTGACCACAAAGCTCAACCTGCCAGAGGGCCGATTCGCTTAATAAAACTTATCTCCAATGTTTCTACGAAGGCCCCTGCAAAAACATTCTATTGAATAGTGACTCCATTACCAGCCCTGGTCTCATAGCGTGCTCGTTAAAACTGTGCACTGGGATCGCTCAGACTAGGAAGAACAACACATCAGGAACTTTGAATCACCTTCATTTTTTGGTGGGTCTCCCAGCAAAGGGGCAGGAGGGGAGCAAGCAGGTGTCACGCTGGTATTTCATTCCACCTGACCTCCTTCTGCTTAGCCATTACATCCATACTTATGTCTGCTTGCTCTGCTTTCTCCGGGGCAGCTAATCTCTAAAAATGGTCTCCCTATCTGGGCATCTCGTATTGACTTTCCCTAATCTTATTATTTCTGCTGATATGTACTCTGCATGTCATTTTTGCTTTCCCAGCAATAAACATTGACACTCACTCCAGAGAAACTTTCACATTACCAGCCTAAACAAATGAAATGAGAGAAGCCGGATCGCCAAGACCTAGATTCTGGTTGAGCAAAAGAGTAGGCACAAACTTGGAGGACCCAGTAAAAGAAGTTAAACTGAAGTCAGCGAGGGAAAATGGTATCCAAGGCAGTGGCTCAAAACCTGGTTTGGATTTGGTTGGTTATATTTTATTCTGCAATAACTTTCCAGCTTAAACCTTGAATCACCAGATCTCACCTTGTGACACCAATCAGATATCTGCCAGGGTCCAGTAGCTCACACCTGTAATCCTAGCTACTCCGGAAGCTGAGATCTGGGGATCACCTTTGAAACCATGCTGATCAGAAAAGTCCGTGTTATCTCCAATTAACCACTCAAAAACTGGAGGTGGTGCTGTGGCTCAAGTGGTAGAACATTAGCCTTGAGCACAAAGAGGCTCAGGGACAGTGCCCAGGCCCTGAGTTCAAGCCCCACAACCTACAAAAAAAAATAGATTTCTATGTACTCATTTCTTCTCCCTTTTATTTTTTTTAATGTAATGTAGAGGGGAAGCCTATGATCTTTGGACTCAAAATTGTGGTCAGATTCAAGCTCTTCCATTTAATAGGAAGCTTACTCTAATAGTCTAATAGTCACAGACTCTCATGCATTTATTTGAAAAACAGAGAGGGTAAATCACTGAGAATTTACGTTGATCACTATTGGCAAACGCGAGCACCCTGGGCAGAGGATTGAGTCACACTGTCCATTCCTTGGGTGGGAAGAACGTGAGACCACGTAAGAATAACACACAAAATGCATTCCTAGGGTTTGTGTTTATGAATTTAATTTATGCCATTTATTTCTAGAGTTTTCCATTGACTTTTTGTCAATAGAGAAGGTGGAACTAGGAATAGGGGTAAGGGTTTCTGTGTTTTCTTCCCCCTTTTTTCTTTTATTCTCCTCTACTATTACTGAAATGTTTTAAAACATTGTCCTGAAGTTGAACAACTAATCAAAAGAAGCAAGTGTGTATTAGCACAGGCCTCAGGTGACCCAGGCTTTACACTTCATGGTCTACAAATACCTAAGAATGCATTTTATTCTTCTTTTCAGTGTTATTTTATTGTAAAGATGCTGTGCAGAGGGGTTACAGTTACATGAGTGAGGTAATGAGTGCATTTCCTACCGAGCATTGTTACCCCCTCCTTGGTTGCTCTCCCACTATCCCTCCCCTCCCCCATCTCTCAACCCCTCCTCGCCCCAAGCTGTAAAGTTCATTTCCAACATAGTGTCTTGTGAGTATCATTGTTGCAATGGGTCATCCTGTGCCCTTATTTCAGAATTTTGTTATTCCCCTACTGCTCCCCAAATTAGATAAATGCATATACATGGTGTGGACACTGGAATCAAATACAGTGACAACTGGGCTATACCACAGGGGTAAGAACATACAAAAAACACAAAAGGAAATCACATAGTACAGTAAAAACAACAACAAGGAAAAACCTCCTGTGTCCATATCTTGGGATTCATTTCGCTTAGCATCATCTTATATGGTCTTATGTCGATTTTGAGCTTTTTCTGCTCATCTGATAAGATTATCTTAGATGTATAATAATTATTGCAAATAAGGGAAACCATGGGACCTATATTTCTTTGGGTCTGACTTACTTCACCTAATATGATTATTTCCAACTCTTTCCACCTCCTAACAATTGGGGTGGTATCATTCTTTCTGATGGAAGCATAGAATTCCATCATAGATAGATAGATAGATAGATAGATAGATAGATAGATAGATAGATAGATAGATAGATAGATAGATAGATAGATAGATAGATAGATAGATAGATGGATAGATAGATGGATAGATAGATGGATAGATAGACAGATAGATGGATAGATAGATAGATGGATAGATAGATGGATAGATAGATAGATAGAGTTATAGCTACAGCTATAGCTATAGATCACGTTTTGTTGACCCATTCATCTACTGAGGGGCATCTGGGTTGGTTCCTTATCTTAGCTATGGTGAATAATGCTGCGATAAACACAGTTGGGCTGGTAACTTTAAAACAAAGCGTTTTATTCTTAACAATAATTATTCTCCCATTTACTTCAAGTGCCTTAGATATTGTTTGAAATTCCTTTTTCTGGTAGTTACCTCTTCCCTTTTAGCTACACACACACACACACACACACACACACACACACACACACACACACACACGTTTTGCTTCAGTGTTGTAAATAGAAGCTGATGTATACGACAAAGGCATTATCTTAATCTACAAATCATTTTATCTACAAAGTATCATTAAAATGTATTTTCATTCTAGTTAAGAAAAATATTACTAAATCTAGAACCACTGGAAGCAGAGCATGGTGATGCATGAATGTAGTCCCAGCTTCTAGTGTATCTGACATAAGAGGATTGGTGGAGCTGAGGAGTTGAACAAAAATTCAGGGAGTATAGTGACACCTTCATCTCAAAATCTAAGCTAAAGTAAAATATAATGGAACCTGTAGCAAATGTTATTTACTGTGCATTTTCATGGACTGTATCTCACCGTTTAGCATTCCTGATTTTAGGCAAGAGAATGAGGCTATTAGCAATTAGGTAAGTCTCTTAAATTCACAGAGGTATAATATAGCAGATGTGAGGTTCTAATTCAGTGTTGTTTTATTGAAAAATTCAAACACTATTTAGCCACACAAGCAGTTATCATGCTCCACTCATGGGAAATATCCACGCCATTTTCAAATGCGGAGATTTGTCAAGTTTCCCCAGGAAACATTCCGAAGTTTTGGTGGTCATTGTTTTATTATGATGATAGAAGTTTAACATCTAGCAGATAGCACTTTGGCCTACTGCTTAGTATCCCACAACACACAGGATGTCATTTCCACAGCAGAGATTCTCTCGCAATGCACAGCACATACTCCTCACAGCAGATTCTCCCACAATGCACAGCACATAGATCTTACAGCAAAGATTCACCCACAATGCATAGCACACACACCTGACAGCAAGATTCATCCAACACTTGGTAGAAAGAAGCATGAAAGATGAGAAACTGTAGCCTAATTAGAATGTAGAGTTTTAAAAAATTGGTCATTCAAAGCTCCAACACAGAGGTTGTCTAAACTTTAAACATATTAACAACTGAGTGTTGGGGAAGGAATCACTTATAAGTATCGTGGCAGAGACCCATATATTTTGATGCCAGACTTAAGAAAACAAAATTCTGAATATACAGCTGAATTAAGATCACATTAGTAATTCTTATGATATATTCCCTCTGATCATGGTCTTCTTTGGGAATACTAAACCTTATAGAACTCATGAAAGTGGAAATCTAAGGTAAGTTTTGGTGGTATTGACATGAGATCTGAAAACAAAGACAAGAATAACAACATTTTTACTAGTTTTAAGATGATGAAAAATACAAGCACATTCTATTTCCCTCTCTCACCCTGATGGCTATGCAATAATCTAAGTCTCTCCAGTCTGTCAAGCCTACCGCTGTCCTTTGCACTGATTTTATACGTACTGTTACGTTTCTCATTGGCTGTGCCTTTTCCTAGTTAACAAGGAGCTACAGTCTCCCTATCTGGCACTTCCTTACTAGATCTGAGAAATCCAGTTCCCCAAAGAGCAAGTCTTGTTCCGCTGGAGGTATGGTTCAACTGGTCAACCTGCAAGGCTGTTGTCAGTTGCTCTGTGAATGTGCATTTGATTGTTCCCATTTTGAGGTGGAAAAATACATTAATTAGCAGGTGTTTCATAAAGGTTTCATTTAAAGCATATTTGTGAACAGTTCAAAATCAATTTCCTTTAATATCCAAAGAAGCAGTTGCCGTTTCCCCAACATTCCGGCTCCTTAAAATGTCTGTACTATTAGCTCAGTGTCTGCCCTGAGCTTTTCTGAGAAATTTATGCCTTAATAGGAAATGTCAAATTTTAATGTTTTGCCGTAACTCCTATTAAAGCTTTAGTTAAATAGATCTGTTCAATTAATATCTTTTCCCTTACTGTGTCTTTAAAAGGGATTTGGAAAATATAAAATAATGACACTATGTTGTAGGTTTTAGTTTGAAACTGCGATATAATTAACACTTACCAAGTGTTCTCTTTGCATGATATATGGAGGATTTAAGCAGATGCAGTGCAGAAAAACAATTCTTAAAATATTGTGTGCTAGGATGTAGAGGTGCTGGGAAGCAGGAAAGACACAGGACAGAGCCCTCATCTGATGCCAAGGGAGCAGCGGCGTTGTCTAAGGAGGTCATCACTGAACAGAGTCAGATGGGTCAGGAAGGCAGGGGAGGGGTGGGAGGGGGGAGGGGAGGAGGGGGGGGGAAGGGGAGGAGGGGACGGCTCAGCCGTGGCTTTCTTTTTAAAACCAGATCCAGGCTTCCACAAGAAGTTGGGACTGGAGGAGAAATTGAACCCAGAGCGTCTTGGAGAATGTGAAGGCTGATTAATCAGGTGCTCCTTTGGTATTAGTACCAAAGCAGTGCTCAAACACTGCCCGCAGGTCTGAGTGGCTGTTCCATAAGGGACAAAAACAAAAGTTCCAAGAAAAGCGATCATTTATTGCACAACATATGCTTATATTGACACATCACACCCTGTCCGCCATAGGGACGATCCTTAGGTATCAATAAAAAAATTCACACACATCCAAACCCAAACCAAACAAACTCGTTTAGACGAAATAAGACTTAAAACAAGTTTCTATTTTGTAGTCACAACTTATCTCCTTTCCCCTGTATCGCTTTAGCCTTCATATTCTCTTCCAAAGTTGGGCAAGTAAATTTTAAGAAGATAAAAAAGAATTTCAGTTTTTAAGTAAAAGGCATTTGCACTGAATGTTTGGGGTTTATTTCTCCCGTGACTAGGTGAACAAAGAAAAGAAAAATGCATAAATCTCTAGCTGAAAATAAATTTAAATTCATTAATGGCCAAAAAGGGAAATCATAATAAAATAACTCAATTTTCCCAGTTTCATGCTAATTTAGATGATAATAAAATAGAATATTAATCTTTGACTTATGTCTCATAGCTCCTGCAGGGAGATTAGGTTTCGATTGCTGGGTAAATCTTGTTTGCCCTGTAGCTATTTCAGAAAGTATTCCTCTAATCTGTGATATATTTCTCCACTTCACACACAGTAGAGTTTGCCATCAGTGATTTTTCACTCTTCATTAAGACATTGGCTGCTCATAGTAAAGTTAGTTTGGGTTCTCTAAAACTTATCATAATTATATGAAAAAACATTGACACCTGTTCAAAGGTCAGAGCACAGGAATAATTTTGGTCTCCGCCCATGTGCCAAACAGTTATAAATAGACCTGGCTGTCTGTTTGAATGTCAGAGTAAGCATTACAGGGGTCTCAAAAGAACAGGGAAACCAAATAAAGTTGAACAATGTTTTCTTGTGCAAAAATGCTAGGCCTCCAAAAGGTGAGGGGCTGAAGTCGAGCCACACTAAGTCAATAGATAATCAAGGCAGACTAACGGTTTTCTCCATTTGTCCACAGTTCTGTAGAGTCTGGATGGGCTGATGAGTCCTATGACCTTGGGCTACAATCTCAACCTCTCTAAGACTTAATTTCTTAAACATTAAAATAGAAACAGCAATATCCCAGGCTATGAAATGCATGTTAATGTAATTATCTTGTAAATTGTCTACTCGGCACACATGTGTTTTTGTTCACAATTTTAATGAAATTGGACCAATGCCCAGACAGACCTTGCATCTCTTTCCTTGAGCAAAAATTATTTTCTGTGAAGTATTTTTAGTAAAAAAGAAATATGCCTTATTACATGTCAATTATTTTCAGTAAAATAAGCTCTGCTCCAAATTTGTTTAAATCAATTTTATTTTTAACTTGACTTTTTCTGCAAATGTTATGAGTAATGTTATAAATAATGTATGGATATGTTAACAAGAAATTAAAAACATACAGTGCATTTTTTGGGGTGCAGTCCTGGGATAAGAAGTCAGGGCCTGGATGCTGTTTCTAAGCTTTTGTGCTCAAGGCTAGCACTCTAGCTCTTGAGCCACAGTATCACTTCTGGCATTGGAGTGGTTAATTGGAATTAAGAGTCTCATAGACTTTCCTGCCCTGGATGGATTTGAACCACAATCCTCAGATTTCAACCTAACGAGAATATAGGTGTGAGCTACTGGTGCTCGACATATATTAAATTTTAAGTGATATCTATCTTCCATTTAGTTAAAACTTAAAGGCATAGTTTAGAAGATACTTTCAAATTCCTATTATAAAGTGGAAAAATTGATGCAAATGTCATCACTCCTGGCAATATATCCCTAAGCTGTGAATGTTTCTTTCTCTTCTTTGTACACATCAAACACAGACCCCTGTACATATTCATATTACTCAGACGTAATACAACCCGAATGCATCTATGGGTTATTTTAGCAATCTTCTTAAAATAGCCATATTTAGGTCCTCTAAGGATTATCATTAGGGTTAATTTCCTTCACTTTTACCCAACCCCCTCCCAAGTACTTTATAGGCTTTCTCCTATTTCTGCACATTCCTTTGCTCTGTCACCTTCTTGTGTAGAACAATGCAGCAAACTTACACGCCACACGAATCCCACATCTGTCCAAAGGAGCTTAGATCCTTTGTTCATCAAAACCCATTTCTCCTTAAAGTTCTCTGGAGGATTATGATGCTAACGGCAATGATGTTGATGCTGATGGCGGTGGTGGTGGTGATTATGCCGCTACTGATGGTAATGGTGAGAGATCTTGAATTCAAAGCCCAAGGAAAGGGAAGCCAGTTGCAACTCTAACACAGCAGTCATTGTAAACAGTGATGACAGCAGGCAGACCGCAGTGAGGTTCATTTCCACCTAAATTCTACCAGGCCCTAAAGAGGATCCTCACAGACAAGGAAGCACGCTTATTTCCAGGTATAAATGGCAGTTATTTCGCTGTCCATTATTTGTCAGCATGTGCTAAGAATGACATCAAAATCGTAAGGCATCCGAAACAGAGGCATTGACAGAACAAGACTCATCTATCACACAAATGTTTAAAACTCTCAGGTTGAGGCTTTAGTACATAAAGATTAATATGTTTAATGATCTGAAGGAGAAATGTGCTGTGCATAAATATTTAAATTCTTGGTAATTTCATAATTCACCAAACGTCCAAAATAAACCATATACTCTTAGCATATCCATTCGAATTCTAGCTATTTAATCTCACCTTTCAGAAACTTTCATTCCTATTATTTGCAGTATATTCACAAAATACATTTTAAAACACTTCTTTATATAGAATATATTCACAAAATATTTTTAAAAACATTTCTTTATCTTGCTATCTATTGTACCCAACTTGAGTTCACTACTGAGTTAATATTGTATTACAAACTGTTTGAAGTTTATTTACTTCTACCTTTGATAATAGGCACAGATAATTACTTAGATATTAGCCTTCCTCCTTTTCCACTAATGAATCCCACTCATTGTGTCTTTCCTTTCTTCCTAATGAACTTGTTATGCAAAACACTAAAAGATTTGAACTTTAGAAGTAATTAAGCTACACACGACTTCTAATCTAAGGTGTGTATTAAATCAGGATTTTATATCTACTAAGCCTAAGGCCAAGTTCATTCTCTCTCTCGCTCTCTCTCTGTATATATATATATATATATATATATATAGAGAGAGAGAGAGAGAGAGAGAGAGAGAGAGTATATATATATATACACACACACACATATATATGTATATGCATATATATATACATATACATGTATATATATATATATATATATATATATATATATGTGGTGCACCCCTGCTTGTAATCCCAGGTACTTGGGAAGCAAAGACAGGAAGATGAGTGTCTGAGGACGGCTCCAGGCATAAATGATATTCTACAATAAAATTAACTAAAGCAACAAGGGCTGATGATATAGCTCAAGTGGTAGAATACTTGCTTAGCAAGTTTGGTTATGGGGATAACATTGGCAGTATAACAGCATCAGGATAATCATTAGTACTATAGTCAGGCTTTGAGATCTTCCCATTTCCCTGGAAGCAAAGCAGGCATGACAATTATCCTAATTTACTAAGCAAAGAAAGAAAACACAGGGGAATTAACAAGCCTCCCAAAGACAAGCTCCTAAAGCCAGTAGTGCCTGGATTCAAACTAGCAATGTTTAAGTCAGAAAGTTATAAAAAGTAACAGAGGCAGAATCTATTAAGAGTCTTAATATGTCACCATTCACCATATTTGCCTAAGAAGATGATTCAATTTACAATCTGCCTGAAGGAAAGCTATGCAAAATTGTTGAGTGTCTCATTTCCTGACTCATTGGATGTGTCTATCTATAGCCTGTACTAAAAATTATCTCCATCGTGAATGGAAAGAACTGCAGAAAGAACTGCATCATATCAGAGAGGAATTTTCAACAGTCACCTCCAACAGTATGTCTTCCTCCTCTTCTTCATTCATAAAGGCTGACTTAGAAGATAGAAATGTAAGCTTAAATTATGGCTATGATTTGGCCTATTAGAATCAGGACAGCCTTCGCTCTAGAGCTACAAGGCCCAGGACACAATGCAGTGCTCTTTGGCTGAGATTTTTCTGAGCACCGGATTTGCTTCCTACGAATTCCTCTCGCGCTCCTCTCTTTGGGCTAAGTCACTTCCTTCCCCCATTGGGATGGCCAGCCATTGCCTTCTCTACCCAGCTTCTTCTTCCATGAATTTCTGCTCTTGGGCTCTTGGCCCTCATCTCTTCCCATTCGTGTTCTCCTCTGTTTTGCTCCAGTGTTCCACAGGGAACAACATTTCTATTATATTGCTATTCGCTGAACAATTCTTTGTATGCATCCTGAATAAGGTGTACCCATCTGAGAAAGAAAATCAGTCCAAATTTAAGAGGTAGCTTTCTCATAAACTGGAACTTGAATACACAGAAACAGATGAAAGAGAGGCACTCAAGTGGTTGCAGTCCCAAGACTCACAGCAGAAAGATGTTCATCAAACCTGTTAACATCAGATGACTTTAAACAGCAAAGTCCTTTGTAACGAAGTCATGTCCTCCATAAACTGCTCCCTGTGAAATGGAAGGTTTTATAAAGTACTTCGGTAGAAAAGTATTATTATTATTATTCTTGCTAAGCAAAGTAACTTCAAATGCCTTGATGCTTTTACAGGGGAACTGAACTTCTACTGTAGTGAATAAAATCTCAGTAGGAATTGCCCAAGACCTCGATGGTGATTCTGGTGAAGCTCTTCCAATGAGCCAATTCAGTCATCTTTACTTCATTCGATTGCCAAACATCTAATTGCTTCTTAATGAATCAACAAGGGGAAACAACAGTTCTAAGTGAACTGCTGACACGTTAAATGGATCCATTTAATTGGCACTTGGAAAAATGTTTTCTGCCTATGTTCTGAGAGGGTAGGCTCAAACAGAAGACAAGAATCTTCATATATGAGTTGGACTAGGCAGATATTGTCAGAGATAGGAAATGCACAGACATCCATCCAAGTGAGACATATACCAAGTTGTTTAATGAAACTCAGCTTCAGGATTGTCATTTCTAAAACTGGAAGAGTAAACTTACATTGAAGTATAACTGATGATATAAAGTATACCACATGTGAAATATTCTATATATTGCTCAACTCATAGAAAGTAGACAGTCAGTGGGGCAGCAGTGGCGTACAGCTGTAATTGTAGCTACTCAGGAGGCTGAGATATGAGGATCCTGGTTTGAAGCCAGCTTGGGCAGGAAAGTCTGTGTGACTCTTATCTCCAATAAACTACTCAAAAATGCCAGAAGTGGTGCCGTGGCTCAAGTGGTAGAGTGCTCACCTTGAGCAAAAGAAGCTCAGGGACAGTGCACTCAGGCTCAGAGTTAAAGCCACAGGATTGGGGAAAAAGGTGAAAACTTGGAGAATAAGCCATTTGGAATACCTACTTGGATTGCTAGCCAACCATATACAAATTAAAAGGGACCATGAGGTATTTTCCCTCCTAGTTCTTACAGTGTCTCTAATACTATACAAATGCTGTACAAGGTTTGAAAATCAATTGTTTCATCAAAGTGAAAAAAATCATAAATGTTCAACAAAAAACAACTCACCTACACAGCTCTTTTGAATTGTGTTCTGCCATTTTTAACTTTTCTTTTCATGTATGCTGTGGACTCTCGCTCTGTCCTTGTAACAGAGTCAGCCCTCACACATTTGGAGAACTCTCTTTCAGTTGAGACAGTCAGCTTCCCAAAGACTGTTGGGATCTTTCAAAAATCTTATCAGGACATTAGTGGGAAAAGAAAGATGCTGAAAGCAATGGCATTAAACCAAACTGTCAGCCATCTGGGAGAAGCCATAGATTTTTCTAAGATGTGCATACCTAGTGGGTGCTAGCATTGCTATCATTCTTTCCTCTCATAACTGAGGATCATTTCTTACGTCAAGTACGAGTGAACGTTTCATTGGAAGTTTTACAAAGAGATTTTACCATTTTTTTCTGAGCATGACTCTGAGAATGAGGAGTTGACTGGTGGATTCAAATATTCAAAGGAAGGGTCCACAGCGGTGTGTTGCCTATCTCCTACCGATGTATGACTGACACAACTTCTCTGGTATAGTTCCTACAGGGTTTCTGAGTTTTCTCTGTGTATGAACTTCCCTCAAAGACTTCTCTTTCATTTATAGTTCAGGTCTCCTAATGCTACACAGAAGAAAAATTGTTCTCTCAAATCTTTCAGTGTACACTGAAATAGCATCCACTTAGGTATGCATATATAATGCAGGTCATGTTTTTCACTTGCGTGAGCTTGTTTTCCCTTTCATATTCCTAGTTTATTTGGAGCAGATATCATGAGTTTTGTTCCATTTGCAGCTCCAATATTTTCAGCGCAGATCCAAGGACACTGTCTGTGGAAGAGTTGATTACATTTAAATGAAGAACACACACACACACACACACACACACAGAGTAATTAGTCAGTAATGGCCCTTTTATGTGTTTGTTTAGAGAAAGAACAAAAACTAAGTCCAGTCTGGGAATTTTTTTCACCTTTGGAGGGACTAAATAATTAATTCAGCAGTGCTGATTAGTTTGATAAAAATGTTATGACTCCTTTAATATTTGGGTTAGCAATAATCATGCCAATTGCCACTGAGCTAATTTAGAAGTGCAGATAAAATTGTCAAAAAGCTGATTACGCCAAGTCAAAAACAAACACTGGGATAATAATAATAAATCATTTGGAAACTCTACTGAAACGTTATCCATGCCATAGTTCTCAACCATTAAGTCTGTTTTCAGTCAAGGTAATTGGGTAGGAACAGCTACTTTTATTAAACAATAAAAATTATTAACAATACAAGTTATTGCTTACTACAGTTTACATTGTAAACTTTCTGACGTACATGTATTGGAAGAAAAATTTGCTATTGCTAGACCGCAGACAAATGACTAAGGCTTGTTTTAATTTATATTTTTGGTTTAAATTAGCCCCAGTGATTGAATGCTCCAGGTTACACGCATTCTTTCTAGGAGTTTAAGTACAATGACAAAACGAAGAGACTGAATTCATAAAGCTCACATTTAGATTGACAGCATTGCATGTGTTTTAACAGCCCTTTCATTTTAGAGTATCTTTAGGTTTACATAAACATTCGTGTGGTTTATAGAGAGTCTTCGTGTGCCCCCATTGTTTTCCAACGTCTTATCAACATACATCGTCATGACATAATCCTAGTCATATGGATTGTAACATTAGTTACTGTAACTACTTAGTTATTGTAACTAATGTTACAATCCATACTTCCTTCCTCAGTATTTCCAGCATATCAATTGCAGCTTCAGGACCACATCAAGATCACATCATGTGTAATGTCTTTCTTAGGCTCACTTTGTGATGGTTTCTCAGACTTCACTTGTTTACGGTGATGGACTGCTTTGAAGAATACTGCTCAAGTGTTTAGCAGCGTGTTTCCAAACCAGGTTCTATGTGTCATTCTCATAGTTAGATTGGGATGACCTAGGTTTGGGGAATTCTGTACAGATATATAACAATTCTTATCACCCTTGTTAAGGGTCTACTGTTAATATGACTTGTAACTGATCGTTGTGGGTGTTGACATTGAACGTATAGATGAGGCAATACGTGTTCAAACTTTCCATTGCAATGTTAATCTTAACCCTTTTTTATATAATACTCTTTGAAAGGAAATCACCACATGCAAGCCACCGTTAGGGAGTGAGGAGTTAGTGCCACTTCCTGGATGACACCGTATCTTCTTAAGTTGTCTGGAATTGTGCACAGGAGATTTGCCTATACTTGCTCATTGACGAGTTTTGTCAGTCAATAATGTATGACAGTATGGACTCAGGCATATTTACTTGAGAAGCTTTCTAATCTAATACTGCTTTAATTAATTTGTGGCTCCAATTACCCTAGCATTGACTTTGGGGAGCTCTAGTTGACTTCTAGATCCTCCTGACAGACTCCCTAAAGTTATTCTTATGACACTTTCTTAATTTCTGGCACTACCAGATGGGTTCCACAGCAATCCTACAGACAGCGTGTACTCTAAGGAGGTCCGGCACCTTTCATGAAAGAATGATAATGAATCAAAGTAGCTATAAAATGTTCCTAGTCCCTCTGCTCCAGAACAATAAGACTACTCGTAAGACTAGCTAATTTCTACTTGATACCAAACTACTTTCAAGCATTTTAGTCCTCATGAAACCCTAACAGGTAGGTGTCTTCGTTGTGCATATTTTACAGATAAGAAGTTAGCAAGATTGATACATAGTAATATCAATTTGTAGACAGGCAGCAAGAGAGAAGTTTGAACATCCAGTGCTTTATTTCATCTGCCTAATTTGGACAAACTCTGGGCTTCATGTCTGGTATCTCCACCACCCAGTACCAGCAGGTGTCATTCAGTTCACAGGTTGGATTTCCCTCGAACTTCAGAGTTCTCTGTTCAGCTTTTAAAAAAATTATGATTGTATATATTAATTCAGAAATGCCTTCTCTCCTTCTTGTTCTCTCTCTCAGCCCTTTTTCATAGTCTCCTTCCTCTGTGAGGTCATCTAGGGTCACAAAGTCCTCCTGAAATTTTACCAATTTGCTCTGTGTTCTAATTACTTGATAGAAAGCATATGCTGTTACCTGAATGAAGATACACACCCCTGAGAGAACTCAGGTAATCAACTTCTCCACCTTTTCTATAAATAGGATAGGCTTTGAAGTAGATACGTGCAGCAAGTCAACACTTAACGCACAATGGAGTCCACTGCGGTGACGGCGATGCTAGAACTGTATGACAGGAAGGATTTTCTGAAGTGAGCAGGGCCGACCAGCTTGCCTGAAGTAAGCGGGCTGTGAGGGGCAGGGACTCAAAATGAGAAAATCTTAATAGCTGGTACTAAGTCCCTATCACAACAGCACCCATTTTATATAATTCCATGTATGTACAATTCCACAGTGCTAGAAACTATAATAGTGATCGTTTGGTGGGGGGCTGGGGGCCAGTTATAACTAAGCAGAATTGAGAATAGATTTTCAAAATGCTTTTGATGGGGGTCTCAGGATGTTGCTCAGCAATAAAGCACTTGACTTGGAAGTACAATGTCCTGGACTCAATGCCAACAACCCCCCCCCCCCCCAAACACACAGAGATATACATGTAAAGATACTTGTGATGGGCCATTTACTTAAGGAAATGTTGGGTACTCAGAAGTGTTTGTTTTCAGGGCTAAAGGGAAAAGGCAGTCATTATAATTTACATTCTTTGGTGAATTGGCCCTTCACAGAAGAATTTCAGTGTGCATTACTATTGCATCTGCTTTAGACCTAGTAATAATGGAACCGGAAGTTAAGAGGATGTGTTCTGGGGCAGTTTACACCCCAGAGTTTCCACTGGAATTTACTCTTAGAGAAGAGACGCTCATTCTGTATTGAACTACCTTTAAGTTTTATCAAGAAAGTCCTCTCTTGGGATTTCTATGGCTATTTGGACAAGTCATGGGAACAGTTCTGAGACTGTCTACATTAATCAATATTAAATATTGAAGGAGAGATACACATACAAGCTATTTCCTTGCAAATGGGCTCAATGAAATTCCTATTTTTTGTTCAAATGACTAACTATAACTAAAGTCATATTTTTTTGTGTAGATTAGACTTTCAGGGACAGAATATCTATTGTGTGATTAGCCTGGAGCTAGGTAACTTAATTCAGCTATCTCCTGTTTCAGAATGCAGGAATGGTTAGACCTTGCGTAAAATTGGGTCACGGTAAAATTCATTGTCCTTGGACAGAAGCACTAACCACAGAGCCTCCACTGAGAAAGTTAAGATAGGGACAATGCTGATGATTTCAATGCATTATTCATTTTTATGAATTATGCTCAAGCTTTATAGGCTCAAGCTTTCAAGTTGCATCTTGTTGGTTATGAGAGTTTATTACTAATTTCATTAATACAACTATAATACCTTGAAAACTCTCAGGTGACTATCAGTTTGTATTTTTCATTAATTAACTTATAAAGAGCTAATTTAATACCATTATCTATCAGCAGATTCAACCACACAGACCAGCACACATACTAAGTATCACCATAAATTTTAGTTGGTGCTAAATTGTGGAAATTACAATTCATTTATGCCAGTCTACTTTCCACAGAGCCAATAAAAGATTTTGAGAGCAAAATCCCTGCCTTGTCCAGAAAATAATCATAAAGGATTTCTTTCTCTGCAGTGACCACATCTATCAAAATTTATTGATTATATTATAGATTGTAGTAGAACTGGGAATTTAACATCAAGATTCTGGTTAGCCCCTAAGATGTTCATAAACTTCTCACATATTTTACTTATAAAATCCATAACACACAGTATTCCATGATTCTATAAAATTAACAGACATAGACACATTCACATACAAGGGAATGTGGCACTAAAAACCACACGAAGACTTTGGATCGATTTTCCTATTCATACAATTACTTTACCCATTCCTACTTTCTCCTCTCTGACAATTCTGAAAGAGCTTTTATTTTTGTAAGAACTACAGAGTCTTCTCATGGCTTTCCTTCTAGAAACTAAGAAATTATTTTGTCAGTCCTGATCAATACAACTCAAGAGCTATTTATTAAATAGATGGAAAATAGTGGGGGAAAGACAGAGGAGAAAGAAAGCAGGCAAAGATGATTATTTTGCTTCTACCTTTCTCCAGTTAAGGATGAAAGGTTTTCCAGTAGCAAAGAAGTACTTAAGAATAATATTGGGTAATGAATACGAGTATGGGTATCTCCTGTGCAAACACAGTCATTATAGAGGTTTGTTTCTATATCTTATTGTCTTAGGTCTAATACTTTTCTTGTTATTGACCCTGGCAGTTCCAGCCATATGACTCTCTTTTAATTTTCTTTTCAAACTCAAGAGCACTACCAAAAAATTTTAAATCAGTCCCACATTCCTTTCATTTATTGAAGATAAATCATGATAAAATGGAGAACAGGGGGAAATGGACTGGATTAGAGCAATGTTAACAGCTAAAGTTCTCCCACAAGCAGGCATTGCCTTTCTTTCTAGGATCACAGGGACGTCCATTGAAAAAAGTCACAATGATAAACAAATGTTACTCATGCATTTGTGCCTTCTCTGAAACTGCATAGACCCCCCTAAGAATTCAAAGGCAATTTCAAAATTGCTCTGTGAATAGCCAAACAAGATTTCAATGTTGGTGAATTTTCCAGATCTTCTAGCTACTTGACTGACCTGATATGGAAATTCCCCAGAATGAAGGAGAAAAGAAAACCAAACCTGTATTCATAGAGCAGTGTGGTTGTTAGATTTACAGCCTTGTGGGAGAGGAGGGGCCCCACAATTTCTCTTTCTCCCTGCCTCTTTCTTTTCTCTGCTGTCTGTCACGGGAGGGCAATGCAGGTGCATATGAATGAGAGCAGACTAGGCAGCCACCCAAGGCCTCTTCTCAACCTGGAATATGTGTCTCAACAATATTCACAAAAGTCTCTAAAAGAACAGTTGCATAAGCACTTGTCAACTTTGCCAGAGTTGAGGAGACATTCAGAATATGGAAGCAGACAAGATCCAAAATGTGTGGCCAAACCTCATGAGAAATAACATTGCTTTCTTCCTGGTACCAGGTCACATGATATGATGTAGACATCCTCCCATTTTTGTTTTAGATAGCATTTTGTTCCAACAATTCTAAGGCCTGACAACAGAGAAAATGTTAGATGAGCATTTTTATTCAGAATTAGATGGGAAAAAAACTGGCTGTTAATCACTTTCTACCTTATTGCTAGTAAGGACTGAGTTAATAATAGTGAAACATCTGTAATCCAAAGTTAGGTTCAAAAAGAATCTTCTTTCCTGACAAAGACATGGCAAAATGTCTATGTGGAGAGAAATTCACAGTCATATTTACTATAATGTGTTGCTTTAAAAATAGAGTTTCCTTAAATAATTTCAAAAGAAGTAGATGTACAACACCAACGTGCATTGATTTAGAAATGCATTCTATAAGCTCCTGTTTGACCAGCTTTGATTTTTTTCCCTCTCTTGTAACACTATTTCTTAGCTATAAATAACCAAGGGACAATTATCAAATTGATGAGTGCTTTCAGAATCAAGACTCAGAATGATAATGCTGAAATTCACTCTGCTCTTATCACATTTTCTGCACAAGCAATGTCTATGCAACTCACTTTCAAATTTTGCTTCTGCATCTATACTTGTATCCAACATCTTTCCTACTATGTTTAGGTTAGGTATTTAAAAATCAACTCAATTCATGGCGCAGTCAAATTTGATGCACGTTTTTTTCCTTAGGCCAGCTCCTATGTGTCTGTCTGTCTGTCTGTCTATCTGTCTGTCTGTCTACCTATCTTCTATTTATCTATCATCTACCTATCTTCTTTCTTTCTTTCTCTCTTTCTTTCTTAGTGAATGAAGTGAAAATTTTTAATTTATTCAAGCAGAAGAAATCTAATATTTCTAGCTGATTCTTCCCAATTCATCTTCCTAATATTTAATAGTTTTATCACTTGTTATTGATATCAGTGTCTAAACTTGTAACCTCCCAATACCATTACCCGTCAGGTTATCTATAGGCATAGGTTTCCCTTTCTTCCCAGTTTCCTGGGCCATTGTAACGATTAGCTACTACCTAAACTCTGAATCCTCTTGCCTTCCTCTACTTGATCATGTACATGGCAAGTGCATCTCGGTGTCCTTTGTTAGCTTCAGAAGCCCTGCTCATCCTCAGCCTGCCCTCACCTCTGCTTACTCCATCTCCCTATGTTACTTTCTGATTAAGCCTTCTAAATTCCTATGCCTGTGGAAAATGATACTTCCACAAATGAACATCTTTTCTAAAATTGAATTACATTACCTTGGGGTTTTCCCCCTGCGGAGCCAGTTTTGAAAGAACTTGGTAAATTATCTGATTTATATAAGACAACTGCCCAACACCTCCTTTATTACTGGGACACAGGGCAGTAGAGACCCATGCCCAGGCCTGTGAGAAGGCACCTCAGGCCCCAAAGTGTAGGAACGCTGGGTCACTAAATGTGCTGCTTAATCTTATGTGTCAATTTGAAGGGTGACTTGGGATGCAATTAACATTTAGCTTGGTGAACAATGAGTGAACAGATTGGACTTTATAATATAGCTGGCCTCATTCAATCAGTTAAAAGTTTGATTAGAACAGAAAAGACCAGCCTTTCCAAAGACAGGAGATTGTCTAATAGACTGCCTCGGAACTTTACAATCGCACCATCATCATTCACCCTGGCCTCCAGCCTGTCGGCCAAGTGTGTGTATGTGTGTGTGTGTGTGTGTGGCACAAATTTGGGCTGGCCAGCTTTCATGATCATATAGAATCTCTCTCTCTTTCTCCATATAGGGATAGATGTCTATATTTAGCTATATAGAGAGAGACATATATTTATATAGCGATAGATAGATAGATAGATAGATAGATAGATAGATAGATAGATAGATAGATAGATAGATAGATAGACATTCAGTTTCTCCGAAGAGGTCAGTTTAACATTAATCACTGTCAGATTATTCACTTTTGACTAAAACATTAATTATATTAGATCTGTCATGAATGTAGTGACCTCACTTATAGGACTCATAATGCATTTGAATAAAAATCTTAATGAAAAGAAAGCTAGCTGGGTGCTGGTGGCTCACGCCTGTAATCCTAGCTACTCAGGAGGCTGAGATCTGAGGATCGCGATTCAAAGCCAGCCTGGGTAGGAACGTCCATGAGACTCTTATTTCCAATAAACCACTAGAAAACTGGAAGTGGCGCTGTGGCTCAAGTGGTAGAGCACTCGCCTTGAGCTGAAGAGCGCAGAGACAGCACCCAAGCCCAGAGTTCAAGCCCCATGACCAACAGAAAAAGAAAAGAAAAAGAAAGATGCCTTATAATGAAAATAGCCAGTTATAAATCAATGGTGAGCCCGTACATACCTAATGACAGCAGAAAAATATATGATTCTACTATCTTCCAAATTGAAGGAAGCAAAAGCACCACAAGTATTTTGCACTTGGTTTTCTACTTTCTGTCTGTCCTGGTCTTGTGGATGGTGTTTAAGATATCAGTTTTCAACTTCCCTTTCTTTTTCTTTTTTTATCTTGTTTCCTTCCCTTGAAGATTTTTGTTTTTCAGGAATCAACCTTAAGAGACACTTTCATTCTGTGTCCTGGCTTAGAACTTCACTGCTTTTGTAGAAGAGATTCCTAAACATGGGAAATGTTACAGTTTTTAATATCCAGATTTACTCCCTTGTGACTGTGGCTGGGGGGCCTAGCAATCATCCAGTGCACCCACAACCCCAGGGGTTGGTTAGGTGTGGTAGGGAGGATAGTGATAGAAATGTCACCAGGAAATTCCCAGACTGTATACTTAACATGAGTTCACTTTTAAAATAAGGATAACCTCTCAGTACCATGATCCTTCAGCTTGTCATTCTCCAACATTCGAACACGAATCCATTTCTAAAGCATGGTCATTCGAAAACGTGACATGGGGACAATCTCGCTGTATTTAATTTAACCCCATGTGATGGGCTTAATTCAGTCTGCAAAATAGGGAGAGTTCATCCAGGCTTCCCTAGAGATTCATCTAGGTCGTGAGTATAGCCATTCCTTTGTTCCTTTTCATTACTGAGGAATATTCCTTAGTTTTTATAGAGCCAGCAGTGTATCTAACCATGCGCTAATCGGACCTCTGAGCTGGTTAAAGATTTAATCTACTATGAATAAAGCTGCTGTGATGGTTCCGCACAAGTGACTATGTGAACATTAGGCTTTTATTTCTCTTAGACAAGTGACACAGAGCAACTGCTATCAGAGGGCAGGTTCGGCTGTTTGGTTGGTTCTTGTTTTGTTTGTTTATGAGACTGGTTGCTTTGTAGTCTGTCCATACATGTGATGAAGCATCCATCAGTTCCAATCATTCATGGTAACACTGGCATGCATGCCCATAGCCACCTGGAGTTTATCCGAAATCACTGTACCAAGTTACTTGTAATATTCATTAGCTCTCCAATTCCCACCTCAAATTCATTCCATCAAGCTTTCAAATAGCAAGCTCCTGTGACATTTGAACATATCTTGTTGTACATAGAGTAGATTCATACATTTATTGCTTGTAGTGAATATCTGGTATTAACTGATGTTCTATTGGGAATTTATTTGGAAATCCCCCTTGAATAAGAATAACTTTATAGGAAAAAATACAGCTGGGTTGATGAATTCTGAAAAGCAATGTAATTCATCACCCTCTCTCCCATGACCATCTGCTTAATTTAGGGAATTATTTATTTCTAACTTCCTTCAGGCTGAGATAGACTTCAGGATGCCACTGTCAGCAGTTATTCCCAAACAAAGTAAATGTCCCGGTGGCTTTAATAATACTTTTTTTCTGCAATGGTCTATACTTTTTCTACTGTGTCAAAATCAATTCAAAAACATTGCACTATAAAGACTATCTTCATTGCAATATTACAACAACAATAACAGCGATAAGCCCTGATTTATAGATTTCCCTGAACATTATGAGTTCATCTTCTTAAGAAATTCTGAGTCACCATAAAGAATCCGGGTTGGTACTGGGAGCTGGGTCATGAACCTATGAACAGGGCACATCCAGAGCCCTTTGTCTACCTGAAAGGTGTAGTTTAATACAAAGGACCAATCTCCATTTGGACCACTGGTTTCACCTGCTTGTGGTAGAGATGTGGCATTCATTAACAACACCTTTCATGTCATCTCCTTGCAGTATAAATCTCTCCAGGCATACAGGAGGGAGCACATCAAAGATAGCACCCTAAAAGCTTCCCACAAAGGAAGTTTACTCTGCAATGAAGAAGAATGGATTGAGTTGGTTTGCTAGAAAAATGGATAAAGCTGGAAACCATCAAAGGCAAAAATTGTCCCTCAAAGCCAAGTAGCACTGGGTTTCTTTTCTTTAAGGGTAAGATGTTTTTATAAGTCTAAATTTTGAAAGCAAAATGAAGACTACAGATATCTATAAGGGGAAAGGAACAGAGGGAAGGAAGAGAAGAAATGTTACGGGAGAGAAATAAAGGGGATCAACATAAATAATGCACACATTTATGGAAATGTCATGACAGAATTCCTTATTATGTGCAATTTAAATTAAATATAAATTTAAATAAATTCAGAGAAATCAAGAAAACAAAATAGTCCCAGTCGCTACAAAACAAACAAAGTAATTTGGTCAAAGATGGAATATCCTTAGCCAAAGAAGTCAAGGATCTCTACGTTGAAAATTATACAACATCAGTAAGAGAAATTAAGGAGGATACCCAAAATACTTGAGAGACACCCCACATTTATGGGTCAGAAGAATATTGTTGGGTTTTTTATGTGTTCTTGCTGGCCTCAAACTTGAGATCCTCTGCCTCGGCTTTCCCAGAAGTGACATAACAGGATGTTCCACCATGACCTGCTGAGAATTAAAATGTTAAAATGCTCAGATTAGACAAAGTGATCTACAGGTTCAGTGCAATTCCTGTCGAAGTACCAGTGACATTCTTTATGGAAATAGCTAAAAACCTCTCCTAACTTTTGTATTAAATCACAGAAGATTTCTAATAGTAGAAACAATTCTAAGGGAAAAGAAAACAAGGTTTGGGGTATTACAATATATTACCTAGAACCAGGTTGGAAGAATCCAAAAAATAGTATGGTATTGGGATGAAAAATGGACACAAAGATCACTGTACCAGCATAGAGAACTACTTAAACAGAAGTAAATTTTCCTATATACAGGAACTGAATTTGACAATGGCAGTAAGAAAGGGAAGTCTTCAGTAAATGGTGCTTTAAAACTATATATCCATATGGAACAGAAAGTCACTCACTGCCTATTTCCCATCTCTCATGATCTATGAAAAATCAACCCCAGGAATGAGGATAGAGTTCAATGGCAGAGTGATTGGTGATCACAGACCACAGATTTCATCTATGAAAAATACAGAATGGATTGGTGAAACATATAATATGCAAACTATCATACTACCAGAAGAAACTACAGAGCACCAGAAGGCATATTAGTAAGTGCAATGAGTCAAGCAGAGAAAGACAACTACTCCATGTTGCACTCATATTTAGAAGTTAAACATTGGTCTTGTATGAGAACAGTCATAACTAGCACCTTGGAAGGGAGTAGGGGAGCAGGAGATAAAGAGAGGGTATTTAGTGGATACAAGAGTACAATTGGATTGGAGGAAGAACTTCTAATGTTCTTTACTACAATAGCATAACTATAGTTGACAAATCAACTGAATATTTGAAAGCAGCTAGTAGAGAATTCTGAATGGCCTAGCAAAAGGTAATGATAAATGTTCCAATTACTCTGATCTGATCATTACATATTGTATATATGTATTGGAATGTCATACTGTACCTTATAACCAAATACAATTACTCTATGTCAAATAGAAATAAACAATGTATTTTAAAAATGCTCACATTTGCCTAGATATCATGTAGGCGTCTGTTATCAATCAATTCTCCACAACACCAAAGTAATATTTTTACTTTTTCCTGGAATGAAATGTCATTTCACAAGAGATGATGAATGACATTAGGAGGAATGTTTCTTGAAATATGCTTTAGAAATGCCATGTATTCAGAACTCTTTTAAAGGGGAAATGTAGACTACAGACAGAAATTCTATCTAAATCTTTGAGAGTCAATCAACAGTAGGAAACACACACACACACACACACACACACACACACACACACACACAGAATAATTCTTTATGCCTACAATCATCTCATTATATAAACATTTCCTGGATAGCCTTGGAATGGAGAAATGGTCTGAGAATAGTGAGTATATCTTACTTTTAATAAAATCAGTGATTATAAACAATGGGAATTATGATTTGACCATGGAGAAAGCTAAATGAGTCAATGATCATTTAGAACAAAGGAAAGATGAGAAGGACTAAAAAGCGCAGGGAAGAAACTAGTGAGGCTCTTCGAGGTGCTTGCTTCTGGGCAAGGTTCTCTCTAAACTTTACAAGGAAATGGAAACTCAGGTGTGGCTTTTCCAAACTCAGGAGTGAGGAAATTGACTCAGTGATTACACAACTTTCTTGATCGTGGTAGAGTAAGAACTTGGCTCTAGCCCTGATTTTTGTTTTTTTGGTTACTTACTTTGATCATAGTATTACACAGGTATATAATACACACAGTATTATAATACACAGTGTTATACAGAACAAAAGTCCTTGTTTTCTAATTTGTTAAAAATAAAACAAAAAGATGTATTATCCAGATTACATGACAGCATGATTAACTGAATTTCATTAGCCTGTGACCTGAAGTAAACAATGTTAAAAATGGAAAGAAGACACAATGTCAGTTTTGTTTGCCAGGCAAAATGTCCAGCTTTCTACCTCCCTTTGCTCCCTTGATAGGTTAGTACTCCAATTGTTTCTAATTCCTTTCCTTTCTAATCATGACTTTTTAAATTAGAAGTTCAACTCTCACAAATGCAACTTTTGGCCTATCATGAATTTAATTTCAAAAGCACTGATACACTCAAGACTATTCAAATTTATAGGTGCTTTTTGAGGGGGAAAAGGGACTGGAAATGGATCTGTAGACGATGTTGCTTCTATTATTGCAATCTGAGTCTCCTAAATCATTTCATCATGGGGGTTTCCGAAATTGTTTTTCTGCCTTGAATTACAAATATAAATTGCAGCACATGAATTTTACTAGGTGAACAATCAGAAGTGCTGAAGTGTTACTTTCCAATTCTATCCTAGCCAGCAATTTAGCTCTCAGCACGAAGACACGATGTTTCCTGAATAACCGATGAATTCTCTTTTGGAAAGACTACAGGATGTTGGATGTGTTACTGGAAAGCTGGCTGTGTATGGCTGAAATGGTTTCGTGGCTTATAGAATTGATTAGGGACACGACTCTTACCACAGCTGCTGCCCATGGCTCCACTAGTGGCCACAGGTGGAACTGTTGGAAGTCAGGTTCCAGATTGCATTACAGAAAAATCTGCTTTGCAGAACTCCAGCAAAGTGGCAGGCATGTGGCAATGTGGGCAGTCCAGGTGCTGATCACCGAGGCTTTGACTTTCTCCATCCCACTGCTACCAAACCCAGAGTTCTCATGGCAGCAGGTTAAGGTCAATAAAATTGAAGAATAAATAATTTAGTTTCGCATGCAATTATGTTAGATTAAAATTAGTGTTATGACTCTAGGTGTTTTATGTATGGCCTGTAATAACCACCAAAAAATACCCGTCAGAAGATTTTCAAAGAGATTGAGTCATACTAATAACATCAGAAAATTAGAAATGATGGCAGGCAGCAAGAAGGAAATGATCAGAGTAATTACAAAAACAAAATCAGCAAAATGGTAATAGTAACTACTTACCTATCACAATAACTTTAAGTATGGATTAACGTCTACACTCAAAAGACAAAAAGTACCTGAATTATTGCTACTGTGATTATTATCATTATTTTTTTTACTTTTTAATTAATTAATTAATTAATTTTGCTGATCCTGAAGCTTGAACTCTGGGCCTGCCCCTGAGCCCCTTTTGCCCAAGGCTAGCTCTCAACCACTTGAACCACAGTGCCACTTGTGTTTTTTTTTTCTTTGATTAATTGTAGATAAGAGTCTCACAGACTTTCCTGAATGGGCTGGCTTTGAACCATGATCCTCAGATCTCAGACTCCTGAGTAGCTAAGATTATAGGCTTGAGCCACTGGCACTAGGCTCCAGGATTAATTTTTAAGAATTCAACTATGTGCTCTGTCCATGTGATAATTCAGTCTTAAGGACTCGCATGAGTAGAAATAAAGGGATATATAATGATATTTGATGGAAATGGGGGTGAAAACCAACAGAATTAACTGTAATATCAGTAGACTTCCTGTCTCTGTCAGTCATGAGAGACCAAGAACATCAGTAAAGTAAGTAAATTAATTGGATAATATAAAGTTCACTTTAACAGAACTTAGAGGAGACAGTAATGCATCAAGAGCAGAGGTCTTCAATAACCTACTTTCAATAACGGGTAAATCACCCACAGAGAATAGAAATATAGACTATTCCGTCCAATAGCCAAGCAATCTACACTCTACTTACGACACATGTAACAGTCTCCAAGAGCATTCATATATTAGGTCACACACAAGGCTTAATGAATTAAAAAATTATTGTAAAGACACTGTACAGAGAGGTTACAGTTACACGAGTAAGGTAATGAGTATATTTCCTACATTACATTGTTAACTGCAATCACATCAGCTACCTATTTGAATGACAATATGAAATCTTTAGCTTGATGTTCTGGGATTCCTTGGTTTGAAATGTTCCTTTACATTTACAAACATTTCCTTAACTGTTCTCTGTAAGGTAACACATTGATGACACGCGCTCTTAGCTTTCCCTCTCCGGTGATTGTCTAGCTTTCTCCTTCATTTCAGAAAGTTATTTTTAGTGGACATGGAATTTCATGTGAACTGCTCTCTTTTAGTTACTGAACAACCTTCCACTTTCTTCTGGATGCCACCATTTGTGGTGGGAAATCTGCTGTCATTCAAATAGCTTCTTCACAGCAGGTAAAGTGTGGCCTTTCTCAGTATCAAAATTATTTTCTCTGCCATTAGTCAGAAATTTGTATGGACATACAGTTTACTTGGGTTTATCTTCTTTGACTTCATTCACATAGATTCTTAAATCTCTAAGTTTATGAGGTGTTAGCTCTCATTTCTTTGAATAAAAATTTTAGTCTCACTTTCTCCTCTGGGATTCTTTTTTTTGGTCGTGGGGCTTCAACTCTGGGCTTGGGCGCTATCCCTCAGCAATTCAGCTCAAGGCGAGCGCTCTACCACTTGAGCCACATCTGGTTTTCTGGTGGTTTATTGGAGATAAGAGTCTCACGGACTTTCCTTGCCCCGGCTGGCTTTGAACCATGATCCTCAGATCTCAGCCTCCTCAGTGGCTAGGATTACAGGCGTGAGCCAACGGCACCCGGCTCTGGGATTCTGACTATACAAATCAGAGCATGTATTCTTCATTTCACAGCTCATGGATCCCTTAAATAATGATATGAAATATCTCAAATATGGTAAATATTACTAGAAAACAAAGCATAAAATCTTTGAAACAGTTAATTGTCCAAAAGAAGGAAATAAGAACAAACCTACTTTTTTTCCTTCATTTTGCTCCACATACCCCAGGATTAACTTTTGCATCCTTACCCCAGGTGACAGATTACTTTCTTTCTGGGAATAGATATGCCTAGATGTACATAAACATAATGAAATAAAATGGACTCATGTAGTGTACATCATTTTCAGAAACTTTTTCCCAATTAATAGTTTTTCTAATGAATGTCACAGTTATGTTAAAGTCTTTTGCCTTCTAAAAAATAAAAAAACCTAGTAAGACTAGTTCCATGGACTAAGCACGACTATCTCTACCCTGCAACTAATCCTCTCTACTGCTTCAGGGCTGGCTGAAGGAATACACTGCAGACATCTAAGCTCTGATTTTGTTAGGCTTCAAGTACTGCCATTGCTCCCTGCAGTGAGCAGCTGACTAACATATTCTCTTCCCGAAGGCTGAATATGGCTCTTGACATCTGCTCTGCGGCTGTGTTCCTGCCAGAGGTGGAAAATGAAGGACGAAGTTGCTTTTCCTTTATATATTTTGCCTTTTGTCTCACAGATCTTAAATGGAACTACAACAATATGGTACCAAAAAATCCCATTAATTTTGGCCTCTACATCTGAAATAACACATATCAGAATTGTGCTGATATGTTTAGTCTTAAAAATCCATGTCAGTCATTATAGTCAATGTACATATGTGAAAATAGTACTATATAACTCAAGGATGGATGGGATTAGGTAAGATGAGGGAAAACAATGGGAAGGGTGACATTAATCAAGATTCATTGTACTTATAAGTACAATCCTGACTTGTTGAAGAGCTGACTCCTTAAAGAACTGCTTAAAAAATGAAATAAATATATAGGTAGGTAGGTAGGTAGGTGGATAGATACATACATACATAGACAGACAGACAGACAGACAGACAGACAGACAGACAGACAGATAGATAGATAGATAGATGGACAGACAGACAGACAGAATACCTTCCTTCCCCAAATACTATCAACTCCATTTTACAAGTTGCTTCGTATTTGTTTTGTCTGGCTAATAACGAGCTATCCAGGTTGTTAGGCTTTGGACCTGTGTGTTTTGAGTTTTGATATGGCTCCTTGACATATTTGTCATTTCCTTCAATGATGAAAATTATTTTCAATGGCTAGTGTACTGATTCATGCTATGTAAGGAAGTATTTTACATCGGTATAATTTCTGAAAATCAGAAATTTATAAAAGGGTAAATTCCAGAACTTACTATGACCTCTTCAGAAAACTTAGCCACTAAATTCCATTAGCCTTCAGCTCTAAAATGTTCTACCACAGATGCTTCCTTCACACTGAGCCCAGCCCATGCCTAACCACTCTTCCTGTAAAAACTTTCTCCTACTTTAATCTTCGTGTTTGCTGATTGAACAGCCAGCCCTCAAGAACAGAGCTTGAAATCAGCATATGTTGTCAGCACCTGGCAGACCATTGTTGGAGCCTGAGGGTGATCCAAGTCATTAGCACTGGGCATTCTTTCATTCTTTTACTTTAAAAAAATGAGCATAGGAGACACTGAAGCATAAATTGAAACATATCATTACATCACTTAATCTAAATACTTAGCTACCATGTAGCAAATTTGAAAATATTAAATTTACTTTTTTAATCCCCAGAACTTAGGAAGAAATCTTTTTTATTACACATTAAATATGAATTTACTGACAAAAAAATTTAAAACAAAGATAGCTTTTTGAACTTTACACCAGACTTCTGTCACAAGATCTTTTGCTGCAATCTCTCTAGGCCTGACCTTTGTCAGTCCTAGGCTAAACTCTGTGTTACAACACATATTATAACACAATGGATTATGTAACGACACACTTTTTATATGATTCATACCTATTGCTAGTTGTGTGGGAACTGTAGCTCTTTCATCTTCAAACCGTTGAGTTATATAACTTTCCTCACAATTGCATGGGCTCAGTTCTTTCAACAAGTGTCTCTGGTGTCTGTGGGGCTGAGTCTAAGCATTTCACAGCAAGGCCATCTGTTCTAAATTCTTGATATAAAAATTTCCATTAATTTACCTCAGGAGCATTTCCCCTACTGAAAACTAACAGATTGGAAATTCCTACTGCGTGAGCTCAGGGTCAGTCTCCTCACACGGTAGTGTTCTTTCCCAGGACACCAGTGGTAGTGTGGACGATGCAGCACATTTTCCATTGGCTTGAAGTTATCTGACGCTTCACTTTTGCTATGAGATAACTGGGGGCCTGAGACTAGTATCACTAGTCATGTTGTTTGCAGTTACACATGGTCCCCATCCTCAAACAGGGCTCAAATATTGATGATTCCAAAGTTGTGCTTCTGCTCAGTTCAAGGATAAGCACTGAAATTAAAATGGCATCATTGTCCTCACGATCCTCATCAGTCATGCCCAATCTTTCCATGTTTCACAAAGACAACAATTCGCCAAGCTTTCCCAGGTGTTTTCTGCTCTCCAGTTCATATCTTGTGTACTTCAGAAAATTAAAATAAATCTGATGTTTTGGGTATCTGCAAATATGTCTTAACATATTTTAGTTGTCCAGAGTGTAATTGTAAAAGCACAAGAGTGAAAATGAATGCTGTCAATTTACACTAATGGACTTCCTGGAAATATAATTGTACAGTTTATTTCTCAGAGTTAAAACTGGTCATGTTAACCTTCAGGATTTTATGACAGACACTATTTAATTTTCCTCTCGGAGTCATGCTCCACCCACAGCATATAGATCCATTCTCGGCAGGCCCATCTTCACCTTTTCATAGCCTCTGTGGCTTTTTTTAATTTTATCTCCATGCTAGATGATTTTATTGTTGTCATATTTAATATCCATATGGCAAGCTGGCCAAGAGATGCCGACAATCTCCTCATCAGCCTATCGTCAGTAATTTCATATGTGCTCTAATATGAGAGAGAAGTAGTGTAACGCAGGAGGAAATGTCAGAGGAATGATAATAAAAATATTTCCAATAATTTAGGAAACAAGACAAAAGAGGTTTTGTGTATTAGATTGGCAATTTCCCGAAGAGACTATGAAATACTCAGATGTCTTAGTATATCTGATTTTCTATCACGATTTCTCAATAAGTGGGTGTTCATTGAATGAATGGCTATATATTACAGGGAAAGACTTATTACCCATTGCATTTTATGACATACCTTTGAAGTTATTAGGCATAGGAGATAACTGAAAAATACAGGAAGAAAATTAGGAATACATACCATAGTCCAAGACTAATGATCAAAATCTAAAGTCCAAGCTTTTAAGTTAAAAATCTCAAAACCAGTAAGGAACATAAAAGAAAGTATAAAGTCAGAATCTAGTATTTGTGAATATCAGTTTCTATTTCTACCATAGGACTCCTCCACTAAAACTAGCCAAGAAAGAAAGTGAAATTCTTTGCTCAGGAGGCTGAGATCTGAGGATCACAGTTCAAAGCCAGCCCAGGCAGGAAAGTCTGTGAGACTCTTATCTCCAATAAAACACCAGAAAACCAGACGTGGTGCTGTGGCTCAAGTGGTAGAGTGAAAGCCTTGGGCTGAAGAGCTGAGGGACAGCACCCAAGCCCAGAGTTCAGGCCCCATGAACGAAGAAAAAGAAAGGAAGGAAGGAAGGAAGGAAGGAAGGAAGGAAAAAAGAAAAGAAAAAAAGTGAAATTCTTTGAATATCTGATCTGTCCAGCATGCTACCATAACTGTTGTTTCCTGTAGCCAGCATTTCCAGACCATGACAAGTGAAACATTAATATTGTTAATGACAGAACAGATTCTCAGAGCACCTGACATCCAGATGGTGTACAGGTGTGCACTAACTTAGACCAAAGAATTAGCTGAAGATGCAGTTTTGGCCAAAAAAAAAAAAATTTATGATGGAAGAGAATTTAGCCATGAATCACTATGGAGATGCATCAAAATGCCAGCGTTTGGTTCTGTTGTAAATACGTTTTTAGCCAACTTGAATAGGCGTAGTCATTTTATGTAGTATTTTATAGCTAATCATTCATCTGCCAATTCTATGCCACTCCAGACATCTGTACACAAAAAATATCAAAGAACCCCATTTTAAAGGCTGAGACTATGTTGTGGTAAGATCAACTCTGTATAAAACAAAGACTTTCAGGAAAATATTGTTTTAAAAGCCTAATATTTATAGTTAATTTTAATTTATTTATCACACTTTTAATTAATTTAAATACAGATCTACATATGTTTCTAGGACTTTCAGTATTACGTTTTAGGAACTGTTATGTTAACTAATGCATGCATACCCTTGGTGTCTCTAGACAAATAATGTATTTAATGGATTTATAACCAATTGCTCTACCAGAATGTATTCAGGACCTGTACTGAGAAAGGAGTTGTTGCCCATCATCACAGAGTTAATGATGATGTACATTAGTTATTGTACTGGATAGTTTTATCAGATAGGACTAGAAGTCTACTGTATTATTTGAAATCTCCCTGCCATACCTCAGCCAGTAAGGGTGTATTTTTATCGATAATATGAACTTGGAACTAGACAGACAGGGGCTAGGTGGTGGCTCCGCAGTGACATCCAGGTTCTGTGACTGCTCCCCTGGCCTCAGGAGAGAGCTCCCACCCCAGGGCTGTCTCGCAGCTGGGGGTGACTCCCATGCCACTAGCACTGGCCCCGTGCGGTATGACGAAGAAGACAGCAAGGAGGCCCCACAGCTCCCTTTACTGGGACAGGAATAAGGATGTGGATTTGGTTTGTCTTACCTTTATTGGGACAGGAATAGGAATGTGGATTTGGGTTGTTTTACTCGGCCTCAAACTAGAGTAAAAGTAGCTCTTTACATAACAAGAAAGGCATTCCAATGAAGACATGAGTTTTAGAAGCAAAACATCTGGAAGAAAGCCAAGCAAAGAATATACATCATTTCAAAGCTACCTTCTCTACTGGGTACAAACAACAGAGACCTTGTCATTAGACGAGTTCTAATTTGGCATTATTTCAGCTATATTCTAAATAATCTTTTGAATGGTGGCCCTTGAGTCATTCTGCATCTTGCATACCTTTCGTCCTGAACATGAGCTTAAGGTCTAACCTGAACGTTAATCCTAGCTGATGCATCATGATAAGTACTACCAGGCACCTGGTCAGCACTGTATAATTGATGAAGATATTTCTTAAACAAGTTTGATGTAAGCGAATATGTAATTGAATTGCCTAGACATAAATAAATCAAACATTGTATTTTATTAGAAGATAGCAGTTGTTATGCATTAATGTTTTCTAATACTTGGGCTCCCCTAACCTTGAGCCCGAGGACTGGTAGAAATATCAAAGAATGTCCCAGTGCTGCATCACATGGATGAGCATCAACACAACACATTTCTGAGTGAAGAAATATATTAAAAGATGTGGGTCCTCTAAGAGTAACATACTGTCAGAAGTTCATAATGTGTGGACTGTGAAGACAGAAGATTGTGGACATGGCTGAAATACACCTATGATATAGTAATTTAGGAAAGAATGATGAGTGATTCTCCTTTTTCTCTCCATCAGTAGAGAAGAGAAAGTATTTGGGTACTGTGGTCTAAGCACCAAGCATGCATTAGTTGTGTATTTTTAAAACTTACACAATAAGTAGTCTTCATTCTCTACTTACTAACTCCTAAATAAAGGCAAACTTAATCAAGGAAGATAGATATGTCTGGTATAAACAAAAATTAAAGAACTCAACATTTTTGTAATGTGAAAAACAGGAAGACATCTCAGTAGTACCTTCCTTTCTCAGGATAATATCCCCATACTACATGTTTTCAGGGTCATAAAAGCTGAGTACGTAGATAAATTTTATGAAACAGTTGCATATTTTTGACCTAAGGTGACTATTAAAAGCAAATTCCTGATAAGATGTTGTACAGCTACTAATCACAGCTAAAACAAAACACTTTAAATTGTCATTTCAAACAAGAGACTTATTAACTATTCACCATTAGAATTCTGGTAAAAAGACTTCATTTCTCAAATGCAAATACAGGCAAAAGCAGTGTGTCAAAGCCTTGTAATTTTGATTCATATTTTCACTCTTAGTTTATCCTGAAATTACTGGCAAGATGAACATGGATTCAATGGTAATAATTGATGCAATATTTTCCCCATTCTAGAATTGAAAATGCAGTAATAGGAATTACAAGTTATCCTCCCTAAGGGGGGAAATATGGGACAAGTATATAGTTTCAAAGAGCATCTATACTTCAACAAGTATATTGCAATGGGGAGAAATGGTTGTTTAAACCCTTACTCAATTACAATTCTACAGTTCTCAAATAGAAATATATAGCTACTACTATATAATGGATTCACTGGAATCATTTTAAGGGACTTTAACACATTCATGTTTCTTTCTCACAAACTTCCAAAGGAAAAAAAAAGGCTATGATAGTATCTTCTCTATTCCTTAAAACTAAAGCTTCAAGGGAAATTTCCAAGCTTACATTACTAGCAGGTGGAAGTGAAATTGTGGTTGGAATGAGGTAGGTTAGCAAACGCAGAACGAAGAACAGCTCTGAGTGGCTGCTCCACCTCTGGTCAGCTAAATCATCTTCTGAGAGGAAAGTAAGAGCAGAGAACTGCAATGCGGTTCCACTACATTTCCTGATGAGTTCAGATGTCTGCACTGGAGAGAAACAAGGGTTGTGTTTTTCTCCCTTATATTCTGGCACAGGTACAGAGGCAATAAATAATTCTAAGTGATTTTAAAGAAAAAAAATCTCTCTTCCTTCCAAAATAAATATCTGGTTTTCCTCTGCTATGTACTGACAGAACATCCAGGTCTGTGCAGAAAACTTCTGTGGACATCATCTCTCTTCCAGAACTTTAAACTTAGGGCACCTCTACATTCATGATTTCAATGGATTTAGTAAAAGAGGCAAAGACCTAGAGCAAAGGCCTGGCCACTGAGGGTCCTTAAATAGTCATCTTTTAAATTTAAAACCATTACATTCAACCAGGCAGGATTTTATACAACTTGGGAATTTGCATCCTCCATTTGCATCCTTCATTCAATATATGGCGCTTGGTGTTTCAAACCATTTAAATTCGATGAAGTCACTTATGTTATTACTTTTGTTTCTAGTATATGAATTCAGAAGTTATGAGGTATGTAGATGTTTCCATAGAAACAAGAAAAGCAAGCCACAAAAGAAGTAAGGGTTTTCACCATCAGGGCAAATACAGCCATCACCCAACCTGTCCGTCACATGCCTCTCAGTTCCTTGTAGGCATGCAGACCATCAATTCTCAGTGAGAGAGGCAGTACATGCCCCAGCTAGCTCTCCTCGTGACTGGGCATCATCCATCCAGGCCAGAGGACCAGTGAGAATCCTAGGATTCCTGGGAAACTGTTCTAGACTCTAAACACTTCAAGCACCACTGGGTGAGGACATATATCTTACACCATACTGAAATTTATATATATATATATATATATATATATATATATATATATATACTATATTTTTAGCCAACTAAAGAGTTTTGTTAATAAACCTACTACAAGTGGCAGAAGAAAAATATAACTCAAATTTTTGTTTCACCTCTGAACTGCTAAATCATCTAATACCTTACCCTCGATTTTGTATCATAAACCAGGGTAATGGAAGCTTAACTAGGCATTTGCTAAAGTATAGATTGAAATCAACTCTTTGATAATTAAAATAACTGCAGGCAAGTTAGCAAGTATCTACAATGTAAATAAGTTACCACATCATGAAAATTAATGCCTTCCATCATGAAGACTAATGATGAGTAAGAATAGTTTCTCGTCCAAATAAAGATATTTATTCAAATCTCCTCATGTCAGATAAATGACTTCATTTAATAAGATCTAGGCATAACCATTAATTGTTGGTTTCTGCTCTGTATACATGAATAAAAATGTGTTGTCCTCCAACCTCAGCAATCCCCACATATTAGTTTAACTGAAGAGGTAAAACTAATGCTAATGAATATGCACAGAGGCTCAAGATCAGCTATCTGGAGACAGCTATTTGTCCCTTCAAATGTGGCCATTGTTGGCGCATTCATTCCCCATAAATGACATGATCAGTTATTTCTCCAGTTATGCAAGCCCCAACGTTGGCAAGATCCTTGCCTGCTCTCCCTCCCCCAGTCTCTACAGCTTCCATTTTCCCTCACAGCAACTTTTATTTTCCTAATACTTAATGTTGCCATGAATTTTCCTAAGGGTCTCTTTAATGCTTGGATTTTTCAAAGCATTGTCTTTGTTTCAATCAGCATTATTAAGGCATAATTCCCATTGGTGCACCTGTTTTAAGTGTGCAGCGCATTGAGCTCTGACAGATGCATGCACTTAGATAAACTTCTGTGATCCAGAATTAGACAGAGGAGGTCTGTCACCATTAAAAATAGCCCTCCGCTCATTTGCATTCACTTCCTAGCCTGTTCCTTTGCCACAGACAACCGTGGAATTTCTTTAGGTCTGTGGGTTGTTTATACCTGCTCTATACCCTCATAGAATAGCATCAGATAGCATGGTGGGGGGTTTCTTTGCCTGTGACTTCCTCTACAGGACATGGTGGTCCTGAATGCCATCAGTTTTGGGCAAACCTGGGCAAGTGTTTTCTTCCCTTTTTAATTCTGAGTAACCTATGACATGTTTATGCTACAATTTCTGTTTGTCGGTTCTCTTGGCGATCAACAGTTTATGCTGTCCCCAAGTTTTTGCTACTACTCCAACCCTAACCTAGACCCTAACCCTAAGCCTAACCCTAAAAGTTGATAGAAGTTGATAGAAACATTCATAAGCAGCGCCTTGTGCTGCCAAGTAAATACGTAAGTAGATTCTTAGGCATTACATTTCTGAGTCATACAGAGGTATATGTTTAACCTTCTAAAGAACTGGCAAACTGTTTTCCTAGGGGGGAGAATACAACTAGAATAGGTAAAGAAAAAAAGCCTCAATAAGTTGATCATCAGGTACAGATTTTTATATATACCCATCTATGTATACAAACACAAATTTTTCTCTGTTATTTTATTAGACCCTGACTTCTTCTTCTGTACAGTGTATATCCTTGCCAAAAAGGAAAAAGATAATGCCTTGCATTTGCGGAGTTAATATTCTGACTATTTAATCACAGAATGGAAATTTGAGTCTCTTTACATAATATAACTACTACACTTAAAAGGAGTTACCTGCCAAGAACTGAGTGTCCATCTATTGCCTCTCCATTTCAAACCACTTCTAATTGGAAGATACTGGAATGCAAGAAAGCAGCAAGCTGATTGATGAGGAACTGATGCTTCTGAAATGATCAAAGGCTAAGCATTAAATGTCTGCAAGAGAAAAATTATGCAGCGAGGTCTACACCCTGCTATTCAATGCTTATTAGTCAAGTGCTCAGTGAGAGCTAGAACCACCATCAGTTCAAAAAGAAGATGGAAGTCTAGTCTTTCTTTTCCTAAACAAAATTGCAATGATTAATGAGGTATCTTTCAGAAAATATAATGGTTCATTTATAAAGTAAAACATGAAGAAGAGATGCTTAACAATGTGAAAGAGTGAAGGTTCAAACGAAATTTAATAAAGAAAATGCACAGCTTTATTTTTCTTGACATCCACACAAGCTATATACTACCCAGATATTTGTGTGTCTAATTCACCCCCAAAAGCTCCTTTTCATATGTAAACTATATTAGGTATTGGATTTGATGCTGTTATTTTTGAAAGATACCTTGAGAACCTTATTTTTTCCTATCAGATGGATATAATAGATATGAACCATTCTGTGCATGTATGAACACAAAATGTTTTCCTTAGCAGAAAACTGTTGACATTCTTTTCTACTCATGAAAAATAAAAAAAATCTCAGTTTTGGAAATCTAAGATGCACATGTATACATACTATGCACGAGAACCCAGATATATGTATATATAATAATATCATATATATTATATGTGTGTATAACCCAGGTATATGTATGTGCATGTATATTTCTGAGAGATGTCTCTATCTATCATCTATCTAGCTATATCTGTCCCTTTATGTACAATTACAGTTATACGTATAGTTAAGTGAGATATAACACTAATATAAGAACAGTTATTTTAGCCAGAGTTTTAAATGTATGTTACTCTTTTTAATGAGATGAACAGGTTGCAGCCTCTTATCATACTATTCTAAGAGGGTAAGTTGAACATCATTGCTATGTCATTAAATACCACATGGCTAGAGCCAAGAGACCCAGGCTGATGCTTCTAATCCTAGCTACTCAAGAGGCTGAGATCTGAGGATTCCAGTTTGAAACCAGCCTGGGCAGGAAAGTCCGTGAGACTCTTATCTCCAATAAACTACTCAGAAAAAGCTGGAAGTGGTGCTGTGGCTCAAGTGGTAGAGCACTAGCCTTGAGCACAAAGAATCTCAGGGACAGCACCCAGGCCCTGAGGTTTTTTTTGGGGGGGGGGGAGGTTGGTGGGGGGTCCAGTTGTGAGGCCTGAACTCTGGGCCTGCATGCTGTCCCTCAGCTCTTCAGCTCAAGGCTAGTGCTCTACCACTTGAGTCACAGCACCACTTCTGGCTTTTTTCTTTTGGCTTATGTAGTGCTGAGGAATCGAACCCAGGGCCTCAGGCATGCAAGGCAAGTGCTCTACCACTGAGCCACCTTCCCAGCCCAGCCCTGAGTTTTTAAGTGGCACCAAACCTTGGTGTTTCATTGTGTCTAAAGAGATGAATTCAGCAATAAAACAAATTTGAGTGATTCTTCCAATCCAGGGGGAGGAACCAGCATGAAAGGAACTTCAGTCTCAACTCAGAAATGTCAGCCTTGGGCTAACTTCATTTTATGAAAACCTCCAGAGGGGCAGACATGTATTTTCTCAAAGACTTTCATAGCATTTCTGAAAACAAACCAAGTGTGAACCAGAACTCACAGGGATTCATTGCCCTCAAATACTTCAGATCACAGAGGTGTGAAGAGGGATTTATTGATTTGCTCAAAAGTCATACTTTTAGTAATTATATGTTTCTGAGCCTAGTCTCTGATGTCTGCCGAGCAAATAATCAATCCGGCCTCTGTCTTTTTTGTTTATTACTGTTTATAGTTTCTTGAAACACTTGAGACAATTGGATTATGTACTCTCCTATCAGCAAGTGTAAAGGCCTAGAAAGACATCCAAAGTCTCGCAATCTAATTCCAAAATTAACTTCAAACCACATTCTACTTAATTCTGTGGCCCTCATTCATTTGTCTAGATTCCCAGAATCTGGATATGAGACTATCCAAAGACTCAGTGGTGCCGATAGACATTCCAACATAGATGTACAAAAGAGCGTATTTATCGAATGACAAAACTGGAAAGAAATGCAGGGAAAAATAACATTCCTAGTTTACCCATACAACAGTGTAGTACTGCTGTTATCTTCATAGTACCCTATAATTAATTGAGGCAATTATATTTTTAACTCAATTGCCTTTACATTGTTAAATTCTAACATAAAATTTCACATAAAATCCATTAAAATTTCAGAAATATCAATAAATAATTTTTCAATGAAATACAACTCATGGAGGTACAATGGCAAATGTAGCTCAGTAAGGGCACAAACTCAATTAATTTTTTTCTAATTTCCTTTAGTGAGGTCAGTTCAGTGCCTGAAAATATTCATTGCGCCTATGAAGATCAAACTGGGAAGTGAATCTGCTTGTTCTAGAACTGCTGTTCAGGCCTGTGGAAGAGGCTCTCTTGTTTTCCTCATGAACTTAGGTTATGGAACAAAAGGTCACATGGAGTCAAAGGACAGGAGGATTCGCTTGTCTGCTGAGTAGCTCTTCCACCAGACTGCATGTAGGTCTGAGGTAAGAAAGATTGAGATGGATGTTTGCCCTTTGATATCTTCTTGGCAAGGTTTCCTTGCACACTTGTCTTGGTTGCTTCTGAAGAAGATGGATTTCTTTTCCTATCATTAGATACAAAGCCCAGTATGCTTCTTGATAATTTTAAGAACTTGGAAGAGTTACCTGCTTTCAGGCTCAGTGGTCTTATGTAAAAGATGTGCATGTGTCTATTGCAAAAGCAATACATGAGAGGGTGTATGAGAAAAACCACCCTGCAACTGTCTAAAGTGTGATGATGGCCATGAATACAAGAAGAATACTATGACTGAGGTAATTTGTTACACGGAGTGTATGTCTCTTTTTCCTTATTTCCTTTGACATCTCTAGATTTGCTTCATTCAAAACAACTTCCTGCTGAAACCAAAAGGCTCATTTTCTCTTAATTATATAAGAAACTTACTATCTTATTTAGAACTTAACTGAAATATGTGTCTAGCACAAAAATTGCAGAATAAAATGCAAAAATAAGAAACATTCACTCTGCCTCAGACAATTCATGAAATGGCTCTGTCAACGCCTTCGTTTATAAATGGCTATAATTTCTCAAAAGTTAACAGGATTGTTATTGTCCGTTAAGTTTTGCCCAATGGTTTTTAAATGGACTGGCATATAATAAAGTGAATTTGAATAGTAGTTAAACTGCTAAAGAATTTTTTGAAGTTAATTATAGCCAGTGGATTACTTAAGATTCTCATTTGTTTTCCTCAATTTTTTTTTTTCCTCAATTTGTTTTCCTCAGGATTTTACTCTATTCTATAATTTAAATAACACAGAAATACATTTCTGGATGGTTAGGGGAAAATAAGGTATAATGTAATTACATATCATCACAAAGGCCTCCAATATTTTGATGAATGAAAGGCAAAGAAATGGGAGAATAGAAGTATCAACTTCTGAAATGGCTTCTGATGATCCTGGTTGCTCACTACTCATCTTTGATTGCTACTAATGGCCAGTTATCTCTTTCACAGTGATTCTAGAATAGGGAAAATGAGAATGGTTTTGTAGCACTTCCTATATAACACTGTAAATAAATTAGGTTGAAAGAAGTAACAATGGGATATAAAAAACAATGAAGAGGTATTTTATGGACATGTGATACAAATATAATTGTTATGAGTATTTTACGAGACTGAGAGTTCACAAGGAGACCAGTAAGATATACAATGTTGACTGTGAGTAAAGCAAAAATATAAAAAATAAATTGAAAACAGATGGTGGATGAATTCAGAGTTATTCAGCTCTAGTTTGGTTAATCCCATGTAATTTCTCTCAGGGGTTATTTGCCTTTTCCTGACATTCCCCTTTAGCAAGGAAATTGCAGTTCATTGTACATTCGAATCTGTTCTTAAGACATACGTGACTTTGATGGAATTAAGATTTCTAGCCACCACGCCAAAATAACAGAAATGGGAATTGTTTAAATAAATGAATTTCCAGAATGATCACACATAGCTCACGGGTGCCTTATATTTTAGAAAGCATTCACCCTAAATACCAAAAACTACCTTTGTTAAATTGTTCCTTCCTCTGTCCACTGCTCGTCAATGTGTGGGCTGTGGGCTGCTCACAGGTTTCATGGTCACAATCTTAATTGAAGTCATGATAGGATTGTCGTCTATAAAAAAAATGTGACCACAAAATTGCTGAGTCAGGAAGAGAAAGGACCTGGCTAAGGATGGGGGGGAGGCCATGAATCTTGGCTGTTTGATGACTTTAGCTGTGCGCTCATATTGAAGCCGTTGCAGACTGATCTCAGGCACTTCATCTATTCTCAGCAATGCCAGTAAATCAATTAACCTTGAGACCCATAAAAGAAAAAGGGAATTTTTAATCATATATTTTTAAGGCTATCATATTTCATTGTCTGCCTTTTAGAAAAGATCTGACGGACAGCAATCAGGAAGATTTCCAGTCATGAAAATGTTCATTTACAAATGAATTGGTACTCATTGCACAAGCAAAAGCTTGAAAGAGAAGACTGTATAGAGTGTAGGTAGCATTCAATAAGGTAGACCAAAACAGCAGTGGTAAAATTACATTGAGATGCAATTCTATGGCAAAATCCCCATTAAAGATGCAATCATTCTACCTCTTAATCAGCATGGCTGTGTGAGAGAAAGGCGTAACAGAGAAGAGGCAATGAAATTTGAGAAAGCCCGATTTAAGATGCATAATGGTATGTGCAATCATCCCGAAGGAAACAGACCAGAGCGAAATATGTGCTTGGAGAAATTTCATTTAAAGAAAAACAATGTGTCTGAGAAAAATAAATGCTTAGGATTGCAGGAGCCTGTAATCTTAGCTACTCAGGAAGCTGCAATCTGAGGATTATGGTTCAAAGCCCACCCAAGCAGGAAAGTCTGTGAGACTCTTATCTCCAAAACACTACTCAGAAAAAGTCAGAAGTGGTGCTGTGGCTCAAGTGGTAGAGCTCTAACCTTGAGCAAAAGAAGCCCAGGGACAAAGCTCAGGCCCTGAGTTCAAGAACCAGCAGGAAAGTTCCCAGAACCAGCAGGAAAAAAATCCTTGCAAGCGCCCAGGGATAGTAGTACATGCTTATAGTCTCAGCCCTTAGGGGGAGCACTGAAGCCCAGAAAGTCAAGGTGAACATAGCAATATAGAGACTTCAAGAACCAGGGTTGGAAGCATAGCTCAGGTGGTAGAGTGACAGCCAATGAGTGAAAGCGTCAGGTACTGAGTTCAAGTCCTGGTCTTGGGATGAGAAAAATGACAAATAAAAAATCCTTTATATCTGTAAAACTTGCATATTACTATAAGTTTGTGAAAGCTATCTACGCAAAAAGGGACTCTTCCTCAGATAATAACATAACCTGTGAAATATTAACCAGACTCAGTTATTAGCATGAGTGGCAGCTATTAGGAGGTAAAAAATGGAGAAGATGAATGAGGGGGGATGTGGTCAGAACACTATGCAAGTGTGCACGGAAATGCATCCATGAGGCTTGCTGAAATCATTGTGGGAAGGAAAGGGGGGGTGAGGAGAGTGCAGGACTCTGATCATGGTACATCATATGCACATCTGCACATAACAAAATGAAACTTTTTGTTCCACTACTTGGTACTAATAAAAAATGTGGGGAATATAAAAATACTTTCTTTTTTTCAAAATATATTTGGGTAGTATTTTTTGGGGGGGTCCAGTTGTGGGCCTGAACTCTGGGCCTGGGCGCTGCCTCTAGGGACTGAGATAGAGATTTCAAACATCTCTTCCATGTAGTCATGTTGCATCACCTTTTAGAGTAAAAGTTAACATCAAGGAAGTAGAATGCTGTAAAGGCAATTTTCAGAAGGAATGAAGCCCTATAAATTTTAAGGCAATATCAGTGTTGGCTTGTGTTTAAAAGAAAAAAAAACTAAAAAATTGGTTGTATCACAAGGAATGGCTTGTTTCTCTCTCTCTTTCTCTCTGTCTCTTTCTCTTTTATAGTTAATACATCAGACTAAGATAAACTAAAAGAACCTTTTGGTTAACACTTTATAATTTAAATGTTATGGAAGAAAAAAAGACCTTAGATGGTCCCCCTTCTACAAATATTTTCCATATATTTTACAGTTTACATTTGATGAATTTTCAATAAATATATTCATAGAGGAACAGTTTAGGAATCAAGTTATGAACTACAACTGTGGATATAAATCAAGCACAATGAATTTTTTGTGGGGATAATTCAGACTAAACACTTCATTTTAAATTTAGCGCTAGTCTTAACTTTGGGCTTGTTAAGGTGAGACAGTCAATTTTAAAGCCAAAATTCTGTTCCCTTTCAGTTTCAATGACTTCAATCTAGATTTACAGCAATAAGAGGAGAAACAATTCGTAAAGTTCATGCTAATTATGAACACTCAAAAAGCACATTTTTCCATATTTCTGTTAGCCAGTCAATAATTCTAGTCCGGCTTAAACATTCACTGCAGGAGATGTTTGTTGGATGGAGGGTATAAGAAATGAATTACTTCTATAAATGACTTCTGAAATATGAAACTTCAATAGTTTTACTATAGTTGTGGTCATTTTATAGAATACAGTAGAGGTAATACATAAGAAATGTTATGTTTTACACTTAGGTATGTAACCTAAGTGTAAAATATATATCATAAAAGTGTAATGTTATTGCTACTACTTGTGCTAGAAGAGTTTAATGAAGAGAATTTATTTTTAAAATAATCAATTATGTAATCGAGTGAGTATGTGGGGTTGAGAGATGGAAGGTAACATTGCTCAAGATGCATTATACTCACAAATCGACATGTTGAATGGAAACCCCTTCATATAACAAAAATCAATTTTAAAATGAATTAAGCTAATCATTTGTTTCATGTGCTTCTCTTTTTAATTCTATTGGGGGTGGGGGTGAACTCAGGCTTGAACTCTGGACCTCATGCTTGTCATTTATTTCTACAGATGTTTACAACAAAAGGTTTGAAATCAAACTTCCTACTGCTCTGACAGTTTAACAAGCAGGTAGAACTGTAGAATATAAAAATGATAGGTGTTCTATTGCTCCAACCCAACGCTGGGCTTTAGAGTGGAGTTCCAAACGTTGAACTGTGCGTCCAGTGTTGGACTGTATGATCAGTGTTATGCAGACAGACAAGAGTAAATTCCAGCCTTCTTTCGGGTTGTCACTTCCCTGTGTTTCTTCTTCCTCATTTTGCTACTCCTTGCAGATTTGTCTGGATAGACACAGAGAGCCTTTTCCTGCTGTCTGGGATGTTAAAATACCTCCAAATGAAGGAAAGCACAAGGCGCAAAACACGGAGGGCTGTCACCCACCGGTGCACACGCAGCATGTGGCCAGCCCCGGGGCAGCGGGAGGGCCTGGGGGGAGGGCTGGAATCTCATGTTATAGAGCTGAACTGAGCTCACAGACGAACAGGAAATGAACATCTGCTTTAATCTATGCAACCTCTGAAGCAGCACGGCCCTACTTGTGCAACATGGCAGCTTTGCTGAGAGAGCTATTTCCACAGGTCAGTAGGGAAAAGGAAACTTGGAAATAATTATCGGGAAAAACGAGAACAAGATGATGTTTAGAAAGGATGAGATGGTTCAACTCAGCATCAGTAGAGCTTTTCATTTTTATTTTATATCAAGGTCGTGTTATTCTAATACCCTAAGGCAGTCCATTGAATTAAGTTCTATATTTCCTGTATTCATATATAAATGCTCAGTTTGTACCTGTATTTCCTGAAACTACCTGTCCACTCTGCGGAGCTGATGTACATGCATTCAGATAACACTACAACAATAACAACACAACAACAAACCTTTACTCACCAGGTGGCATAAAGGCAAATGTCACTATCAGCGGTCAGCACGCACAGAGATGACACTCTGAAAAGTTAAACATCTATTTCCTCGGAATAAATACCACCTGTTCCTCATGCTCAAGAAGACAAAACAAATGCATGAAAACAAAGCCATCACTTACCCTGACAACAAAAGAAAGTAAAGGGGATATAAAAATGCAAATGCAAGCAATCTATTCAATGCAGAGCAGCTCATGATGAAGACAAAATCCTAGGGCCTGGAGGTCATATTTTATAGAAAATTTATACTAAAAGGACAAAAATCCAGACTTGTGATTCTTATCACAAATAAAACAAGATAGGAAAATTTAGAAACTCTGTGTGTGTGTGTGTGTGTGTGTGTGTGTGTGTGTGTGTGTGTGTGTGTGGAAAGATATGGTGGCAAGTGAATTAGAGGCCATAAAGAAATTTTAAAGATAGCAGTGATTGACCATGCTGGTAAGCTCCCGAACACTGAAATTGTTCTAGTAAGGCACTGTGATTAAAGAATATAAATTAAAAAGAGCTAAAATCTTGTCAGCCAGGCAGAGCCAACTCTAAATGTAAATCTTAAAAATATACACACAAGGAGGTCACTGGTGGCTCATACTTACAATCCTAGCCACTCGAGAAGCTGAGATCTGAGGAGCATGGTTCAAAGCCAGCCCTGGCAAGAAAGTCCATGAGACTCTTGTTTCCAACTTAGCATCCAAAAAGCCTAAAGTGGATTTATGGCTTAAGTGATAGAATGTTAGTCTTAGGGATTGATACCCAGGTCCTGAGTTCAAGCCCCAGGGCTGGCACACACACACATACACACACACACTCACACCCCCCCCCCCAAATAAAACCAAAAACATGCAAATTATATGTAAAAATTAGATATCAACAGTTTCCTTTGAAGAAGGAGAAGAGGAATGGAAAGAAGCAAGTTCTTCAATCCAGTAAAAAGTTACTTAATGCTTATCTGCATGAAACAGGAGTTTCATGCTACTTTATTCATTTGGTTATTATCTGGCATGGGATTGGGCTTGAATGTGTCATCAAGAATTCAGAGAATTAATGCCTGACTAAAAAATATAAAAATGAGTTTGGGGCTGGGCTCTCGCAGTACAGCCTTGACTGTGGAGCTTTTATTCCACACACTGAGACGCATTTACAAGTCATCCCTGTGCTTATTTTGGGAAATCACTGCTCCAGGCATTCCAGTTTTAGCTTCGGAGGGAAATGGATTGCAGTGTCTGTTTGGATCCCTCAGAGGGTTTCTGTCCATGCGTATTATACATGATCACTGGTGGAGCAGCACACACTGGCTAGCACTCAGTCCTGCCCATGCATGTTGTTCATGCTGGTGTTGGTTCCAAGCGCTCTCTCTACCCTTGGGTCTGAAGACTGCTCACATTCCAGAAAGCACCAGCACTGTTCTCAGGTAAACGGCTAGGTGAAATACTTTGATCAACATGCCACTCTGAGCACTTTGGTAGGTAAATGGTGCTCCCTGGCAGAGATGCCCGGCTGGCATGCCATCTCCAGGCGAGGGGTTCTATCCTACTTTTTTGCAGTGGACATCACACAGCGTCCAGGCTTCCATGGGCTTATGGACACAGAGACAGATCCTCAGTGCCAAGGCTGTAATGACTGACAGTCTGTACTTCCTGCATCATGGAACTACAGAAAGAGAACTTTTTAAAATAAGTAAATAAAACACCTACAAGAGCACTAAGAAAAGCTATTCTGTGAAAAGAAAAAATAAGCCAAATCTCATATATATATTGTATATTTGCTATAAATAGCTTCAGAACCCACATGACAATATATGCATTTATAAAGGGATGACAGGGATCAAGTTAGACAAGAATTCTAATCCAAACTGCGCCTCCTCACGCCTGGTGGATAACTCACCTGACAAATAGGTTGTCATCTCTAAACCACAGTGTCTCACGGGCTCCTACCCTGTTTGTTTTCTTTCAGTGTGTTGAAGAAGCAGGTGAACTGCAAAAGAGCACAAGAAATGGGAGGCAACACATCATCCACAAATGCCCTCCTCCTGTCCCCAGTGTTACGGTTAGAGGAACTCGCTTGGTGCTCAGAACCCAGTGCTGCCTTCGTGGCCCATTAGTCCCCGACCCCTAGGGTCAGTTCTCTGAAGAACCTTACTCCTGGCCCTTTCTGGAAGTGCACCTTGCCTCTGGGGAGGGTGGGGGGAGGACAGGACGGGGTGTGGGCAGCAGCTGCTGATTTCACCATCTAACAAGCATCCTCATTTAACTACACTGACACCCTGGACTCTTTCCCTCCACTCTCTGACTCAGTGCTGGTACCTGGTACCCCTTCCTCCAGTGGTAATTAAAATCAGATCGGATCTGCTTGGTCTTTCCTAACATTATGATCCCTTGTTGTGTTAAAGGCACACCACATTAAGTTCCAAGTTCTAAACCCTGATCCACTCTTTCAGGTCGAGCGAAAGGAAGCAGGGCAGTGAAGTTTACACGCGAAACACGTGGCGGGTTCGGAGGGAATGCAACAATGGCAAAATGAGATCTTGGGTTGCAAGGCCCAGTTCGGGGAACTTCTGCTGGGCTGACACTCTCTGGCTCCCCCAGGAGGCCTCTGGGGTGCCTGCCCCGGACACCCCCGGGCTGCCTCCCTGCTACCTATCATTTCCCATTTTCTGCTGTGACGCTGGGTCTCTGGGAATCTGACCAAGAAGTTGCCACGCCTCAATCATTCTCACAGTTTCTCCCCTCTGTAGTTTCAGGATCTGTCTGGCTTCTCCCTCATTTGACATCTATTTCCTGCGTTGGGATGGAGCAAATAACCACTGGTCTCTTTTTATATAAGTGACTGAGATAACAAGGACTCTGGGCTTGCTCAGAACTCTCAGATAGCCTCAAGATCAAACTGCGTTCTGAAGAACCCTGTCCAGTAAATTCAAATTAGTAAATCCTCCTAGTTATACACACTCCCCTACAGGACAATGTCCTTCCTTGAACTGACTCCCAGGTCCAGATCCAATAGGTGTTTGTCTTCTGGCCCCAAAGAAATGCTTTCAGAATTCTCCTCGCAACAAATGGTAAAGGGCTCTTCCCTGGAGCATGTCCGCCTTCAAAGTGAGTGCAGACCAGTCCCTTACCTCAATTGTACTTTAGCATATACATCTCAGTGTGTCTGCCAGGTGACATGGAAATAGCCCTTCCATGAGCCCATCTAACATCAAATTCTCCTGGCTTCCAATGTCACACCTACTAAAAAATCTTAGCTGTGTCAATGAGCTGAAACGAGGAAGAAATAGAGTTGTGTTCTCATTCTCAATACAATCTTCTATACCTTAAAAAAATCATAGCATCCTACTATAAAGAAAACAATAAGCTCCAGTTTTTAGAGGGAAAAAAATGTCTCTTGCTTTCAAAGTTAATAGAAATGGTGTGCAGGTGCCACTTTGGATAACCAATCATGAATTGACAACAGTCCCTGACCCATGTACAACAAGGTAGAATTAAGCAGAGGGACAGATGTTGTTTGGGAAGGGCCAGGAATTAAATCCATTGCCACATAGAAGCATTGAGCCGTGTGTGAGGGGCACCATCTACTTGTTTCCTTTCTCCAACACATCTGACCCTTGAAATGCCAGAAATACAATTGGGTATCTCTCATATATAAAGCTATCACAAGTTCTCTAACATTTTGTCAGGAAAGGAAAACAGAACACCATTTTCATCTTTTGATCCAGTACTTCTGCACCTTTAAATGCCAATTATTGTGAAAGGAACCGAGTTCATCTGGGCCTGTAGATAGAATAGTGCTTCTAGAAACAACAACAAAAAATGTTTTAGAAACTATAGCATCAAAATATCATCCTATCTTCCTCTTTTCCTCCCTTTCTCCCTCCTCCCTCTACCTTCTCCTTCCTGCTCTACCCCTTCTTTCCTTTTCTCCTCCCTCCTTCCCTTCCTGGGAGTTTTCCAGTTCAAAATTGGTCATTGACTGGGATGTATACTCTTGACTCAAACACCGAGAACAGGGGTGTGATGCGCTTTATGTTGAAAGAGTCTCGTGACATGGCTGTCCATTCTTTGTGGGGTTTTCTTTGTTTCTTTTGCATTCTTCTTGGTCAACCTCAATTGCTCAGCTGGAGGAATTGAATTCTATCCCAGCATCTGAGCGTATGACAAGAGAAATGCACATACTTGCTGTTTGCTGCTCCTCGCTGCTGTAGTACTTTTCTGCTTTAGTTCTTGACTGTGCCTCAGCCCCTGAAAGGAGCTTATTCGTGTTTTGTAAGTTTTCTGATTTCCTTATTCACTTTATCCTAGTTAACTTTCGACTGAATGAATACACATGGCTATTTTCTCCTCCAGGATTTTCATATCTTTCATTCCCTCTACTTGTAGGTGTTTTCCCTCTGTCCTTTGGCTACCTTATCAAATGTATTTTTCACTTGCTCCAACACTGGGATCTGCTATGACTTGAGAAGGAGGAAAATCTAAACTAAACTTTGGTAATGGCATCACTAAAACCATGAGATCTTTCCAGTGGATGAAACAGGAATCTCTAGTTTCAGTCACACATTGCCTATTTCATGGTTACTTAACTTCAGGGATTACTGTGATCAACTTCTGATTTTTCCATAAATCTTTTATTTAAAATTAAAATAATCTCTCATTTGTTCTCTGCTCCCCCAGATCATTGCCCGGTCATAGAACAGATCTGACTTCAGTGTCCCCAAAATGCACATTTTAATGACTTTTCCCCTTTGGAGAACTGAGGTGAACAAAGCATATGTTCTGTGAGGCTATTACTTGATGTTCAATTCCAGAGAATATTGCTTCTGATCCTGTATTGTTTTCTGAATCTTGGTTCTAAATCTTTTTTAAAAAAAAACCCACAACAGCTTACTGCTTTTACTGAATTATTCAACTCTTAATGAATACACACAAATAATTAACTCAAGACAGCAGGTATCTAGCTCTATCTAGAGGGCAGAGCTCTTTCCTTGGCCCAGAGGGAACACAAATCCTTCATTATTTAGCGTTGTCTCTGTTTTCCTAGCAGTCTGACTATATTAATTTTAAGTGCTAATGGGAATTACTAGGAGACTCCTAGACAGAGGATAAGTCCCAAATTTAGTCTAGCTGCTTTAGGCAATCACCAACGTGAATTATCTGAGGGGATGTAAGATGAGAACAGATGCTGACCCATTACTCTTACCTCATTCTAACAGGGAACCTGGTACAGATTGGCTAATAAAGCTTTTATTGGGCTGGAAAAGAACTACCATGAGGGAAAACTTCAATCTGATTCCGTCAAACAGTGAAGAATCTCACTTTGCCTTTGAGAAAAGCTCTTCTGTTCTTAAAGGGCCCTTCAATAATGCAAACAGCTTCCTACTGATAGTTTGGGGAACCGCCCCCCGCCCCTGCCATAGCAGTGGGAAGCTCAAGAATGGATGTTTCTGAACAAGCTCATGATTTGAATCAAGGATCTTTGGGAAAATGGTAACATCTAAGATTTGTGTACTTGTTTTTCTAAATTTGGATGATAACTTTCAGTCACCTTTAGATGATTACCTTTTGATGATACACTGTGATGCTTGCCTAAGATAGTAATTACCAACAGGAGATCAAGAACAGAGACCATGCAAAGCAAAATAGAAAAAGGAATTTACTTGACTAGACACTGAACAGTCTAATTGCCATGTTGTGAACACCAAAATGGGATGCTCTCTTCTTACATCCCTTCGAATAATTCAAAAGAAAATCTGCCACAAGAATAGCACAAGTAATTTTAACACTTAAAATATGTATTGACAGTACTATCTTTGCATTTTAGCAAAGATTTCTCCACATAACTTCTATGTCCTGTCTCAATGGAAGAATTAAAACACAATGCTCTTGTTAAAGAATCACATTTAAGACTTCTCTAAAATGTTTACCTAATTTAGTCCTTAAAACAACTTGGTGGAAGCAATATTTTTTTTGAATTTTTACAGATGAAGCCATTGAACTTAGAAGAGCTTGAATGTCATGTTCAAGGTCAAAGTAGATGTAACTTTTCCTAGTATATTTCCTATTTGCATATACCAGTTACTCTTGTATGTAACGTCAGTTTCTGAGAAATAATAAGCAGTGAATAGTGTCTGTTCCATTAGTTGGGAGACCAAGACGTAGCTGTGCTGAAATATGAATATGAGTATACCCCTGACTGATTAACTTTCTGTGGCTGGTTCTTTATGCAAGGATGCAGATGGACAAGAAGAGAGAGCACTTAAAAAATACTCCCTGGAGCACCTGGAAAGCTTTTCTATAGTGCTATGCTGGGCACTCTCCAAATCAATAAAATCAGAAGTGGGATGGAGGGCTCTTGTCAGCATGCTGTGTCTTAAAAAGCTTTCCAGGGCTGGGAAGGTGGCTTCATGTTAGGGTGCTTGCCCTGGGTTCCATTCCATTTCCATAAACAGAAAAAGCCAGAAGTGGCGCTGTGGCTCAAGTGGTAGAGTGCCAGCCTTGAGCAAAAGAAGCTCAGGGACAGCGTCCAGGCCCTGAGTTCAAGCCCTTGCACTGGCAAAAAAAAAAAAAAAGCTTTCCATCCTTGTCTATTGAATAGCCAAGACTGAGCAGTATTAGGTGACATAAATATATAGAGTAGATAGAGGCATGCTCAGTGAGACCCATCTTACCACTGAAAACATATAATTCTATGAAAAGCCCACCTATACTTTGTTCTATTTCTTTCATCAAGATAAATCTATTGAGTGCTTATCAGAGATCTGCCAGTGTGTCTTACAATCCAGAAAAGCCAGCAGCACACTGGGGGTGAGCCTCAGAATTCACATCTTCCACAGGAATGTGTGAGGTACCATGCTAAAGGTTAGAATATTTTTCCCCTTTATATATTGTTGTATTGCCAAAAAGAGAGGAGGTGGAAGTCTTCTTTGTACCCTGGGTATTGATTTTTTTTTGGCTAAACTATTGCTCATCATTGGTGTGCCTACAACAACATGAAGAGCTTAACCCCAAGCACTGTTTTGATCTGCCCCATATGTAAAAGTTGGATATTCCAGTTTTCCCATCAGTGATCAGCAAGCTGATATGTTCATGGTCATACTTATGACCTGCTTATTATTATTATGACTACAATTATTATTGTTGTTATTTATTTTCATTCTTATTGTTAACAAAGCTCAACTGTTCTAATCTCAGTATATCAATCACTCTATTAGCGGTAAATTTGCCCATTGAGATTTTCAACCAGGTCATGCACTTTTTGTTTAACTGAGGATGTAATCAATTAGAGCTAAATACAGCACTTAGGGTCTGAGTTCATGCCCAAGTACACACACATACACCCACATACACATACAAAGAACTTGTGCATTATTTCACTTGCTGTTTAAGCATTGTGGGATGGATCATTTAGGATTTAGAAACTATTTAGCACCAACAACAGGATGTATGGTGCTGTCATCCCATCAATTCTGGAAACCAATGCTATGAACCTCACATTGCTGAACTCAAAAGCATTTGGAGAACAATCACAGGAAAACTACAACATTTCGTTGGTTACATTTCATAAATAACCAATTTTCTCTAAAAATTCATAATGCTCCAATTTTAGCTATTTATCTTAAATATTATTTAGAATTAATCTAGAACTGAAAATCAGTTCTATCCATTCATTTCTTGCTTGACATTGGAATACTGATAGACTTGTATCTTTTGTAGGATACCTAAAGTTAGTGTCCTACAAGAGAAAATGCAAGGGCAAAAAACAGATATTAGAAAACATTTCTATAATATAAACTTATAAATTAACTAAAGTGGTAATTGTCAAGTGGCTTTATATTTCATTTTATTAAAACTGCTCTTTATAGTTCCAAAACTCTCCAACCCTCCTCTCCAGGATAATCAATACCCTCTCCTCAGACACAAGGAATTTCTTTCTAAGAATTCACTCTTAAAATAAATTAAGATATGGAAATTTATCAATGTCCATACAGCTACTACTAAATTATAAAATCAGTGTACTGAAACTTGAAAGAGTAATACATGTTGTGTAGCAAAGAGAATGTCTTTGCTCTCTAATTGTTGAATTATAAATTTCCTATGCTGCTAAAACACTAAAAAAATTCAGCTTTATTACTGTATTTATGCCAAAAAGTTAAACACTTAAAGCAGTTTTATAACCACCTCCAAGCACTATAAACACACCTAAAATAAAGCATTAACTTTCCATTAGAGGATGTGTTAATTAACAGGACTTTGAGTCTCAGTAACTCTGCATACCCAGTTCTCTGAAACATAAATCATGCAAATGAAGCTCCAAAACCCTTTAAAGAATTTAGCGATTGATTTATGTAGCTTTTCTAGGAATGTGCTGTGAATCAAAGTGGAGATGCAGCAATGTTACAATAACATGCATTGTAATTGCTTTGCTTCCCCTTATTCTGACATTGTTTAATCCACCTTATAAATAGCTCATGGTGGAAAGATGAGAAAGGTACTAAAAAGGAGTTATTTAATATACCTTAGGTCAGACCCTTTTACTATCACTATTCACCCCACCAGAATCCCCTGAAATAGAAGTAAACTCAATAAAAACAAGCTGCATCTACATTTCTTCCTTAATTCTTCCTGGACAGAAAGAACGATGTCAGGACTTTGATGCCTTTACAGAAGAGAAAGCAGAATCTATGACCTCGCTGCTCATGAGCAAGTTTCTTGGTGGCATCTTCCAGCCATATTCCTGACTCATGGTGAGAATTAAACCTTCTCTAGAGATCACAGCCAACATTTACTGAATTCTACATAGTAATCATGCTAAGGATGCCCATCAGCTCTGCTCTGCCCCTCAGAAGACACTCAGAAGGCAAATATCACTACTAACTAATCTCATTTATCCTCCTTTGCCGATGAGACAATGACTTAAGAAATAGGTCATGCTACAGGTCCAAATGGGTGTGTGGATAAAGGTTATTGGTTGAATCATTCATAGAACAGTAAGTGGAAAGAGCAAAATAGCATAATAAAAGATAGCTTCCCTTGTCATCAACAAAATGTAACTTAGGTAACCAATCAGATACTGCTTTATTAAAGATTAAAAATCAAAAGTGAATATACCCTTGATGTCAGTGATAATCGCTGTAGATACCTACCTCATAAAAATAAAAGCATCTGAACATAAATATATCTTGACAATAATAAAAATAGTATGTTCATAGTATCAAAACATGAGGAGACATCTTTATTAAGTATGTATTGATGTATGGAAAATACATCTATCTGATCAGCAGATTATGAATAATATTAATAACTTCACATGAGATATATATAAAGAGAGTGGTTAATTGATTAGATAATTCTGTGAGTTTTTATATCATTTTATCAACATGGAAAACAGTGTGAGAGAATTTGCTGAGTTATCACCACACGTGGAGACAGCTCAAGTTAAGTAAAAGAGGACAAAGAAAAAAGTGAGCTGACATTGAGATCACATCAGATACAATCTACCGCCAATAATGCACTTAGGTAAATTCCATTTGTGTGTACCAGTATCTGTGAATACATTTTTAAGTTTAACAGCTGTTTTGGTGAGAATTAAACTTCCAGGATAAGAGCCTTAAAAGCAACTCAAGTCCTTAGTAAATGCAGAAGCTTCTATTTAAAAATTCCAGGAACATAACTACTAAGACAGATGAGGTTTCCTTTCTTTCCACAGCTCCTTCTCACCTCCTCCCCCTATTCACACATGATGACTTCACCACACACTCCAGAGAAAAGAAATCAATACACTGAAATTCCTCAACTGCCCACTCTGTTCCTATAAACATAAACCCATCTGTTCGGCGGTCTTCCCTCCTCCTGTGATCTATTTCTGGTTCGGGTCTCATGGCCAGCTCTGTGATGTCATACACAAACCCCCTTGCAGGAAATGCATGGTTAAAATTTTATGTCACATGCATGACATGTAGACCCTTTTTATGTTTGTTTTTGGTCAGTCATGGGGCTTGAACTCTGGGCTTAGGCACTGTCCCTGAGCTCTTCAGCTCAAGACAAGCACTCTACCGCTTGAGCCACAGCGCCACTTCTGGTTTCTCATTGACTTTCCTGCCCCAGCTGGCTTTGAACCATGATCCTCATATCTCAGCCTCCTGAGTAGCTAGCGTAAGCCACCAGCACAACTTGTGGATCCTTTTTACAATAAGAAAAAATATGACAAATGATATCATCATTTCCAATTATTTTTGTTTATAATCATGAGTTTCTCTCTATCCACTAAGTGGATTAAAACTAAGCATTAAAAACTAAGTGGCGCCATTCAGTGTGACTTTGTGTGCAGTTATGTAGGTACACACCCATCAGTTTGAACAACTTAGATTAGAGCCTTTCTATTGAACCTCAAGAAAACAACCTGCTTTCACATTAGTTAATGATGTGCCTGAGTTTAGTTCATACCCCTCACTTTCATTTTCCAGATTATTTCCCGTGTGTGTGTGTGTGTGTGTGTGTGTGTGTGTGTGTGTGTGTGTGTGTGTATGTGTGTGTGTGTGTGTGTGTGTGATTCCTGGGGCTTGAACTAAGGACCTAGGTGCTGTCCCTGAGCTACTTTGTTCAAGGCTAGCACTATAAGCCACAGCTCTCCACTTTCAGCTTTTTGGTAGTTAATTAAAGGTAAGAGTTTCATGGGCGATCCTTCCCAAGCTGGCTTTGAACCTTAATCCTCAGATTTCAGCCTCCTGAGTAGCTAGGATTATGGGTATGAGCCACTTGGTTGTCAATTATTTTTTAGTCAGTATCTAAAGAACTTAATATTTGATAAACAAGGTACCAACTCTTTCCTGAACTGGGACTTGTTATTTTTCCTCATCAGTGGTGATGTTTTCTCTCCTTCTTTAATGGCGAACATTCACTTTTAGAAAATGTTACTCTGCTGTCTCTCTTCTTTATTATACTCCCAGTTAAGGTTTGTGAAATGCTTTCACCCCTTTCCTCCCACCCTCATTCTTCAAATTGTAATTTCATACAGGATTTTTAAATTACTTGTTGGAAGCTTCCTTTCTACTTCAGCAGCCTTTACTGGATATTCACATTATCCATACTGGTGAATTTATCAGATGCAAATTACTGATGTTTAAGGCTCATTTCACAAGATTATCAACATTTTTCAACGTCCACTACCTTAGGTTGTCTCTGCCTATTTGCTTAACTAAGTGCAGCATTTTCCTATGGCTTTTCTACATTGGAAACATGGGGGCTGGACTGCTATCATGCTGTGGCTTTTCCCTGGTTCCATATTCCTGGCACATACAATATCTTGGAGTCTCCACAGCAGATTATAATTCACCTGAACCACGACATCTATTGACCACTCAGGGTGTCTCCAAATAGTGTGTGATTCAGAGACCAGATGTTTACCAAAGAGATTGTGGGGACATTTTATATTCAAGCTGTAGCATTATCTGATACATTTCTGGCTTTGTGTCTCACACTCTCCTAACTTGTGAGGTGGGAAAACCAATCTCATTTGTTCAATTGTTTGCCAGACTTTTGACCATCAGGAAAAAAAAAAATGGATATTCACAGAGAGCCCATCTTTTGTCTGCAGAGCTCACTCTAATGTTGATGAGACACTAACTGGTTAAGGTTAGATATCATAGTATCTAACCTGAAAGAGGAACTGATTTCTCAAATATTTGACTTTTTATTCATAACTTTGAAAAAGCACTGACCTGAGACTGAATACATATTTTCTATTTTCCAAATAACTTCTATAAGTCCACTTCTTTTATTTCCCCTCCAGATCCTTCATAGAACTTCCTTACACTTTTCCCCTTAAGGAATACATAATCAAATGCCACAGTCCAGAATTTCAAATCATACATTCTCAATTCCCTCTTAATATACTCATAAAAATGACCTTTGACAAATAAGTACTTCACCATTAAAAGAGAATCCCTGTGGTTTATTTTTTATGACATTTTCCTTTCCTTATATAGTTCTTGAAAACAGGAAATATGGACTTCAGAAATAGAGATCTAAGTTCATGCTTGAAATTCTATTTTATCTTTGCCTCCTGTGGTAGGAGTTCCAAACTTATATTTGGCTTCTCAGTAGACACAGATACATACATGTTTATATACTAGCTTATAATTCTTCTTGTGCTGTCTTGCAGGGAGCTTCAATCAATGATTATTTGCCAAACAATTGCTTAATTTCATCTGCTGCCCTGCTACCTCGGCACCAAATGAATTTTGTCCTGTCCTCCCTCTTGTTTTCTCCATGTTCGAAGTCCTAATTATCTAGCAATATTATCAGTGGTATTTGTTCCTGATTAGTTTGTTTGACATCCCTGAAATGCTATTAAACACAAACAGAAATCGAAGCAGCTATGGTTTCTAATGCAAACAATAAGGCAAGATTTACGTGATGTACACTGATGTACAATGAGATTAAACAAAAAAAGTTCAATAAATTAAAACCACTGTCTTGCATGAATAAAAGCCCTACAGCAGTTATTTCTCAAAAATTTCATACTAAATCATCTCTGCCTAAGACAAATGTTAGCAAGACCTTTCTTCATACCTCACACAGTAGAAATAATGCACAAAGCAAGCAGGAAACACTTGACCAGTTCAGGTTTGGAATATTCTAATTAGTGTAGAGTAGGTAGCTGTTTACACAATACATATTATATATATATATATATATGCAATTATATATACAAAATGTCAGACTTATATATAGTATATTATATGACATTAGACTAAAGGCAACTATGGTTCTAGGATGCCTGCCTTGTTCATAAACTTGTGTAATCTTGTATTATTCTGACATACAATGAGTTTACATTTTATAACCTATAACTTACTCACTGTGGGAAAAAAGAGCTGTAACTGACTATTCAATAAAAGAAATAAAAAGGAAGGTTGATGTATGTCCATATTGTTAAAAAGCAGGAATAAAAAGACATATCCATATAAGTGAAATATAATGCTGAGTGTAAAAAGGTGGTATTAAAAAGGATATTTGTAAAAGCTAAAAATAAATAAAATAGATAAAAGTTAGGGAATTTTTTGTGTTTATTCAGAAGAACAGTTAAGTGGGCTAACATGCAGTTATACAGATGATAGACAGATATGCTTATTGATAAACGTATACATATATTTATTCATACTAATAACTATATAAATATGTACGTATATTCATGTATCTATTCCAACATTTTGGATCCAATACAACTATCTCTTTTTAGGTATTGTGCTGCTTCACAAGAATAGATTTTCTATTTGTTAGAAAAATTAAAAACATATTTACATTCCTATCATAGTACGTAAAGATTCTTCAAGAAAAGTCACAATATATTTGGCAATGGGATATGTGTCAGCCTTGGTGCTGATATTTCTATAGCAACAACTCTAGAGGATGACAGCATCCATCCTCTCTACTGTTTATAAAATTGGTCTCATGCAAGATTTGGCGACAGACATTTGAAGGCTCTAGGATGCCTTGCGAAAGCCGTAATTCCACAGGTTGAAAGTGCTTGACTCCCTTGTCAGGGAGGCCAGCCCCGCTATCATTGCTACCATTACGACATAAATCAGGGTGACCAAAATCGATTTACATTAGTTAGATACTTTTGAAAAGGACAAAGGGTTATGGGTAACCACTGTAATTCCGAATGTCCTTATAAAAATCTACATTATGACTTGCTCTACCCAATAAAGTGGCAATGACTGACTTTTGCATTTTAATTATTGAACAAAAGCATCTCTAGGGTATTATTAACCAGCTGGCAATGGCCTTTTCCATTTAATGGCATGACATTGTTTAATGTCATGTTTTATGTCATCTTTTGTCATTGGTTTTCCCTGTTGCCTTCATCAATCTTGGTAATTCTTAGGAAAAAAAGAAATCCACTGAAAGTATTTTAATGGCTTGTTTAAAACAACAACTGAATATTATTTATACACTAGTGTAAATTATGAATATGAATGTTTTCCATTACCTAACATTCTAAAATTACAGCATATTACAAAAATGTTATTAGTCCTTTTTCATTGCATTAGTTTAGTTCTGTGTGAAAGGTACTATAATCATAATTACAAATAAAAAATATTAAGGTGTCATTATGTATTGTACATAGGTTTAAAGTAATAAATTTAAAATGTCATATTTTATTCCTCACTTAGTTTGTTGCTTCAAACTTTAGAATGCTCCAAGACCACAGAGTAGAATCCAATAACTTTATATCCACACATAATCTAAAACATTTGAGTCACTGACTAAAAAAATAAAAAAAGAAACTAATGCCTATTTTTAAAGGGATTTTATGCCTCTGAAAGATTTCTATCTTGTCTTTAAACAGATAAGGAAGCTAAGTGCTAGAAAAGTTCATGTTTACCCACAGTTATGCAAATGTAAAAAGCAAAGGAGAAAAGGCTGAGTGTTTGTTTGTAGCTCATTTGGAGTAAGTATGAGAAGCATCCAAAGAGACAATTCAGCTAAAAAACAATATGCACCAGGCACTCCTGGCTCACATCTGTCATCCCAGCTACTCAGGAGGCTGAGATCTGAGGATCACAGTTCAAGGCCGGCCTGGGCAGGAAAGTCCATGAGACTCTTATCTCCAATAAACCATTAGAAAACCTGAAGTGGCACTGTGGCTCAAGCAGTAGAGTGCTTGCCTTGAGCTGAAGAGCGCAGGGACAGTGCCTAAGCCCAGAGTTCAAGCTCCATGACTGACCAAAAATATATGTATAATTTTCCTAGGGCTATCTAAACAAAAACATCCCATAACAAATGTAGCCAAATGGTAGATATTTTATTTCATATATGTATAAGTGCATGGATCATGGTAAACATGATCTACCAGGACTTGAGGACTCTTGCTCGAAGAGCACATGACACTGACTGCACTAGATGTGGAAGTGCGGCACAAGAGATGGGTGATTGAGCCTTCAAGTTAGTCCTGGCAGATCGTTAGTCTATTATGAAGTTGTTCAAGTGGTGGACCACTAGCCACTCAAGCAAGCGGAGTGAATGAGAGGTCCTGAGTTCAAACCCTGGTATCACCAAGGCCAACCCAGGAAAAACGAAAAAAAAATAAATAAATTACTTAATTCATGAGACCCCCCTCCACACCTTCCATCTAAACCAACAAAAAGTTGGGCATGTTGACACCCACCTGTGATGCCAGCTATAGAGGATCATGGTTCAGTGCTGCCTAGAGGGAAAATGAGAGAAGAAACACAAGAATGGATGAAGTTGTGGAATCCCTACACAGAAAGTGCAAGGTTCTTAGTCTGTACAGTAAATTGAAAAAGCATACTAAACAGTCTCATAAAAATGCTCTTATCTAAGTATAGTCAAATTGGTGGAGTCAAACACCAAACACCAGTTTCCAAATAGTGGACACACCAGGATTGGTACTCTTTTCCTGCTTCTGGCTGTTGATTTGTTGTTGTTGTTGTTTGTTTTTGTAGAAGGTGACGGTAGGCTTTGTTTTGGGGTAGGGGGAGGGGATGTCAGCAGGAACATATACTTTACTTTTTGACCAGCCTATACTTCATCCGGCTCAGAGCTCAGCCCCCATGGGACTCTCTCCCTGTCTTATTTTTTCCCTTCCCTTAGCTCTGTTTTATTTTTTGTTTGTTCAAATGACCCCGTGTTTCTCTGATTTCCCTGGGTGTCTATGAATCAGGGACTGCCCTCAAGAAGAGGGCACAATGTCACAACATTCTTACTCCACTTACCCTTTGAAGAGCAAATCTCCATCGTTGGTGCTTTCTCTCTGAAAGCTCTCCAGTGACCACAAATAGTTGGGTTTCATAATTATACCTTCAGAGGGTGAGGGCATCCAACTCGGCTCCTCTGCCATTATCAGAAGCTAAAGTGCCAGTATTTTTAACTCTATAGAAAGCTCCTTACTTATCATCCAGGCCATAAAAATAAAAATAAACCAATTTAATCATATTTATTTATTTATTTAGAAATTTTGTCAGCGAAAATGTTGCATTTTCCCATCTTGGCTCTCACAGCGTGCTCCGTCTCTCACGGCTATTTCATAGTTCATTGGTTTAAGCCATTTCAGCATATAGGATATCCAAACCATAAGATCGTGTTTGCTAATACCCAGGGAAATCACATTTATTGAATTTCTAACCTGTGACAAGGCACTGTGTTGTCTGCACTTTATTCCTCAATATATGACTGACACCAAGGTTCACACAGGACCAAAAACACCTCACACCCCTTTCCTTCCAGCTTGGGAGCAAGTGTAGAAAAGAATGTTAAAGGGGATGCTTTATCTACAACTTACCAGAATGCCCCCTCCTCACAGTGTAACTCCAGTGAAGTTCTTAAATTATCCTTTGTATAATTATGGTCTTTCCTTGAGGCACATGTGCTGTCCCAGTGGTTTTCAGAGCTACTCTCCTACTTCTGTTAATTTGACAGGTTTAACCTTGGAGTGACTCTGCAGTCCTGTCCTCAAGGTCACAAATGCAAGCACTGTTTTCTCTGTGAGAGCATTGTTGGTGTCAGCCGGGCTAAGATGATTTTATATTTCAAAGCATAAGGGTCTCAAGGCTGGAACTGTGGTTCAAGTGGTAGAGAGGCTCTGAGTTCAAATCCCACTTCCAGGCCAAACACAGTGGTCTCCCTCTTCCATTTTCAGAGTGTCTGTAGGTTATTATCATAATGTTGGATTGATACTTGGCTTCATGAAGAAATTTGGGGGACATGCTTTCAGATCTGACATTAGCACTATCATTTAATCACCTAGTAGACTCCTTTGAGGAAAAGTAATGAATATTATTAGCAAAGAATGACTGAGTCAGGAATGATTTACTATAATGTTCTTACAATGGCATTTGTAAGGCCTACAGGGAGCATGGTTTACCCCTGTTAACAAAGTATTAAAATCTAGTTATTCAGACATAAAACTTGACATTATTTCCCTCCATGGAGACCACCATGTTCTCATGTACACAATCTCTAGAGGCTAAAATGTGCGCTCTGAAAGGTTTGGATCATTGATGGGGAATTCAGCAAGCTCTTTGGCTATTTGCTGTAGCCTGGCCTGCCATGAACAGCCTGAAGGAATGTAGGTATCCAACTTTGAGGGTAAGGTGAGCAGAGTAGAGAACCACAGGATCAGTGAAGAAAACTATACAGTCAATAACCTCCCCTGAATTTGTCCACTACTGTTGGAAATGGAGACGTTACTGCTGAAATGGAGAGGCTACTGATTAGATGGAGAAGCACAGGGTCCATACCTTGCATCATGGATGGGGCAATAGGTGGTAATAGTATGACTCTATCTGCCTCAGAGAGGCAGTGGTTCAGCCAGCAATCCGACAAGCACAAGGGCTCTGTCTTTTCATGCTCACTTCTGAGTCGAAGTCTCACATGCTGTGCCTGAACCACATAAGCTTGTGTTGTAGCTGTTGGGGAAACAGAGAATGTTTCTTACACCCATCTCAGGAAAGCACAGACAAGGGATCGGGAATTCCTCCAAACAAAGGATGTGCTTCTCAAAGTACTGGGAAGCCAAAAATTAGGCAAGCACAGTTCCACTAGCCGTGAGCATATGGCAAGTGCTCAGGGACGTGGATTTATATACGCATCCCTACAGAAAAACAGAAATAGAGTGACTATTCATGTTAGTCATCATTTGTAAACTGTTTTTCTTCAAAAGGAAATGGTGTGTTCTGCTATTTGTCAGAATAAAGCAGAATACGAAAGAATAGATGGAGAAGCCCTAGATATAGAGAGATGGGCAGTAGAGGCGTGGGTCATACAGAAACCCAGGCCAAAGCAAACCTCACACTGAATGAATAATAAAAGGAATGCATGAGGCTCTCTCTGTACTCCTACGGCCATAGGGCCATCCTCCCAAAAGGAGCTAGAACAAGAGCTCATTGTTGTGCACCCTGGGAAATTTCAGTGGGAGATTCTATCTCAATAAAGACCCTGGGCAAGCCGGTGCCCACATTTTCCTGTTGTAAGGTAACTTGATCTCGTGAAACAGAGCATCCACATTTTGAGAGGCTGAATTGGGAGAAAGCTGGCGAAGGCAGGTGGACTCTTTCCAAAGACCTGCAGCCCCGAGAACACACTTAACACTGTTAGACAACAGCCATGAGAGCAGGAGAGAGAAAAGCGGAGAAACAATACAAACACATCAGATCAGCTCCAATGGAGGGCTGACGTGGGACGCCATGTTGACTGGAGAGAGCCAGGAGACACAGAAGACAGGAGCAAGAGGCTCAAAGGGCGTCCGAACTGGTCTGACCCTAAAATAGGGTCAGGTCAGGGGTCAGGGTCAGGGTCACAGGAAACTGGAGAGTCTCCCAACAAGTTCATTCAAGCCCCTGGCCCTCACTGTAGGAATACAGGCACACCCATCATCTGGGAAGTGGGACAAGATGACACCAGTTAAATCCAATTCCCTATCTGCCAGGTGGCCAAGATCAGACCCAGCATCCCCACTTCAACCCCAGCTACGTGGAGGCAGAGGTAGAAAGACCATGCTCCCTGCTGGGCCCCATCAAAAGAGAAACCTTACCTGAAAAATAAACCAAGGCAAAAAAGTACCAGAGGTGAGATTCGGGTGGTAGAATGTAAGCATCTGAACTGAGCCTCACTAAGAAAAATCATCCCACATTTCTAACCTCGAAGCTTTGCCTTAATTTTCATGAGGCAATGAGAAGAGAAAGGAGACATTTGAACGTAAAATATCGCCACATGATTTGAATTAGGAGTGTTGCAGGGAAGAGTGGCATCCATTTCCCTCTCTGACTCCCTGAAGCCCACATTTATGAATAATTCTACTTCTTCACCAGTCGTAGAGGTTTGGGGATATCATTCTGGGGTAGCCTGGAGAAGAGAGTGAAAATCCGGAAGACCTAATATCCCTCCACAAGCACTCTTCCTATTCACCGCCACATTGAAAATGCATCTCAGCCTTTCCTTTGAATATGTATTACCAACTTAGAAAGTTCTTGAATTATTATTATTTTTTTTGGTGGTATTAAGGCTTGAATTAGGACCACATTCTTTCTTGGCAAGTGCTTACCCCTGGAGCTACTCCACCAGGACCCATGGAATTCTTAAGACCTATAGAACTGATAAGAGGAAGAAAGGGAATATATTTATTCATTGAACATATACAATGGTCTAAAAATATTTAGAGGTTTGGTGTGCTTTATATATCCTGTGGCTGTATTATAATCTGGTAGGCAAAATCCTGGATCTGTAGAAGATACAGTAACGTGTGGTCATATCAACTTGCCAGTTGTATAGCACTGTGCTTGTTATTTGGCTTCTTGGAGCTCTAATTTCCCCCATTGTTGTGTATGATGAATGGTAGTTTTTACCACGTAGGATTGTTGTGAGATTTTAATGTGACATTATACAAGGAAAACACTAGACAGTTCAGCCTGAAATAATCTCAGATGGGTAATGAAAAATAACCTTTCATTATCCTGAAATAGGGCTATTTACAGGTCCTTTAAACTTCATGTTTTAAATAAAAGCCATTCAGGTTGAAATACTTTCTTTTCCTTACCTTGTTTATTTTTTGGCATTGATTGTAATTTTTCCAGCTTTTCAACCCAGGGAGATTAATGCCGTATGACAAATTCTGCCAGACTAAAAGTGATCATGTCCTTTGCCGATGTTTGAAAACCACAAATGGTTTATTGTGAAGCCCAATGTCATCTGCAAAAACAAAAGTCTGAACATACCAGAGTGAATGTATTTTTAATGCAGCCTATGAATAGGATGATTGGTTTAAAACTGATTTAATATGCCAGAGAGGACAAAGTATACACCTCAATGTCTCCCTGTTCTTGTGTTTATTATTGAGTTCAGCACATTTATATACTGCTTGAATGCAGAATGTGAAGCACCATGTCTGATGTTTGGTGTAGACTTACCATTTAAAATGTTCAGTTTTTTTTTTTCAGAAGAGAGGAAGGAGAGCTGCCTTACAACAACAATAAAAAAGACATTTTTCCCATCTAATAAGAAGAAAGAAATAAGATACTGTTGCAGAGAGAGATTATTTGTGGTGAATAATAATAATAATGTGGTGAAAATTTAGGCTTACCCAAATAATTTTCTTGGGCAACTGCATACAAAACAGAAAGTTAAAATATTAACAAATATCCAAAATGAGACGTTGGCAAAAAAGCTAAAAATTAATGCTATTACCTGCTTCCGTTGACTGATAGTAAATGTAAATGTCTCATCAACCAAAAGCATACTCATCGACCAAGCTTTCTTATTACATGAATAAATTTGGAAAAGCTAAATTTGAGGCCACATTTTCCTGAAACACCAGGGTTTCAGGTGTTATTTATTATCATCAATGAAGAGCTGTAGAACAGCAAATTCATCATTTTTGGATATGCTCTAATTTTATGAAAGGCCTCTGCAGAATAATTAAGCAAAAACGTTTGTAATGCACAGTTGATGTGCTGTGGGTTGTGCAATTAGACCTAGGGAGATTCACGATTTACTCAGCACTGTTTAGGATGTACAACTGTGTCTTTACTATGCTTTATCTATCGTTGGCTAAAAATAGAAAACATAAAATTCACTGCAATATGCATGCTGCAGAAGGGACTATTTAATATTCTCAGAACATCATGAGGTTGTGCAGATTCCTGATATATTTCAGAAAGAAATATATATATATATAAATATATATATACATATATATATATATATAATTTTACTCTCTGGCACGTGAATGAGAAAAAAGAAAGTTGCTCCTTGTTCCTCCACAAAGAAAAGACATAGAATTCTAGAATTTAAAAGGCTAGGATGTCAATAAAACTGTTTCACAATCAGAAGGGACGTAAGACTTCAGATGGCAGGAAAGGCATCATTTGGAACTCTTTGTTTCATAGTGATGTCTCAAATCCCAGCTCTAACACAGATATGGCTGAACATCCCAGTGTCTGCTGGGACTTTCCTCTTTGATAAGCTGTAGTTCCTGTCTCTGTGTTGTTCACAGGCGGAAATGCAATGAAGAACAGAAACACAAGAGTAGTGGTGCCTAGGTTTGCATTCTTCCCCGGCTCGTCACTGTGGGACACTTCCATGTCTCATTCTGTTCTTGCATCAGACAGAAATGGGAATGGACGTACCTTGGAGAGTTGCTAAGGATTAAACAGAAACACGGACTCACATCCAGAAATTGCTTTCTATAAGCTTTAGTCATTCATACCTGGGATTCATCATCAGTTTCTTTGTGTCAACTTTTGAATTTTCTTCTATTTATATTTGTATGCTGAGTCATCTCTCGCTTCCTCGGGACTGGTGTTTTGATTAACCCCTTCATCCCAATCCACATAATAGGTACTCAATAAGAATTTCAATCAAAAAATAATAATTTAGAAGCATGGTATTTAGAAACCTTATTGTGTCTTGATTGAAAGTGAGGAACATGTGTTCTCTACAAAGAAGCAAGTTTACTACAAAATAGAGACACGATTAATGTAGCCCACATCAGTAATGAGATAAACACTAACTACAAAGGCCAAGACATAAAGGGAGACACGATGCAGAGCAGAGACACTGAGTGTGAGCGGTTTTATGTGGCATTAAATTGTAGAGGATATGTTTTCCATGGTTATGGAATGTTCATTATTATCTTTATTTAAGTAGGTGTACCCAGAAGTGTCAGCTCATGTCACACTCCATCTGGGTAAGTGTCAGCCCTTACCCCTCTCCACGCCGTCTACTCCCCCCTCCCCTCCCCCCAAGTTCCACTGTCACACACGTGCATTGAGGATTATGACTGCATTCATCCACCTTTCCTCCTCCCATTTATTTTCCACTCCCCCTTCCTTTATTATCTACTCCTCAGACAAAACATAGTTCAGCTTTCAGGTATTCCTTGGGTTAGAAAACTGTCACTTAATTGTTCATAGGAGTTATACGATGAGGATCTACCCCTGAATATACTAATTTGCTTACACACACACACACACACACACACACACACACGTGGCTCTGTTGGTGTTTTCATATATGCTTATATTTTAGACTCTCCCTCATGTTCAGAACACCATGATGGTGAAAAGACACAGTCGAGAAAAGTTGCTCATTTTGTGGCAGCCAGGGAACTGCTTGTCAGAAGCAGAGAGGGTCAGGTAAAACCTTCAAGGGAATGTAGCCAGGAGCCACCACCACCCCTCCAATGAAGCTCTGCCTTCTGAAAGACAAGGCAGCAGCTGAACTCCCTAATCCTTTGATGAAATGATGCCCTCATGACGCAATGACCAAATCCACCAGGTTGAGTCTAAGCCTTTAACACAAGAGCTTACTGGGGACACTTGAGGCCCAAACCATAACAGACATTTCTTAACAGTTATTCCTCCAAAGCAAACCTACTGATGTCCAGCTACATGACAACAGTGAGCAGCATCCCTAGGGAAATGCCACCACCTGAACCCGCTAGCATGATTTGATCAAAAGAATCAGAAGGTGACTCTTATCGAGGATGCAAAAACAAAGACAACTCCCGGGGAATGTAAACCCGCCATTAGGGAAAACAGTACAGTTCCTCAGAGATTAAGACTAGAACTAGCCTGTGATCCAGTAACCTCAGGACTGGGTATGCAGCCCACAGACTTTTTTGCATGCCCCCCAAAAGCTAACTTGCAGAGCAGACGTAAACAGCTTGGGTGGTTAGTCCGGCCGTGTGATTCCCGCACACTCACACAGAAACCAGGAACAGATGCCAAATGGCTCCCATAGAATCTGAAATTATAGTTAATGCAAGGAGAAAATGGACCATTTTCCAGTATCGTAAAGCATCCGGCCATAATTCTCCCTGCGGCTGCTAGCTTCATTCTGTGTGCTCTGAATAGTAGGTAATGGGCTCCTGCTTAGCAGGAGAGAGGTTTTGCAGCCCACTGCCAGTACCGTGCAGACAGAGCGAGTCCTCTAGGTGTGCAGCATTGTAGTTTGGGTGTTTTTTTTTTTTACCACAAGCGCTACTGATCTTCAGAGATAATTTCACCTACAGAATATTTATGAAGAGTGTCCACTGTGACAGGCATTGGTACAGGACCACATCAGGCATTCAAATTGCACAGCACCATTGTCACCTTCCAGAACCTTCCTATGGGGTAACCTTGTCCAGAAAGAAATGTGCTCCTCACCTAACTTATGTCACTGTAACTCTTTCGCATATAATCTTTATAATAACAATATATTTTAAAAAACCTTGCTATCTAGTGAGAATAGAAATATGTACATAGATAATTGGCCTAGAGTTTGATAAGTGGTTGATTCTAGAGGAAACAATGTGTGAAGCAAGCCTAAAACAAAAAGACTTGTAAGATACGTAAAGTAAGTATGCCTGAGAAAGACAAAAGAAAGAGTTCTTCTATTGCTGCGCCTCCTCCTGGGAAAGTTAAAAAACAAAAACTCTTCCACTCCTCTTAGCAATAACGTGCACAGGCCCATACTGGGAGAAGAATGGGCCGATTTCATTTCATCTTTTATTCATTGTAACAAGCTCACCTGGGCTGACATGAGCTTTGCAGACCTGGCCCAGTTTGATCTCCTAACGCACTTGATTCGGGCTCTAAGGCACTTGATGTAAGGGATTTCAGTTCTGCTATCGAAAGAGCCTGTTTGCTCTGACTCCTAGCTTTTGAATATGAAAAAGAAATATTGGGGGTGGGAGGAATCTTGACATCAACTAATCTGAAGACAATAAATTCTTGTCTTCATCAGAAAATTGAGGTTACCAGGTAAAGCCCACACTGAAGAAGGGCAGAGTCTGCTGGGGCATACAGAGATTCACAGCCAAATACAGAGGTTCGCCACCCACACCAAGCTAACAGGAGTGGAAAGGAGCTCCTGGGCCACATGCTGGTCAGAATATTTAAACTATAATTGGATGATTTGCTGGGGGGTTCGTGTATACACAGACAAGTATGAATGTGAAAATCTCAAGCCCTAGTCCTGGGGATGGGTTATGGGGTTTTCCTCCAACAGTCCTGCCTTGTACAGATCCCAGGGCTCAACTCTCTCCTACATCCAGAAATAGTAGTTCAAATCCTTGGGGGGTAGTCACCATGTTGCTCGAGTCCTGACATCACAGCTGCAATAATGTATGCCAGTCTTTGTCCTGCTCAACTCCTCACTGCCTCAGTTAAAGTTCACATATTTGCTCACATGTGTTACTATTTATAGGCCGTATTGTCCTCAGTTCATCCTGGCCCAATGTTCCAGGGAGCTTCCTTAATCACATATTTATGTCACAATTTATGTTCTCCATCCTGCACACAGTCTGTGTATGAAATGCTAATAGAGCTCAGATAGTCCAAATTTACTGCAGAAGATAGACATTTGAGTTGGCAATTCCATTACTGGAATATAAATTTCCTAGATAAATGAAAGTAGAATCCATGGATTTTTTTTTCCCATACGCTCTTATTTCATTCATTTTGATATTTACTACCCTTGATGGCACCAGGTTTAATTTTACATTCCTAAATTCCTTGGCTACTTCAGCATCAAAAATTAGTTAGCATAAAATGACTATAAATAAACCCCAAGGGACATTTTCATTATTTTACTTTTTTAAAAAACCAGCATAGATTAATCTTTATCTACCTAAGGATATATTGGAAGACAGAAAAGGCCTGCGTATATACATCATTTCAAACTCCAGAACTCATTTTAATTAAAGAAGTGCTGTTATCTCCTAAACCCAGCCATTAAAACTCTACCAGAGAGGATTGGAATTACTTTGCTTAATAAATACAGCTCCTAAAATATGAGCAAACTAATTGAGTGAATTTAGTTCATACATATGTTGCTACAATAGGATTTCAGAGTGATAAATATAACTAACCACAAAGGCATAGAGTCCCTGTAATTTCTGCTCATTTGTTATTATTTCCCACAAAAATCACCTGCAAGTTCATTATCTCAAAATTTCACGAAACTACGCAATTATAATTAAGAGTTTAATTTCTCCTCCATTGTCTGCTATATGAAGTCTCCTGGGTGTCACTGAAGGAGGAATGGAGTGGAATTGCTTTACTTGGAAAAAAATAGGATGAGCAGAAAATATACCAACCTATACACAAAGGATAATCATGAAAATTAGAAAAACCAAAGAAAATGTTATTTCTCGTGTTAACTTCAGTAAGCTTCAATTCCACCAATATCTCCTACGTTCTTCTCTTTGATAAATTTGAGGACCATTTTCAAAGATGTCTGGATTTAGCCTAATGAGTTTGCCGAATGACATTTGAGTTAATGGACCATTTTAGACCTCTTGGAAATTTTACATAATAAAAACCCACGTCTGAGAGTCAGGTCTTCGGAGAGTCAGGTTCTCCTCTGATGACTATTTGTTTACAAACGTCTTGTGTTTCTGGGATGCTCTTGGCTGTTCTCACTCTCAATGGATGGCCGGGGTGCCAAGTCATGACCCTCATTAGCCAAAGTCAAAACAGGACATTTGGGGAAGTAAATAGCTACACACCGTAGCTCAGAAACAGAGGTGATAACGGCCTCTTTAACCCCCACACAAACCTATGTACAAAACTGGGGAAATGGGGGGACTCAAAACTGTCTGATAGACTTGCAGGACTTGTCTGCTTCTCCACAGAGATCCAACAGCAAGCGGGCAGCTGCGTTTTGGGGTAACGATGGGAAAACATTGGAACCAGGCAAAGGGGAAACTGTAAGACTGAGAGCGCGCGACGGCAGTGTGTTAAGAGGAGCCAAGCGTCCTGGCTTCACCCAGAATGGAAAATCCCAGTCCGGTCTCTGGGCGAGGCGGCCCCAGACCCCCAGCTCTCAGGAAGTCGTACAGTCCCCACGGACTTGCAGACAAGCGTTATGTTAGAGACTGATCCCACGTGTCTCCTCACCAACCCGCAGCCCAGGCTACCACGCAAGATGCCATCAGGAGAAGGGCGATGCTGCCTGATTTCATCCTGCTCCAAGGTCCAGAACCCCTGCAGTCCCGATGCTGGGACTCCACGCACATTCTTCCACAGGTACAAGAGCTGAAACTTCAGAAACCAACCAGGAGAGCCACAGCAAGCCCATGCAGAGAGCAATGGAGGACGTCCAGAGTCAATGCTCCTCTGGCTTCAAAGTCACTGATTAGGGAGTGTAATTACACGTGTCCTAGCCCTTCACCTTTGCCACATACCTGAATGGATGGGTGGCTCTACCATCATGTCCACTGATTGGCAGTCACCAAAGTCCCATGCACATTTCAGGGAAGGTATTATCCACAGACACCCATGCTAGATGCTGAGAAATTCACCCCTTTGTGCATGCTTATTCCCCTTCCAATTTCCTCTCCATATTAAATGCAGGAATGAAGTGTCATTCTGGATGCATCCCTCTGCTTGTGAATCTTTAGTCGGAGAGCAGGCCTGAGAAAAGGAAAAGGAAGCATTTAGCAAAGGCCAATGGCCAATTCAAAGTTACTTTAATTCTTTTACCTAAAACTTGCATAGAGCAGATATAAGACACCATAATCACATATTAGTTGATACACCAGAAGTTAGAATGCCAGTAGACTCGATGATCTGTAGGGTTCAGTGACCATGATGGTGGTTCAGTTTGCATGGCCTGCAGCCACTCTCTAAAGGAAAATGTGGATCTGGCCTATGTTGAGGCAGAAGCAGCTCATGTGTGGTTTTCTTTAGGTCACTCTGATGGGGACGCCTAGGGGGCCTTTCCCCCGGTTATTTCTCAGTGGCACCAAATGAACCAGCAAGTCACTGCACTTGTAATCATAGAAGCCTGCTCTCTGGTAATTCCAGATCTCAAAAATTGTGCAGCAGCAAGAGCATCCGTGCCCCAGGCTTCCTCCAAGACCCAACGAAACTGACTCAACAATGACGCTTCACACCTCGTCAAGGATGCTCCCTTTACTCCCTTTCCATACAAGTTCTTACCAAGACCACAAATGGCAGAGAATCACGTTCAATGTCTCAGAGTAACCTCGCCCTCTAGGTATAGCGTGAGTTAGAATCCATCCAAGCAAATGCGTTACAAAACCATGTAAGTCAAGAGATTCTTAGTAACAACACACACACACACACACACACACACACACACACACACACACACACGAGTGCAAGTTAGAGGTGTTGCTCTGTCAACTCTCAACTAACTCCAGGTCTGGAACCGACTGATAAACTTCAATACTTTGCTCCATGGTTGTGATCCTACTGTAATGATGTTCTGCCTCAAAAGCAACCTAATCTCTGCCCAGATTTTTTAAGCCACGACAATGATTTTGGCAGTCCTGAGAGGATGCTGGGACTCAGTTACCCTGCAGGTTTTGTTAAATCTAATTTACAGCCCCAAAATTACATCTTACTCAGAACTTGCCCCTTCAGGCCTTCTGGCTAGATATGCTTAATACCCTGTCTAGTGGAATCCTCTTACCGAAGAACTAATAGGCTTAGAAGCTGTTGAGAAAAATTGCCATAGGGAGTCATGCTACTATGACATGGGTGAGCTGGAAAAAAATGCTATCTTTATATATTTTACCATTCCAGAACTACTATTCTTATAAATCACAGTGACCATCTCCAGCTTTGATTAGGAAATTGGAAATGTGGTGCTCACCCCCCAGGCATCATAAAAAAACATAACTGCCTTTCCCACCTAAACTCCTGCAATGAATCAACCCTGAAATAAAGCTGAAAGCTATGTGTCTGTGCCACGCCAAAACCCCTCGTCAAGTTTCAGGGTGCGTTTTCCCACAAAATCCTCTCTGATGAGTGAAGTCTCATTATCATAGATGGATAATAGGCTTTACTCACAGCTAAAGTTTAAACATCTAGAGGGTGGGAAAGCCCAGTACTTTTGTTCATTCCTTTTAAAATTTGAGAACAGAGAGAAGTTTCTGGAAGAAGAAGAAACAACCGGAAAACACAGGGTACTGAAAGAGAAAGCTGGTAGGAGTTGTTGGAGATGCAGTAAAAATACAAAAAGATTCACATTTAGCACAATCACTGATGCTATCTACATTTCAGCAAACAGTTTGAGTGCATCCTGTTTGAAAGTAATAATGCCCCTGGAATAAATTATAATCTAATAGGGGTATATCTGTGTATCAAGGCTGGAAATGAAGTGTATTTGACATCTTTTTGCCTTATATATTTGGAAAACATCTGAGAAAAATGCTCCAGAGAGAGAAAGAAAAATAGAAATGTTATAGATAGAGATCTAGTTGCTTAGCCATCGATGCATTAAAGCAAAAGACTGGAGGTAACCCCCCAGAATAGTCCTTTGGGACAAATCCACAACACATCAGAACCTGGAATCAATTTTATCTTTTAAAAATCAGTCAGAGCTTCTACTTTCACCAAGTACCATGAGTTATAGGTGTATACATTTTTGTAAAGTTTCCTCACAGGGAACATTTACAATGGGTCATAAAATACCCAAACAACCCTTTGCATTGCATGAGTTCTAAAATGGGAGAGATCTTCAGAAGAAAGAAATAGTAAAGAACAACTTCTTTCAGGAATATGCAGATCCCTGGAGTTGGAGTTCCAGAAGCCCCCTAAATGAGAGGGGTAGGAGACAGCTGGATCTGTCCTTGCAGGACAGGTCAAGTTGAATGCCTTGACAGACAATAATGTTACCGAAGAAAAGGGAAAAACCTTCAACGAGCTGACTTGTTAAAACTTACGATGGAGAAGGAAGTCAATGTATTCACCTGTCTAGACTTCCACTTTACAATCAACTGGAAAACAGATGTTCCACCTGCTGGCTCCATTAATGGGTAAGAAGGAGAGAACAGACTTAGACCTGCTTCTCATGCTAAAGACACCTATACCACATGAGCAGAATGCATGGACTGTGAAGAATGAATGCCATCAGCATTTTGGAAAATCCAGAAACTACAAAAGATAGCCCAATTATGGTTGGATTTCTGCATAATCTCCCAAGTTATCATCTGATGTGATGTAAAGTCAGCTCAAGCATGCAGGTGGGATCCTCAGGGGCTAACCCAGAAAGTTCTAGAAATCCTCTTGTTCTGTTTTGAGAAATAGTGTTTTCCCAACACTCTGGGGGGGGGGGGGGCGACAAGAAGAATGCCTCTGACATGCCTCCATCTCTTATTGCTCCTCATATCCTAGGCCATCAAAAATCTACCCACACACATTTGTATTGCTACGAACAACACCGGGTCAGTTATTCAAAAGGTGAGTAAGGGAATCTTTCTCTCTAATCAGAAGAGCTGTAGTCCCAAAAGGATGGGACAAAAAAGATTGCAAGATGTTACTAATACTACTCGGTTGTTTAAAGGGTCAGTGTTCAGTTTAGAGTAACTGAAATGCTAATTCCAGTGAACCTAAATAGAATAAGTAAGAATATTGTAAAAAAAAAAAAAAAAAGTTGAGAAAACATACTTTGGCATCCACTGAACTGGAATCTGCAAAGCTATTTTATAATTTATGGTAGTAAAAGGAATTTGGAGCATAAAAGTGTTCAGTTGGATAAATTTTAAAAGCCTATGATGTCTCAAATGTTTAAAGTCTATATTTATTGTTTATCCCTCAGCAAGTACTTTGTGGAAAACATTTGAACTTGTCCTGTGTTACTGAACCAGTACTAATATAGTAAACTTTATCTTTTATGTGAGCTGAACCATGATCAGCTCTTGGAACATTTGTCACAGGTAGAAGATGAGTAACCAAGCCTGAAAATGGATTCAGCCAATAGATGGCTTAAACTTACTGCAATTTCTTTACTAGTTCGGTGCAAGAATGAATGTTTTTCTAGATGAGAAGAACTATGCTCAAGTGCCCTTACTAAAAAGTGAATGGCTTTGGAAATTATATTTTACTTCAGATTAGATCGGTATTCTTCCTGAATTCAGTATAGTTTCAAGGCCAAACAGCACATGTAAACTACATCCTGGCAAAGCATTTCAGTAACAACTTAAGGTTAGAGTCACATGTGATGTAAACACTCTATATGCTGTCATAATTTAAAACAAAATCTGAAATCTACATTTCCATACAAAGCAGCAGTGACAGCAATGACAAATGCTGTTATAGATGGGGGGAAGGAGGAATAATCCTAATGCACTCTTGTTGGGAATGTAAATTTGTACAACTGCTATGGAAAGCAGTTTGATGATTCCTCAAAAAACTAAAGAGTAATCTACCCTGTGATACAGTGATACCATTCTTCAACATTTATTTTTTAAAATGTGTGTGTGTGTGTGTGTAATTATAAGTCAGGATATAGTAAAGCCACTTGTACAACCATGTTCACTGCTGCACTATTCACCATAGTTAAATTGGGGAAACAGCCCAGATGTCCTTCAAGAAAACATGGGGCTGGGATGGTGGCTCAGTGGTAGAGAGCTTGCCTTGCATGCACGAGGCCCTGGGTTCGATTCCTCAGCACCACATAAGCAGAAAAAGTGGAAAGTGGCTCTGTGGTTCAAGTGGTAGAGCACTTGCTTTGAGCTGAAGAGCTGAGAGACAGTGCCCAGGCCCAGAGTTCAGGCCCCACAACTGACAAGGAAGGAAGGAAAGAAGGAAGGAAGGAAGGAAGGAAGGAAGGAAGGAAGGAAGGAAGGAAGGAAGGAAGGAAAGAAAGAAGGAAAGAGGAAGGAAGGAAGGAACGAACGAACGAACGAACAAATGAACGAACGAATGAGAAAGAAAGAAAATGTGGAATATGCATATAATGAAATCTTTGAAAGCATACATTTTTTTTTGTTTTTTTTTTTTTTGTCGGTCGTGGAGCTTGAACTCTGGGCCTGGGCGCTGTCCCTCAGCTCTTCAGCTCAAGCCAAGCGCTCTACCACTTGAGCTACAGCGCCACTTTTGGTTTTCTGGTGGTTTATTGGAGATAGGAGTCTCACGGTCTTTCCTGCCCGGGCTGGCTTTGAACCGCGATCCTCAGATCTCAGCCTCCTGAGTAGCTAGGATTACAGGCGTGAGCCACCAGTGCCTGGCTTGAAAGCATACATTTTTTTAATCATTAAAAAAAACAGTATCTTCAAGTACTAATCTCAGGCAAACTATGCCTTTGGCCTCAGACACTACCTGAGTTACTGCTCAATCCCTGCGTCTCCAATTAGCTATTAACTGCTAATCCTTCTGGTCTCCAATTTCATCCTTCAGTATGTTATTTCTTAACCAATGCATGAATATGTTCTCAGAAATAAACAACAGATTACCCTATTGTAATTAAAATTACATGTTCAGCCAGGTGCTGGTAGCTCATACCTGTAATCCTAGCTACTCAGGAGGCTGAGATCTGAGGATCTTGGTGTTCAAAGCCAGACCAGGCAAGAAAGACCATGAGACTCTTAACTCCAACAAAATAATCAGAAAAGGCCAGAAGTGACACTGTGGCTCAAGCAGTAGAGCATTAGACTTGAGCAAAAGAAGGTTAGGGACCATCCCCAAGCTTTGAGTTCAAGTCCTAGGACTGGCACAAAAAGTATGTGTACATTCCTTTGGTAAATTATTAACATTATAACTAGCACCTTGCCTAGATGGTGGGTTCCCTGAGGTCAGGGTGAACATCTGGTTTGCTTACACTCACATCTCAGTTCACTGAAACACCACAGGCATGTGGCAGATACTCAAAATGAATTTGCTGGTTGACTAAATCACGAATAAATTTATCATTTTTAGCTGCTCTTATCTGAAAGCTTAGGATATTTGGTTTTTAAGTGATAATATGTGTAAGAGGAAAATTGGGGTCTTCAAACAAGGGCAAAGAGGTATTATCATAGTGTCAAGTCTGCAATCACATAGGCATTAACCAACTGCTGACACTTACAGCTATTTAGAATTCCTGTTGTAAATGGAGACTAGGCATTTATTCTTCCATTGAATTTAGTCACTAATACTAATGTGTTAGGCTTTCCATTCTTTCAGTCCTAGAAAATCATTCAGGCAGTCTTAGATTCAATTTTTTCCCTATACTTCACTACGTTTTTATAAAGCTTCTTTTCTTCGTAGCTTTAAAAACCCTGCAATCTAGTTCTTATAAGCAGCATTCAAATTCTTGTCTTACTGGCTTCTTCCACTAACCATTCTCCTCAGTTCACAAGTGTTTCACTCAAGCACATGCTCTCAGGTTTGATTTTACCACTTTTATCCTTTTTACTATTGTATATTTCAATATGTATCTATTTTAAGCAGACCTTTTATTGCTGTTTTCATGCTCTTAGATCTCTATTTGATGAGTTAAAAAGTATCCTTTCACTACATAAAAATTAAATTCTTACCAATATTTTCTGCCTTATCTCAGTAAACGTGGTGCCATTTTACAACATCTCATAACACCCACGGGAAGCCCATCTGTGCATATCAGGGGAAGATTACATAACTCTTTCAAGACAGAATCTCCAATTTACACCCAACAATCTGAAAAATCCAGCCAGATATCCTCCAGTTCTCTCAGTTATGCTGTTCTTTTTAGTTTGTTGGAAACATATTGTGACAAATACTCACTTTCTATTGCTTTGTGGGCAAATGTTTTGCCACTAGTTCGCTCTTTGACATCTTTGCTAAAGATGGTAACTCAAACTTGCAAAGCTCTTTATGATTTGCAAATATATTTTTCCAGATGACATGTCATAACTTTCCATCTCCACTTCTTACAAAATAATCATGGGAAGAACACTTCATGTTTAACCATTAAAGCAACTCTTTTAAGGTTAACATAGGAGATAGAGTTTCTCCATTAGCCAATTCTTATAATCTTCAGAATGATGTAATTAAAACAAAGACTTTTCTCAAACTATAGCATACTACAATTTAGTGTCATGAAGAATATTGATATTTAGTGGCAAAGATAAAGAAATATATAGAAACATATTCATATTGGAGTGGAAGTAAGGGAAAAGGCTAGAGAAATATGATACTGTCTGTGTTAGCCTTATGGCAATGGAGCCACTGTAACAATTTGTGTATACAGTTCTTGTCTAGTATCCTGCTTCTGCTTGAACACACCTCCCCAGCTTAGACCATAGTATGAATTTGTTGATGGTGGTATTGGCCTATTCTCCAATATTTCTCAAGGCTTTGTACTTGCTTAACTAACATGGTGTAACTTGAACCAGGCATCCAGCCTTTTCTCCTTTTTAGTTAGTTCTTTGCTCTGATTGTTTTTATTTAAGATAGGGTCTAGTGCTTTTTGCCCAGGTTGATTTAGTATTATGATCCTTTTACTTCTGGCTTCCAAGCTGCAGAGATTACAATTGTGTACCTTCATACCCAACTCCTGGGATAGCTAGAACTGTTCTCCTCATTCCTACCTCCCGAGTTGCTGGGATTAAATCTTCTGAGGCACTGTACTTGGTCAAAAAGTCTAAGACCTTTCTTTTATCCCCCCAGGGCCCACACCTGTCAGGTAAATGCTCTACCATTTTACCACTGGGGCCATGCTCCTGATCCTCAGTTTTTACTCTCTGGTTTTCTGTCTCGCTTCCAGTTGAAACAAAGCCCTGGGAAAAGAATGTCCAATTTTTTTCTTGAGCCCTGAGGAAAAGAAGGCCTTTCTTTTTCTTTCTTAGACATCTCACTTGGCTCTGAATGCCATTATGCGCGTAAGGAGATGACGCAATTACAATGCTGGTGCGTTTTTAAAGAATCGGTCCGTCCTTCATCACTGACACTTTGGGCGAGGATACCAGAGCATCTGACATGTTGCTGGAACCTGTAGTTAGCAATCAATCATGTTAAAGAGATTACCATCAACCAGAGGAGTCTGAGCACAGATCTAATTCACTGGAACCTATTTTCACCAACTACAAATTTGTGGAGCAAAGGTGCCTACAACACATTCCCTGCCCTCAAGGTAATGAATAGAATAATCATAGTTTTAAGGGCTGCATAGCAAATCTGAGGCCAGCTAGGACTACAGAGAAAGCAGTAGATAAACAGATCACAGATGGTAGATATACTCACATGTATATGAGCATCTATCTATCTATCTATCTGAATGCATGTGTGTCAGAATTTTAAAACTATATTGGAATGCCTTGTCCAACTTCCTAGCAATCTTTACCATATAAAGAAAACAAATGCTATCACTCATATTAGATACAGGTAGCCAATAGAGGATAGCAGATTAGTCAGCATCTTACACATGTATTAAGTACAAGCTGCAATAAATGTGTCTAACCTTGATTGTTAAAAACTTGAAAGTATGGATAGTTAAGTTTTTCTGATAGAAAGATTGAGCATCCTATAGGCCAACATTTGAAATACATATAAAATAAAACTACTCAATTGCCAGCCACAAAATCGTCAGAAACTTGACATAATTGCTTTTTCATTTGGGAGAGGAAAGTGAAGAGATCTGAAAAAAAAAAAAAAAACATCTAGTAATCATTTGCTCTTGATTTGAAGCAGATAATTGTACTACATTTCAAGCGGAGTCTAAATTTTAAAAGTCTGGCAGTTTTAGTTTTTAAAACCTGCTAAATTAGGAAGGATATCGAAAATCTTTATGCAAAGATGCCCAATCTTCCTTAAGAGTCCTGAGGAAAATGAGCTCCTTTTCTTGCTTTCTTAAGTGATATCTCAGCAGTAATATTATGGTTTGGGTTTTGCACATGGAGACAGCTCTTCCCGAGCCAATCATGCAAGAAGCTGTTCTTTATAGCTGAATACAACAGTAAGAGCCCACAGGCACCAGCATCACCAGTGCAGATGATCAGAGCTGAGCTGGCCAGATGGAAATGCCACATTTCTGCTTCCATCTTCTCTCCTGGATGGGAGGAGGAGGAAAGATGGCAGAATCATTAACAATGGACCCCAGTCTATACACTTCTCAAATGAAAATTCTCATGTTTCTTCTTACAAGAATTTAAAATTCATGGTTGTAATGAGCCACACTGTGAAACATCTCACCCCGAAGAAAGAATGTTGCTGAACGGTAGGATCAAGAAGAGAAACTTGGAAATGTGGAAGGTTTTTCTTTAAGTCAACTCTTTTTGACATAATGAATTTATGTCTCATAGTTTCAGGTTCATGTGTCCTGAAATTACTGTGCATACAACATTAATATCTATGTGGTTTACAATGTAATATATAAATAAAGGGGAGTCTAGGGAAAATACATTTGGAAAACTTGGGGTCATAAAACGTTGAATTCAAGCTGGGTACTACTGACTAATATCTGTAATCCTAGCTACTCAGAGCGCATGGAGGAAGGGGAGAAGGGAAGGAGGGACAGAGAGAAAGAGAAGGAAGAGGAGGGGGGAGGAGGGGAGGGAGGAGGAGGAGAAGGAGGAGGAGGAGGAAGAGGAGAAGGAGGAGGAGGAGGAGAGGGAAAGCCATGAGCGATATGAAAAAAATAAAATGTAAACAAAAAGTAAAATATAAAACAAACTACACATTAAGTGATGGCTTACAGTACTCAGAGAATCTATGATATCATGGGATGCTCTCCCACCATTGTATCCAGGTACGAGCTGAGTTTCTGGTAGCGAAGAAAGCTGTAGAAGACATTCCTATCCTGGAGGAGATGATGAGGTGGTATCTAGGCCTGCCCCATTTATGTCTCCTGCAATAGTTGATTAGAACCAGCCTTCCAACTCTTAATGAAGGCCCCAGGTGAATTTTTAGGGACAGAAACTTGTTTCATTGCTTTGGACATGCTCTTTCATTTTGGCAGGAATGCCTCCCAGGAGTGCATGAATAAAATAGCAATCAGAGGAGGCTTAGCAGCTGTGAAAGAAGGAATAAAATGCAAGAGAGCAGCCCTTTGTTGCAAGGCATTAGAAAAATCATGGATAGAAGAGTAGTCCCCTGGTGGAGTGTTTTGTGGAGTGGTTTTTTTTTAATAATTAAAAGTTATGCCATTAGACAAATCTCTGGGGATGTTGTGCTTGATTGTTTTGATATATTTAATTAAAGAAGAAATACCCTCAGGTAAATGCTAGGGGGTAGTGGGACAGGCTTAACTACCGAAAAATGTAGATGAAGTGATTTCTGCTCTGGGCTCATATTTAGAATAAGGTTGATAAAATTACTATCAAGAAAACCCACACTGATCAAGATGCTTGCACTCACACACTGACAGGTTGAGTGGAAACTATTCGGTACCACTACTTAAAGATAATAAAAATATAATTAAAAAATAAAGCCAGGAATAAAGTTTATTCCTAGGGAGTCACTGAGGATTTAAGGTGATCAAGTGGTGTCACCAAACCCAGATTTCGAGTGGATCAGTTCAGTCTTCTCTGGGAGAACACTCACGTAGACTGAGTACCACAGGGCATGTGGGAAAATTGGGATTAACAGGATTTGTTTTTGTTGGCAAAAGAACTCACAGAAAGGCAAAAGGAAGTAGGTAGAAAAGTAGTAAGAAGAAATGTACTGCAATGCTATATTTAAGAAATAGCATGCTGTTTGACGACATCAAGGGAGATTAGCAACTGAAAATGAAGGAGAGCAATCCAGGAAAGCAATTATGGAAAGATGTCCAATTAGAGCTGCAATTAGGAAGCCAGTAAAGCCTTTACTAACAGCAGTTTCATTTGGGCAGGAAGAGCTGGATGCCATGGATTACAGAATAAATGAGAGGTGTGACAGAGGAACTCCAGTGAAGCTTGTGTTGGGAGAGAAATATTGTGATATAGGTGTCGCGATGTGAGCAATGGAGCTGGACCTTCATCCTAAAGCTCATTCTCATCTTGAAGACAACCTATTCATCATGAGCTCTTAGCAGAGCACAGAGGACAGAAGCAGGCCAACACTGAGGGAACAGCTTATGAAAAAGAGAGTATTTAGAAGCAATTGTCAAGCCAGGTGCTGGTGGCTCACACTTGTAATCCTAGCTACTCAGGAGGCTAAGATCAGAGGATCATAGTTCAAAGTCACCCAGGGCAGGAAACTCCGTGAGACTCTTAATATCTAACAAATTACTCCAAAAAGCCAGAAATGGTGCTGTGGCTCAAGTGGTAGAGCACTCAATTGAGCAAAACAAGCCCAGAGTTGGAGCCCCAAGACCAGCAAACGATTATCCAGGGAAGATGTGAAAAGATGAGTTCTCAAAAGGTAGAATGAGCTGGAAGCTGAAACCAGCCTATAGAGTGGGATTAAGGGGTAATATGAGTGTAGCATCAGTGTAGAAGAACGAATTTGAGTTCAGAAGGATCAGCCATAAAGTTTCAGCATCTCGGTGAAGTGACACAATTTAAAGATGTCAAAAGATGACTTAGGGTTGTTTGTTTTGTCTAGTCCTTGTAGAACAAAATATTAGTCACACGTTATTTCTGCCAGAAGTTTCAAAGAACATCTGGAAGATCAGCCTCTTAGCATCCCGAGGGTCCCAAGGGGCCACTTCTCATCTTTAGGGAAACACACAGGTCCAGGAAAAGGGCAGCTCCATCCTCACGGGCTGTTGTGGATGCCGACACCCTCCGTCCCCTGTGGGAAAGGTCCATGTGTCACAGTCTTGTGAAGAAAGAAGTGGCACTCTCCCCTTGAAAGGGTTCTGCGAGGGAGGAAGAGCAGCCTGATTTTCTTTAGTTAGCACTCATGTTCTGAAGCTGCAGATTACTCTCAGGTCTTAATATTTTGTTCCTGAGACGAACAGAAAAGCATCCATTTCATTTGTAAGTCTTTTTTTTTTTTTAAAAAAAAGAACTCTTTTGAACATATTTGTTTAAGGTTTTGGCCACCTGTTTATCTCTCATTCATTTTGGGTTTAGATCTAAATGTTTTCCTCATTATCAAAAAACTTAAGAGTGATATTCAAATTCCTGAGGAGAAAAGTGTAACAAGCATCCTCAAAATCTGAAGTTTCTCAAACAAGTAGATCTCTGCTTTATGTGGCACGCATTCTGTGGCTGTGTTTTCTCATCGAGATTAGATCCCTGGAACTACTCCAGCTCCCCAGAGAGCTGGCAGCTTCGCTCGGAGGATACACACTCCAGACAGGGCAATGCGAGAGGCCCCACACCTGCTTACAAGGACATTTTAGTGTACACTGAGTAGAAGAATGAGGAAGACAAGAAAAAGACACAACCAAAGCATGGGAACTAAGCGGGGGAAAAAGATGGCTTCCAACTTAACAATGGTTATTACCACATTTATCCAAAAGCAAGGAACAGCTCTAAGGAGAAAAATGGAAGGCGCTTTCTCTAGACTACTGGAGATGTATCACACTCAAAACCACATGACTGCTGGCATCTGTAAATTAGTTAGGAGACCTCTCACCCAATCTACATTGCCAATCCTGAGATATACCAGAGAGAAAATGCAAAAACTGAGTGTGATTCAATTTCCTTAATAAAAATACCACTGCACTATTGGGAAAATGTGCTTCATGTTTGTAATATGAATGTATAACACAAAATAATCTCCTCCCAAATGTAGATCTTCCTACAGGCGTTGTCATTTGGGGATATACAGTGACACTGCATCTCCTACTGTATAAAGGAAGGATGAATGTCCTACTAAATCCGGGGGAAGTCAGGCAAAGCACCAATCAATAGGTGTCGCAACTGAGATCTTTGAACTTGGAGAATGGTACAAATGAGGTCAGAGCATATGCTCAGGATGAACCTGTAATTCCAGTTACCCAAAGACTATGGCAAGATGATCTTGCAGTTCAAGGACAGCAGAGTGAGGCACTACTCAGAGAGAGAGAGAGAGAAAGGAAGAGAGAGAGAGAGGGAGAGGGAGAGAGAGAGAGAGAGAGAGAGAGAGAGAGAGAGAGAGGAGTACCTTCATAAGAGACCTACAGAATGCACAATGCATAAAAAGATCCAAGTATGAGTAGAATAAAAGGCAAAACCTACCTGATCATCACAGATAAAACACATTCCATGGAATCCAACACCCCTCATGATAAAAACTCAACCATCTGAGAATTGGAGGAAGCTTCTCTACCAGGCTGATTGCATCCATGAAGACACTAAGCTGCCATCATAGTTAAATATGATGAGACTGAGTTCCTTTCCCCGAAGAGCAAGAACAAGATGAAATTTCTGTTTTCGCCACCTCTCCCCATGGCTGCATTCATTCCAGCCAGGGCAATGAACAAGCATTGACATAAGGGATGACCACATAGGAAAAGAATGAGTAGAACTGTATCTGAATTTACATAGTTTCACAATGCACACCAAAAAGCCCTTAGGGATTCACTAAAAATCTAATCAGCCCGCATGGTTCAGCAAATTTTTGGAATGCAACAAAAAAACAATTGCATTTAAGTACAATAGTAAGAATTCAAAATGAAATTTGGGGAACAATTCAGTGGAAATAGTGCAAAAAATAACAAAATATATAGGAATATATTTGTAGAAAAAGATCAATATGTACACTATGAAAACTAGAAAAACATTGTGGAAAGAAATAAAGATTTAGTGTTTCTTCAGAACAGCTATAGTAAACTGCATCAAGAAATACAGAAAGTCAAAAGGGGCAAGCAACAGAAACTGACACCTGGGATTCTACCCCGGCAAAAATGAACCTTGGACCATCCGTGTAAAAAAAATTCTGACAAGGATCAATTTTGGCTCAGATATAGTTTCAAATTTTGATGCAGTTTCCAAGTTTACTTTTTCAACTCTCCCTTAAATTCAAAGAGCTACTTATTTTCTTGTGTAAAACTTCCATTCAGTCATAGATTTGCTTTGTTTTTGACTTCGATTCGTGAATTTTACAAATATTACTTTCCAGACTTCCCCTTCTCCTAAATTTGCTTATTTTCAGCATGCTGGAAAGGATACATCACTGTAATTCTAACCACATTTTCTGTACCAAACTTCTAACTCAAATCTACAATAACCTTACTTTTAATAGTAAATTCATAAAGCATGCATTTCTAATTGTACTGTCATATGCAGCAACGACTGAGTGAAAAGCATGGCTGCTGAGGATGGGAAAATCCAGATGAAAACTCAGATTCACTGACTGCACAGCTCAGCAGTTTTTGTCTGGCTTCTAATTTGGGATATGTGTCCCGGACTCTAGTATGTTATTTTTAATTTCTGAGGTGCCTCCGGGGTTGCCCACAGCTCTGCGCGGGTCCCACTCCAGCGACAGTGGACAGGACTTTGATTTCACCACATCCATATAAACACTGGTGGTGTTCTGGTAACAGACATCTAAACTGGGCTGCCTAAGATCTTGTTTTAGTTTTAATTCCCTTTTCGTTGATAACTCATGAGCATCTTATTCCCTGTAGCCACTGTGTGTCTTCCTTGAAGCTGAAGCCTTTGCACACTGTTTTCAGATTAGCTATATGTTGGCATCACGTTGTAGCTCTCCCTTTACCAGCTACATGGTTTATAAACATCATTCCTTTTGAGTAGTTAGTGACCATCACTTTACCACTTGGCCTCGAGCCCCGCCTTACCTTATGAATGCTGCCCTCTCCTGACCATCTCTGGTATTGCATCTCTTTCAACACTGCACATTCAGTACAGAGGCAGCATGTCAGTCTATTCTCTTCCTGGGGAGGGTTGGGCTGAATTGCCCAGAGGTGAGTGAGCGGCTAACACAGCCTAGACCTGCTGCCAGAAATCGTGAACCTTGTTCATGTCACTCTTGAATTACCGGAATATGAGTCTGCAGCGGATGGACAGTGGTAAGAGCTCCCTCATCCCCACTACCAGACAACAGCACTTGCTGCTCCATTGGTTTCTGCCATTGGCTTGGGTTCTCTCATTCTTACCGGTATAGCGAGTTCATGCCCTTCTCACACCTGTGTGCTACCTACCTAATTGAACAGGTTGATCATTAGGCCTCTTCACACTAGATGATACAGTTGCCAGATTCTGGTAGCAATGTAAACCATGGGATGTAATTGTGGCCTAGGCCCTTTGATGTCTGAGATTCCTTCTGCAACTTTGGGTAACTGTCACTGTGAGGGGCTCCATCTCAATATATGCAAGGAGGCTCCAGAGGCCTCCAGCTGTGGTTGAAAACACAGCCTTCATTATGTCCCGTTTCTATGGACAATCATTATGCTACTAAGCAATTTCATGGGTCATAAAGTTTTGAAGACACTAATGACCATCCCAGGACAATCATTTGATTAAGCTATTTATCAGACATCCAAGCAAGATTTCCCTTCATGCTAAGACTTAATTGACTAGAGTGGAAATGAGATCACAAAGATTTGACAACGAAAATGGCAAGTGATAAGGCACATTTGGCATGATTTATGTTGAGACCAAAGACCGATAAATTTTAGATAGGTTATTTTGGTGACACAGATTATGAACAAAATGAAATACTCTAAGGACAATAACTATAGAAAGCATACACATGGTTTTGAGCATTTCTGAGCATATTTGCAGCCAGTCTTTCCAAATTTAAATGACTGTATAAGCCATGATAGCACGTAAATTTGATAGTGAGGTCAGAAAAGAGAAAGAACAGAAATGAGAAATTAAAGAACAGATAGTTATCACTAAGGAAGAGACTAACGTTGTGTTGCCATTTTGGAGAGACATAATTGGAAGCACTGGCATAGTGGTTATAACTCTAATTGAATCCTCTTATTTGCCCATAGCATGTGTGTTTTCAGTTTAAGCCTTGTTTGAATCAGGCCTTGGGCTTGTGACATCCTGCTAATGATGTAATCATATGCTCTGAACAATCTGTTTCTGTTTGTCTGGGGTGCAATTTCTTTAGACTCTGCCAAATAGCTACAAACATCAGAACCAGTTCCATAAGACATGCTAGTAAAATGAAATTCAAAATAATGGGATTTAAGTAGGGAGTATTGAAGGACCTAAACTTGATCTTGACATTGAAGGACATTCTTGGTGATCCTTAATTCTCCCCTGTTCAGGCCAAAGTTATCAGGACCTGGTGCTCATGTTCTTGATTGTAAATCAACACATATTGGGACCTAGGGCCTAACTAGAATTGAGTGTAAAGTACATTTATTAGACTCTGATTTTTTTCTCTAGCTGCGTCTAGGAGAACTCCGAGTTGTTAATTTGCTTTAAGATGGTCATAAAAGTGGCACCATTAGAAACAAACGTTCACGGGAAGTAGACACAGCTTTTTCTTTAGGCTAACGTTCACTGAGGCCAGGAGTCAAACCTATCTTCAGTAATGTCTAGAGAAATTAAGGTGATCTTTCTGCACAATGCAACTTCCATTCCCGAAAGTTGGGACCTAGTTCAGCTGAAGAAACTCTTAAAAATAATGTATTTTAGTCCACCTAACATTTTCCTATATACATTCCATTCCATAACACTTTTATAGAAGAGGCCCAAGGCGGAAACCCTTTTAAGTGAGATGAGTAGAGGTGATTCCCTGGCATTGTCTGACCGTCTATGAATACAGCAATCCAGATTTGGGATCATGCGAAGGATCATGTGATCCTTCAGGCCTCCAACTGTCATTTAGCATGCCGTGCAATCATACTACTTCACTGCATAGGGAGGTGGGAATGGTTGCTCTGATGTGCATAGCCAGGGCACCGAGTCGGCCCCCTCCTCAGTAGCTAAGGAAAGGACATCGGGAGACTCCCTTCAACGCCTCATCTACATTTTATTTTTTCTTAATGCACCAGGGATTGCACAGAAAGTTGGGTTTTGTGAAAGCGAGCAAGTGGCCTGCCTCTTGCCTTCCCTTGGGGGGGTCTGGCTTCTATGTTTATGATACTGTATGATACTGTTTCTCAACTGACAAGGTGACTCAGATCAAACCCATTTTCAGAACTCCTCCCGACGGGCCGCTGTAGATATCTGCGTATTACACGTCCACACCTTGAACACCGACTAAATAAATACCACTCCATACATTACTCCTGTCCTCTCATATCTTTAGACGTCAGCAGAAAATTGAAAACCTGATTTGCTTTACTGCTAGTATTAAGAGAGCACAAAAAGAATAAAATCCTGTTCATTATGTTACTGGATAACCTACAAATTTGCTTTCTTTCATTCCTAAGGGATGTAAAGCTAACATTGCTTCAGTTAACATAAAGAACATTCTAGTAGAATACTGCAGTATTAAGAACACTGAGGCTTACCTGGACAAATTTGTGGCTTGTTCCAAACGCAAAAGCTGATAATAAAACAGAACTAGAAGCTGCATCTACGTAATGTGCAAGTCCACAAAGTCTTCCACAGCTCAGTATGTTAGACTTGAGCAGTTCCCTGTGTACATTCATGAGAGCCTAGAAATACCAGCAGGGGAGCACACACCTGTAATCCCAGCACTCAGGAGGTTAAGGCAGGAAAACAGCTAGTTTGACATCAGCCTGGGCTGCAAAGGGACATTTTGTGACCAAAAAAAATTAAAAAACAAATGAAGGAGGAAAAGTAAAATCTATTCCCAAATTGGGATAAGAATCTTACAAACAGAGCCCTTGTGGCACGTCTGTAATTCTAACTACTAAGGAGTCTGAGATGCAGAGGATTATGGTTTGATGTCAGCTAGGGCAGAAAAGTCCATGAGACACTATCTCCAAAATAATCAGAAAAGAACAGGGTTAGAGGTGTGAGGTAGAGACCAGCTGAGTAAGAAGCCGAGAGAGCTGAGTTCCTGAGTTCCTGAGTTCAAACACCAGCCATCCTCCCTCCGAAGGAACCTCACACACACAAGTCGGAGGAGGCAGCAAGCATCAGCCCCACCTGCTGACACGTGCACACACGCTCATGTGCGAACACGCTACTCAGCAGGAATCAGATTTCACATACGACATTTCTTATCACATTCTTCCCTTTCCAGTCTCCATTCCCTAAGAACCAGGGCTCTGAGGCTTTCCTCAGAAAGCATCCTGTTGGACACAGATTGGACTCCCCTGGTTCATGAACCAAAGCTGGCCTCGTGAAAGCGGTATCTCCTCTGAAGGTAAAGGCCTAAGCTGTGACCAAAGGAGCTCACTGTCAGGAGGCTGAGAAATGAAGATACGGGTTCAGAGCCAGCATGGGAAGACAGATATTCAAAACGCTTTATTTCCAGTTAATAAGCAAAAACCTGGAAGTGAAGGTGTGGCTCAAATGGTAGAGTGCCAGACATAAGCAGAAAAAGTCAAGTGAGAATGAGAGACCCTGAGTTCAAGCCTCGGTACCAGCACACACGCACACACACACGCACACACACGCACGCACACACGCGCACACACATGCACGCACACACTCACGTGCACACACACGCGCACGCACACACGCACGCACACACGTGCACACGCACACGCGCACACATGCACACGTGTGCGCGCACACACACGCACACGCACGCACACGCACGCACGCACACGCACGCACACACGCGCGCACACACGCACGCACGCACACACGCGCACGCACACGCACGCACACACGCACGCACGCACACACGCACGCACACAGGCGCACACACATGCACGCACACACTCACGTGCACACACACGCGCACGCACACACGTGCACGCGCGCACACACACGCACACGTATGCACACACACGCACGCACACGCATGCACACACGCACAGGCACACGCACACGCATGCACACATGCACACACGCACACACACACGCACGCACACACGCGCACGCGCACACGCACACACACACATGCACGCACGCGCGCGCGCGCACACAGAACCCATTGTAAGACAAAGCTTCGATAACTCCTTCTTCCTTGTATCACTCACACACTTTGCCTTCACCTTTCCTTATCCCGTGTGCACTCCCTCCCAGATCAAAATTCATGTGTGTGCCGGGCGCTATGGCTCATGCCTGTAATCCTAGCTGCTTTCAAATTGACTTCAAAACCCAGTCACCCAGCCACAGGAGGAGCATCTACGTAGATTACCAGACACCCAGAGAGGGCTTCTCACACCAGGGCTTCTATAACGGCATCCCTTCAAATGGGATGGCAGAGCAATCCTGAGCTTTGGGTGACACCTACAGGCACATCAGAAGAAAAGTAAAGGGAGGACCTGAGGAGCAAACAGGAACAGAGCTATTAAAAGAGGGAAATCTCATTGCCTTTTTTGAGAGTTCACTTCATAAAAGCTAGTGAGGCTTTGTAACCCATTCCTATGCATCTCCTACTTTGGCCTCAAATGTGTGAATGTCTAGAGACCTATGTATTTTATCATGTCCCTGTGTATGTGTGAGTGTGCATGTGTGTGTGTATGCATAACCATTATTCTTGGAACAAACACTGGTACTCACTAGACACGATGTTGAAAATGAACTGTGTATCTTGTGAGTGGAGACGAGAGGAAAACACTGGGAGAGCACTAGGTAAGGGAGACTCGTTACCTGACTCGTGTAACTATAATCCCTCTTTATATCACCTCTACAATTGCAGCAAAATATTTACAAAAAAGTAATAGAGCTGATATATTGCACTCATAACCTGCTGTGTTAAAAGGCAATTCCTTTGCATAACTACTTAAAGATAATTTTTAAAAAGGATAAAAGTGATTTGAAAAGATCTTTAAATGCCAGAGACATCTTTCAGAATGATAACCACAACACAGACAAGAATGTCTTAGCAAATAATATAGATTGGAGAGATACAGAAGACATAGACATATGTACATACACAGACACACAAGGTCTTGCATTGCTAATATGACTTGTTCCAGTATGGTGGGGTAAGCTCTGATGTAAATCTGACATGAGTTTACCAGGTGCAGTAGGACGCTGTCTCATGTAGACCTACTCATTAAAGGTATGTTATAAAATACGTCATCCATAAGCACTTGTGTGTGTGTGCGTGTGCGTGCGTGTGTGTGTCTTTCTTTAATTTGTAACAAAGCCTTAGAGACAGATGCAAACAGGAAATCCTCCTTGGCAACCCAGACCTCACTGCTATGAGATTTTGGTACATGTAAGAAGGCAACAACAGTTGGCAATGTGAGGGTTTGTTTGTTAACCACACAGTTGCTTTGAGAATAAAATTGATATAAAAGCAAAAAAAAAAAAAAGACGTCACCCGAAGAACAAGTGCCCTCTGATCTGAGCGTGAAGGGAATGTTCACACGCCTCCCCTGCTTCTATCTACACCTCCCTACACACCACGAGTGACACTCCGCTGGGTTCTAAAACTAGCCTAGCATGAACTCATTAACTCCTTTGTTCACGCTAAAAGTAAACCATGCCTTAAACAAATATTCACTCCAAGCTTTATAACCAACTTAATGCCTTCATGAAGGTAGTTCTGGTAGAGTTCAGCTGAGGACAAGTATACTTCATTGTTCAACACAGTCTTCCTCCACTGTGTGTGTGTGTGTGTGTGTGCATGTGTGCACATGTGCGCACCATTCCTGGTGCTTGATCTCAGGGCTGGGGTGCTAGCCTTCAGTTTTTTTTGTGCTCAAGATTAGTGTTCTACCACTTTCAGCCAGAGCTCCACTTCCAGCATTTTTTTTTAAGTAAATGGAGCTAAGAGTCTCACAGGCTTTTCTGCTGGGCTGGCTTCAAACTGTAATGTAATATCAGATCTTAGCCTCCTGAGTAGTTAGGATTATGGGCATGAGCCACCAGTGTCCAGTTCTCCATTATTTTTAAAGGTTATTATTGTATTAATATTACTATTAATTTTATTTTCTGTTGCACAAATCAATGTGGACTGGTCACTTTAGGTAAACTGAATTTGTAAAACAAATGTCAAGTCGATTTGCAGGAAGTATTTCTAAGTAATACATCACTATAATTTTCCAAAACATGTTTTGTATTCTCTCGAGGGTTTTTAAAAACACTTTGATGTAGTTAAATCAGAGTGTGGCTGTACATACACATTCATCGTAGGACACCATTCTTGCAATATGACATTTTAATGTAAAGCTTTCAAAGAAAGTACATATCAGGTGTTGGGATCAAGTTGCAGACCTGGCTTCACGCTCTTCTCTGATCACACAGACTGCTGCTTCTTCTCCAGGCACCTCTCGATGTCGTCCAGCACCTGGAGGGCGGCCTTTGGGATTCGAGTTCCAGGGCCAAATACATTGGAGACCCCGACCTCATACAGAAATTCATAATCCTGCGGGAAGACAGATGAACTCACAGGATGTGGCTAGAACATACTCCTTCAGGAGCACTACCCATCACCTGTGGCCCGTTCCTCAGCCCGCAGGCCAATGAGACCACTGTGAGCTGTGTGGTAGACTCAGCTATTTTCACCACCTGCCAGTGGTTAGGTTAAATTTAGCATTGTGCTATCGCTTCGCATTCGCCATGCTCTTCACTTCCTCCCGGGTGTGTGCACAGGTAGTAAATTGTGACACCCCGAACTCGGCCTCGTACATATGTGTGCTACGTGAAGGCGCAGAGGCAGAGTGCGCGGGTTACAAAGAGTGGAATGACTAGTTTGGAGGAGTCAAGCGGAGCTGGGGAGAAAGCAGAGCACAGATGTCCAATGTCTGCTTCCCCACCCAGCTGCTGGGGTGGCCGGCGACCAGACCCAGGACCCAGTGCTTAGACCCAAGTGCTCTTACATTCACTCACCCAGGCTTGGGCAGCACCTTTGCTAAAAAGCATCCAATCTGCATTCTCAGGTGATCATAACAGACAATAAAGTCTATAGGCATGCTAACATCCTCCAATAATTCCCGTCTATCTCTATTATAGCTTTGTGGTATTCATGCAAAAGTATTATTTTGCCCTGACATTTAATACATCTGATTGCCCCTCTGTCCTTTGAGTTTCTGAGAGCTGAGATTATGGTAGAAGACACTCAGAATGTTTCACTGTCCTTGAGCAGGTGCTGCAGACTGCAAGAGGAAGTCTCAGAAGAATACCCAATAAGACATGTAGTAACAATTGCTTACAGACTGGGGAGAGGCTGGCTGATAGAGGTTATCTTCTTTACTCCTCTTGAGGAACCGTATGTCCCACTTATCCTGACATCTGCTACAATTCTTCCAGCTCAACACTTTTTCCACTTTTCAGTTAAAACAATGAAAACTTGGTGTCATCAGAGACTGGATTGGAAATTGGCCCTTGTGTAGTAACTTCTGTAAAAACCAGAACTCAAGTATGTGGGCAGTGTCCTCCTACCCGATTCACACACTAACTGACACCACTGAGGGTTATTAGCCTTGCTTCTTCTTCTCTAAGAGGAACCACATTGTTAAAGTCCCTCCTCCCACCGCCATTCAGCCTGTAATTTTTCAGAATGAGCCGATTCTACTGGCTGCCGTTAAGGCATCTTTGTCCACAAGCAAGCGCTACTTCAAGTCAAACTAGCTAAAATAATAAATGGGTTTTACAAGACCATGTACTGTAACTGCTATATCTCTGAGGTAGGGGGGAGATGACGTACGGAGAACTTGGACAAGATAGCTGGTTGACAACAAAAGCAAACTTCCTAACGCTCGCTACACAACCAAGAAACAGTTCTCACTGCCTCTAGCTAGGCTGGACATGATCGCTACATGAGCAGCTCTCTGTGAGGTCTTTCCCTTTTCCCCTTGTTCTTTTTCCACTACTGTTTACTGAACATAACAAAGACATCTATCACAAGTTACTGGTTTGCATGGACTTAAGTTTTCTTACAGGTTGTGTAGACTATTATGTTAAATAATATGTCATGGATCAAAATATAGCTCTGGTAAAAAATAACTCTGCTCGGGCTGGGAAGGTGGCTGAATGGAAGAATGCTTGCTTTGCATGCATGAGGCCCCGGGTTCGATTCCTCAGCACCACATACGCAGAAAAAGCTTGAAGTGGCTCTATGGCTCAAGTGGTAGAGCGCTAGCCTTGAGCTGAAGAACTGAGGGACAGCGCCAAGGCCCAGAGTTCAGGAGCCATGACTGACAGCAACAACAAAAAGAATGTGTCAGGGCTGGGAAGGTGGCTCAGTGGTAGAGCGCTTGCCTTGCATGCTTGAGGCCCTGGGTTCGATTCCTCAGCACCACATAAGCAAAAAGAAAAAAGCAAGAAGTGGCGCTGTGGCTCAAGTGGTAGAGCACTAGCCTTGAGCTGAAGAGCTGAGGGACAGTGCCCAAGCCCAGAGTTCAGGCCCCATGACCGGACCCAAAAAAAAAAAAAAAAGAATGTGTCAAAAGTAACTCTGCTCTCGGCAGAATTTACTTAGTAAAATCACAAGGGAATGATTTTCCTCCAAATCTAGTTTTACAACTCAACCTAAGCCATTATTGCTTTGAATACGCACTGCAGTGCTGGGAGGAAGGTACCTGTGGCGGTATGACGCCCCCACACATGACGAGAATATCGGGCCGTCCGAGGGTGGCAAGCTCCTTGATGAGCTCGGGCACAAGGGTCTTGTGGCCCGCAGCCAGTGTGCTCACCCCCACCACGTGCACGTCGGCATCCACAGCCTGCTGGGCCACTTCACGGGGAGTCTGGAAAAAGACAAAGCACAGTTTGCTACTGGCTAGCCATGAGGAAAATCAGTCTTGTGTGGGCATCACTCCGTATTTCATCGCTGTTAAAACTGCAAAAAGCACTGAACTACTGATGCAAACACTGTCCATGCGGTTGTGTGCCTAGCACCAGAATTATACCAAAACGTATTCCCCAAGGAGTCTTCAAGACAAAGAATGCACGGAAGTAGTATCCTTTCCATTACACCTGTCGACTTCATTATCAACTGACACTGAGTGACAACATTGTAAAGCACTATGATACAGCGGCAGTGGAAAAGTTAAAAGTTAAACTCAATGTAGTACAAAAAAGTGAATGAGAAACAATGCTGCCAGTATGGTGAGGAGCAAGAAACTTTAGACTCTGGTCCTTCTACAAATACACCCAATTGGCAGCAGGATGTGGGCTCCAAGGCTTTCGTGAGAGCACTGGAAATAAGGCCGAGGTCACAGCACGCAGTACGTGTGTGACAACGAGAAGGAAGAGCTTCACACCCATTCACAGGATGTGGGGACTTTCACAAAGTTCTCAATTAGTACTCGCGAGAGTCTATCTCCTCTGAGCACTAATGCTTTCTCATACTGCTTTGCCACTGCCTATGTATTTAACTTACTTCACAGAAAAGGCTAAAGTGTACAAGTTCCTCATGGTAAATGTAAAATTTTAGCAAGAACATCACACATCAGGACCACTGTCTAAAGTCCCAAAGAAAAAGCATCCATCTGTTAATTTTTTGTGCCTCTTTGTTCAGGTAGTGGGGACACATGCATGGACATGAATAAACTTCATACCGCACGTTAGCAAGCACCCTGACTCTGTGAGAAACATTAACATGTGAAATCAAACTTCGTAAGAGAAAGCGTCATATTCTTTCATTTTACTTCTGAGGTCTGACCTTGCCTTAGGAGAGGCTTCCACTGTTTCTCATCTGGATTCCAGGGCTTCTTAACTAGACTCCCTGCGCATCTAGCTACAGCTGCTCTCAGCTCTTGTCACACAGTTTTACCAGAAAGTGAATTTTCTGAAGTATAAATTGGACTGTGTTGCCAAACCCACACACAAACCACTGGGATGGAGTGGAAGGCTATCAATCTCAACCCTTTGTGAAGCACACATTCTAACTCTACTCTTACAGTAACCTGAGGACATCATGCCTTCTTACCGCTCTCTAACTGTCCAGCCATCCCTCCTTGCCTGATTTGTTCTAGGCTTCGGAAGTTACAGTTCAAAGGTTCCTATGATACCTGAAAGAACCAAAGTCGCTCCTTGTCCATGTTATAGTTACAGTAACAATCATACTATGTTGTGATTACTAGTAAGATAGTCTGTTAGGAGGCCGGTACCTCCTTGGGGACAAAACCTCATCTTACTCACATCTGGCATAGAACTGCACACTTGTAGCAGATAAAGCTTAGAGTATAGAATTTATTCAAATGTATTTTCAGCCAAGGATGTATTTTGTAGAGTATACTATCACTCTGTGAACAACTTCCATTCCCTTGGGCAATAAAAAAAATTAATGCTTGTCTGTGTCCAATATTCTGTAACTAAAATACTGTGTCAAAGTGAGCAAAGACCCTTCTTATGGGTTAGGTTTACTCTGCAATTTAACTTCCTTTCCAAACACTTCTTACTAATGCCAGGTGAACACTCCCATAAACCATGCGTCACTCTCAGAATAAAGTATTTGAAAGTAAAACTCCAGTTTCTAAAGCCTAGTAAAAATTATACTTCTGAGCTGGGTATTTACTATTACGAAGTCTGAGTCTACATTCATTGTACTTTTATTTCTCTCATAATTACTTCTAACACATGCACTGAAAAGCAGAATGTATTGCACATGTGCTTTAATAACTTGTAAGCATCATCCTGGCATCGTTTTTTCTACTTTATCCAGATGTGAGTTGTGGTATCCCCCGAGACTTCTCCCAGCAATTGTTAGTACCTGAAAAAGAGGGCCGATGTCCACGTCAAAACCAAGATCAGCAAACCCTGTCGCAATGACTTTGGCCCCTCTGTCATGGCCATCTTGACCCATTTTTGCCACAAGAAGACGAGGTCTGCGACCCTCTCGTTCCATGAATTTATTCACTCTAAGAAACATTTTAAAAAGACAACCATTAAACTGGGTGAACTGAACTCTCTCCCATTTGGAAGCCAATTTGGGAGATGGCACAACTCTGAGCTGAGCACACTGAGAGCATCAGTAAAGCAAGATGAAAGAAAAATGATCATTTCTTTTTGAGCGACATACAATATGCAAACTTACTTAAGTATAAAGTTACAAGTGCTTTCCAGTCCTTTATATCAAGATGTGACTGTCCTCACCCTGTGTGCCCTCCAAAGTGTGAACACACACCCATAACAACTACAGTGTGGATTCTTACAATGACACATACTCAAAACACTTTCCTGCTTTCAAGGACAAACTGAAACAAAACATGAGAAAGCACTACTTCAGTTTTTGCTTAAAGAAAAGAACACGTTTCTTTTCACCTTGTCTGCTTTAATATATATGTATATATACATGTATGTATTACATAATATATACATCTATATGCATATGTATATTACATACATATGTATTAACTCTAAAGTTTTAGAAGGAAGCTTATTACAAAGGTTGAAAAAAATCAACTTCTAGAATTGGGTTTGAATGGTTCATGTCTATAATCCTAGCTACTTGGAAGATGAAATCTGGAGGATTGTCATCCAAAACCAGCCTTGGTGGAAAAGTATGAGAAATCTCATCTCCAAAATAACTAGCAAAATGTTGGATTAGAAACATGCCTCAAGAGGTAGAGTGCCAGTCAAGCAAGCAATCGGAGCAAGCTTGAAACTCTAGTTTAAGCCCTGATAGTAGCTTTTAAAAAGTCTGGCTATCTATCTATCTCTCTCTCTATGGATCGATCTAATCTTCACCAAACTTACAATATGTAGTACTGTCACAAGATAAGATGGAAATATAGAATAATTGATGATATCTTTCAGATGTTAAAAACTAGCTTCTTTTTCTAGTTTTAAAAATTCTTACTGTTGAATGGTAACCCCTTTGTATAACTACTGAAGGATAATAAAATAATTTTAAACAGAAAGAAATCTCACCTCTTAATAGTAGATGAAATCTCCTTACTTTCTCCAAATTCCTGGCGATATGCTCCACTTACCATACGGTCACTAGCTTTATGTTCACCAAATACCTTTTTCATAGCATCTGTGATTTCTCCAACTGTACACCTAAAATATTACATGGGAATTCTGGTGAGAGCATTATTTGCAAAGATACTTATTTACCTTAGTAGTCAATATAATTAGAAATATTTCATTACTTAAGTAAAATGGGCCGTCATAAACTTAAAGAACAAATGCTTAACTATATAGAAAAGCAAAAGTGAGTCTGGATACCTTTATACACTGTCATCTATTTTCAGTATCTGCCAACCAAAAATAAAACCTAACAATTACAAATAGACAAGTATCTGAAGGCTAATACAAATGAAGGCTAATACAAATACTGAACTTGCTAAGACCAGAAGAAAACCAAATAAAGCAGGCTAAGATGGCGGCAAGAGCAAAGAGACTGGGAATACATTTGAAAAAAGTCCTCTTGATGTCCACCCCTTATCCCTTTGTCCTTTCCTAATGGCCCCTCGGCTACTTTTGACTTTAGAAAGCCTCTCTGGCTTTCTCAACAAGGGAAAAGGACTTGGGGGTGTGATATTTGTTGTTCATGGTTAGAATAATTCAGAAGAGATGACATAAGGCATTCTTGTCAATTCTCAGATAAGCGTTGCCACTCCCTTATCAAAGGCTATTTATATCAAAATAGTACCTATAACCTTGATGATATGCTTGAGTACGTCAAGTTTCAACCTAACATCAGTAAAATGTATTTATTATAATAGCATCAAATGTGCTGCCACAGTGAAATGTGCAACGCACATCTATGAATGTTTTAAATATTCAGATATTTGAGAAACAGGAACTGAATTTATTATAGTTTCCTTTCCACTCTTCAGGGTCACGTGGTTTAGAGGATCAGCCTTTCATCTCAGTAGACTCTGAAAAGTGGAGTATTTAGAAATACTACAGTCTGAATATGCAGTATTTATACACTAATTCCAAATACGCGGTATTTAAAAATCTCCAAACGTCCATCTCCTCACCTTGCACGAGTCGCATCCACAGCAAGAGCCAAAATATTCCCATCGCCACTGGCAGCACACTGGGTGAGCGCCTCAAGACACCGCTGAGCCAGAGCTTGGTCCCTGCTGGCTTTGATCTTATGGGAAGAGTCAAGGAAAGGGACAGTTTGTGTGAAAGAGGAGTAAACAAGCGATCAGGAGACTAACACACATGTCAGCCCTGACATATGTTGTTCTGAGTTCTTCCATAATCTACTAAACTGCAAAAAAAGAGGGAATAAATGAAGAAACTAGTATGTAGAACTTCATTCACTAAGCATTTCCAAGAGCAATTTAACCCTGTATAACCTTACAAATCAAACACCAGCAGGACAATAACTACTACTGGTGTTTCAATTTGATTTTTAGCCTTTTCTTTAAAAATCTCAAGATGCTGAAAACCATTAGATTGCTTACAGAAGACTACAGAAGAACTAAGCAAGCATCTAGAAAAAAATGAAATAATGTGCAATGTTAGAGAACCTAACAAAGGATGACGTACATAAAAGTATGCAGTAAGTACCAACAATTATTCCTATAGGGTCACTGTTGAATTTCTCTTTCTTGCCCCAAATAAGGCATCATTTATGTCAAGTGTAATCAGTTGGATTGAATGTGTACAGTTAAAAAGTACTTACAATGTATGACGGAGGAGAAAAAGAATTTTCCAAACATAATAAAAACAGGTTTTTGTGGTCAAAGATAACAGAATATAATAGGCTAACTAAGGCTTGTTGAAAAAAATGACAAAATGTGATAGAAGAATCACTATTCCTTAATGAGAATGAAAGTGGAAATAACATGACACATCTGTCATTAACTCTAATTTAAGAAACAGATGATGACAGTAATGCATTCAATCTAATGGGACAAAGTCTATTAGAATTTTATGCAGCATTTCAACTGAGGAAGAAAAGTCTTATCTTGGATCTGTTGATAAAGTGGGAAAGAAAGTACATCAAGAAGCCTTAAATTCAAATACTGACTCTACAGTTCCTTTTGTTTTCATTTTGAGTGATGTAAATGGTCATCTGAGCATTAGTTCTCATCAGGTAAACTGTGAGAGGCCTTGTGATTACATCATGGGTTTTTTGTTTTGTTTTTTGTTGGTCATGGGGCTTGAACCCTGGGCCTGGATACTGTCCCCTCAGCTCTTCAGCAAAAGTCTAGTGGTCTACCACTTGAGCCACAGTACTGCTTCTGGTTTGCTGGTGGTTAATTAGAGATAAGAGTCTCATGGACTTTCCTGCCAGGGCTGGCTTTGAACTGCAATCCTCAGATCTTGCTCAGCCTCCTGAGTAGCTAGGACTACAGGTGTGAGCCACTGGTGCCCAGCTACATTGTGGTTTTGAACACTAATATGAGCTTCACAAAGGTAGATACTATGGTTTAAATCACATAAGGTGTGGCTGGCTCTTGGATGTTTGGTTATTTATTATAAGCATGTTTCTCAATTTCTTAATTTTAAATACTGAGAAATAATACTCACCTCATGTGGCTGTTGTAAAGATTTAGAAGGACAATGTAAACTTAGTGCCTACAACACAGGAGATTCTTATAAAGTAATAGTTAATACCTTTGTAAGTTTTTCAATCTGCTTCTTACGCACTGAAGAATTATCAATTGCCAAAACTTCTACAGTTTCTTCCTTTTCCAGCTGGTACTTATTTACTCCAACAATTACTTCAGAACCTGTTAATTTTCCCAAAGGGAAATCATATGTAGATCCTATGATTATCATAGATTTTCCTTAACAGTTTAATATGATTAAATACTATTCTTAACTTTCATGAACACCTCAGTTATAGATCAGCTGGGATGAAAGAAACAACAGTTACATATTGGAATCTCTATAGGGGTGGACTTTTACTGTTTCCCATGCTACAAGCTTGCCTAAAGTCTCTGCTAAGCTTTCTCTGAGAACAAGCAGAACAGGTGCCATATAAGATTTAGATGGTAGAGAAGGAACTGACAATAGCTTTTCTCAGATCTTGTATTCTTTTATAGCCAATCACTTTTAAACAGAAAACAAATTACCTAAGCAATCAAGCTATTAGACTCTTATTCTTATCTAAAAACAACCCAGGACCCCTTTCCCACTGATATTCCTCTTCCTTCTTCTACCATACTTAATTTGATCTGTAATTATTTTGTTTTCTTGTTTATTTTCCCTCCTTCACTAGACTCTGAAGTTTTAGGGGTACAGGCTTACATCATTCCTGTTCACACTTGCATGCCCAGAATAGTAAACGTCTCAAATATAACTTACTAAAATAATATTCACTGATTGAATATACTCATTAGAGCACGAGCACCATCCAGTGCCACTGGGAATGTCCACCTGCATATGTGTGTGTGAAGAGGATACGTCCACATACATATGTACATATGCTTGCCTGTGCTCATTCATGCATGCAAAAATGTGCACATATGGATACAGATATACGAAGATTTCAGCAAAACTCCATTTTTCCATTCTTTTCGTTGTATTGTTTTTTACTCTTTTAACTTAGTGTCCATTAGTCATAGATGTTATCTTCAGACAGGAACGAACACTTCTTTTGGAATACTGATTTCATATCTAACTTCTGACTTGCTCTTACCAGAGTCTATCCGTGCCTGTCTTCGGGCAGCACACTCTTCAATTCTAAGCTTAGGGATTCCCTCTGCCACAGCTTTAGCCATTCCACCAACTTCTTCAATTTCCTTTATGAGCTAAAAAGAAAAACATATCAATAAAGCTGAAAAATAATATGAAAAAGTCAAATGCCAATTAGTTCTAAATGCTATATAAGTATTAATAGTATAAATAAAATTACAAATAGAATGATATCAAATTTCTAATAATGTTAATGAAATTGGTATAGTGAATACAACTGCACTGGTAGGAAGAGGCAAAGTAGAGGTATGAATCCACCAAAACTCTAAACTGTCACATGGGGTTGGCAGACAAGAGTACACATGAGTGACTTTAAATTATGTAGATGAAAAAGAAAGAAAAATATAGCTTATTCCAAGAAATAAAAAAAAGCCCTTATTTGCATAAGCTTTGTAATACTAGTTGGCTTTTCAACTCTTTGAACAAAATAACTTCACAGAAATACAATTTGTATGTAACAGATATGAGCACTGAAGCCTACTCAAATCTAAATCTTTTTTCCTAAAACATTTTACAAACTTTGCTATGTCTAAACTGATTAGACTTATACATCAGTGATTTATACATCCTCTTTAGGCCTACTGACCTTTATGGCTCTCTCCATCTTACAAGTGAGGTTGTAAAGAGGGACACTGACCTGCAAAGCAGCGTCGTAAACATCATTCGTGAGCGACTCCATCATATATGACCCTCCCCAAGGATCAGCCACTTTGGGGATCCCAGACTCCTCTTGGATGATTATCTGTGTGTTCCTCGCGATTCTAGCACTTTTCACAGTTGGCAAACCCAGAGCTTCATCAAAAGAATTTGTGTGCAAAGACTGAGTTCCTCCAAACACAGCTGCCATTGCTTCTATTGCAGTCCGGATAATGTTATTATAAGGATCCTAAAATGTTTAGTTAAATAAGCAGGGATTACAGATAACTTAGCACAGGTACTAAGCTTCAAATTATGAAATAAACTCAAGCTGATGACTAAGCAGGATTAAGAGGAATAACTAGGAGCCAGCCAAACACAGTGGCAAATGTCTGTAGTCCCAGTGCTAGGAGGCTGAGGGAAGAGGTGATCCAGGTTTGAGGACATCTGGGCTACACAGAAAATTACATGTGCACTTGGCCTATGGAAGGAGATCTTCTGTAAAGGAAAACAAAACAAAACCGAAGAACCAAAGGGTACCAAACGGGCACTCAGTGAACAATTAATGGGACAGATGGAAATTAGAGGTTATACCTCACCATATTCCTAATTGATTGGAAAATGTCTTCTGATTTTTTTTTCAGCTTCCTTAGCTGTAAAACTAAGTGCATTAAGATGTGAAAAGATTAAAGTTCCTTCCAACCTCAAAATCCTACTTCATTCATGAAGGACTAAAGTGCATTATGTGTACAGCCTACTCATTTTTATTCACTTTGAAATGTAGAAGAGCATGTAGCTTCATACTTATAAATCATTAACCTACTCGTATAATACATTATACGTATAATACATTCGTATAATACATTATACGAGTAGATATAATTTAAGTTAGTTTTATGCAAGAATTATACTTTTAAAATTATATAAGAGAAAATTAATTGAAATTTTGGTTCTTGCTTATCATCAACTTTTTTTATGTTTTAAAAAGTAAAAAAATCTATTTACCATGGAAATCATTTATGATGTAAATGATTTTATACTGTGAACCACTAGATGGCACCAACTTCATACACGCAACAAGTGTGACAGACAAGTATGCACTATGCTTCTGTATATTTATGATTTTTAAATAATAGGTTGGTTGCTAAACTGCTCCCTGACCATGCCATGTTGCTTAGAAGAAGACACTTATTTTTCTCATTAATATTCTCTTTTAAATTACATAAATATACCTGCTCAGTAAGTGACCATCCTGAGGTCTGGCAATGAGCTCTTAGAAGAAGAGATTTAGAGTTCTTGGGCTTGAACATTTGCTCTATTAAGTGAGCCCACAGTCTTCTCCCAGCTCTCATCTTTGCTATTTCCATGTAAAAGTTCATCCCAATTCCCCAGAAGAAAGACAACCTAAAATAGCAACATGAAGTCCAGAATTTGTTCAGTTGTAAAAATACAGACAAGACAATTAACTATGTGTATCACAGATTAAGGAAAAAAAATCAATGTCCAGATTTTAAAATAATCAACTAAATTTGAATTAAAAGCAAGGCATATATATTTAAGTTACTGTAAACCTACAATGAGAAAGTATATTTCCATGTTTGCAAGAGAAATAGCTGTGATTGACTGTTCTAGTAAGCATGTTCATTTTGCAATTGATTTTCTCTAGACAGACTCTCTTCTTGTGTAAAGAATGTTTCATTTTCAAAAATAAAAATATTTTAATAACACCCACCATGGAAGGTGAGGGTTGCCTATGAAAGTGTGGTATACTACTCTGCCAGTAATCCCACAACCAAGAGAAAGAAATAAGAAGACAGGTTTGAAACTAGCCTGGGGCCAGAGTCAATGAGCCCTCATCTCAAAAAAGCAAGCTTCAGTATGGAGCTTCACACCTATAATCCAAGCTGGATAGAGGCCAAGCCCAGGAAAAAAACTTCCATACTCTATCTGAAAAATAAGCTCAGCAGAGAGCCCTAGTTTTGTGGCTCAAATGGTTGAGTGCTTGTCTGGCAAGCACAATGCCCCATAGTCAAATGCCAGTATAGCCAAAAGGAAAAAAAATAAAAGAAAATGAAAAGGCAAGAAAAGGGTTCAATATAGACAGAAGACATTTTGACCTTGAAGATGACATTAAAGGTCTTAGTAATACACAGGAGTCCTAGGACTCCTAGGACTTTGAAGCCAGTCATTTGTAACTGTGCATAACCTGGCTTCCAGAGGCAGCCTTGTCCTTGGGCTCTCTGAAGGCAGAGGTAGGTCTCACTATATACTTACTAACAGCATGTACAAGCCTGCTTGGCCCAGGGCAAGCAAGGAACTGCTGAGTTGATTGAGCTCTGGCTTGAAATTTTTTACCCTTAAGTACTTCATAATCTTCATACCCCTTTCTTAACAATCTGTTTGGAAACAAAATGGCTTCTATAGCACTGTATTCCATGTACACTATATCAGAGAGAAGATATCTATGTTTTCAAAAGAAAAAAAATCTATGAATGTCTCTGAGCCTTACATTCATATTTCAATGTATAAAATGTGCACGTTGTGTTCTCTAAGTAGCTGGAGACACAATAAAACCATCAAAATCTAACATGACATTTATACGGACAAGTTCACATTACCAGTGTGTCTAGCTGCTCCTGTGCTTCTTCTGAATATGTACTCACCTTGGTGCAAACTGATCGATTGTGAGGCCAGCTTGCAGTCCAGTTCTACAGTACTCTAAGCCATCTGCCAGCGTATAGGCCAGCTCTAGGATGGCATCTGCCCCTGCTTCCTGCATATGGTAGCCACTAATTGAAATTGAATTAAATTTGGGCATGTGCTAAAAATAAAAGAAAAAACAGTGAATAAAAATATTAAAGGGTTCTATTAAACCCATTTCTAAAAGCAAGTTCAACCCAAATTAGACTTTCCAATTAACTCACTCCATGATTGGTGGATCCATGAACTATTAAAACTATGTAGTTTTCCAGTGGGGGGAAAAATTGTATCAACCACCTTTGAGGACTAACTGAAGACATCTTTCTTTTGAAAACAGTACTCTCAACTTACAAGAATTCATTATAACTTTGCCTTAATCTAGAGATGCATAAATCTAATACAAGGAATAAATAATATTTTAAAAACACTTGACAGAGAATTTCTCCTTGCTACTAAATTATGGTCTAATGTTAAGATGCTGCAAAAGGGGGCATTGCTAAGCAAGAAGAAAACTGTGAATAATGGAGACAAACGGGTATGAACTGCTCAAAGGAAAATGAAGGAGGAAGAGGAGAGTGTGTGTCTGTTGGGGGACTCCTGCTTCTGTTTAGGAACACAGTAAGATTCTCCTTCTCATACTGCTTTGATAAGGAAAGATATGCCCAATTCAGAGTGAAAGCAACCTTAGTGAGAATATGGACGTAAGGGGTATCTCCTAATTCAGTTTTTAGAAGAAATAAAACAGATGTCTTCATCTCAATGTCTAAAGTGCCTACATCTGAATTATGGAGGAAAATAAAGAAGTAAAAATTGTGAATTTCCTTGATATTTAGCAATTATCAAGAATTAAACAACAAAGAAAATACAACAAATGTATACTGTCCAGATAATGAAGATCATAAAATTACCATACTAAAGACAAAACCTAAATATTAACAATATACTACCCAGACTTTATACTAGAATGATTACCCAAATTCAATTACAAAACTCAAGGTAAATTACAATGTATACCTTTGCTGTATACTGGAAGATGTCAGCAATAATTTTCATGGATGGTTCTGGAGGAAAAATATAAGTATTTCTGACCATAAACTCTTTTAATATATCGTTTTGGATTGTGCCAGTAAGTTTCTCTTTAGGTACACCTTGTTCTTCTCCAGTTACTATAAAAGTTGCAAGAACTGGGATCACTGCTCCATTCATAGTCATGGAAACTGACATTCTTTCTAGAGGAATTCCATCAAAAAGGATTTTTGTATCTTCTACAGTGTCAATAGCAACTCCAGCCATTCCAACATCACCACGAACCCGAGGATTGTCTGAATCGTAACCACGATGTGTTGCCAGATCAAAGGCAACTGATAACCCCTGCTGACCAGCTAAATATATAAAGAAAAATGACATCAAGTAAACAGCATCAAATTAAACTGATTTCACTACTAAAAGCATCGGCTCATTGCATCATAGTATATTTTTATAATATTTCATGCTCAGTTATATGAAAACAAATTTAAATACAGGTAATTAATTTCTTTAGATTCAGTTCTTCCCAAGGTGCAAGTGTACAAATTGAGAACTGTAGCAATGAAAACGAATAGAAAGAACACAACACCTCACTTTCTCATGTCTGTCTGTGGATTTATTGTATAGGTTCAAGCACCAAATCATTATGGCTTTGTAATCTAAAAGTTTTTTGACAATATTTCAAAACTTCATGGAATGATCTGCCTGCTCACAAACTTACAATAATATTGTGCATTTGTGTGTTTATTTACTTTTGTTCTTTAACATCATCTTAATAGGTCATTCTGACTATTCAAATATTCTGGGACACAGAATTGTGAATACCACCCCTCAATTGTTTTCATGGTGCTCAGGGCAAACTCAGGACCTAGAGCATGGGAGGCAAGCACTCTACCACTGAGCAATCCCAGTTCTTATCCAAACTTTTTGAAATAAGCAATAATCTACACTAAGTAGAAGTTCAGTCCTACACAGGCAGTTCAAACTTACAAATCTTCAAATTTAGTGATCAAACGATATGACTGTACTATATATAATAAGATATTTACTCTTTAGCAAATATAATTTCCAGAGAACTGAATGCTAGATTGCACTGTACATATCAGAACCACTTTACCACGTATTACTTTCTTTGGGCACCATTTAAACCAACTTCTCCAGTTTCTACCTCAATAATACTAATTAGAATCTTTTCAAAACAAAGGCAAAGTCCGTGTATTTTTTCTTCACCTAATTCCTCTTGTATGATGTAAAGTGTGATTTTTCTATCAAGAATTTTACACTGTTTTTCTCACTCATCTTTTTGAGTGTAGAAGCTGAAAATCTTTTTTTTTAACAGTATAATTAACTATAAAGTAATAAAGTTAGTGTCATCTGTACCAAGATTAACCAGCCTCCCCTTAGAAAGTCAAGATCATGAGGTGCAGGTCTTTGTCGTGAGGAATTACACCTGTCCCTCAAGCCCTACCCTTGATGTTGTCCTTATAGAACTTATTGCTCTCCTCCACAGTGCTGAAGCCTGCATACTGCCGGATGGTCCACGGCCTGTTGGTGTACATAGTGGGATACGGTCCACGTGTGAATGGCTTCACTCCGGGAAATTCCTCAGGTAAGTCCTTCGTGTCTGCCCTGGAATACAAGGGCTTGATGGCAATCCCCTCTGGGGTTTGCCATATTAGGTCATTGGGATTTTTGCCTTTTAGCTGCTTTTTTGCCAGGGCAGCCCATTCTGGGTGAAGGGGTTGTTTCTGGTGTAGAAGCCGCTGCCATGTGAACGTGGGGCCTGGTGATGGATTGAGGAACTTCAGGTACTTAGGTGAAAGTATTAGGTGATTCTTGGCCTTTAACATGGTGGAACATGGAAATACACCAAAGGGTCCGAAACTGACCTAGAAAAAGAAACACAGTTCATAAACCTTTAGAGAGAGAAGAGCCACAGCACCAACACAGGGATTTTGCTAGTTAGCTGAAGTAAAGAGTCTCACTGACTTTTCTACCCTGGCTGGCTTCAAGTGGTGATCCTCAGAACTCAGCTTCTGGAATAGCTAGGATTCCAGGCATAGGCCCAGGTGACTCAGGCCTGTAATCCTAGCTACTCAGGAGGCTGAGATCTATGATGGCTGTTACAATCCAACATGGACAAGTCCAGGAGACTCTTTTCTCCAATTAACTACTAAGAAAAGCCAGAAGTGGAGCTGTAGTTCAAGGGTTAGACTGCTAGCCTTGACCCTAGGACAGCGCCTAGGCCCTGAGTTCAAGCCCCAGGAAGAAGCCCCTGAAAGGAACTTACACAAACATATTCTGAACCAAACAGCTTTCAAGTTTGATTGTTCACGTACTGTTCAAGATTAACTCTCTGAAAAGTCATCACCTCTAGTATTTGACCAGCAAGGGGCATGCAAACGAATAATAATCTCTGTTGGTCAATAAATACCAGGAAGTGGAAACTTGTTGGGGGAGGGGGGAGGGGAAGGCACGAATGGAGGGCGAAAGAGAGCAAATGCAGTTATTCCATGTACATCATGTAAACCCCGAACTCTGCAACTTGATGGTGGGGTTGAAGGCGGCGGCGGGGGATGAAATTGTAACCTCTCTGTACAGCTACTCCTTGTTTTTTGTTTTGTTTTTGATTTTTTAAATCATTGTTGGGCGAAAACCACCAAGTGATTTTGATTTCCCGCCCACACAGAATCCAGGGCTTCCAGCTTTGGGAACTCAGTGTCTTCCAGAACAAAGCTGAGGACACGTTGGCAGTTTCCCATCTACGGCGGTTTAGACCCGTCCCGTCCCTCCAGTCCTCTCGCTCCCCACCCCACGCTTGCTTCCTCCCACGGGCTAGCTCAACATCCCTGCATCCCTGACAACCCGGGGCTTGGGGGGAGCCTAGAAGGAACCGCGGGCCCGGCACGGGGGGGGGGGGGTAGGGGGGGGAGGCCGCGGGTGGGTACGGGGGGGGGAGGCCGCGGGCGGGCACGGGGGGGGGGAGGCCGCGGGCGGGCACGGGGGGGGGGAGAGGCCGCGGGCGGGCACGGGGGGGGGGAGAGGCCGCGGGCGGGCACGGGGGGGGGAGGGCGCGGGCGGGCACGGGGGGGGGGAGGGCGCGGGCGGGCACGGGGGGGGGAGGGCGCGGGCGGGCACGGGGGGAGAGGCCGCGGGCGGGCACGGGGGGGGGGAGGGCGCGGTCGGGCACGGGGCGGGGGGAGAGGCCGCGGGCGGGCACGGGGGGGGGAGGCCGTCACGTCCCTGCCCACGGGACCCTGGGCGAGCCTGGGGACCCCGAGGTGTCAGGGACACCCCGGCTGCAGGGCCCCCCGAACGGCAGGAATCCCGAGGAAAGTACGAAGTCTGTGGCGCCGGGGAGGGCAGGGGACTGCGGAGGCCGCGGGACGGAAGGAAAGGACCGGGCGCGGAGGAAGGGACGAGCCAGACTCGGCGACAGGCGGGGTCTGCGCGCTCGACGCGCCCCGGGGCGCAGTCGCACTCACCGGCCGGCCCGCGGGCCTCGGCGGCGGGCGGAGCGGACTGGAGACCCCGCGGCCCACCGACCGCGGAACTCCCGCAACTGAGCAAAGCCCTCACGCCACAGACCAATCAGGGGGCGTAGGCCGGCCCCGCCCTCCGCGCAGCCAATCGCATCGCGGGCTCGCCGTCTCGCGGGCTCGCCTCCTCCGACGAGCGTTTCCGCTTCCGTCGCAGCTGCTTCCGGGTTTGTGTTCGTGTGGGCCGTTAGCGCCTGGCTCGGAAGACGGTTGGGCGGCGAAGGCTCGGCGCGGGGAGGTGAGGGGCCGAGCTGGGGCCGAGCTGGGGCGAGGGCGTCCGTGGCGAACTGAGTCTGGAAATGTCTGGTGTCTGTCCCGCCAAGGGGACGCCCCCGCGGCACAGGTGTCCCCGCCTCGCGCCTGAGCCGCGCGGGCAGCGGCTGGGGACGAAGGGACGGCGGCCTCGGGGCCGTGCGCACACCCGTGTCCACGCGGAGGGCGGGGGGCCGTGCGCACACCCGTGTCCACGCGGAGGGCGGGGGGCGTGCGCACACCCGTGTCCACGCGGAGGGCGGGGGGCCGTGCGCACACCCGTGTCCACGCGGAGGGCGGGGGACCGTGCGCACACCCTTGTCCACGCGGAGGGCGGGGGGGAGTGCGCACACCCGTGTCCACGCGGAGGGCGGGGGGGGGGCGTGCGGGGGGGCCGTGCGCACACCCGTGTCCACGCGGAGGGCGGGGGGCGTGCGCACACCCGTGTCCACGCGGAGGGCGGGGGGCCGTGCGCACACCTGTGTCCACGCGGAGGGCGGGGGGGCGTGCGCACACCCGTGTCCACGCGGAGGGCGGGGGGCCGTGCGCACACCTGTGTCCACGCGGAGGGCGGGGGGGGCGTGCGCACACCTGTCCACGCGCACGGTGGGGGGGGCCGTGCGCACACCCGTGTCCACACGGATAGCAGCCTCGGGGCCGTGCGCACACCTGTGCCCACACGGATAGCAGCCTCGGGGCCGTGCTCACACCAGTGTCCACGCGCACAGCGGCCTCGGGGCCGTGCGCACACCTGTGTCCACGCGCACGGCGGCGGGCGTGCGTGCGCACACCTGTGTCCACGCGCACGGCGGGGGGGGGTGTTGCGTGCGCACACCCCTGTCCACGAGCACGGCGGGGGGGTGGTGCGTGCGCACACCTGTGTCCACGCGCACGGCGGCGGGAGGGCTGGCTGCGCACCTGTGTCCACGCGGAGGGCGTGCGCACCTGTGTCCACGCGGAGGGCGTGCGCACCTGTGTCCACGCGCACGGCGGCGGGGGGGGGGGGCGCGGGCTGCGCACCTGTGTCCACGCGCACGGCGGCGGGAGGGCGGGCTGCGCACCTGTGTCCACGCGGAGGGCGTGCGCATCTGTGTCCACGCGGAGGGCGTGCGCACCTGTGTCCACGCGGAGGGCGGCCTCGGGGCCGTGCGCACACCCATGTCCACGCAGAGGTGGGGACACAGGTGTGGGACTCTGGCCCCGCCCCCTCGCCTCGCCCCTCCCCTTCCCGCACACCCACAGCGCCTCCTTCTCGCAGCTGTCACCTGCTGTCACCCCCTGGGCTTCCTCCGCTAATTCCCTTCCTCCGGGTTCCTGTTGGAGGTGTGGCCCGAGAGGAGGAAGCCCAGTTAGGGGAAGAAGTAGGCAGATGGTTTACCCCTGCAGCCCTCTCCGCTCCTGCTGGCCCCCTCGCCTGCGTGTGATCTGGTGACGGGCGTGACTCGGCCAGGTCCGCCCTCCCACGAAGGTCCACAAGGGAAGTCTCTCACATGCCTGGTTTGGGGTGGGGAGCTAGTGAGGCAATCAGACCTTTTAGGAGCTGAATAAACTGAATAATGGCAAACCCATTACTTGCAATAGGATTCTATATACTAACTTGTGATACTTTCCTATTTCTGTCTTAGATTTAAACATGAAGGTAATCTTAGTGTGGGGGGGAGTATAAAGTAAGAGATGCAAAAATATCTTTTTTGTGTTCTAGGTTTTTTAGAATTATACAAGGAATTGCTGTTTAACAAAGCACCTCCCAGCCTACCTTCCCCTCCTTAATTGTGTAGAGATCCTTTTTTTTCCAAAGGCATCTTTAAATCATACATATAGAAGCTATTTAATAAAATTGAATTCAGTATTATTAAGTGTGTAAGCTGTTTTAAAATTTTGTTTCAGTGTCTTAAAAATATGCAGTACTTTCCCCAAGCTTTTAAAGAAAATTTAGAACAATAATAGGTAGCCTTTTAAAAAGGAGTTGTGCAAACTTTTATAATACTTGTCCTTTCCTCTTTACAGATTTTTTTTATACATTGTTAAAATTTGTACTACTCATATCCAAGATGTCTGGTGAAACAAATGCTTCTAAGAAGAAGTCTACTCAGTTAAAAAGAAATTCTGCTCGGTTAAAAAGAAATTCAGAAACGAAAGTTGATGAGGAAGTAGCCTCAAAGAAAAAGGTAATGAAAATCTCAGGTCTGTCATGGCACACCCTGATTACAATTTATCTTCATTAAAGAGAAATAAGTAGAGACTGAGAGTCAGTTTTGTTACAAAATATAATAATTGATACTGCAATTTGGGAACTTTTGTAACATAATTTGTAAATTTCTCAGATTAAAATTGTTTACCTCTATTTCCAAAGCTTTCACCACGGAATTTTAGGGGGAGAAAGAGATTCAGGGAATTGCTAGGGTTTAAATGAAAAGGGTAGGAATAAGGGTACAACATCCTATGAAGACAGAATTAATCAGAGTACATAACACTATTTCACAAAGTGAGCAGTGATTGATTCAAAACATTCTTCCACACTGAGCAAAAATATCACCATTATTCAAGAGTCACTTTAATATGGTGTTTGGCCTGTAATAAGTGTACACTGTTTTAAATACATAGGACTAGTGTACTATAGAATGGTACTTTTATCACTCCTAATTTATGTGTGTTTTTCTCTCCAGGGTAGAAGAAGCAAAGCAAAAAGAAATAAAACTAATCCAAAGCATCTATTGCCTGAAGGTAATTGTTTCCTATTCTTTAATGTGTGTCTTTCTAAAACTACTTATAATCATGAACATAGTTCAGTATCTTGCTTATTAATTTGGTGAATGACAAAGAGTAATAAACGGTCACATACGTATTTTTGAGAAAACAGTTACTTTTGAAAGCTAAAATTTTACTTTTAGCAAATACTGTAGAGGCTCATGTCAGCAAAGTTGCTAAGAACTTGAGAAAATTGAAAGTATTCCACAGTCTATCTTATTACTAATTTATTACTAAAAGGGAATTTATTTACACATATGCTTTCTGTTTGTCACTAATTACTAGTTAAATAATTACCATTGGTTAAATAGTAATTTAATATTAGTAATTAGTATGGAATAACCTTTTTTTTTTTTTTTTTATGAACATCACTTCATGGACAGATTCCCTGCTTCTCATCTGATACCAGGTTCCAGTTTATACTCCATGGAACCCAGTACTTTCTTTTCTTGTGTAATGCTCTGCACACCTGTTATTTGTTTAATGTCTCTTTCCTCCAAAAATTTGTCAAAAGTGTATGTTCTTAGTCCCTTGTAAGTAGGACAGTGGAAACAACATAACTGACATTGTATGTCTAGTTTTGGTTTAAGCCCTCTCTTGCGTTCCAGTTACCACCCAATATTTGGTAAATAGTTACCTAGTCTCCCCACTAAAACTCCTAACAGAATTCAAGTCAATTCTGAAAAGCAAACTTTTAATAACTGTAGCTTAATCTCCATTTAAGTTAATTTGTTTGTGGTTTGTATTACAGTATTGTTTAATAATATTTCAGTTAACTTAAAAGTGAGCCTCAAGTTTATCTTTGACATCTGGCCTGTTGTAGCTATATGATCTGTGAGTTAAACAGTTTAACAACTATATAAAATTCTGTTTTTATAGTGCCATTAACTTTTTAGAGTAAAAAAAAATCACTTCTTTAAAGTAAAAGAATGCAAACTTTTGGACTGATCTCTCTCTTCATCAATTACAACAGGGCAAGTGAAATGTACTCAGCTAAAACAGATCAAAATAGCATCCAAAAAGAGAAAATCCTGGCAACCTCTTCCAAAGAGTACCAAAGAACATTTACAAATTAAGATAGAATCAGTGATGTTGTGAGTATTCTTTCCTTTTTACTCTGGCTACTCACATACTTCCTATGGATATTTTACTAACTTCTTCATATTTATAGTAATAGACGGTTTTCCTATTTCAGAAGGAAATAAATTAATGTCTTAACGATGCATTGACCTTCAGCAAAAGAAGTCTCTTAATTTTAGAAACTTGAGATTCCATCAGTAAAATAAAACTGAACTATGTATGGTCTGGTCTGCTGTCTATAAAAACTTTTCACTTGATATTTATTTTAGGAAGAATCTGAGTGCATAGTAACACTTTATGTGAAAGCTACCAAGCTACAAGTGCAAAGAAAATAAGACAGAATTCTGCCACTATAGAGCTAAACTGCAGAAGAGCCAGTCATTTAAATTGCTACAGTGCAGTATGAGTTTTTAAAAACAAGCTTGGTTACGTTGCTTAAAATATGCTTAATTTGCTTTGGGTGTTGGTGGAACACCAAAACAACAGCAAATAAAGCCAGAAATGGAACTGTAGCTCAAGTACTAGAAGCTCAGAGGCAGCACCTAGGCTGACTTCAAGCTCCAGGAAGGGGACACACACACACAAAAATATTTTTAATTTTTTTTTAAAAAAGGTTAATTTAAAAGGAAAAGTAATCTTTTCTGCCTAGCAAGTAAGAGAGGTTTATTTGAAAGAATTCAGAAGGAAAAAACATCTAAATTATATTTACAAATTGGGTGTTTCCAACTAATATTTGCTCAATTTTTTTCCCCTCTAGAGCAACTTTAGGCCAGGCTAAAAAAAGTAAACAACAAATTGAACAGATCCAATATCATCTCAACTTCTTACATGAAAGGTAATACAGATATGCAGTTTAAAATGACGAAACTGTAATTTATTGTCTTGTTCTTACATTGATATTTGTGAAATGTACTTTTTTTGTTTTAAGAAAGCAGATAGTTCAGAAATAAATGTTTAATTTCCCTGGACTAATGCCAAATGTGTTACTGAAACAGCATAAATTTCAGAAAATCTGTATAACCTCCCTCCTCCAAAAAAATCATGATACTCTTGTTGCTACTTCTTACGGTTTGTTATGTCAGTATTTGAAAACTAGTTATCAACTTAGTATTTTGCTTGTGGTTATTACTTTGAACAAAAATACTAGTTAGTTTTAATAAGTATAATTCTCATGGGATGGATATGGAGTGTGAGAGCAGGGTACAGATTGGAGTACTAGAATATGTCTTATAAACTGCTTAAAGATATAACAGCCTAATGCTAAAGAACAAGAAGGGAACCAAAAAGATAACAAGTAAGCTAATACAAATATGATCAAACTAGCTCTTGCTTAACGTAGGATCAGTAGCCCTTTCTTGTATAAATGAGGGCATTGCAGTATGTAGGAGCTTCTGCCACAAAGATCATCTTGAGTTACCAGCACAAAGATTGACTTACATCCCACCAAGTACACAGTCTCTTCATCCTGTGGCAGCTTTTTGGAGTTAGTTAGTTAGCTTGATCTGTTTTTCCTCAATTCATTTTCTTTCCTTTGTTATTGTTCAGATTTTATTAGGGATTTACTTTGGTACAAATAGGGTAAAGACAAATAAAAAAAGGGAGGTCCTGCTTGAAATGCAAGGGTCCAACTCAAAAATGTTGGCCAAGCCTTTAATTCTAGTTACTCAGGAGGCTGAAATCGGAGAATTTTGCTTGAAAACCCTGAGCAGACTCTTTTTTTTTTGGTCAGTCATGGGGCTTGAACTCTGGGCCTGGGCACTGTCCCTCAGCTCTTCAGCTCAAGGCGAGCTCTCTACCCCTTTAGCCACAGCACCACTTCTGGTTTTCTGAGTGGTTTATTGGCGATAAGAGTCAGTCTTTCCTACCCAGTCAACTAGCAAAAATGCATAAGTGGAGGATGGCTCAAGTGGTAGGTAGCGTGCCGGCCATGGATGGAAAAGCTGAGGAAGCACATGAGGTCTTGAGTTGAAGCTCCAGTGCTGGCAACAACAACAACAACATGACAACCTTGAGCTAAAGAAATGGTCAGTCATCTAGGACCTCTAATTTGTAGAGACAACAGAGTGGCAAATGGGTGCTGATTACTATTCTGAAGCCTAGAGAGGTCTTGTAGCCTGACCCAGAACACAAGCACAGCAGGTAAGTTTCAGGAGTTCTCTTTAACAGACTTGATGTCCAATGTTCTGACTATGTATCTGAGGAACTTTGAAATTCTTTAACGTCTCAGAGAAAGCTAATAGCCCTTAGGTCTCCCTGTTCTTAGAACCTTACATCCAGCAAAGGAGAAGACGATGGTATCAGGCTGGTTGCTCTGGTTTTTCAGTTAATTTCCTGGTTAGTTTCTTAGCCTGACCTGTTAGTACTTACTACTTAAATTTCCCAAGTGATCACATCTCTCCTGCCTCAGCATGTATTGAAGGTATGCTTTTACTTTAAGGAGAGTTGGTGAGAGTCCTAGAGATCTAACCATGATTTAGAACATTGGACTAATGAATACACCCTTCCACATACCTGATTGATAAGCTGAAAAAGGAAGTGGTGATGTGTTGGGGCTCTTGTAGGGAAGGGCTGCGTCCGTGGGCGCCACAGTCAGCGAAAAATGCTAGATCCCTAGGTCTTGAGGGCAAGAGTAAAAATGTAAACTGCCCTAACACAAGCAGTACCAGCAGTGTGCAAGAATAAGATCATGTTTTTATTCTACTCATGAGTTTGATACAGGAATGTGAAACCCTGAAAGCGCCTCACAGAAAGCTGAACTATTTAACTGATGTTTCAAATCTACTAAAGATGGAGCAGGCACAGGAAGTAGCTAATGAAGCAAGTCTGATGTCATTGCAGGTATGAAATTTGAATGAGGAATTCATAGAGGACAAGGGAAGAGACTAGATGTTTTAAATCATCATGATATTCTTCCAGTAGTAAATGCTAGATTTTTCCTCTGTGTGTGTGTGTGTGTGTGTGTGTGTGTGTGTGTGTGTGTGTGTGTGTGTGTGTGTGTATGTGTGTGGTATTAGTAATTGAATTTGCACTCAAGACCTTGGGCTTGTGTTCTGCCCCTTGAGCCACATCTCCAGCCTCATTTTGTATTGGTTATTTTTGAATTTTTGAGGTAGGATGCTGGCCTAGGCTGTGATCCTCCTACTTTTGCTTCCTTGTGTCTCTGGTCATAACAGATGCACCTTTCCCCAAACACAGTTGCTGCGTTTCTGTGTGGATGGGGCAGGAGGCACAGAACCATGCCCAGCTATAAATAAAATGGGATCTTAAGAAGTTCATGCCTGACTTTGGCCTCAGTCCTTTCTGCCTGCCAGTTAGCTAGCTAGGATTACTAGGAAACAAGCCTAGAAAATTTTGAACTGAACTGTCTTAATATTTTTAATTAAATCATAGCTCAATGACTGAACACTTTAGACTCTTAAAGCATTTTTGTTTCATCCTTCCTATGACAAAAAAAATAATATCATTAGAGCGAATGTGGATTTATAGCTAAGCACTTGATAGCTGTCTCCCTCAATCCACATGTTGCTAGGTTGGTGGGGAGTTCTTTGTTTTTCTGCTGATGCTGGGGGCTTGACCTCAGGACCTCTTGCTTGCAAAGCTGATAGAGTACCACTGAGCTATGCCTGGAACTTTACTAAGTTTTTGAGGGAACAGAAACAGAACATCTCTCCTTATCCCAATAAATTAAACCTCTTTGTAATACATTGTTACATTGGTAAGGCAGCTTTCTGGGAAATTTTTCCCCCAAAATTAATATTTTCTTACAGAACAGTCTTCATGTCTGAGCTGATATAATTTGTAAAGGTGCAGTTTATGGAATACAAAATACTGTTGTTGTTGTTGTTGTTGTTTTCCTTCAGGAAGAAATAAATAAAACAGTGGGAGCAATAGAAGTTATGAAAGAGAATATTGAAAGCATTAAAAGCAAAGTTCAAAAGTTGGCACGTGATACAAAAAAAGAAGAGGAGATAATACAAAAGGTAATTGTTTAAAAAAGTACATTACTGGAACTTAGATGTACTTTTCAACACATAAATTTACCAAGACTACTTTTGACTAATAAAATGAGAAAAGTCAGCTTTTTGAAATAATCTCTAGCTTTCTGTTTCAATCCAGGTACATCAGTTAGGTACCAAAGGGCTACTTTCTCTTCCAAAACTTTGTCAGGAAAGTCTCAAAGCACCCACACTTCAAGTAAGTACTTATGTACCATTTGACTATATCATTGATTTTATATTACATATGTAAAAAAATCATCCTGTGTTAAAACAAATTGTTTTCTCTATGCTGATTACATAGTTCAAACTATATAATAACTGTGGTCAGTAGCCCTATAACATTCCATTGCATCGATATATCACATGGTCCATTACTGATAGAAATAAATTATTTTTTATGAAAGATAATCCTGGATATACCCTAATAAAAGAAAATAGCAGTTACATTCATAAAATGTATCCTTCCTCTGAAGACTCTTACACTCCACCAGTGATCAAAGGACCAACCAAGAATGTGAAGAAGAAAAGATGGGTTTGAAAGCTGAGTTACAATGAGTTGAAAATGTGAATTTGAGTGATAGATATTTGATATTATTCTGATTCTCTAAAGAACAGGTATTTGGCATTTTTCATAATAAAATGTTGAAAAGGTAATTAATGCTTTTTTACCTTCAGGAAGAAATTTTGGCAATGATTCCAAACCAGAAAGCTCTTCTAAAGGACTTGACTGTTCTTCACAATTCATCCCAAGTGCAGAGCATGTCAGCATTCATTGAAGAAGCTTATGAGAAACTAAATCCTTCTTAAAGTGCCTTTGTTTTCATGTTAGTATGAATTTATAAAATTAGAATCTCTGATATTACAAGGTAGTTGCTTGTGCGGGAGTTCTTTACCTGTAATATGCACTTTAAAGTTAGCCGGGGTGGTCTATTATTAGTATCTAAGGGTCCTTGAAACTGTGTTTATATAAGTTGCATGTAAATTGTGCAGCTATTTGCCCAAAACTATGAAGTAAGAATAACCATGATTTTATACTTTAGAATGGCTGCTGAGATGGTTGAATGATTATCGCAGAGGAGCTGCTATGCTGTGGCTTTGTGTGTTAGAAGTGTTTATATATACTGCACCCGATGAATAAAAGCACTAGTGTCTGCTGTCACTCATCTTCTAGCTCATAGTTGCATATCTGTTTTCCTTCTTGCTTGAGAACAAGTCAGAGAGGGGAGGGACTACTCCAGTGTTCTGGACTGCATGCCTCCAGCCCAGAAGGGTTACCCAGGGTCAGGGTACAAAACCTTCCTGGACCTCTTTGGGATTCCCAGTATGAAGTCCTCTAAGACTTAGCATTCTCATTTTATTATTATTACCCTTATGTAGCGTACAAAGGAATCCCGTTTTTATCATTCTTCTTGATAATATTCTCAAAAGGTCGTAAGTCCCTCTTTGAAAATTAATTTCTACCATGACAACACATAGGTGACCATAGCAATGAAATTGGATCTTTTGGAACATTAGTGTTAGTGGGTTGGTAAAAGGGTTGATCTCCTGAAATTAATAGTTGGTCTGTTTCAAATTAGTTGGAGTGGTTACTACATTTTTGATGGTAAGACATCAGGTAATATACAAGGCAAGCAAACTCATAAGGACACATCATTGTTCCACTTTTTAGTCCCATAGCTTAGACTCAGGGCCTGGGCCCTGTCCCTTAGCCTCTCTGTGCTCAAGGCTAATGCTCTGCCACTTGAGCCACAGCACCACTTCCAGCTTTTCTAGTAGTTTATTAGAGATAATTATCTCACAGACTTTCCTGCCTGGCCTGGCTTCAAACCATGATCCTCAGATCTCAGCTTCCTGTGTAGCTAGGATCATAGGCATGAGCCACCGGTACCCAGCTGTTCCACAGTTTTTAACAGCAAATGAAATGACTGGAAGAAAGTAAACAAATTGCCTGTGCAAATGTGGCATTTTCCTGCAGGAAAAGGTCTATCTCCTGCAATAGAATAATCACATAGTTTTTTTCCAAATTGGTTCCCTTCTGGTTAGGAATAAGCTGGGCTGGGAGCCCTTGACTCTAAACCCAGTACTTGGGCTCCACAACAGGCACCAACTCTCCCTGACCCCTAGATATTTCCTTCTCCCAACTATGACTCCATGATCAAGTCCATCTCCCCAGCCTTGGGTGAGCAGGACAAACAGGACTCGGGCCTCTCTTCTTCACAGAAAAAGGAGAACACACAATTTGCCAGCAAGTTACCATCCTGGGGGAAAAGCAGACCTCTGCAAAGCTTGATTGTGACCCACATAGGAACTTTGACCTGGACTGTTGGCCCTGATAGTGGAGAGCAGTGACAGATCCCATGTCCTAGGCCATGAGCCCAGACGTAGTGAGATGAGGTTAAACTTCCCAGAGCAAATCCATCCCTCACAGAGCCACTGGTTCTAGCTGTTGTATGTGTGAACTGGCCAAAACAAATTAGCCATCTTTCCCACAATTTGGTAATGTGTGCTGAAAGCAGAAGAGTCCTCAATAAGGGTAACGTTAAACTCTGTAAGTAGTGCCTATTAAACCTATGTTTTGGATCAGACTGGACTTGTAGAAGTATTTCTGCCTTATGCCATTGTCACTGTCCTAGTTAGAGATATGTTTTATATTTCCTGGGGAGAGTAATACAACACCAGAATCTTCCTCTGATTTGCTGGTAGCCTGCAACAAAATTATATGAGCCAATGTGGCATATACCCTCAGTAGGAGTTGGATTTTGACTCCTGGAACCCTGGTGGGAATTCCTGGTGTGAAGATGGAAATCCAAATTTACTCCTATTGGTCACTCTGTGTATCAGAAACTAGAAAGAATAAAGGCTTTAAAAATGACATTTGGTGAGAACCAAGTCTGTGGGCTCTCTGAGCCTCCTGTACACTTTTCCACTTGGACTTTATTTGCAGTCCCCGAGGAACCACAGAGAACAGGATCCAGAAGGCCCTGTGAGTTTGAGTCCATTGTCTGGCACTGCCCAATTCTTGGGTAGATGCAAAGAGAGGCCACTAACATTTGGCTAGCAAATTCAGGGACTACAGAAAAGACCTGGGATAGGAGAGGAAAGCCTGAAGTGTTGGGACCTGAGCATCCATCAGTATCTAGGATGTGTGGTTGTCACTGTTACCAGGGGGGTGGTCTCAAATGAGAGTGATCCTAGGTTCTTGGTATCTTGAACTAAGATCTGAACAAACAGAAGCACAGCTTTATTGAAGTGAAATGCACAGAGTGAAGTGGGAATACACTCCATGACGTAAGAGTGGGCCTGAGCAAAAGAGCTCCAAATCCCTGAGGAATGGCATCTGCACAAGGTAGCGCTGGTGTGGGTTGAGAGGAGAGTCGCAGGGTCTCTCACATAAGAAATTCGTTGTGAAGGCTGGGCAGTTTTGAGTGGAAGGTCTTTGAACTGCAGACTTATGTGCATAATGCATGTTTTATACATAATGCATAAGCAAAAACCTTAATTGGGCTTTTCACAAAAGATCCTCCAAGGACAGCCAGGTGGAGCGCTGAGCGTGTCCCTCCCTCTGAGAGGAGTTATGCTTTGCTGGAAAGAATCTTGGGCGTCAGGATGTGGCATTCATTCTGACGATAACATTGAATGGTAATTTTATCAGAGCCATAGGGTGGTCTTGGGATGATTTTCAAGGGGTCTTGGGGTCCTCTTTTGGGAGAGCAACCTGGGAAACTATAGACCCTATATTATCTGCCTGCTTCAACTCTACCAGAGCACAGCATTAACCTTGACCCTGGAGATACTCAGAGAAGAAGTGTCATCAGACGCATGCCCGGAGGTTTGGGGGTGGGGTCACTAAGTAGCAAAAGGATGAAAATCCAGACTGTACTCTTCTGGATAAGGAAGTGAAGCAGTGAGTTACATGCCATCTCTCACCTACCAAATTTGCACCAATTTTCCCCAAACCTCTGACATCAGAAATGCTTGGGGTGGCAGAGGGGGACAGAGAGGCACTGCCCAGCAGAAGGAGGGTATCTGGACTGTGTGCCTGGATGGAGATGCAGCAATTAGACCTCGGTGCTTGGCCTGGCATTCAGTTAGCTGAGTTCTTGCAGAAACCCAAAGCAACTGCAGCCATTCTTAATAAGGAAAGTGAATTAGAGCACAAAAATGGTTCAGGCATTTTGGACATATTAAAAGTTCAGCTGAGAGATGTCTGCTTCCTTTAAATTTTTTATTATTAGAAAGGTGAGATAGAGAGGTTACAGTTTCATAAGTTGGGTAATGAGTACATTTCTTTTTTATAATTCACCCCTTCCCTCTCCCAGTTTTTCCCTCCCATCTCCACCCACAAATTGTACATTTCATTTTCAAGGTAGTGTCCAGTGAGTACCACGGCTGCATTTGTTCACCCTTTGTCCCTCCATTTCTGTATCTCCCCTACACTCCCAAAAACATACAAATAAACAGGACATAAGGGGAAAAAATAGCGACAAAGAAAAAAAACCTGTTTCCATTTTCTGGAGTTCATTTTGATAAATTTTTTTTTATGACCAGATGAACGTAGGCATTGTGCCTTTGGTTCCTCTCGTAAAGAATATCCTCCTTTGTCTCACTGTATATGGATGCCTAGAGTCCTGTCCACTTATCCTGTCTCAGTGTATTTTAGATCTAGCTTCCTCATATGAGAGGAAATATCATTTGTCTCTCTGAGCTTGGTTTACCTCACTTAACATGATTTGTTAGAGGTGTATCACTTCCCTATGAAGGACATAAACTTACTCTTCCTCGTGTCTGTGTAAAAATTCCATTGTGTATAGGTACCACGTGTTCTGGATCCATTCATCTATTGTAGGCTATCTGGGCTGTTTCCATATTGTGGTTATTGTGAATAGTGCAACAAAGAACATGGATGTGCAAGTGTCTAGGGCATGCGGGCTTGCATGATTCAGGGGAGATGCCCAGGAGGGGTATGGCTGGGTCCTAGGGAAGATCTATGTTTAGGTTTTTGAGGAACCTCCAGACTGCTGTCCAGAGTGGTTGTACTAGTTTACATTACCAACAACAGTGCAATAGGGTTCCTTTTTCCCTACATCCCTGCCAACATCTGTTCAAATTCACAATGTTGGCCAATCTAACCGGGGTGAGATGGAATCTCAGAGCTGTTTTGATTTGCATTACCTTTATGGCCAGGTATGATAAGCATTTCCTTATTTGTCTCTTTGCCTTTCCTACCTCTTCTAAGAAACTTAGGCCCCATGGTTTCCCTTATTTGCAATAACTAGTATGTGTCTGAGTCAAGCAGAAAAGGTCAGATAAGTTGATGTTAGGGAAATGAACCCTAAGATATATATTCAAATGTTTTTTTTTCTTTCAGGTGATTGTTTCTAACACATTTTTTTTGGGGGGAGGGGGGTGGTCTGGTCGTTGGGCCTGAACTCTGGGCCTGGGCGCTGTCCCTCAGCTCTTCAGCTCAAGGCGAGCGCTCTACCACTTGAGCCAAAGCACCACTTCCGGCTTTTTTTCTTTTTGCTTATGTGGTGCTGAGGAATTGAACCCAGGGCCTCATGCATGTAAGGCAAGTGCTCTACCACTGAGCCACCTTCCCAGCCCCTCTAACACATTTATAAGATTATTTCTTTGTTGCTTTGTATGTCCCTCCCCCACGGTATAACCCCTGCTTTCACTGTATTTGAGGTTGGTGTAATTTGTGGAGGAGAAGGGAAAAAACAAATCGTTTAAATAGGGATACAGGTGGATCCATTGCAACAATGAGATATACAAGTCTTTATGTTGAAAACGAACTTTACAACTTTAGTGGGAGGGGGGGAAGGAGGGTTGGGTTGGAGGAGTGGGGGAGGATGGGAAGGGGAAACAAAGGAGGAGGCTACAATGCTTGATAAGAAATGTACTCATTATCTTGCCCATGTAATTGTAACCCCTCTGTACAGTATTTTCACAATAAAAAAAAATAAAATAGAAAAAAAAGAAGTGTTTCCTTACTTAGCTCCTTTATGATTGGTTTATTAGTTTGGGATGGATTCATTTCTTGAGCTCCTTGTGTGATTTTGATATTAGGCCTTGTTGTATGTATTGCTGGTAAAGGTCTCCCAGTCTATTGGTCGTCTTTCTAGTTGAGTAACTATGTCCTTTGCTGTGTATATGTCCTTTTCATTGTATATCTTTAGCTCCCTTATCAAATATCAGATAACTAAGTGCATGGATTTAGTTCTGGGTCTTCTATTGTGTTCCATTGATCATCAGGTCTATTTTTGTGCCAATACCGAGCTGTTTTCGTTATTATAGCTGTGTAATAGAGCTTGAGGTCTGGGATTGGGATTCCACCTGCATTGGTTTTGGGGTTTTTGGGTTTTTTTTTGCCTAAAATTGCTTTTGCTATTCAAGGTCTTTTATTGTCCCTTGTGAAATTCTGGATTATTTTCTCTCTCTCTCAGTAAAGAACATCATTGGGATTTTGATGGGTATTGCTAGATTATTTTTGGCAGTATAGCCATTTTCACAATGTTAATTCTGCCTATTCATGAACATGGAAGTTCTTTCCATTTCCTGATGTCATCTTTGATTGCTATCCGTGTCTTTTTTTTTTTTTTTTGGGTCCGGTCATGGGGCCTGAACTCTGGGCCTGGGCGCTGTCCCTCAGCTCTTCAGCTCAAGGCTAGCACTCTACCACTTGAGCCACAGTGCCACTTCCGGCTTTTTTCTTTTTGCTTATGTGGTGCTGAGGAATCGAACCCAGGGCCTCGAGCATGCAAGGCAAGCGCTCTACCACTGAGCCACCTTCCCAGCCCCATGCTATCCGTGTCTTTTTAATAGTTTTTGTTTAAAGGTCTTTTACTTCCTTGGTTAGGTTTTCCTGAGGCTTTTGAAAATGGGGTTATTTTCTTGATTTTTGTCTTTGCTTGTACATTGTTGGAATGCAGTAATGCTACTGATTTTTGTGGGTTAATTTTTTATCTTGATACTTTGTAAAAGTTATTGATCAGAGCTAGGAGCTTGATGATGGAGTCTTTGATGTCCTTTAGATAAGATCATGTCATCTGTAAATAAAGATAGCTTGACTTCTGTTTTCTTTATGTGAATCCATTATATATCTTTTTCTTGCCTTATTGCTCTGGATAGGAATTCCAGAACTATATTGAGGAGTGGGGAGAGTGGACATCCTTGTCTTTTTTTCTAAAATGGTTCTAATTTTTTACTATTCAATATGATGTTGACTGTTGGTCTGATATACATAGCCTTAATTATTTTGAGGCATGTTCCCTCTATTCCTAGCTTCTCCAGAGCTTTTAATGTGAATGGGTGTTGGATTTTGTCAACGGTGTTTTCTTCATCTATTGAAATGACTATGTGCTTCTTGTCTTTAGCTCTGTTAATGTGATGTATTACATTTATTGATTTATGTATGTTAAAACAGACTTTCATCTCTGGGATAAAACCCACATGATCATAATTTTAATTGCTTGCTGAATTCTGTTGCTTAGTATCTTATCAAAGGGCTTTGCTTTGTTCATCAGAGAGCTTGGTGTATAGTTCTCTTTCTTCATTGGATCCCTATCTGGTTTTGGGATGAGTGTGATGAGTTTGGAATTGATCTTTGTCTTCCTATTTCACATAAAAGTTTGAGGCATGCTGTGTTAGTTTAACTTTAACTGTTGTAAAATTCAGCCATGAATCTATTGGGACCTGAGCTGTTCCCTGTTGAAAGGCTCCTGACTCATTCAGTTATCTTCATGGTTCAGCTTAGGCAGTGTGTATGTATCAAGGAACCTATCCATTTCTACTAGATGTTTCCATCTTACCTGAGTTTAGGTTTTGAAAGAATTCCTTCATAATCTTTTGGATTCCTGGGATGTTTGTTGTAATGTTTTCTTTGGAATCTCTAATCTCATTGATTTGAGTCTCTTCTGTTCATCATCAATTTAGCTAGTGGTCTGTCAATTTTATTGATTTTTTTCAAAGAACCAGCTTTTTGTTGAGTTGATTTTATATATAGTTATTTTATGAATTTCATTGATTTCTGCCCCAACTGTTGCTGTCTGTCTAGTAATTTTTGGATTGGTTTGTTTCTGGTTTTTCTAGCGCTTTAGTTGCTTCTTGCGTTGTTTGTGTTTTCTTTATAAGCATGCTTAGAGCTATGAACTTGCTTCTCAGCACTGCTTTTGCAGTATCCCAGATGTTCCTGTATGAGGTGTTTTCATTTTCACTGATTTGTAAGGAATTTCTGATTTCCTCCTTTATTTCTTGTGACCCATGTGTCATTCAGAAGTATGTTGTTCAGCCTTCATGTGTTTGAGTGTTTTCTGCAATGTGTTTTGTTGTTGAGAACCAGTTTGTAGCTTCCCTTTAAAAAAAAAAAAAAAAACACCTCAAAGCGGAATAATTCTGTGTGGCAAAGTATGCTTAGAAACTAAGCCCATGTAAACAAATGCTAATCTTGCCAGGTGCAACTGCATATTTTTGGTAAACAGAGAATGGCAAGAAATTCTATCCAGCCAAATACAAGGAAGTAGATCTTTTAATTATAGATTCGTAGATCTTTTAATTATAGATTCTCCTACAGGTGTCTTATAAACAAAGCCTTTTTGTGAAAGATATGCTCAGTGGAGAGTTGGAGAAATACAAGGGTTCATGTGAAAAGAACTTAAATAAGTGAGATATCATACCTGTGCGTTTTGTCTCAAATTAACCCTATCAAATTATCTCACTTCAGCAGGTTTGCTGATTTCCCTGTTTTCAGTTATATTCTGCAATTTTCCCTTTTAGCAAAAACAAAAAACAAAAAAACTTTGCTAATCAATTAAAAGAGCCATTCTATTGTTTTAAATCCTGTTGACATTTTATATAAAGTCTTTGAGAATTATGTGTTTTCCTATTTGTATTTAACATATGTTAGTGATGCCCTAGAGTTCTTTATTAATAAGAACTTTGTTTTATGGACATTTTGTTTGTTTTATTGTAATATTTTCCAGTTTTCAATGTATATGTCTTCTTTTAAAAAAAATCATATTTCAAAAAGTTCAAAGTTAACCAGGTACCAGTGGCTCATGCCTGTAATCCTAGCTACTCAGGAGGCTGAGATCTGAGGATGATGATTTGAAGCCAAGCCTAGGCAGGAAAGTCTATGAGGCTCTTATCTCCAATAAACTACTCACAAAAAGCTTGAAGTGGTGATGTAGCTCAGGGGTAGAGCACTAGCCTTGAGCCCAGAGAGGCTCAGAGACCGAGACCAGGCCCTGAGTTTAAGCCCCAGGATGGGGAAAAAAATTCAATGTTTTGTGTAATCATATTTCCTTTATGATTAAACTTAGGGTTATATACTTATAAATGTTTACTACATTAATCTCAGTTAATTCACTCATAATTTCTTTTGGTTCCTGTTTATTTACTTATGATCCGCTTGTTCCTGGTTAGCCAGTTCTCTCAAGACCATTTATTTAATGATATATTATTACCTTCATTTCATCTGAAATCCTGATTTTCATCATATGCTATATTTTCATACTCCATATTAGACATTGGGATTTTTTTAGAGTTTAAAGTTTCTGTCCTTGTTACCTTATCACAAGTCAAGAGCTTTGTTGTAGTTGACTTGACCTGTGTGTGGGAGGAATTAAATAGATAAGGACATCGTTTACCAGGACTCCTATTTGAGTTACTAGAGCTGTGTGCAATTGATATTTAATTTTATTTAGAACATAACACCATAACTTCTTTTCCTTCCTTCCTCCTTCCCTTTCTCTTTTCTTTTCTTCTTTCTTTCCTTCTCTTTCTTTCTTTCTTTCTTTCCTTCCCTCTCTCTCCCTCTCTCTCTCTCTCTCTGTCTTTTTTCCTTCCTTTCTTCCTTTCTTCCTCTATTCCTCTCTTTCTCCCCCTCCCTTTTAGTGGAACTAGGCATTGAATTCTAGGCCATTCTACCACTGAAGTTATGCTTCAACCTTTTTTGTTTATCTTTTCAGATAGAATCTCCTGCTTGCTTTCTGGGAGTCCCCTCCAACCACCATGCAGCTTGGCACTACAGGTATGAGCTGCCCAGGGCCTGGATGTAAATGAAGTCTTAAATTCATCACAAAACATATGGATATGATTTCCCTTGGTGCTGCTTTTCCTTTTCACACATGCACCTCCTCACGCAGATACACACACACACACACACACACACACACACACACACACACACACACACACACACACGAAGAAAGAAACTGTTCTAATTAGTTCTGATACTTACAGGGGACAATGAACTTTGAATAGAAGTTTGTGCTGGATTCACTTGGAAACAAGGTGTAACTCCCATTTGGAGATAGCTTTGTATGTTTCCGAGTCTATAGATAACTTGATCTCTAACTTTTAAACGTTTTCCAAAAAAAAACAGAAGATGGGGAGGCAAAGAGTGACATTGTTCAAAATGTACTCTTTACCTCACTTATGCAACTGTAAAATCTCTGTATAATACATTTTTAAAAATTTTCTCCTGAAAATATTGCAATCCCAGAATAGTTTCTCTTATGCAAATTGCTTCCCAATTTTTAAAGTCCATTCTATTCTAATATTTAGAAAGAATTACACAAATGTAGGATTCTTAGGACCACAAATAGATATTCATTCTCTCATTAACATCTTTACTCACTATATCAGGCTTATTAACTCAAGGCAGTTGACCTCTAAACATCAAAAACAATTTCTCTAGTCACTTTCAATTACCTTCTGACCATTGTATTTCTTAGCCCTGTGCCTTTGGGTATAGAACACCCCAATCTGCTAGTTTACGAAACATAAACACCTCACACAGCATCCTCTCATGTGACCACAATCAACAGAAGCTGTCTTCACCCACAGTGGAGATACGTGTATTACTTATTTTTCCCATGCCACAACACCGCTATTGCTTCATATGCTACAATGTTTAAGTAAATACTAGCATGGTGGCTAAAATCCCAGCCATTAGAGGGAAATCAACTGTGAATGACTTTAAATATAAATGAGTTGAAAGAATTAGAACCCTCGAGCACACTTCCAATTTCACAAATACCCTTTTTAAAGATCCTTCTCAGCATTTGAAGTTTAAAGCAGCAAAATCATTTTCCTCAGCATAGTTAAAAATGCCCAAGGAGTTAGACATATCTTTATCATAGTTAAAAATGCCTATATTATTTTTTTATAAATCAGGTGATGAGTTCCATTCCTATTTCATGCTGAATCCATATGTCTTCCATCTTAGAAATACCCATCACAAAGTCAGTATTCATTTAGCTCTTATGTCGTAGCAGTTTATAGAACAGAAGGAAGAGAACTAAATACCTCTGCTACTTTTGAGATGCTTTTCACCGTGATTAGCAAAAGCATAAACTCCTCCCACTGCTGCGGTGTGGGCGCTGCTTTTCCCTCCCTTCTCTTTCCACCAAGGAATAATTAGGAAAATAGCCTTGACGTATAAATTTACCATTTGTTCAGAAGAGCTTGCCTCACAGATACACAGCTCGAAGAACTCCGCTCAGACTGAAGTCTCACAACAGTAAGTGAGCACTTTTTCATTGAAAGAATACTTTTCTAACCACCAGTTTGTCATTGAAAGAAGGAATGGAACAGATAGAGGAGAACTGAAATAAAGTATAATTTATTGAAAGAAATCATAGTTTTGATGGGGGGAAATAAGCACTGCGAAGTATGAAACTGAGTTGTGATACTAATGCAGCTTGAGCAACAGAGAAGAGGAACGATCTCAAGGAACAAAAATCATGCTATATACAAAAAGAAAACCCTGGTAGCACTGAATTGTAAATGTTTAAGAAGACACTCTTTCCTTTCTTAAAAGCATTGTAATCTTGTTTATGGTGTCTTATACTATAAAAACAATAATTAGAGAAGCTTCAGTTTTTAAGATGTGTAGAAAGAACTGTTTTCCTTGCTAAAAAACTCAGTTCCTAAGTCTGTTGTTGATAGCGAATAAATTCCTTTCCAATGCTTGAACATGAACTTGTAGTTGAGTGGAGAGGATCTTGTAATCGCACATCACAGTAGTGCCGATTTTACCTTCATAATAAAATATCCAATGCTATTATGCCGGAAACATGTCTTCTCCATTTATGGGGAGTTCTGTATTCTTTGTTGTGACATCTTAAAAACACACAAATCTTTGCATTGAGCAAAAGATCTCTATGAAATCCATGACTGTTTACTGAATGGGTATTTTCAAATGTTCTCTGTTAATTACAGTGTCTTTCGGTGTGAACCCATGGGGGATTGCCTTTCTGATTTTGACCCTCCGTAGTAATTTGTGAGTTGCAGGAGCTCAATCTAGAAAGTGAGATGAACGCCTGATTGAGGGAATTTTGGCCACTAAGAAATTAAAGGACAGCCAGAGTGGTGTGGGCCTACTAGCTAGCTACCGGTCAGGTAGAGATGAGAAGGATTGAAGTGTGAGGAGAGCCGTGGAGACCACCATTCATCAGTGAGCTGGTGGCACACATACAGCTTAAAGAGTTTCATTTCATTTCTTTACTGCATTAATCTGTAAGATGATGTCAGACACAAAACAAAAGAGGATTGCAGTCTGAGGCCAAGCCGGTAAAAACCGTAAGATCCTATCCAAAAAGATAATAATAATTAAAGCTAGCAGAGCTGGGGGTGCAAAGCCAAGGGAAGGAATAAAAGAAAGAATTTAGGAAGTTAGGAAAGAAGGGAAGGAGGGAGGGAGGCAGGCAGGAAGGAAGGGATGAGGTAGGAGGGAGGAAAGAAGGAAAGATGGAGGAAGGGAGGAAGGGGAGGGAAAGCGAGAGAAACAAAAATGAATGGAGTTAGGCATGGTGGCCATGTCTGAAACGCCAGCATGGAAAGCTGATTCAAGCTGATCCATTTACCTGGTTAAAAGAGTTTCAGCTTTCTGTCTGTGTCTGGTTCTTCATCTTTCATCTGGGCATTTATTTTCCAAGGTTTTCCTTATAAACCTGAATTACTCTGATTCCCCCCCCCCCTCATCCATTCTTTACACGATTTGTGAGAAAAGAGTTTATCTACTTAACCCTAGGATTGTTACCCTGGGATTTATAGTATCTCTTCAACAGCTGTTTAGAAAGTCCCTACTTTGCTGGGAGCCTGGCCCATGGCAGGTATTCTATATGCGGTGGGACCTTTGACCACCTCCGAACTTCATGCGTCCCACAGGGGCTGGAGATGTTATAAGTCAAAGGAAACACAGCTGAAGGTCAAACTGGAACTTCCAGAGGTGCCTTAAAGGAAGAGTTGAGAGTAGATTGAGTGTGCATAAGGGAAGGATTTAGCCCAGTGGAGCTGGGTTCGTCCTTCTAGAATTATGTCTTTAACACTGTCCTGTCCATCCCAAGTACTCCCGGCTTTATCCATCGTGTTCCCTCCTCCTCCTTCCTTCCAGAGAGAGCAGTGGAAGTCCCCATAGCGTTGAATACACGTAGCAATGTAAGCTTATTGGTAGGTAGGCTCAGATGCTACAAGGCAAATACTGAGTGTGTGTTTTCCAGTTCCTAAGCAGGTGGGGAATTGCACTGCTCTGAAGATGTTGGTGCTGAACTGTTCCTCCAAGCTACTGATACTGGAAAAGATGTTGAGGAGTCATTTTCCGGAGTCACTCAAGGTCATATACAACTTAGAGTTTCATTTCAGTTCACGATGTCAGACTTGTGGCTGTTTTTCCTTCTCCTCTTTCTCTCTTTTTTTTCCTTTCTTTTTCTGTTACATGATAAGACATACTTATTAGGTATAGTTTCCCAGCCTACTTCTGGCAAAGAATGATTCAACACCTTGTGGGGTAAGATCCAGAATTTTTTTTTTTTACAATTACTCTAGAGGACTCCTAAGAAAAATGTAGTTAATGGTGGGCTATATTATTTCTCAGGTAAATTCAAGTTATACAATATTCTAAATGATAGAAGAGTATAGATTGGATAATATTGAAGTTTCAAACATAGCCTACATGAAAATGGAGCTAAAATTTATTGGTTGTAATAAGCATTTTCAGTGTCTCTGTTGTTCATCAACTCTGACCTGAAATCTGGGCTAAGATAACTTGATACTACTGCAAAAGATGTCATTAATCAAAGATTACAATAAATGTCACACTAAGCCAAGAGCCAGTGGCTCATGCCTGTATCGTAGCTTCTCAGTCAGATGAGACCTGCAGGATCAAAGCTAGCCCCAGTGGAAATGTCTGTGCAGCCCTGTCTCCAACTAACCAACAAGAAGCCTGACCAGAGGTAGGAACCCAGCTGTAAGCAGGAACAGTAGGGTAAGAGTGAGAGGCTTGGGTTCAAACTCTGGTATTAGCACAAAAATTAAAATGAAAATGGAAGACTGTAATTGCTATATGCAGTGTCGTTGCTTTTGAGAGCTGCTTTTTGAGCAAATACATGAGCCCGACATTTGGTGCTCTAATGTGAGTAGAATTCAAGTCATTCATGAAAAAGTAATGAATCAGATTGAGGTCAGAGCACTGCACTTTCAACATCTAAATAATCCATATTTATTGAAATTAAAATCTGAACAAATAGAATTCCAGAGTCCTCCATCATAGATACTTTGCTGATTAAATTTTGTCATCTTGCCTTAAGGCGCATGCTTAAACTATAAGTGGTAGGGAGCATCAGAGTAATGATATGGGATTATATGGCCACAGGAAAAAAAAAATATGAAATGAACCATCTGCCCAAATTGTTTCCCTCTGAATGCTGAGACTGGGTGAAGGAATGGAATTAGATATCAGGCTTTGTAAACCTTACTACTCAGGAGGCTGAAATCTGAGGACTGAGGTTCAAACCCACTCCTGGTTGGAAAATTCATGCTACTTCTATCTCCAGTTAATCATCCAAGAGCCTAAAGTGGAGATGTAGCTCAAGTAGAGTAATTGCCTTGAGCAAAAAAACTCTAAGACCAGGCCTTGAATTCAAGACACACACACACACACACACACACACACACACACACACACACACACACACACACACACACAATGTCAGCTTTCCTTTCTTTTGATAATATGTCTATAAGTCTGGCTAATGTCTAGAGATAACTGAAAAGCCTTCAGTGATCTGCACATGGTCACAAAAGTTGTTAGAGAATATAAAACTTAATTTAAAAATCCTGTTTTGTTCCCCTCCCTTGCAGTTTAGAGAAGCATATTTTACAACCTTAGCTTAGTCGGGTTTATTTATTATTGTTATTTGGCCATAGTTGGGCTTGACCTCAGGGTTTATGGTCTAGGTAGGCAGGTAGCACACAGTCACCCCCCAGCCCTCTAGCTTAGAGTTTAAGTGTCTAAATTGCCTTCCAAATTTCCTCCACACTTGAACTGCTGTTTTGCACAGCAATGTCGTTTCCTTCTAGACACTCCCACAATGACTACTAGTTCCTGTTGGAAGAGTTTGTTTGTACCAATGCCAAACCCGTCAGTTGGTTCCAAATGTTACCCAGACAAACTATTTTGTTTTCAGGATCTGGGTATTAAAAGGCTTTTCCCTTTCAAACTTCTGAACCTCCTAAAATCACATTTAGGCTATGTTTTGAATAAGAATGTACGATATCCTCATGGGATACAAATTCAATCCACGTAATTTTGTAGAATTTAATGATTAACAGAATCAGCATGGCCCTTCTAGGTTCCTTTTGTTCTTGGATTTGCTCCTAGTTTAATTCTGGTTACACATGAACACAAACCACACTCAATTTGGAAAGACACTTGCTATGAGTGTTTGAATGAGTTCCCAGATTGGGTGGAACAGAGGAAAGTATATAATGTTCTAGTGGAGGAAAGGTGAGTTATTTCAGTGAGTTGAGTTACTGATAAAGAAGGTAAGTAAAACTAGTCTCAATGTCAGTAAAATCTTAATTTCTTCATTGAGGTCTAACACATCCTATCAAATGCACATAATACAATTTTGCAGCTCAGTGGATTTTTACAAAGCAAATACCTGTGTGACCTCCATTCTGGTGAGGAAAAGAACCTTACTTCAGAGGCCGCTTCTCCCTTCAATGGATACCTTTCCCTGCCTGCTAACAGATGCCACTGTCCTGATTTCCAAAGTTATAGTTGCCTCTTCTGAATGTAATCCAGATTGAATGACACAATCAACATCTGTTCTGGAATCCACTTCTTCTGTACAACTTTTTAGTGAGATTCATAGAGTTCCCCATACCCCTGATCTATTGGTTTCATTGCTGTTTTGGTATGTGTAAAATCAATATATCACAATTCATTCATTCATTTGTTCCACTGTGAATGGACACCAAGGTTGTTTTCAGTTCTCATTTATTATGAAAAATGCTATCAGTATTTGCCTGCAAGTCAGCTAACTGTATTGCTACCACAGCTTACCCATCTCTTCAAGCACATTTATTTATTTGAATACTTGTTTGTTTGTTTATTTATTTATTTTGTACTGGTCCTGGGGTTTGAACTCAGGGCCTGGTCATTGTCCCTGAACTTCTTTTGCTTAAGGCTAGCACTCCACCACTTCCAGCTTTTCTAGTGGTTAAGTGAGGACAAGAGTCTCATGGACTTTCCTGCCTAGGCTAGCTTTGGACCATGATCCTCAAATCTCAGCCTCCTGAGTAGCTAGGATTATAGGTGTGAGCCACCAGTACCTGGCAAAGAACACATACATTTTAAGACAGATATTTTCCTCAGGAGAGAAAAACATTGAGAGCTCTTATACTAGAGAATTTGTATATTACTCCAGTATTGTTCAGCCACCAGGATTCCCATTGGTCTTTTCAGGATTGTGGGTATGACAATGAATGAGACATAAACATAGACCTCAGGGACAGTGTATACCGCCTTACACCCCAAATCTAAAACTCAAGTTTTAATTTTTAGTTTGGGTTTTTCTTATTCCTGGATGATGTTTAGCTATCATCAAGCACTGGAGGAGTCATTATATTTTACAAAGTGTTTGTGGGAACTAAAGTTCAAAAGCAGCTGAATTGTCTGAGGAGCTTTTAAAATATACATGAACCCCAAACCTATACATTGGCTGTAGATTCATCCAGCAAATATTTATTGCTGACCTATGTGTATCACACCTACTAAGCTTATCAATTTAGTTCCTCTCACTGCTGTGTGATTAAAGGGAGGGTTTTTATCCAGAAGAAGCCCATGTGTACATTGTATATACATGCATGTGAATATGTGTATGTGAATATATGTATTTTCCCTCTTGTGGCCCTGAATACATAGTAGAGCAAGAAAGCGGAAACGCTTCCTGCTGCCCAGCTGCACCGTCCCACAGATGCACCGTCCCACAGATGCACCGTCCCACAGATGCACCGTGGAGTGACTGACTTGTGTCTCTGGCTCAGGTTTACGGAGCAGTGATGAACATCAATCGTGGAAATCCCTTTCAAAAGGAAGTCATATTGGACTCATGGCCAGACTTCAAAGCTGTCATCACCCGGCGACAGAGAGAGGTACAATTTTGAAAGGCAGCCAAATAAAAGCAATAATAGGCATCACACAGGAAGAGACAGATTAGGTGAAGAGAATCACATAGCTGAAGTCGTCACACCCATTATCTCCTCCACAGGGTATAGAGGAGATAATTTCACCATTGAAGTGTGACTTGAATGGCTTCAGGGCATCAGGCACGTAGAAGACCCCTAGTTCAAAGAGTTTCCTTTTCTGGATGGATGGAGCACATGTGGCTGATGTGTACACTGAAGGGTGGGCCCTGAGCAATGTTTCCATCTCACTGATGACTTCACTAATGTGGGTAAATGTGGGAGAAGAGACCACGCTTACCTCCAGTCTGCCTCTGACACCACAGAGATGCTCCAGCTATCAAAGAGGGCGGCCCTTTACACGAGTGGACTCTTAGAACTGGACAGGACAGAGCCACTGAACTTTTACCTTTCCATTTTATTATGTTATTTTGCTTATAGTATTTTATATTTTACGCAATTCAGAGACTTGTACAATGACCACTGAGCTATACCCCAGCCATCCCCTTCCCCCTGGTTTTTCTTTTTGAGATGAGATCTTGATATATTGTCCATGCTGGCTTGAACTCCTGGCTTCCTGGATTTCTCTTTCCGCTTCCCAGCAGCTCCCTGAGCTGAGACTTTAGGTACATACTACCACTTTTGATTCCTTTTTATTTATAAATAAAAATCCTAGAAAAAAATATGAAATATCTTAAAATCTTCCTAATGTCTTTTTAAGAGTCGATCAAGCAAAGGTCACAACATTCTTCTCTCATCATTGTTTTTAAATGGCTGATTTTGTTGATGGAGAATTAGCTAGACATGCCCAACTGATGCCTTCTGATCTTTCTGGAATGTGTTTCGTCCACAGGATATGTTTAAGTTTTTTGACTCTCTCTGCTGTCCTAGGCTGAGACAGATAACCTTGACCACTACACCAATGCCTATGCTGTGTTCTATACGGATGCCAAGGCTTACCAACAGCTATTGGAAGAACATGGTGTTATTAACTGGGACCAAGTTTTTCAAATACAAGGTGAGGTCATCCCCCCATTTATATTTGTATCTCATGAGAGGGAAGACAACAAGCCATTATAGATGGAATGGAGATGCAGTGGCAGTTTCCAGATGATTAAATTCGTCAGACTGGAAAGAAATGAATAAACGGAGCTTTGGAGAGGTAGAAAGTGGTCATGTCATCAACTCTTGGAAAACAGAGACCAGCGTCAGGCCTGGTGAGTAGTGCCTGTCATCCCAGCAGCTTAGGAGGCAGAGGCAGGAGGGTAGTGAGTTGAAGACCACCCTAGGCAGTGACTGAAACCCTGTATCAAAGCCAAAACTTCAAATGAAAGAGCTGGGACACTGGTTAGAGGGTGAGAGCACTTGCCTAGCATGTTCACAGTTCAAACCCTAGGGCCACAGGAGCAACAAGCAAAACAGAAACAACCATGCCACGCCACTTTGCACATCGCTGTGCAACAGTACGCATAACAGTGCTTTATATACAAGTGTTGAGTAAGGATGACAAACAATAACTACGTTCAGTAAGTGGGACGTAGGTAGGTTAATTTTGGATAGATGTCACCTTGAGTTTATTTCTCGAATACCACACAGGTGATTTTTGTAACAGGCTGGAAGAGAAACTAAACCTGGTCTTCCATGCAGAACCAGTCTAAATCCCTGCGCTTCTATCTCAATGGCTCCATCATAGACTTTTAAAGCTACGGGTGGGCTCCCTTACTTTAAGCACTTGGAGATTGGTCTGAAATTCCAAATGTGATAGCTCCAGTAGAAACGTCCTTCAGTTTGACAAGTTATGACAATAGACCCATCTTGGGAATTGGAAAATCCCACAAAAAACACTTGAGAATGAGATGAAGAAAACCTGTGGTGATTTATAAATACATGTAATAGTGTTAGGGTAACACCTGCTGGTATTGACGATCATCAGCATGGAACAAATGTGCAGAAAATTTCCGTTTTCAAATAAAATGCCTACTTTTTTATGTTGGTCTATGTACAGGGCTGCAGAGTGAGCTCTGTGATATTTCCAAGTCTGTTGCCAGTTCGAAGCAGTTGGATGTAAAGCTGACCTCCTTCAAGGCTGTTCATTTTTCTCCTGTTTCCTCTCTGCCAGACACCAGTTTCCTGTATGTAAACCAGTTTCTGCGTTCTGGGCAGGATTTACTGTTATGGAATGACCCTATAACAATATCCAGAGAGCTTGGTACAATTACATAATATTAGGCATTGGGAAATTGAGCCACTGAACCTAAACATGTGTGTTTATGTGTGTATGTATATAGCTATGCATATATAAGCATGCATGCATGTGTGTATGTGCATGCATGTACTTGTATGTGTGTATACTTATATGCATATATTTTGAGCTTTTAAGTGTAAGGCACTACAAGTTAAAAACATTCCCTTATCCCTTGCTGTGTCCTATAAAGTAGAACTACTTTTGATGCAGATCTTTAAATTATAAAGTCAAAAACATATTCCCCAAAACTCCACCTGCAGGAAGCAATCTTTAAAAACATATGTTGGTTTGTATCTACATTTCTTTGAATGCTTTGTCATACCTGAAACCTCTGAGCCTTTATTTCTTTTCAATGATCAGAATGATGAAAATGTTGTATAGGTATGTATGATATCGTGATGAAACTCCTCGAAACAATTAGCATGCATTTTAACAAAAATTGACACTAGAAAGTTGGAACATGTCTTGTTTGGCCGTAGCTACAAGTAGGAGAGGGTGCCGAGGGTGGAGGGAGAGGAAGGACAAATATAGTCAAAGTACTTTATATTCTGTGCAAAGAACCAAGCAAGGTGGAGCTGGTTTGGGAAGGAGAAGGAGGGAGAACAAGAGAGAGAGAGAGATTGCATTAATAGATCAACACAATAAAAGGAACCCCCCTTTCAACATGAGCAACTAATTGATAGTAGTAAAAAGTGATTTAGGGTAGAATGTCTTCTTCATATGTTTTGGGTGAGAATGAACCATGTTAGTTCTGTGGTTAATGTTGAAGAAATTGCTGCACACAGAATAAACCTAAAGAATAATCGATGCCATAGTTCATAAGAAAGCACCTGGCCTTTCATTGCTGTCTCATTTAGGAAACCTTCAAACATACATGCAAGTTGAGAGAATGGTACAGAGGACCTCCTAGAACTGCACTGATAATATGGTTTAATCCATAGACCTACATAATCTTTGCGCATCTCAGCTTATTTTGATCAGAGTAATCAATATCCTTAAATGTTGAAATCTCCTGAGATGTGTCCTTAAAAGATAAGCATTCTTACAATGATGTAAAGAAAGTCCCTGTTCTCTTTGTGCTCTGGTAACCACTATGTCAACTCTCTTTTATCACATCAGTGTTGTCAGCTGCTACAAACAAATGAGGTTCTGTGGCTCATATCTTTCTGTTCTTAGCTTCTTTCATTTAATACAGTAACTTCCAGCTCCATCTATGTTGTTGTGAACACTATGCTTTAATCCATTCTTGAGGCCGAGCAGTTATCCATTATGGATCTCTGACAGTTTCTGTAGCCATCTATCAGTTGACAGACACTTAGATTGATTCCATTCTCTCCCCTGTGGTCAGCAGAGCTGCAGAGAAGATGGAGGTGGAGAGGCCTCTTCTGCCTATAGATTTCACTTCCTTTGCCTGTATGTCCAGAAGAAGGACTTCCGGATCATAGCAGAGTGTTGTTTGTGGGTTTTCGAGGGACCTCCCCTTTAGTTTCCATAGCAGCTGTGTTTATTTGCGTCCTCCTGATTGTGCAAGGGCTTGTTGTTCCCATTGTCCCCAACTGCATGGGCTATCTTTTGACTTTTTGCTAATAGTGGTTCTTCTTACAGTCAGGTGATAACTGGATTTGAATTTTTCATGCTTGGTGATGTGAGCATTTTTCATATACTTATAGGTCATTTGTAGGTTTATGTAGGTCTATAGCCCATTTTTAAACTGGGTTGGTTGGGGGGGTTGTTAATGGATTATTTTTTCTAGCTTCTTCTATTTGGGATATTCAACCCCTTGCAAGTATTTCTTTCCCATTCAATAGGTTATTTCATTATTCTTTTACTTGTTTATCTTGCTGTGCAAAAGTGTTTTAGTTTTGTGTAATCTCATTTGTGTGTTTTGGGTTTTGGGTTTCTCCTGTGTTTTTGGTCTTGTTAAAAACTCATTGACTGTTCCAATGTCATGGAGGATTTTGCCTATCTTTCCTTCTACTGGTGATGTTTGGTTTCTAATTCCAAACACATTTCCCAAATTTGTGGACTATATTCCAAATACTCTGCACACAAATGTCAGGTTAGAGTTACGGCTAACATGGCCATGTTGTATCTAACATAAACTATTCCTAACACATTTTCTCCAAGCGTTTTTGTGTATAATATTTCTGCCTGAGGCTTTTTTTTGCACTTGCTTTGAAGTTCATTTTCAAATTGGATTGAACATCCTAAGCCAGACTTTTCCCTCGTTAGTGGACAGCTTCCTGGCCCAATGCCAAAGTGGACAAAGCACTGAGAATGTGACCTAACACTTTACAACTACTAAGGAAAACAAAAACACAATGCCATACTTTATAAAAGTAACAGAGCCAGGTGCTTGTGGCTCACACCTGTCATCCTAGCTACTCAGGAGACTGAGATCTAAGGATCATGGTTCAAAGCCAACCTAGGCAGCAAAGTCTGTGAGATTCATATCTCCAATTAACCACCAAAATACCAGAGCTAGAGCTGTGGCTCAAGCTGTAGATTCTAGTCTTGATCAGAAAAATCAGAGCCCAGGACCAGAAAGAAAAAGTAATAGATCTAAAAAATCAGTCTCTAACTGTTGATTGTGAATGGTTTTATGATATTGATAACTCAAGGAGGGAAGCCGATTTCAAAGCATGACCAGCCTTACACTTGCATGCAGTTCTTAGAAGCAACACTAGTCTGTGAGGCCCTGAGTTCAAGCCCCAGTACTGCAGTATTGGCACCAAGAGAGAGACAGAGAGACTGAAAAAACTGTCAGATACATAAAAATTATATCAGTTGCTTTACCTTGATGTCAGAGATTTCAATAGTAAATTACTAAATTAGAACGAATATAGTAAAGACTAATGGCCTATAAAAACTGACCAGAAAAAAATCCAGATTATTAAATCTACAGAAAAGCAGTCTGCGGAAAGGGCTGGAACTGCTAATGATTCCACAATATGTTCACACACCTGGCATAGCAAACAACTTGTTTTGTTTCTGGTTATGGATCTCTAAAGGCAGAAGTATTCTAAATGCTAAAATTCTTATTCTACTGAGAAAAATATTAGGGCTCCAAAAGAAAAATCTGAGCTTGTTTAAATCCTGAGAGGAGGTTTCAACAGACACGAGACAAAAGAATTAATTCTGAAGATTTTTTTTTTAAAAATTTAAATTAAAAGATAGTATTAATGAAACATTAAATAAGTGAGCTTTAGTAGAGTTTGAAGCAAAGAAAGCTCAAGAATCTGGAGACATGGTTCCAAGGTCTGAGTTCAGACCCACTACTGCCAGGAAGACGCATGAATCTGGCAGCATTCAAAACCCGAAAATATTCAGAGAACTCCATTTCTCAGAGTGGCATGAAGTTTGTTTTGTTTTTGTTTTTTTGTTGTTTGTGGGGCCTGAACTCTGAGCCTGGGCGCTGTCCCTCAGCTCTTCAGCTCAAGGCTAGCGCTATACCACTTGAGCATCACTTTGGGCTTTTTCTGCTTATTTGGTGCTGAGGAATCGAACCCAGGGCCTCATGCATGCAAGGCAAGCGCTCTACCACTGAGCCACCTTCCCAACCCCTAGCAAGAAGTTTTTATAGGCCAGATACAGGCACAAACTAGAGATGTCACCTGATTGGCCACAGCTAGTCATCTACCTTCTTTGGGAAAGATTCCAGTCACTTGGCTGCTCCTGACTGGCTGGAGTTCAAGCATCTGTTAGATTCCTAAATTAGTATATAAATCACCCCAGCTCAGGTTAGGTTGCAGTTCATGTCCTAGAGACTGAAGGAATGGAGTCAATGGCAGGCCAAACTTAGTTTGGTTTCAAAGAGAAACACTTTCCTTAATATCTGTTCTGTGGGCAGGAATGAGTAAGCGTAAACTTATAGGGCAAGACTTGAGTTTGCTTATGAGTCTCTTGTCTTATCCGAAGGAAACCCTAGGAGTCCCTTGTCCCGCAGGAAGCTCTGGCTGCTAACTTCTCGAATACTCCAGGCATCCTCTCAGGAAGGGGTTCCCAGGGGGTGTCAGGAAAGATGTGAGCTCATCCTTTTCCTCACGTTGCTTTTCTTGTAGAATGGTGTCTCCCCCGCGACTCACCTACCTGAGTGTTTCTGACGCAGATCTCCTCAACCGGACTTGGTCTCGGGGTGGCAATGAACAGTGTCTCCGATACATTGCCCGGCTCATCTCCTGCTTCCCCAGTGCCTGTGTGCGCGATGACAAGGGAAAGCCCGTGTCCTGGGGCATCACAGACCAGTTTGCCACCATGTGCCATGGGTACACTCTGCCTGACCACCGCAGGAAAGGCTACAGCAGGCTGGTGGCGCTCACACTGGCCAGGAAGCTGCAGAGCCGGGGGTTTCCTTCCCAGGGAAACGTCCTGGATGACAACACAGCCTCTATAAACCTGCTGAAGAGCGTCAATGCTCACTTCCTGCCCTGCCGTTTTCATAGGCTTATCCTTACCCCTGCACCTTCTTCCCGTCAAGCTCTCCTTTAGCCCAGGGAAACCCCAGGAAGTTCCTAACTTTCCCTGCACACACACACACACACACACACAGACACACACACCCCAGTGAGGTAAAGATTATATCTGGACTCAGGAAGCGCAGTTGCAAGTGCTGTGGAAAAGGGCCTGGAAGAGACTGGCAGGGAAAAGTCATTCCTCTGTCAGATTCCAGCTGTAAGTAACTTGAGGGGTAAAAGGGTCTCCCCCATTAGGACCCGCTGAAGAGAAAGAACTTCCAAGGCCAGCAGTTCTTGGCTTAGTGGTAGCAGTGATTTAATTCAGGACCTAAACTGGGCGCCAGCAGCTCACCCCTATAATCCTAGCTACTTGGGGCTTGGATTTAGGATCATGGTTTAAAGTCAGCCTAGGCAGGAAAGTTTATAGAACTCGCATCTCCAGTTAACCAGCAAAACAAACACCAGAAGTGGAGGTATGGTTCAGGTGGTAGAGCAAAAAGCCTCATGAGAGTGCAAGGCACTGGGTTCAAGCCAAGAACTGGCGTGCATACACACAATAGGTGCCCGCATGCGGCTGTATGAGTGATATGTGGGCTGTGACCCACGTTCTACCGGCTCACCCCGCTGCTGGGTCTCCACAGAGCTGTGCCACATGCCTGCTGCTGCGCAACTCCCCTGTCCCCCGCTGCTGGGTCTCAGCCTCTTTGCAAGAGCTCTGTACAGCGGCTGCTTTCTTCCCCTGCTTTCTTCTTACTGGCTCTCCGTTTCTACCTGTGACCGTGGGTTATAGCCATCCCAGGAAATGTTCAAATGTAGCGGTTCTCACACGTCGGTGTGATGAACAATCGGAACTATCTGGAGGGCTGGTTGCTACACAACTCCTCCCCCACAGTTTCTGGGTGAGCTCATACAGGTCAGGGCCTTGGAACTTGCATTTTCAACGAGTTACCACTTCTCAGTTGCCTTGGGTGGTTAAAATTATAGGTGTTTTAAGGCTATAAGCAAATTTCAACGTAGAACTCTATCTTCACCCATAACCTATTTCAGCCCTATAATGTGTTTCTTTTTCCCTAAAAAAAAAAGACTGAGATTAACATACAGGTGTGAGGGCAGGTATAAAATGTCATATGAACATATACATAATGTGTGTGTAAATATATATGTAAACTGGTAATTCATATAATCGTTGCATACTTACAGTGTGAGGGCAGGAGGATTGCAAATTCCAGACCAGCCTGTTTATGCTATGCACACACATATGTATATTTGTGTACGTATGTGTATCACAAAAAATGCATTTCCTATATACCCTATACATATCCTAGAATCCTGATAATCTAACAAATCTTGCTACTTAGGAGAGACTTATTCCTGAGCCAGGAATAACAACCAGTGCTGGAGGCAGAGACACAACTCCGTAATTTTGATTCCAGTCTTCTCTTCATTATTGTATTGTTGCTGAAAATAAAATTCAAATGCCTGATAGTTAAAGTAACGTTTCATTGCTCTCTACCCTTGTCATCATGGAAGTGATGGTTCCAGTTCTCTAGGTCCGGAAATAGTGTCCCCTATTTACAGACATAGAGGCAATGGTTGGACTCGTCTAGACTGGGTACACTTGACTTTGCCCTAGAGAAATTATTGCTTGCTTATTATTCTTATAGCAGTTACAAAAGCTTGACCAAAAAGATCAGAGGAAACTCTAAGTTTTAGTGCTTGTTCTAAGGAAAGGAAAAGACTGGCTGATGTAGACCACATTGGAATAAAAACAAGACTCCTTGAGGGTGACTCTGTGTTTAGATCCTTCTCAGGCCAGGGTTACCTGGAAACGTGTCCTTGGTAGCATCAAGAAACTCATGAGACAGTGTGGCCTCACTACTGCCCCAGGGAAGCTCATTACATCCAGCACAGCTTGCTCCTGCCTCAGACACGGTCATATTATGATAGCCTTGTTTTCTTCCTAATGGTAATTTGCCTACCCCTTACTGAGCATTTAACTATGTACTAATTGTGTCAAATATCCGCCGTGCATAATTTAGTCCTTGTGATGGATAAAGTGCTCACTATTATGGCAGTCCTGGGTTAGTGATAGCGTGATTCATCAGTTATGCAGGCTTTTATTAAATTAAATGGCTAAGTCATGACCATAACCCTTAGTATGTTGAGGCCAAAACAAACAGTATAACTGCACTGTCCTACCAGGAATGATATTACTTGGCCTTTTAGGCAGCTCGGAACCTTTGAAAGTAGATACTCCTTTATCACGTTGCTTTCTGAATTGCACCTCTACCCCAACAATGGACCTCAGATTCTGAAAATCCCTGTTTCCAAGTTCCACTTTCCACCTAATGTTCTCACTTTTCTTTTCTAGATAACCGTGTTGGATAGAATTTCTCATGTTTGAACTTTGTTTCAATCCCTTTAAAGAATATGCTCAGAAATGTTGGGAGCAAAGAAAGAGAACAATGAGAAAGATATAGATAGATAGATAGATAGATAGATAGATAGATAGATAGATAGATAGGTCTTCTATCTATCTTTCTTTTTTTATTAAGAGAGAAGGGGAATGAGAAGAGGAGAGAAGGGAAGGTAATCCCTTTGCTTATACTTATCCTGTCCTTGTGTCTTACATGAAGAATAGGATGAAAGAGAAAGGAGCCATCCCCTGTCCGTCCTGTGTTCCCCTCCCTCCCACCATAATGCTGATGTTTAATAAGCTTCCAGTCCCATTCTGATTTTCTTCAATCTTGAGTCAGACTTGCTTCTGTTTATTAAATATTTTTATTATAGAGTTGATATAAGTTGGGTAACAAGTACATTTCTTTCTGGACAATGTCAATCCTTTCTTCATTCTCTCCCAGGTTTTCCCTCCTGCCCCTGCCCACAAGTTGTATAGTTCACTTTCTGCATAGTGTCTAGTGAGTACCACTGCTGAGTCTTGTTTCTTAAAGGTGCTTTTATATCAGTGCTCTTTATTTATTCTCTTGCTAATCTGCTCTAATCCATGTAAAACTTTTTCTACAAATAAACCTATATATTTCAAAGGAAAAATGTACTTTAATTTACATATATATATATATAGTCAAGAGGGGTTTCAGTTACATAAGTAAGGTAATGAGTACATTTCTTGTCAACCTTGTTACCCCTTCTCTCAATTTTCTCATACTTTCCCTCCCCCCACCCCAACTCCAAGTTGTAGACAGTGTTTCCACCATGTACACAAGACAATATGTTGGAAATGGAAATTATCTGTACTTTAATTCTTAAACACTGACAAAAGGCCTTGCTTATTACAGGACTTCTCAAGGGCTTGATTAATACCTTGCAGTTACTACAGTAAATGCTTTATGTTAGCCTTCAGTTCTAAATTATATCCCAACAGAGGAAGGCATTGAATTGATTCTAGTTGCTCCATTATGATTCTTACTTTGTTTTGAACTTTGTTTCCAGAAAAATTTTAAAAGTAGTTGCATCTTGAGCTACAGTGTAGAACTCTTATCTCAAGTGACCTAAGAAGTTTTGTTGCACATTGTAAGCAGTAAATAAAAATACTTTGCTATTTTTGATTGGGAGACACTCATATTACGTAAAATTAATGTCCTTCTGAATTTGATTGAAATATTCTCATTGGAATTTTGTCAATATTATGCAAGTCATTTTTGTATGTATCTATTAGGTTTATTGTGACCGTCAATCAGGAATATATCCATTATGTTTGCAGATATTTCAGATTTTTTGTGTAATGAAATATCAGAAATGCTTTTAAAACTTTTCAATATTTTAATTAACTTAAAATTTTGATTCTATCAGCCTTTGACTTTTATATTTACATTGCTTTTATTTTGAAATTTCAATACAAAAAGAAGATTGGAGTCTTGTCCACAGTCTCACAGCTTGCATAGAGCAGAGGTGGGAATTAAATTTAGGAAGTTATCACCTACACTCTTAAATGCTGCACTACATTACAGTATGAAATAAGGAAGAGGCGACTTGCTTAGTGAAATGGGGATGTAGAAAATGTGAAAATGGCATGGAGTTCTTAGTTCAAGGTTGAAACAGAAGAAAAAGAGCCCGTGCTCAGGGTCAGCTAATGGCCAATCCAAACTACTACGAATTCTCCTGAGTCTTGCCAGTGAGGAGTGAATCATGAAGCACACATAAGAAGGAAAGAGGATTTCAACTTTTCAGCTCCTTTCATTTGATGAACATTCCAGATAAACTTGTTTGAAAAATCGCTAAAGGGCAGACAGTGTTTTCCACTCACTCTGCTTTGCTGCTACAAAGCGGCACATACCTGGAGAGTGAAGTCACCGCAGATACAAACTATTATTGAGGACCTCTGTGGTCGTCAGTGCTTTAAACTGATCCCTGAGCGTGAGCCTGGGCCTGGAGGTTATGTAATGAGGCCACAGGAAGATAATTTGACTTGCTGCTTAATTTTATTATTACAACCTAATCAGGATTGGATTGTGACATCTATTTTTCTGGTCTCAGTGACTGATTCATTAAAAATACTTAATAAATATTAACATGTAGTTAATCAAAGCTGAAAAGATCTACTGTGCTGGCTTTAGGAAGGGGTATATTTGTTTCGGCTCAGGATAAAGTCTGAAGAACATGGGCCCTTTATTCTCACCTTAAACCCTGATCTTTACAGGTGATGCAATTTCCTGTTTAGTAAGCTGCTTATTCATATTCAGACAGCCTGGTCTTCAATCAGCCTTAGACAGAAATGGATGATGGTGAATAACGCGTCGTCAATAACACTCAATTCAAAATTTTCATTTAAATGTCTAGTCCTCTTACTGTTCAGTGCTCATGTGAGTCATCCTTTGCAGTAACTGGGAATTTCCTGTTCTTTGTCTTTTTACCTGGGGTTCCCAAAGGTCTCCCAAATTACTTTACAGAAAAAACGGCCACCTTCCATACATATAAATTAGTCTAATGTCATGGGCAAATTTAAGCCTCTTTTGTTTTCTCTCATGAATATATCTTTATATATACATGTATATATCTAAATACCAATATATGTGTATTGGTAGTTAAGAAATCAAAATCAAGGATAACAAATTCTAAGAGAAAAAAGCTACCACAATTTTCATTTTATCTCAGGACATGGGGGCCCAATACATGGTTGGAAATTTATAGACTAGCCACACTTCCCATTCTTCCTCTTCCCTGCCCCCCAAATTGATAAACTACCCTTAGCTCCTACTTAAGCCTTCCAGTCCACTTCATCCAAAAGCATCCTTTGGATCCTCCGTTCTAAAACACCATGGACTTAAAAAAATATTTCCTGGGGTTTGTTGGGGCTACAGGAAGAGTTAGTTCACTGGAATTCAGCAACAAGCCTGGGAACTAAGTAGGGCCAGTAATGCGCTATCATTTATACCTCAAAGATGGAAGAGAACAGGTCTGGAAACATCCTGAGACTTGCCCAAAGGCATGTTTTCCTTTTTGAATTGAGGACTCGGCAGAACACAAGAACCTCAAGAGTCAAGAATATATGATCTCTCCTTTAAGAATCTTGCAACCTTAGAGGTTTCTTCATAATTTTATGTACACAGTGCAACCTCATACTACTGTCAAATCTGCACTTTATTCACTTACCCGGTTCCGTTAGCTCATTTATGTGTGCAGGTATATGTTTGTATGTTTGTATGTATGTATGTATGTACGTATGTGTGCATGCGTGTGTGTGTGTGCCCTGAGGTTTAATTTAGGAGCTCTGCACCTTGAGCCATGTTTCCATGGCTCCAGACATTCTGACGTCATCTGATTTCAGACAGGGTCCATGCTTTCTCCAGGGCCACCTCAGGCTGGAAGCCTGCAACTCGGGAGTTTCTGGTCTACAGGTGTGTGCCACCTCACCTAGACCACCTAGTCCTCTTGGATTCATGCAACCATTGTGATAGGATGATAATGGTCTTCATGCTCTGAGTGTCTTTGTAGCTGTGGGGATTGGGAAATAAGACACAAAGAAAAAATAAGCAAATGATAGCTGCATTATTTGCTTGAATATTATATGTGTGTGGGAGAAGAAGCCCCAGATTTAAAAAAAACAACCAGAAGGATTGCCAGTCATGGTGATGTTTGAGATAAAGAAGAGAGAGAGAGAGAGAGAGAACGAGAGAGAGAGAGCGCGAGCGCGCACAGGTTTAAGAGAATGACAAACTTAAACTGAGTCTACGGAACATGCAGAAAGGGTACGCTTCTCTGCCTTTCACCAAGTCTCCACTTGTGTCTGGAGATGAATGGTCAGACCTCACTTGGTACTTCTGAATTTGGGGCCTAAAAACCTAGTTTCAGAATTGGATGTGGGTAGAATGCAAAATGAAACATTCCCTGTTCTTTGTCTGAAGTGATACATATAGATGCAAAAGCATCTATTTATTTTTTACATGCACTTGTAGTTTTAAACAAGGTAGAGATAGAGAGGGAATTAAAAACCCACAGGCACAGAAACAAAACCTTGACTTCTTGAGCTCATTGTAGTGATCCAGTTTTGTTAGTTTTGTTTACAAACAAAGGCTTTGGCACCTTCCCGAGATGAGCACTGAGGACACACAAACCGCGGAAAGCCGGGTGACCTTCCCACGGAGCCTGCATGTCAGCGGACCGAAGCCAGGGAGGAGCGGCCTCGCCCAGCCTTTGCCCACCTTTGGCCCTGTGCCCAATAACCTCAGGAGCACAGCCGGGTTGGGTTTGGGGTGGACATGAAATCTTCCTGAGCACTTTGAACAGATCGGATCACTGATACTGATCTTCCTTGATCCAAGTAAGGACAGACTTTGTTTTGAGAGCATGAGGTTATACTGTGCCCTTAAAATCTGGAGCCAAGGGACCCAGTGGGATGGAGGGACAGAAGTGGGGGGAGGGGGGAGGGGAGTGGAGGGGGGAGGGGGAGGAGGGGGGAGGGGGAGGAGGGGAGGGGGGGAGTAGAGAGGGGGAAGGGAGGACGGGGCTTGGGGTGGAGTGGAAGCCAGGGCAGGTTGGAAGAAGAGGAAGGTTGGGTCGGGAAGGCCAAGGAGAGGGCAGGTAGAAGCAGGGGGGAGGGGGGTAGAGGCAGGAGGACAGAAGGGGTGGAGGACGGGCGGGAGGAGGATGGGCGGGAGGAGGTCCGGCGGGTGGAGGACGGAGGCAGGGGCCCAGCCCTAGCCCAGGCGGCTCCAAGCCCGGCGGCCACGCCCCAGCGCTGGGGTCTGAGCTGCGCTCCGGGATCTGGTGACACACGGAACGAATGAATGGGTGAACGAGTGAACGTCCCTCCCGCCGGGATGGAGGCCCCGGGGCCGCCGGGGCCCGCGGGTCCCCGGGACTCTGCCGGTCGCGGGGGGCGCACGGGGTTGGTCCCGGCCCCGGCCCCTCCTGGGCGCGCCGGCGCCCGCGGGCCCGGGTGGGCGGCGGGGGCCCTGGAGCGTCTGGATCTCGAGTCCTGGGTCCGGGAGAAAGTTCTCTTTCTTCTGGACCCTCGGCGGGGGCAGCACGCCGCGGAGGCCCCGGACCAGGGCGCGGCGGGGCTGCCCGGGGCCCGGGGCGGCGGGGGGGCCTGGGGCGGGCTGACCGCGGCCCCCCGCCCACCCCGGGCCCTCGGGACCCCGGGCCCGGCCCCCGCCGCCGCCCCGGCCCGGGGGCTGCTGGTGCGCGTGGAGGATTACCGGGAGACGCGGGAGGTGGTGCGCGCCGCGGGGGCCCGGGGCCGCGCCACGGCCTGCACCGAGGAGCGCGCGCTGACCGCCGTCACCTTCCGAGCCGGCCGGGACTGACTGACGCGGAGCCCCTGCGTCCGGCCCGCGGCGGAGCGGGACTCGAGCCGAGGACCCGAGCCGGCACCCCGCCCTGCGCGCAGGCTGCGGGCTCAGCCCCAGCAGAGGACCCGAGCCGGCACCCCGCCCTGCGCGCAGGCTGCGGGCTCAGCCCGGCCCCAGCAGAGGACCCGAGCCGGCACCCCGCCCTGCGCGCAGGCTGCGGGCTCAGCCCCAGCAGAGGACCCGAGCCGGCACCCCGCCCTGCGCGCAGGCTGCGGGCTCAGCCCCAGCAGAGGACCCGAGCCGGCACCCCGCCCTGCGCGCAGGCTGCGGGCTCAGCCCCAGCAGAGGACCCGAGCCGGCACCCCGCCCTGCGCGCAGGCTGCGGGCTCAGCCCCAGCAGAGGACCCGAGCCGGCACCCCGCCCTGCGCGCAGGCTGCGGGCTCAGCCCCAGCAGAGGACCCGAGCCGGCACCCCGCCCTGCGCGCAGGCTGCGGGCTCAGCCCGGCCCCAGCCGAGGATCCGAGCCGGCACCCCGCCCTGCGCGCATGCTGCGGGCTCAGCCCCAGCCGAGGACCCGAGCCGGCACCCCGCCCTGCGCGCATGCTGCGGGCTCAGCCCGGCCCCAGCACCGCTGGAGGAAGGGACTGAGGTCAGTACCGCTGGGCCGGGGGGGGGGGGGGGGGGGGGAGACTTTCAGACAGCAAGGGGGATCTGTAAAGAACACTTGTTGATCCTCACTCCGCACAGCTGTTATCCGACCTCCTCTGCCTGCCTGCTCCCCATCTTTCTCCAGGCCCCCCGTCTTTCTCCCATTCCCCCTGGCGGGGTCTTTCTCTCAGCCCCCCAATCTTTCTCCTGGCCCCCCATCTTTCTCCCAGCCCCCCATCTTTAGGACTGAAGAGCAGAAGCCCCCTTGGTTTGAGGCCTTGCTCCCCGGGGGAGTGGGTGGGAAGACGGGTTTGGTTTTTAAAGCTGAAAGAGGAAATGGACAGACGGGACACCCACCCACCGCGGGCAACAGGGAGTAGAGGGAGGTCGTCCCACGTTGCTGCCTCTCCGTTTCTAGGCACAGCTATGTGGCAGCGTTAGAAGAGGAGGCAGCAGCGAGGGACAGGAGGGAGGACCAAGTCCTGGGCTCTTCACCATCTACTGAAGCCCGGTGTGCAAAAGAGTTTGGGTCGGGACATCTAAACCATTTTTACGACCGGCTCCCATGGCTCATGTTGGTCATGCTAGCTTCCCCAGGGGCTGAGGGTCACAGTTTGAAGCCCAGTCCCTGAGACTCTTAACCTGCAGCCAACCAGCAAAAAGCCTGACGTGCACATATGGTGCAAGTGGCGCGAGCCAGCCTGAAGCAGAAAAGCCCAGCGAGACTTCGAGGTCCCGAGTTCAAGCTCCACTGCAAGCTGCTTATAATCAGATTTGCACATTAGATCTAAAGGTGGGCAGAAATACCAAACACAGGAGGCCCTAAGACCTATTCTTACCCATAATTCTTTCATAAAAATGATTGGTAGGCAAGAATGAATCGGTAATACTTGCCCACTGACGTTTACGGGAAATAGGTCGCTCCTGAAACCACTTTTCTTCTTTCGTGTGTTGCCCTCTGTATTCAGTACCATCTTCAGGAGCTGGCTAGTATTTGGTCTCGTTTGGAACTCGGAGGAGGGTTGAGAAAGATGAGCTGCTTGAACTTGCTACTTGCTGAAGGAGTATTTCACAGGGACAGTTAATTAGCCAAAGCAGGGGACTCTAGCTTTTGAGGAGTAAGTGATTGAGCAATGCCCTCTACCCTACTTCTTCCCATTTAGCCTCTGTTTTCTCTCTGAGCTTTCATCCCTTAAGTGAATAAAAAAAAACCCACAACATTTTAAAAATACTAATCTGACCTCCCTGTTAACTGACTGTGGAGTGATTATAGATTTCCTTTTAAAGCAGGGAACAAAAAGTAGTAGCTGAAATACCGGTGGATTTGCTTTACAGATGTTTCAGACCTCCCAGGACCTGGATGTATGCAGAGCCTGAGGAAATCTCTTATCACCCAGGAGAACAGGCTCGGGGGCCTTGTCATCAATAAGAAGATATCTCTGAGGATTGCTAGGTCTTAAGACCTTTATGTCTATCTCAGGGGGAAAAAAAAACGATCATGCAAAATTTCATCAAGTGGCTGAATCATATCACCGACTTCCATCAGGAAAGTGTCTATCTCCAAAAAACCCTTTTTCCACAAGCCTTCCCACTCCATTTAGCTCACTGCTTTTATTGTTGGGCATTGCCAACAAAGTGCTTGGTGCTAAAACTCAATATGACTCTTAAAAAGAAGAAGGAAAAGGTTTCAATTCAAAGAAAATGCCTGCTCAGGCAGAAAACATTGAGGAAATATTACTTTGTGGAGGAAAAAGAAGTTAGAGGGAAGAAAACAAAAACTCTCAACTGTTCCCAAATCTCTTCTAATATTTGTTATGTTTTCAGTATGGTTTTTATTGTATTTTTTATGTGTATACATACGTATGTACTTAATTTGTTCTAAGCATACATGACATCAAACAATAGCCCTAGAATAGCCCCTGTACATTTTCTGAATACTTAAACTAATGTACATATATGTAAGGTGTAGTTTTGAACCAGTGGCAGTGGACATTTCCAGCAAGGTTTGTAGAAAAGTAGAATTTCTGGCTAACCCTAGATCAGCCTTGTCAGAGAGTTTATATCTTGAAATGATCTCTGGATTATTCATATCAGTTTTACCTGCTTACCCTAGATCTCCCTTGTCAGACAAAGTTTATATCTTGAAATCATCTCTGGATTATCCATGACAGTTTTACCTGCTTACCCTAGATTTATCTTGTCAGACAAAGTTTATATCTTGAAATGATCTCTGGATTATTCATATTAAAGATTTACCTGCATTCACATTTTCTTTATCTTTAGTTCTGCCTTCACCAATGATCAAAACTAGAAAGACTTTTTCCCTGTATCCATTAATTCTATAGAATTATGGAAATCTTTAGAGATCACAAAGGGTAAAATACTATATGTAGCAGTCTGCAAAATAGCCAAAAAGAAAAAAAAAAGCTCTCTAAAAAAGGATCAGCATGTCTTTGCAAACAGCTTTTATTATTCTGATGTTTTCCCTGATGAACTGTTGATTGATTTCAAACTAATTCATATCTGTAGTTCTTTCATTCTCTAAAAATGTGAATAATATGCTCTCTGGAGCCCCGAGGCGAGGAGCTGTGGCAGGAAGTTATTAAAGAAGGCACAATTGCAACACTTGTGGGGGCTGAGTTAGGACTTGTGAGCTTCTCATAGTGAACTGGGAAAGGTGGAGCCTGGATTGTAGTCAACTGAATCAGGTACGAAAACAAAGGCCTTGACTCTTGAACAGCCTGACTTCCTAACCTCAGTCAGTACACTGCCCTTTAATTACGCAGGGCCAGTCTTTATGGATGAAGATAAGAACAGCACAGATTACTTTGGAGAGAGACAGGAGGTGGGAGCAGTTTTTGTGCACCATGCTGCCAACACTCACCAACAAAACGGGAGACTTAGACACATGTTTAAAGCCAAGAATTAAATAAAGTGGAATCAAAGATTTCTCATATTAAAGCAGAACAAGAGTAATGGGAGACTGTAGTGTTCTCAGACTAGGCAGAACAGAGGAGGTGTTCAGAGCTTGTTTGTAAGCGTGTTGGCCCACATCTCTTGTTTGGCAGAGAAGCAAGGACAGGTGAGCCTCTGGACAGCAAAGCTTTCCACTGCGTGACAAAGATAGACAGATAGACTTCTTATTCACCCTGGGCCCTGGGCTTCCCACTTCCAGCGTGAGAAATCTTTAGCTTGGAGATATGTCTGGCTCCTTGAGGTACAAACCTGATTTCACCTCTTCTCAGCCCTGTGTCTTCCTCTGGGGTTTACGATCCTCTTTGAAATGGAATCACCAAGGTATAGAGAAACCTACAACTCTCTGTGGATTCTAAGGGAGTTGTAGCTCAGTGGTAGATTCTTTTTCTATCATGCAAAAGGTACTGTGTTCAGAGCTTATCACTGCACCACTGCATGAGCTGAGACAGACAAAGAGATTTCACTATGAACAGCTACATATTGAATGTTATTCAGTGTAGTGACCAAGGGAAAAATGCTCAAGTTGTATCCGTTGTGATATTATATAAGGCTTACATCTTAAATGTACATTAGGGAACAATAAAATGTGATAATTTTTGTTATGTAACTAAATGTAGTTCATAGGTACATCATTTTACCGGATTTGAGTAGCCTTAATATGAAATGTATTCTTTTTTGTTGTTTTTATTTGTTTGAGTGTTTTGGTCCTGGTCCTGAGGCTTGAACTTGGCCTAGGTGCTGTCTCTGAGTTTCTTTGCTCAAGGCTTGTGCTCCACCCACTTCTGGCTTTTTAGTGGTTAATTTGAGATAATTGCTGCCAGGGCTGTCTTTGAACCTCAATCCTAAAATCTCAGCCTCCTGAGTGGCTAGGATTACAGGTGTGAGCCTCCAAGGCCCAGTTCTTGTTCTTGTTGTTGTTATTTTAAAAGTAAAGATCCACATTAAGAACGTAGGACTTTACCTGAGTACTATAATTAAATTTCCTTAATTTAATTCATCTGCAGTCATTTCAGTTTTATTGACATTTCTCCATGACTTCCCAACTATATACATAGAATTATGTTGATATCAGACTTTAACCAAAGGTTCAGAGTTACTGTTTGCTTCACTTTATGATTCTTAGTAAACATAGTTTTCTCCCCTGCTTCTGGTAGCACGTTCACCAAGTATGCCTTCGCCACTGTGTGATCACGTTGTTATAAAAATGGAAAGGCCGATAGGATTGTCACTGAATCTCAGATTTCCTGATCTCTGATCAAAGCCACTTCTGTTCCCCCAGCAATGAGAAGCAGTTCCATCGATTAATTTTCATATTGATTTCAGAATTGGCTGATGTGTTGCCCAACATACAATCATAAGGTAAATGCAATTAGAAATGTCATGCACCTACCCCTGAAGTGTATTCGAGCAGTAAACTAAGGTTGGTGGGCCCCGTTTTGTCATGAGTTACCATTTTATTTAGTTGATTGGAAACTCCTCATCTGCCTTATTCCCAAGATGCCTCGTGGAACATAGAGGCTCAGGACTGACTGACCAAAATGGTCTGTCTTTGCTCCTAGCCTGACTGGATCTAGACTTGTCTTTCTCCTGGCTTTACCCAAGAAATTAACTTTGTTAATTCTTTGTCTGTGAGATACGTCTTTTCTTTTTCTTTTTTTGGGTCCGGTCGTGGGGCCTGAACTCTGGGCCTGGGCGCTGTCCCTCAGCTCTTCAGCTCAAGGCTAGCGCTCTACCACTTGAGCCACAGCGTCACTTCCGGCTTTTTTTTCTTTTTGCTTATGTGGTGCGGAGGAATCGAACCCAGGGCCTCAGGCATGCAAGGCAAGCGCTCTACCACTGAGCCACCTTCCCAGCCCCCGAGATACGTCTTTTCTTTTTATGGTTTTTCAACTTTCACAGATCAAGACCATCTTTTATAAGGACTGTGGACCACCCCCCTCTTTCCATTTAAAATGGAAGCATCTAGGAAGACAGTTGCTACCTCCTCCTCTCTGTGGGAGGTAGAATGATAATTCCACCTGTCATAATTAGTAAGCACAGAGGGTCTGGGCCTGGCGGTGGTGTCAGTTCAGTGTACTGGATGAATCCCATCTATCTCACTTCTTCTAATGTCTTCCAGTGCTTTTCTCGCTATTAAAAAAAAAATCCTTTGTGCTTGAAGTTTCAGTGAAATTGAGCCCCAACCAGGCTTCTTCCAATACCCCTCAATAAAGTCTTGTTGGACTATTTGTCTTAGTGTAGTATAATTTCTGCTTTGTGGAGCGCTGGGTAAGAGCCAGGGAGATGTAGTTAGGCAGATGACTTCATAAAGTCTAAAGATGTTTTCTTGTCTCAGAGGACGCAGCAGTGTTTACTTTGCTAGCAGGGCCCCTTGCTGTGACTTCACTGGGATTTCCAAGCACTGGACACAGGGGTGTTGGGTTTTCACAGTGCCATCATGCCAGGAGCAGGAGCTGAGTCCTTTCTGACTTCAGCAAGCTGGCTGGGCTCAGGGCAATCATTGCTCATTAACCCCTCTGTGCTTAGTCAGAAGGAAAACAATGCTCTCAATGTCCCGTGTTTCTCACTTAGCAGCTGAACTCTCTTCATTCATCATAGTTTGATGATAGTCATGGGTATCCCAAAACAACATGACATCTAGTCTCCTGCACACAAACACCAGTTTGGGCTCTTGGTTGGCGGTACTTAGAAGACTGGAGGACCGTGTCAGTTTCATGTTTGAAGGAAAGCTCACAAAAGCAGTAAGCAGAGATTGCCTTTGTGGAATGTTCTGTTCATTTGCAGTCTTGGAAAATCAGAGTGATCGGGAGTTTGCTTCTAAGAAGTTAGCACAGGAACTCAGTCTAATCTGGCCCCAGACCTCCTGACGTGTTTGGTAGAACCTTATGGCTGGCAAAATGCCAGCCTGGGGCTTTAGCAAGCTCAGAGTCCAACCCCACAGCACAGCACAGGCCTCGAGAGGCACGGGTTGTGTGGTGAAGTCGAGATGGGGCGTTAGGCTCAGGTCCAGATGGGATTCTCCAGGGCGCAGCTGGAAGGTGAACTTCCATGTGAGGCTAGTGAAGAAAAGCCCCATCCTGCCCAGTAACTCACCAGCACATATCCAGCCACCCGAGGTCAGACGCGTTGCACGGTCCTCAGACATCAGCACAAACATCTCAACAACACTCTTCAATAAGACTGAGGCAGCAAGCTTTCTTGCTAGGCTTTTTATTAAATGGAAGCCATAATGATTACCTGCATTTCTTAAGATGTATTAAGAATGGACCTCTTGGGCTGGGAAAGTGGCTCAGTGGTAGAGCGCTTGCCTTGCATGTATGAGGCCCTGGGTTCAATACCTCAGTAACACATAAGCAGAAAATGCTGGAAGTGACACTGTGGCTCAAGTGGTAGAGTGCTAGCCTTGAGCTGAAGAGCTGAGTCAGTGCCTAGGTCAGAGTTCAGGCCCCATGACACACACACACACACACACACACACACACACACAGAGAATGGGCCCCTTTCTCTGTTTAAATAGAATGAGTTTTGTGTTTGTGCTTCCTATGAACACCAACAGTCTTCTCAACTGAAATGTAGCATTATTAAAAACTTGGGCATGACACAACTTAGTGGCAGGGCATTTGCCTAGCATCCATGAGACCCTGGTTTCACTCGAGCACTGGAAAAAATAAATTCTACCTTCCTTCTTTGCAAAGACTCTACAAGTCTTCTTTGTTTTTTTCTTTGATAATTGATGGTAAAACAAAATTTAATTAACTTTAATGCCATAAAAATTTTCAAATTAAGCAACAGATACAACAGCCTAAAAAATTCTCACACATATGTCTGAGACCACTCAAAAAGTTCTATTTTGTAATAAATTCTGGAAATCACATACATAGCTACTACGAGAAATTACATAGAACCCATCTGTGTTTGTGTTTCTTTGGTACCAAATCTAGTCACTTTTAAATGCTTTGTCTAGTCAAAAAGATTCCTCTAAAATACTTGTACCAGATATTCATCATAAATTTCTATTGCATTCATTCATCAAAATCTAATTTTTCTTCTGCTTTAGTGTCTGAATCTTGCTGACTGGGCTAGTCAAGTATTGCATTCTTGTTTTTCTGACAATGTGAAACTGACATTTTGTTACTTCTCTGCTTTTCTTTCAATCTAGTTCCTTTTTAATGTAAATGTCTGATGCCTTGAACTTCACATAGCTTTTCCTGTTTCCATGTATCAGTCTTTAAGCAACTAGTTCAGGTCTTGTTTAATGTTCACCAATATTCTTCCCACAAGTCTTCTTATTCCTGCTCCCTAAGGACCAGGCTAAACCTGTGGCTTGATTTATGTGCAGTAAGCAGACCCATAATGTGTCTCTTGCTTCTTTTGTTGAACATAAATCACAAGGGTTCTGAATCACAGTTGGACAGAAAAGTCTACACATAGGGGACATTTTTCTTACAACGCTTAGTAAGAAGGCTGTTTGCCTCAAGTAAAGTAAATGCAACCCACAAATGTGTTTAAATGTCAACAAGAGGCAGTATGCAGCTTGACTCAGAGACTGCCGTTGTTATCAAGGGTTGCCTGTGTAGTGAGGAGTCCGACAGGTAAATGACTAACTACAATAAAATTCATTGGCACCGGAGCAGCTGTGGGAGGCTTACTGAGTCTAAGGTTTGGGCTTCCATCTTTCCACCTGCTCAGAATGATTGCACAATCAAGTAGTGTGATCTAAACCGACAATAAGCAAAGCAACCCAGGCTGTTATATACCTTATATTTAAGCTTTAGTAACTTTCCTGGTGAAATGTTAGCTCCCCAGCAGGAGAAAACATGAATGATGATAGTTGACTCTTTAAGAATAAACAGCTGAAAACATAGGAAGCTGATCTTATTTATTTTAGAAAGAAATGCCACATGCAGAATTGGGAGTGATCTTGGGAAGCAATCAAAGACAGTTCAGGTCAGATAATCCCTTCAAAGAGCAAAGCTCTAAGTTTAGCAAGTAATAAACAGATGGCAAGAAAAAATAAGGGGCAAGCGCTTTCAGCACAAGCAGCGGTGAGGATGGCGGCTGTGGGGACACGGTAGCACCGGTGGTTGATGCAGAATGACAGCTTGAAAATTGTTTTAAGAAAATAGTATTGCACCATATAGGTTTCCTTGATGAAGTCAGACAAGAAGTTGTAACTCCTGAAGTAAATAGGGGGAAGACCTTTGAGATTGGGCCACTTTCCTAAATCTGGAATATTGCTACTTGTCTTAGAGTCCAATGCAGTCTCTTAGGTTGAGGGTGAGAAGAACCAACCCCACGCCTGGATACAAAGTTGGTGTAGGAGTGATGCCAGCCAACAGAGCCTTATCACTGGGCCAGTGGAATCCCTCCATATTCCTTGAGTCCTTACAGGAGTAAATGCAGGAACTCATCATCAGTTCTGGAAAAAAAGAACTTACGTGTGATCAAAAGCATTGCTGTACCTCTTCTCCTTGGAGAGTGAGGTTTGGAGTGAGATGTAGTTAAAATACCTTCCAGAGAGCCCCTCCAGGATAACATTAGAAAGTGTCTAAAGGAATTCTTTTTCTTGAGCTCTTGTTCCAGATGTGATATTGTAGTTTTAATTTAAAGCCACCATGACTTGTAACATTTTCTCACGTCATTGTGGTGTGTGTGTGTGTATGTGTGTGTGTGTGTGTGTGTGTGTGTGTGAGAGAGAGAGAGAGAGAGAGAGAGAGAGAATGTTTTTTGTGCTTGACATTATCACCTGACCCTGAAATGACTTTAGTGAGTTTAGTCAGGTAGCATTTGTGCTATTTTTGCAGATAGTAAGTATGCAAAAAGGAATTCAGAATGAGGATATTCAAGCAAAGGTATAACATTTCTAACTTGACTAGTTTTAAAATAAAAAAGTGGTAACCAAAGTGCTATTCCTTCTTTGTATCTATACATCTCTCTCATTTTCCTTACATAGTTTTCTTGCATACATTGTTTCATAAACTTATTTTTAGAGTCTTTGGATTAAAGACCTGATGTATACATTAAAACACGGGTGCACTTAGGAGGCGCTGTTTTCTATGTAAATCTGTCTATTTGGGGGTCATTTTTGAGAATATGCATCAGATGTTCACTCTGTACTACCCACTGGCAAAATTACTCTTGAAGTCCTGGAAAAGAACCATTTGACCATCTAGAAACCACTCACATCCCTGTACTGAAAAAATTATTCAAGTGTCAAGAAATGGCACAGGATATAAAGACACTTTTTTCCTGCTGGCTATTTGAGACCATGCGTGTATCCGCCATGGCTTGCATGCCTCCGGATGCTGCCCTTTTTGTTTATTTAAACTTGACTCTTGGTGGTGAAGGAAGTGGGTGCACAGGCATGGGATTTAGACCTCAGGTTTCTGCTGCCGGTGGTCCTCAGGCTCAGGGAATCGATTGTCAAGTTCTCTGTGCTTAGGGACCTAGGAGCAGAACAAGATTGGGGCATGTCAGTTCTGTTCTTTTCTTGGGCCTGTCAGAAGTTAGTTTTGAAACAGATGTATTTTCTTACAATTGTTATCCAAGCTTAGAACAGGCTGAGAATAGAGATAGTTTCTGTTGAGGAGAAATAAAAGAACAAGAATATCAATCTCATTCACCTTGACTATGTTTCCTCTTTCCTAACCTATAATCCGTGACAGTGCTTATGAATTTACCCGTCTCAATCTTTTAGAGCAATTGTCGGTGGGATGAAGAGGTAGAAAGCACAGGTCAGGAGGACACTGCTGTCTTGTTATTTGGGGACCTTTTAAGGTGCCCTGACTTCAACCTTAAATATTCCATTGCATTTGTCTTTTCCATTTAGAATTCTATCTCACCCTGTTTCTCAGGACCGCTGTTGATTTAATGAATAGATATTTTTAAGGATAGGAGTGAAAGGACTTTTGTCAACTGAGTTCTATCTTTTCTTCATTTGATTTCTGCTTTGGGGAAGTACCATGCAGCTCTCTCACTAGGAAATCAATGCTTTGATTTCATGTACATAGAACCAGTGGAGAATGAAATAAGGATAGTAAATCTAAGTAATGGCATCTTGGCAACTTAATAGAAGACTCCATCTTCTATTAACTTCTAACAAGATGTCGAGATAGCATTACTTAGATTTAGTATCCTTATTTCAAATTCTGCTGCTTGCCGGATGGGCCACATTGCCTCTGTTCTGTCTTGGATTGAAGGTCACACTACTTTCATCATATTCCCCTCAGGCATCAAGGTGAGTAAAAGTTTCATGCGTGCTGCCATCATTTACATTTCTGTTTGGAATTCTGTTCAGTACCTCCCAGTAAACAGAATCATCATAACAGTATTGATCAGGTGCCTGGTCCCAGATAGGTATCCTTAGGATTAAACCTGTAAAGACAGAGGGAAACCAACTCAGATTATGGTGCGGAAGTGGAAAATCTACTTGCATAATCAGAATATGCTGTGAATCCATCCCCTTGAACGTTCACCTTTGCCACCGGAAGTTTAGAACATTTTTTAATCTTCAGTTGCCTTATTATGTGTTCATTATTCTGTAGACATTCAGGCATAGGGAAGTGTTCAATTATTTTAAAAAATATCTTTTGAGACAAGGTCTTAAGATGTGGGCAGAGCTGACATACACCGCACAGTCCTCTACTCAGCCTCCTGGGTAGCTGGAATTAGAGCCATGTACCACCTCACCCACGTAAGCATTCACCTGTCATCACACCTCCAACCACCGCTGTTCCAATGGAAGAACCCAGGGCGGCTGCCTGCATGGCCACCGAGGACCTAAGGGGCCAAACAAGGAAGAGTGAGTTATTTCCTGGACACCAGGGAACAAATCTCGCCTACCGGAGGCCCGATGGTCTGCCACCTGCAGGACAGAGGTCAGCACTGCACACTAGCAGCTTGTAGGCTTGGTGTCACAGTTCCCGTCTTAGATTTTTTCTTTCTTTGAAACACCTTCTGAGCCGAGTTAGGAAAATTCTTAGACATGCTCAAACAAGAACCACTTTTTTATGATGTAGCCTCAGGACAAAATCAGATTGTTCTTACAGAGAAGTTAAGACTCTCCAAAAATCGTTTGACTGATTTGCTCCCCTCAGTAAATAATGATGGAAGACCAGCTGTGCGCTGGCCTCTCTCCTAGATGGAAAGAGGGGAGAGGCGTAAAACACACACGACTCCTGTTTCCTCACACGCTGTAGAGACAGTTACTATAAAATCCAGATACTAGAGCCAAAAAGCAAATTTCAGGCTACTGGATAGAATTCAGTAACAATGTTTAAGTATGTGTCTGCTCCACAGCATCTACGGTTATCTGAGGATGAAACTAGTAGGAAATTTCTATAGCGGAGGGAATGGTAGGATGCTGTACAAATTGAGAGGCATGAAGTTGTTATAGGAGACCCCTGCGCCCTGGGGGTGTGGGACTCGGGACCCTCTCACAGCAGCTAATTAACAGAGCTGTGCAGGGAGAAAAAATGGGGATCCAAGGAAAGCCAATGGTCAGAACATGCTAATTCTGCTCTCTCAGGTAAACGAGGAACCTGGACTGGACCAGCGAGAAGGAAACCCGTTTCTTACTCACTTGCTGGACATGTTCATGGCTATGGCCACAATACTGGCCAGGCCGCCCATCACACCCGGTAAGCCGTGCAGATTGTGGACGCCGCATGTATCTTGGATCATCAGCTTAGCAAGCAGCGGCTACGAAGGTAAGATGAGGAAATCTCATTCTTTTGGTAGCTATATCTAGAGTTGCCCAACTGAATAATTTCAGAAGCTGCTTTTTGTTCTTTTTGTTGGTGTTATTGTTTGGGGTTTTTATTTGGTGGGGGGAGGGCTTGAACTCAGGGCCTGGGTTCTGTCCTTAGGCTTTCTTGCTCAAGGCTAGCACTCTACCACTTTGAGCTGCAGTACCACTTCCAGTTATCTCATGGTTCACTGGGGATAAAGGGTCTTATGGGCTTTCCTGCCTGGGCTGGCTTTGAACCATGATCCTCAGATTTCAGCCTCCTGAGTAGCTAGGATTACAGGTGTGAGCTTGCACCCAGCCAGAAGCTATTAATAAAAAAATAAGTTGAATTTCATCATGGATATGCAAGATAGGTCACACGATATTGATTAGAATAGATAGATAGATAGATATAGATAGATATAGATAGATAGATAGATAGAGATAGACAGAGATAGATAGATAGATAGAGATAGATAGATAGATATAGATAGATAGATAGATAGACAGAGAGAGAGAGAGAGAGAGAGAGAGAGATTCTATAGAAAGGTTCCTACAGTGAAGCAGAGAATCATCTTTGTTTGTTTGGGGGCTGGAGGAGCTAAAAATTACCCACTCAATATGAATTCCATAGATTTAAAAGATCGTATAAAATGCCATAGAACACTTAAAAGATCTGTGTTCTTCCTGCCCTCGGTTGTTTAACCTATGCCACTTCTACTTTGCATTTTCCCATTTCCATCTTAACCCAAAAGAGGAGAATCTTATCTGTAGCTTAACTCTCCGCTGTACCTGAAATCCACCTGAGCCAAATAATCTGAGGACACTGATGACAAAATCTCCATGTCGTTCTGCGGAAGAGTTGTGGTTTCAGATTCTACTCCTTCTCACCCTGACCACACCTCGTGTCTCTTACAAGAGCACAGAGCCCTTCACTGTACCAATCTACATCAAAGCAACATCCTCAGGGGGATGTCCTGGAGAAAAGCAGCACACAAGTCGGTAACATTGACTTTGTATTGAATGATGAATAACTGGCATGGCCTCTGTCCTGTTACCCACAAATCATTGTGTCACACACTGACTGAGGTGTGTGTGCATGTGGTACCTCAGAAAGGAAGGGAAATGACATCCAGGAGGAGAGCTGCTTGGGGAAGGGGACTGAGTGCCCTGTCTCTTTATCTGCTGCTGGAATGTGAGAAGAAAAGGCTGTTGATTTCAGATTGCGCTCAGAACACCTCTCCTTACTTACAGTCAGGAACTTGTATCCAAGCACAGAGACGAGTCCCGCTGTACTCCCGATGATCATGGACACGTACGGCTGGATGTCCATGTCTGCGCAGGTGCCCACTGCCACGCCCCCGGCCAGCGTGGCATTCTGGATGTGCACCTGTGCGGAGGAAAGGCCGTGTGTAGGTGGACTGGAGGGAGGCAGATTTCAGTTCAAATAGGTACCAATATTAAATAATTTAAAATAATTTGAGTGGGATCTTAGGTTAGAAAAAGAGTAGAACAAAACTATTAAAAAAATAACATAACCATTGTTAACAACAACAGAAAAGAGAGGCTGGTTTTGTCAGTGCAAACAACCAAAACAGTACTTGCTATGTTTCTTCCCGGGGTGCTTTAGGAGTGAATTCGTTAATAATGAGATCATTGGTTAGAAAAAATGGACAGAAACTGTGTGAGGAGTTAATACCCCAGCAGGGCCTGCCTACTCATGTAGCTTTCAGGTAAAGTTGTGCTTATGACAAGCCAAAAGAAGACTGTGACTGAAGTGTAGTTTTTAAAGTCTGTAATAATGCAACATCAAAGAGCAAAAGTCAAGCCAGGGAAGCACCCAAAAGAACGTCTGAGGAAGGAGAACAACAGATCAACTCACGTCAGCAGAACTCTCAGAACTCCCCAATTTGGCTTAGGAGGAGATGGTCCCTCATTTTGAGAGAGACCCACACCTCTGTACGTGAATGACCTTATTCATTGTCTCTTAGTGTCCCTAGTAATGTGACCAAAAGAGATTTGAAATGCCTGTCCTCAACCATTCTTTAAGAAGTAAACTCTAGTATCCCTTTCCTCTCCCACAGCAGAAGAAGAGGAGAGTGATTTCTTTAGCTCACAGGCAAGGAACTCCAAGAGACCAGCTGGGGTGGGTTTTGAAACTATGTTACTCTGACCTAACTCAAGGCATAAAAGTTGCAAAAATACTAAAGATTCCACATATCCCTCATCCATTCCCAGTAGTGCTGTCGTGTTACATAACCTTGACAAAGGAATTAGAGTTAATTCAAACCTATTAAAGACACTATTTGAATTTCACCCACTGATGTTCTTTCTCTTTTCTAAAACCCCACCCTGCATTCAGTTATTTCTCTGAGAGGAACACTTAAGTTGGGAGATAGCATGCCTCATCTTACTGTCTTTTCCTACTCTCTGGCAAGTCTTACATCTAGGGAAGATTTTCTAAGACCTTGGGATCAGTTATCTCTCATTTTATTTTACTTTATTATTTTTTTGTGTCAATTCTGGGGCTTGAACTCGGATGCTGGGCATGATCTCTGTGCTTCTTTTGGCTCAAGGCTAGCATTCTACCACTTGAGCCACAGCGCCATTTCCAGCTTTCTTTCTGAGTAGTTTATTGGAGATTAGAGTGTCACAGACTTCCCTGCCTAGCCTGGATTTGAACCACGATCCTCATATCTCAGCCTCCTGAGTATAAAGAATTAGAGACATGAGCCATCAGTGCCTGACAATTATCTCTATTATTAAGGAGACTTTTATCTCTGAGTCTAAAAGGCCTACATTCTTTACATGATTGTAAAGTCTATAAATTCCTCAGGAGTGTGTCAGTTTGTTAGAGTGTGAATTTGATGAAAGAATGATTGAATGGAGTGAATATTGTATTAAAATCCTCTCCCCAGCTTGTCTGTGTTGTAATGTTTCCTGTACCCAGCAGTGATGCAGAACTGACCTGGTTATCTGAGCAATCCTAAGTGCATTTTCCACTGGGAGGAACAGGACTTACCATGTCAAGCTTGCCTCGGTGCTGGACCAGGCTGGACAGAGCATAGGCAGTGATCACGCAGGCAGCGAGGGAGAAGTACGTGTTGACGATGGCCCTGTACTGCGCCTCTCCAGGTTCAGCAATGGCTGAGTTGAAGCTTGGCCAAAATACCCATAAGAAAACAGTCCCTGCAACACAGCAGAAGGGATGTTAGTTCAGAGGGAAGACCATAGAAGAAAGGCCGTTTTCTCTGGGTACTGAGTATCTAACAGTCAGAACAGAGGAGTGTTCAAAGGAGTTTCCTATCTATGCATTTATTTGTACTGGGTTGGAATGCAGGACTTTGCACTGGCTTGACAAATGCCCCCAGCCCAGAGATTTCCTTTGGGGCATCTTCATGTCCACGTTGAAGTTAAACTTCCTTCCAGGTCTCATCCAATAGACAGACAAGAAGCAGACAAGTTCTCTCCACTCACCAATCATTGCAAACAAGTCTGAGTGATACACAGATTCTTCATTCCAATGCCCCTTTTTCAGGCCGGGTCGGTATAAGATACCAGCGACAGCCAAGCCAAAGTAAGCCCCAAACGCATGGATTGTCATTGATGCACCAATATCGGAGGCCTGCAAGCACACAATGGCACTCAAGTAAAAAGATACAGAGTTGAGTCTTTGCAGGAGGAAGGAAAATGTTCATGATTAAAGAGAGGGATGTGGAAAAAGGGAGAAAAGAAAGAGAATGTGAAAGAAGAAGAGAACCATAGGAGTGGACTGGAAAGCGCCACAGCAGCTGACTTCCAGTCTGGATCAGGTATTTCCTTGAGGTGTAGCTAGCTAGATTATTAACGCGGAATCTTAGGGTTATACAATGGGAGACATTCCCAGTGTGAGAACCTTGCTTTACCTTACCGTGGTTTCAGGAGACTGAGAGGCGATTAGTAATGCTTGAACTTGATAGGTACCATGTTAGTCTGTGTCTGTCTTTAACTATTCAAATATCAGTAAGCAAAACATCCTTCCTTCCTTCCTTCCTTCCTTCCTTCCTTCCTTCCTTCCTTCCTTCCTCCCTCCCTCCCACCTCCCTCCCTCCCTCCCTCCCTCTCTCTCTTCCTTCCTCCCTTCCTTCCTTCCTTCCTTCCTTCCTTCCTTCTTCTTTCCTTCCTCCATCCCTCCCTCCTACCTTCCCTTCTTTCCTCCTTCCTTCCCTCCTCCCTCCCTTCCTTCCTTCCTTCCTTCCTCCCTCCCTCCCTCCCTCCCTTCCTTCCTTCCTTCCTTCTTATCTCCCTTCTTTCCTCCCTTCTTGCATTCCTCCCCCCTCCCTCCCTTCCTTCTTCTTTCCTTCCTCCATCCCTCCCTCCTACCTTCCCTTCTTTCCTCCTTCCTTCCCTCCTCCCTCCCTTCCTTCCTTCCTTCCTTCCTTCCTTCCTTCCTCCCTTCCTTCCTTCCTTCCTTCCTTCTTCCTTCTTCTCTCCCTTCTTTCCTCCCTTCTTGCATTCCTCCCTCCCTCCCTCCCTTCCTTCTTCTTTCCTTCCTCCATCCCTCCCTCCTACCTTCCCTTCTTTCCTCCTTCCTTCCCTCCTCCCTTCTTTCCTTCCTTCCTTCGAAATAAGGTACAGTTTCCTATCCCTCTTTCTTCCCATAATGTATCGTTTGTGTCTGTGGGTGTGTGGGGTGTGTGTTAGTGTAGATTTGGAGTGATCCTCTAAAGACCCATGTGTTGTGGGTGGGTCCCCAGTGCATCCATGCTCACAGGGGCTTTGTGGAAGTGACTGATCAAGGTTTCATGGATGGGATTGAAGGGGATGAGCATGTGGAAGGGGGTGACACCGATCAAGATGCACTGTGTTCATAAACTATTAAACAGCACCTCCTTTGTACAACTACTTAAAGATAATATTTTTAAGATTGCATGACTGGGTTAATCCATTGGTCGATTCAGAATGGAATGGATTATTGGGGAATGGGGAAAACATGGGTGGTGGGGCCTGGTTGCAGTTGGTTACTGGAGGCATTGCCTTAGGGTTTGTATCTTTTTCTTGGTCACTTTCTCTTGTTCTGCTTTTTATCTTGTGGTGAGCTGCTCTCCTCCTCATGGTGGTTCACCTCAGGGTGAAGGTATCATTGTTTAAGTTTTGTTTCTCTCACCAGCGACCAGCTCTTAGGAAAACAGGAACCTTAACTCTTTTGTTGGTTGCCAAGTCACCAATATCCAGAATGGTAAAGTATTTCCCCCCTCCAATGAGATGTAAGTACAAATAACAAAATAGTGGAGAGTGGTAAGAAACCTCTAACTTCTTATCTTGGGATAATCAATGACATTTTCAAGAAGGGGGAAGAAATTTGACCTAGTCCACAACAGTTCTGTGTATATGGCTTTATACACGGCTATTTACCTTTATAAATGGGAAGTGACCATTGATGTAACAAAGGCTTGGGTGCTGGATGAATAAGGGTTCAAATGCAGACTAAAGGGAGTCATTTAGCCTGCGGGGTCAGCAGTTCTATTGCTCACAAACATCACCGACAACAATATCTACTTTGGAGAGATAAAGTGACGTAATGTGTGTCCAATTCAGGCTTGGCTGTCCGCACGATGCTGTGTCGTCTTCTCAGCTGGCTTCTCCCCTGTGTGGCCTGGGTAGCTGTCACGTGGCATGACCAGAAACGGATACGTGAGTTCTCTACACTTACCTTGAATATCTCACCAACCAGATACTCATTGCCAGCGAAGACAGCGATTTCTAGAATTGTCATGATCAACATTTGGATGGGGCTGGTTTTTCCCAAGACGGCTCCAAAAGAAATCAGGACTGTGGCTGTACTGAAGTCTGCATTTATCATGCTGAGGGAAGGAGAAAAATAAACAGAAGAGCAATGCCTACCTAAACCAAAACTATGAGAACAAGGCTGGCAGGCCCCTGACCCCCGCTCTGCCCCCGCAGGCTCTGCCCCGCGGGGCCTCAGCAGACACTTCCCATATCGCCCCACTGCCTTTCCCACTTTCTTCCTCTCTCTTCCTTCCACTGCACTTTCTTCTTCCCCTACTGCCTTCTACTCTATGACAAGGAATTCCTTGTACCCACTGGGTCAAACTGGAAAAGTTATAGACATTAATGGATGATCCATCCCAGTGGAGCGAGGCATTGATTTGGAGTCTTGGATTTCAACCACTCCAGGGTTGTTTGAGGACACAGTCAGTTCAAAGCCTGGGTAACAGTGGGTGACCTAGGAACACAATTGCCAACGGGGCACCTGTTTGGAAAGTAGAGGGCCGAAGTAGTCTTTTTTGGAATGCTGTAACATAATGCCACACATCAGGTAGCTTGTAACTGACAGAAAGGTATTTCTCTTAATTTGGGGTTGGGAGGTCTGAGTCAAGAAGCTGATAGAGTTGGCGTCGGGTGAGGAGAGAGGCCCGCTGCCTTCTAGCCAGGTGTGAATGTGGCGGAAGGCATTGACATCTCCCCAAGGGAACTTTGTGCAGACACGAACCCCTTTCCACGGGAGCCCCCCCGCCCCCGGACTTCATGACCCTCGGAAGGCCTTACTCAATAGCATTGCGGAAGTGGTTAAAATCTCAGCATATGAGTTCATGATGTTGGGTGTAGAGGGTATACCAACGTTCAGAGCTCAGCAAAGACACTCACTTGTGGATTCCAATGGCAAATCCCTGGCCATGGCTGTGGAGCAGCCCCTGTACGACAGAGCCCCACTGGAGGCCGAGAGCAGCCAGCAGGAGGTTGAATCCCACACCACTGAAGCCATATCTCTTCAGGAAGGTCATGAGAAAGCCAAAGCCGGCAAATATCATCACATGCACATCTTGAAATACTAAAAACAGACACCAAAAAAACCAGAGAAAACACGTCTTTATGACAAGAACACAGGGTCGGAGTTACAGTTTGGTCTATCCAGTTGATTAAGCACCACCAGCTCTGAATAAAACTCCGCAAGGGGCGAGCATTGGCTGGAAACAGTGAGCAGGTGATGCCTAGCATCGCACGCTGCTATCACATCACGCCAGCATGGCTCGCTTATCTGCTGTGGCCAGAACTTAGGCCCAGGGTTATGGACGCAGACAGCTAGTGTCAGTCGGGCTCCCTGTGGCAGCCATGAGAAATTAGGCAACCATTCAATGCTCCAATCTCTTCTTGGGAAGTGACTTCTTCAATTTTTACGATTTTCCAATCGAGGAGAGCCTGGTAGAAGCCAGTGCAAGCTTCCTCTCCTCTTTAGCCATTCTCCCAGTACTCCAGGGAAAATGACTATTGAATCTTGCCTTGTGCATAGCTTTATCCTTTGTCATGAGGTAGCACCATTTATTTAGAATACATTACACTATAATAGTCAGTGAAGTGGACATCTTTTGTACTATATTGAGGGTTCTCATATATACATATTTTCACATATACATTCCATATTATGTTGTATGTGCATATAAACACATACATGTACACACATGCTCACATACATATATGTATTGTGGTACCAGGGATTGAGTCCAGGACCTCATTGCATGCTAAGCAAATGTTGTACCACTGAGCTACAACCCTAGGCATGTTTCTTAATAGATGGGGTTAGGACATAGTCATTTAAGTCTGTAGGTAAGAGACAGACATGTTTGGTGGATGAATGAAGAGCTGAATGAGTTATTCTCCATTTATCAAATTCATATAACCACATCAGCTCTGGATTGTTCACTGAGCTGAATAATGCCTTTGTTAGTATTTATAAACCAGGAAACTAAATAAACTGGTATGTGCAGGCACACTGAGCCCCCATGACTAAATCTTTGACTGCTTTTATCCACAAGAGGGCATAAGAACCTCATCTATTATTTAAGTTGCTACAACAGCTTGGGAGAATACCTAAGCTCCTGGGTTTGGATAAAGTGTTTACAATCAGTTCTTTCTTTTTGGGGAAGACAAAGGAGTCACTGTCTTTCTCCCCTGAAAATCCAGTAAAATAAAATACTATTCACCTAGATTGATCAGTTACTAGTATTTTCTTTATATGATGGCTCTTTCTCTCTACATATATGATATACAGGCATACACATTCTCCTAAACTGCTTGAAAGTAGGATGACACTTTCTCCTAAACTACATTAGCCTGTCATGTAAGTAAAAGACCATTCTAGATGACTACGAAATCATCACCACGTCCAAGAAATGCAACATGGACACATACACATCATATTATCTTATATAATTATATGTAAATGAACTACATTTACTCACAAACTACCCTTTTATACAATTTTTGACTTATTTTCCATGCAAGCTTTATATGCTTTTTTGTCTTTAATGCATCTTTAGACATTTCTAAAATAGATCAGTCCTTCCACGTGTTGGCGTTTCTGACTTGTGGCATTGTTTCACCTCTTATACATATGTTTGTACTTTGGATTTGTTTGATTGATTCACCATGATTGGCTCCCACATGGTGTTGTGTCACCTTTTATGCAAAGGTTGTACTTTGGCTTTGCTTGATTGGTTCACCATCACACTAAATACTTTGTCAGGAATATTATATGGTGGTATTGGGTACATTGGCTCCTGCCAGGTAGACTGTAATTTGTCTTTCCCATTACTTGTCATAGTGAGTTTGATCATTGGGTTAGTCCTCGAGCAGTGATCTGCTGTAGCTCCATTGCCAGTGTCTACCTTGTAAATGACAACGGGTCCTCAGAGTGATTCTCTCGGAACGTGGGAGTGCTAAGTTCTCCACTCATTTCCACCCAAACGTTCTCGTAAAGCATCCCTGAATGGTGTCAAAATTACCTCGCTTACACACATTACTAGCCAAGGGTAAGACGTGTGCTGTGGTCATGGAACTGTACACCAGAGCCTAGAAACTACATACGTCGCCAGGCTACTGAAAAATGACCACTTTTAGTAATTTCCCTCCAGGTTTTTTTTGCCTCAAATTTTACATTTTACCTAGGGGCTTTTATATTGGGACTTGGGTGGGCTAGCTGGAAGGATGCCAGTTATTCAGCTCTCTGAATCTTAGTAGGAATATCGAATCTCACTGATCTTATACCAGATTTATGTCCTGTTGTTTATTATTCTGGGCTGCATCTTATTCCTTCCATCCATGGGTACTAGGTGGTAAGCCTTACCATGAAATGGTTGTGTTTGTTTCTATCTCTGAACAAATGCTTGATACTTAAAAAAGTATATATATGTGTATATATATACATATATATATATATGAAATAATTGAATAAAACACACGAGGCATACAGAATTCACTACAATCCTGGCTTATTGCTAACTTTCAGATTATACATGCCCAGTGGAAAGGCAAGTGGATACGGCGTCTGGGTGTCTGACGGATGAGCCCAGCGCTGTTCTGCACATCTAACTGTTCTCACATCTGTTTCATAGTTTTTGCTAAGTCACTCTAGGTCAACATATCTGTACATGGAAGTTCCCTATTATGTTATGGCAGCCAAAAATGCAGGAATGAAAACACAGTGTTATATCACTAATCGGTTACATTGTATAATCATCATTGCTAGTTTTAAATAAATTCTAAAATTGTGTTTTGTTTAAAAGTAAGTAAGCTATGTAATAAGTGTGTCTTACTATCTCCCTCTCTCAATAGCAAGGTAATGAACAGGCCTGGCTCATAATTAGTACACAGTTATTATATAGTTATAATTTTATAGCCCTTCTAAACTAAAAACTCAGTTTCTCTCTTTTTTTTTGTTAGCCACCATTCCCAGGGAAGGATTCTGCTTTATGATATGTAAAGTGCACGCAATTTTCTTTGTATCTCAGAGAAACAAACTGCTCTTGCTTCTCAATATTATAACCCCCTGAGCTCATCCTTTTCAATGACCACCCCAGGAACTTCTCACATCCTCCTAAGCACCCCCTCCTCCCCCTCCCCCTCCCCCTCCTCCTCCTCCTCCTCCTCCTCCTCCTCTTCTTTTTCTTCTTCTTCTTTTTCTTTTTTTTCTTTCCTGCAACCCTCTCTTCTGTCTTGGACCCTGAGAGTCCAAGCTTCTTTTCTTATTTCTCAAGTTTTGTCTCCATAATTTCTCCTGCCAGGTTACCATTAGTGAGTAATCAATTCAAGGAAAAAAGAAGGCAATATAGCAGTAAGTAGGTACCACACACACACACACACACACACACACACACACACACACACGGACTGACGATCAGTTATTTTAACTTCACACTTCTTGTTCTATATTTGAATCTTGGTCTGAGATTCTATCCAAATACTGTCATGACAGGGAGAAGACCAGTTACTTCCACAGAAATGTACAGAGCCCTGAACCCACACAATGTACAGTGCATAGACCCTTCACAGTCAGAAATGTACAATGCCCTGAACCCTCCCAGCCCTCCCAGCTGTTTCCTAATTCTCTTCAGAGCTCAAGACCTAACAATCGCCAAACTTTACATCTGAGAACACACAGTACACACAGAAAAAGAAAATTGCCTACTCACGAGGATACAATGGAAGGAATCTGTCCGTTTTTGTGGTGTTTTGCTGCTGAGGTACAGGTGACCCTGTCTCATATCGAACAAATTTTGCAAATAAAATGATCATGGTGACCTCCAGGCCTATGGCTAGGAGCGGGAACTTGTACCTCATGTTGGTGAGGAGGGACAGGACAAACTGAAGGCTGCGGACGCTGTGAGAGGCTGATAAGAACAGAAAACGCTGTGTGTGTGATGGGGGGCATGTTCAATTTCCCCAGTGACATCACCAAAACTGGGCTGATTGGGTAAAATGCCCCGTCCTTAACTTCAATCGTGTTGAGTGTTGGTTTAACTATTAGAAGCTAAATCTATGCATGTATAATGGGACACACAAAATGATCAATTGCAAAGTTATATAGGAGTACATTTAATTTATTTAACTTAACTCTTGAGTGAGCATTATATCTGCAGTCTCTGTAGGAATTACAAATCTAACAAGCTTCATCAACTTTCTCCATGAAGTTAAAGCTTTACTTGGAGCCCTTCGCCGATGGCTCACGCCTGTAAACCTAGCTACTCAGGAGGCTGAGATCTGAGGATCACAGTTCAAAGCCAGCCCAGGCAGGAAAGTCCAGGAGACTCTTATCTCCAATAAACCACTGGAAAACCAGTAGTGGCACTGTGGCTCAAGCGGTAGAGTGCTCTCCTTGAGCTGAAGAGCACAGGGACAGCGCCCAAGCCCAGAGTTCAAGCCCCACAACCGACAAAAAAAAAAAAAAAGCTTTAGTTGGGAAGGCAAACAATATATGCAAATGATTGTATACAAACAAATAAGTAACAAAGTGGTATTTATATGGTATATTTCCAAATGATAGGAAAAGTAAGAATGAAATTTCCTTCATATAGAAATGAATAATGGTTGGAGAGCTGAAATTGTTAATATACATTAAACACATATTAAGTTATCATAATGCAACCCATAAAAATATACAATTTTTTTTAAAATATGAGAAAACACATATAGGGCAGAACATACTTGTATCTTTAATCCAGAGATAACACAACCATGCTGGCAATGCAGACTATTATAGAGCAAAATTTATTTATTTGTTTATTATTTTTTATTGTGAAAATACCATACAGAGGGGTTACAATTACATGGGCAAGGTAATGAATACATTTCTGATCAAGCATTGTTGCCTCCTCCTTTGTTTCCCCTTCCCATCCCTTCCCACCCACCCCCAAAGCTGTAAAGTTTATTTTTCAACATAACATATAGAGCAAAATTTTATCTTTAACACTTATTATGTTGGACCAAGGCCACTGTCTCTTGGAAGAATAGATAGAGGGAAGAGCATGAATCTTGGAAGACCAGAGCAGGTTTGAGTAGTCACAAGTGGTTAAGAAAAACTAGATCAGAAATCAGATTGGGAGGAAAAGAAAGAGCTCCCGGGGCCAGAGCTGGGTGGCTAAAGGCCATCCATTAGTATTAGAGATGCTAGATCATGATTGTTATCCCACTGACAACGGGAAGGAAGTAGTTTTGTCCATGTACAGATCATTTTCTTGACTGCTCACTTAGATATAAACATATGTAAATATGCAAGTAAATAAATAGTTTGGAATATACATTCTAGCCTTAGAAAAGGAGAGAAAGAATTTAAGTAGGGCTGAGAAACTGATAAGCAATTCAAGATGACCGTCTTGAATACAAACTTCTTCACCCCCCCCCTCCACCCCCTCATCCTGGAATTGGTCTCATGGCAGTACAGATCTGTGTTCAAGTGTTCAAGAATTTAGTGCTCAAGAACTTAGTGCTAGCAGTTACAGACAATTCTCTGCTTCTCTGCACTAGACCCATGTCCACAAGAGACAGGGAGAGAGACAGAGAGAGAGAGAGAGAGAGAGAGAGAGAGAGATGCTTTTCCACAACACAATGTGAAATATTTAGGACTGAATGATTTCTGAGATTTTTAGAAGTATACAGTTCAAACACTTAGAAACAGCCTTCTTCCTTCTGTTCTCTAGGGCTGGCTTCTTGTTACTTTTTGTTGCGATTCCTGTAACTTGGCTATGATGTAATTATAAGGAACAGGATATCATTGATAAGATGTTATCAGATGCTGTTTCCTAGCAACTTTCTTCTGCCCCAGAATCGAATGCAGGACCCTCTCTGGCATTGAGTCACTGCATCTTGGCCTCCTACCATGTGTGACAGTCCTTCATTCTTTCTTGTCTCTCATTATCTTGGCTTCATCCTCTAAGTAGAGAACAAATAACAACGATTCTCTAATAAAAATACGCACGGTAGTCACTGTACAAAATTAAACCGAAGGCCAGAGGAGGCGGCGGTGTAGAGAAGAGAAGCGGAGGTGTGGGGAGGGGCAGGTGGTTAGTGGTCTGGCCTTGGCAGTGGGAGGGTTCAGCTTTGGTGGCAGGGAAGCCACCCCCGGCGGGCAAGCTGCCTTCCAAAGATAAGGCTGCAGCTGAGGGCTTCCAGGAAAATATGGCAAGCCTTTACTTTGTCTCCCTCTAGAGCTTGCTCTCACTCGCCACCACGCCTTATCAGTCTACATGGACGTGGATATGGCTTCAGAGAAAGCATGCCGAGTCTTTTCCACATCCGCTGGTGCAGGATGGTGGCCAGTCTCTTGACGTTCGCTAACTCTGATCAGTCTCACAAGGTAAAACTTTGAGATGACTATTTTGCAGATGGTGGAAATGGATGAACTCAAGTAAAGGGTGGCATCCCCGAGCTAGGCCAGTTCTATTGGTGTTGAGGGAGGGGCAGAGGGCTCGCCTTGGGAGAATGCCTTGAAATTCTCAATGCTAGACATGTCCCGAGGCATATCCGTGTCCCACATGCTTATAACTGACCGACTCCTTCAAAACCAAGTAGAAAAGTGGCATTTCTAACAGTGGAGCTACACGAACCAAGAAGTTCCTCAGACACAAGCATCTGTCTAAGTAAGAGTGACAGGTGCCCAGGAGCTGGTGACACACCATCTGTGGTGTAGCTGCCCAGGAGGCTGAGACTGGAAGGTCTCAACTCAAAGCCAGAAGGGGCAGAAAAGTGCAGAACCACCAACCATGCCAGAACGGAAAGTGTGGCCCACTGGTCAAAAACTGAGTAAGAGTTAAGAGAAACCCTGCCCTGCGTTCAAACGCTGGTATTGGCACATCCAAAGAACAAAAATAAAAGTGAAAAAGAAGAATGAGGAACAATTGACTTAAAGCTTGAAGGGTAGTGGGTTCAGTGTTGTTGTTTTTTATATACTGGAAATTTTTGTTTTCTGCTAAATTAAACTTAAATTTTAAATTAATGGGTTATAGTTAGTGATAAATCATGTTGAATTCCGTGGCCATTTGAAATAGCCATCCATCATGGAAAGGATAAGCTCATTATGAATTATAATTTATGATTATAATTATAAATTACTTCACATCTTTTTTTGTGGAAATCACTTAAGATCTACTCTCTAAATTATTTTTATTGTTATTTTTATTACTATTTTGTGGTACTGTGGTCAAAATCAGGGCTTTACAATTGCTAGGCAGGTGCTGTACTTCTTGAGCCAGGCCCCCGGCCCTTTCCAATTAGGTCTTATCTGTATTCCCAAGCCAGCGTGGACTACAGTCAGCCTATTTATACGTCTCATCTAATTGAGATGAGAGGTGGATGCCACTGTGTGCAGCTGTTGGTTGGGGTGCAGTCTGGCAATTATGCCTGGGCTGGCCTCCAATCACATGCCTCGGCCCCTCAGACTCCCAAGTAGTTCGAATTGCAGGCGTGAGCTACCAATGCTGGCTTCTGCAAGTTATTATTATTTTTTTTTTTGGGGGTCCGGTCGTGGGGCCTGAACTCTGGGCCTGGTCGTTGTCCCTCAGCTCTTCAGCTCAAGGCTAGCGCTCTACCACTTGAGCCACAGCGCCACTTCTGGCTTTTTTCTTTTTGCTTGTGGTGCTGAGGAATTGAACCCAGGGCCTCAGGCATGCAAGGCAAGCGCTCTACCACTAAGCCACCTTCCCAGCCCTCTGCAAGTTATTAAGAATATAAAATATTACAACAAATTGTGTTCACTGTGCTCCGCAGTGGGCCCTCGGCTTCTTTCTCCTGTCTGAATGAAATGTGCACATCATTGACCAACATCTTCATAACCTCCCTGACCAGCATTCTGATATTTGCCTCTATGCAAAGCTTGATGTAATTTCATTGGTTTATTTCTGTGGGTATTTTTTTTTTGTCTCTTCTTCGTGGTTCTTATCCAAAAATATTGTTCCTAACAGCTGTATTGTGGCTTTTAGTCTTTTTTTTGTAGTAGGTTCATAGTTTTAGGTCTGACTTTTGGGTCTTAATCCATTATGTGTTGATTTTTGTATCTTTTGTGAGATGAGGGTCAAATTGTATTCTCTAGCATATGGTGACCCTTTTCCCAGCATGCTTTGCGGCAGAGACTCTCCTCACTCCATTGAGTGGTTGGAAGTGTTATAGAAAATCAGTTGCCTTGGCTTTGGGGGTGGGGGAAGGGGTGAGGGAGGGGAAGGGGAGGAGGGCTGGAGGCAGAGTCTGTGTGTCTGTCTGCCTGTTGGGACTCAGACAGAACCACTCAGGAGTCAAGGCCATTTCATTTTTTTGTTCTCAAAAATTCTTGTCTAGGAAATAAACAAGGAGAGAGAGAAAAACTCTCCCGGTTACATCTGGGCAAATAGCTAATCTTATCTGAACAATGAACTGATGGCTTGGGCCGATAACTTCCTTTTCAGACACTGTTTGCTTAAATGTGGCTTGCTTCTCTGTACGCACCAATGGGGAAACTGTTTAATCAGATCCAGAGACATAAACACAGTTTCCAAGTCTTCCCTATTCCAGAACAAATCCAGACAAGAAAGGGTGAGATGATTTAAGCCTATGTTGACAGAATTAATCTAGAGATGGGATGAGAGCTGAGAGACTCAATATCCTTGACCAAAGACCTTGGTTTACTGCTATGGAAATGGAGCAAGGAACCCTCATAAGAGCTTTGGGAAGCAGAAATAGTTCTTTCAAATTCAATGTTCAGTTAATTTAAAAGAATCGGCTAAAGAAAGCAATGGGCTGGGAAGGTGGCTCAGTGGTAGAGCGCTTGCCTTGCATGCCTGAGGCCCTGGGTTCGATTCCTCAGCACCACAAGCAAAAAGAAAAAAAAAAAAGCCAGAAGTGGCGCTGTGGCTCAAGTGGTAGAGCGCTAGCCTTGAGCTGAAGAGCTGAGGGACAGCGCCCAGGCCCAGAGTTCAGGCCCCACGACTGGACCCCCCCCCCCCAAAAAAAAAAAAAAAGAGAAAGCAATGATTGACTTAACTGTTTCTCTCTTTCACTCACCTGTTATTTTGTGAGAGGGCAGTTCTGTCTTGAGAATGTCAAACTGTAAGGGGCCAGTCCTGAAACACTCATCACTTTTTTAATTTTTGAAATGTGATTAGTAGGGATGGAACCCTTACAATTCTCTTAACTTCATTGATTTAAATCAAACATGACCATAGACTTGAAAGAAAGTGACTTGTGTATAGTTATCAAGGAAAAACTTGAACAAGATGCAACTGAGAATTAGAAAAATAAGATTTATTTTTGGTAATATACAGCATTCCTGTTAATTCTAGAAGTCTTCAAATGTCAAAGGTTATTACTAATACTAGGTTCAATGTTATGTTTGAAATTCTACTGTAGATCACTGGAATAGAAAACAAAATCCACAGGGATTTCTTGTTAAAATACCTTTTTTTTGTTAGGAAAATGCACAAGCTGGTATTTGTCCTCGGGACCTACTGGCAATTTTTTAACTAGCTGATAGTTATTTGGTGTAAAATCATTGTATTCTGGTGAGAGTGTGTTCTGAAAAGATGTATTTCTCTGTAGTGAGAACTCTTATGAGAAAGTCTCTAGGTTTTCCACAATATATTGAGTACCATTATTTGAACATTGACATCACTATTCTGATGAAAGTTCCCATTTTTGGAGGCCATGGAATCATGAACTCAATATCATTAATGAGACCAACTAATTCAGAAGATCTGTATTATCTAAGGCATCAGTAGCCAATACTATCAGTAGCCAAGCCATCTTCTTGGCCATCGCTTTCTACTTTCAATAAGCAGTTCAGTATTTATAGATGTTTAGTGTATGCATTCTCATATAAAAATTGGCTATTTAACTGAATGGGCCAGGCAGTAGTGTGCCCTGAGTTCGAATCCCAATACTTCCAAATACGGAGTTACAGTAATTAATGTCTCTAAAATATTTGTTACATTTTTTTAAAAAATCAGACATCTACACTTGCATGTTGTGTTGGGTTACGTTCTGTGTCAGCAGATACTTACATATCAAACAGGAAAGACAGACAGGGTGACTGATTTCTTTTCCATGAAAACCTATTTTTAAAGGTGCCCATTATAGAAATTTTGCTCTGTGGTAATTGTTAATTTGGCATTCTTATGAACATGATAAAATACTACATGAGAAGCAGAGTTGGTTATATTAGTGCTTTATTTGACAGTCGGACTACTTTTCCTTTCATTCCTTTTTATGCAGGCAAAGCACAAGTAGTAGGGGCGACAAGGACATTATAGTTGTTTCTTCCTCTAGCATGCTGTTTTGGGAGACACAGAGTTCTGCTTTCGGATTAGAGTTTCTAGCCTGCAGTTAGTCAGCTTCCAAAATCCTCAACTTGATTTAACTCATGAGGGCAACGTGTTTATATCAGAGTCCAAATTGTCACTGTTGGTGGCGCCACTTTAGCTAAAACTCGCAGTTAAGACGTTTCTGTTGATTTTGTCCCTCGCATCCCTACACTTTCTCCTGGTGAGCCTGGCCGACGGATGCAGCCCTTGTTTCCATGGAGACCCTAACAGGGCACCCTGGTAGTTTAGTAGATTTTGTCTTCGCACAGGCAGGTGGCCTTGCACTTCTCTATGAGCAGTTCATGGTCACAGCCAGCTGAGGTCTTCAGGGAATCGCAGTTGCTCAGGAGATCTTCGTGCTCGCAACTATTGGCTGCAATGAAAACAGGCTTGGTTACCATCTTGCCATTGTGGGAGGAAAGCCGTCTATGTATGCGAAGCGCATGGGAGAAGTGGGCAGACCATTCTCCCTCCGCCCTGAAGGGGCCATGGGAGGGTCCTGGTCCTGGTTCATCTCATTGACTAAACCAGTACTTAAAAAATACATATAAGTTCCGTGATGGAGTTCTGAGATGGATCCACCAACTTTGATCCCTCAGCAAGCAGTGACGTGAACGCAAGCACACCTCTACATCCACAGACTAGTCACAGGAATGGAGGGTAAATGGATGTTAAATTGGCTGTGTGCCTGAGGCTCCCGCCTGTCATCCTGGCTGACATCTGGGGATGACAATGAAAAGCCTGCTCAGGCCCGAACCTCTGCGACACCCTGAGCTCCCATTAACCGGCAAAAAGGCAGAAGGGGAGCCGTGGCTCAAGTGCTCCTTAGCTGCTGCTGTGGGACAGGGTCGAGGCCCTGGGTTCAAGCCTTGTATTAAATGTTTTCATCTTACCAGCCCCCTCTGGAGTACGTGGAAGTCAATATTTCTATCATCCCACATGGCAGCACAGGATAACTTTATGTTTCAATGCTTTCTTTCTGGAGAAAGTTGTCTTCATGGGTGGACGCATGGGGCAGATGCAGTGGCAAACCTCTTTCCTCCTGATGCTGCCTGGGTAGACCTCATCTCATCACACTACCATCCAAAAGGTCGGTTAGCCTTGGGGGTGGACTCCTTATACTCCCCGTGCCAACACATGCGCAGTCTAAGGGAAGTGACCCAGCAGCTCAGTGTTGGACCCGGGAGCATCCTTTCAGGAGCACTCAACCGGCCAGACTCACACACTGTGCTGCTACTTCCTTTACCTGCCAGCCCTGTGCCAATGACCATCACTGTATTTGAAACCTAGATTTCCTACTTGCTGGCTTTTATTTGGTATGTTTGCATTCTTCTGCCAGAAAACCTCTATGAATCACCATGGTGACCCTGCCATCGTTTTAAGATTTTCCCATTGGGTACTCATCACTAATAAGCTGAATTCCAAGCTTCAGAGCAAACAGCTCCTGGTGGAGGATTAAACATTCAACTTTTACCCTTCTGGGTTTCTATACTGCTTTGGTGTCAGTATTCTGAATTACAGCTGTGCAGGTGAGTCTGGAAGAAAACCTCAGGGCGCAGGCCAGCTCATGCAGAGTAATTTGAATGGAACTATCACCACTAGGGAAAGCTTAGGACTTCACACACTTGGTCAGCTTGCTTGCTCTTGGCTGGTCCAGCCAAGCATTTTGCTGATTAACTCAAGTGGGATGTCATGGACTTTTTCTATGCAAGCTGGCTTCAAATCACAATTCTCTAGGTCTCTGTTTCCTAAGTAGCTGGGCTGTGGGCATAAGTCACTGGCATCCAGTTCCAATAGTTAACTTTCTTCTTTTGTTGCTGAGAGTTACTAGACATGAGCTACATACTAGATGACATTTTGTCTCCTTCTTTGCAACAACATGTGTGTTCTTTGAGGCAAAGCTAGGTACATAATGGCTCTTGTCATTAAAATGTACACAAACTACCACCAAATTCCAGAGCAAATGTCAGTTGTTAAGGCAAACACTGCTGGTCTAATTACACTTTAGTAGACCAGTATAATGAACTCATTGGTACAAAAGAAAGCAGCATTTGCTGACGTGTATCATCCTCCTTAGGATATTATGTTTTAATTGTTCAGATGCTATCTTTGTCCTATCAAATTGATAACCTGGAGTACTTGTCAATGATGTGTTTAGTTAAATGTGTTGCAAGGATAAGGTCTTTGGTCGACTTACTGCATAGCTTGTTTTCACAGTTATTACGGCAGCTGGCACAGGGCACTCCTTGTAGGTAAGGGGTGTTCTTTTTACTCAAGTTATTACCACTGAAATACAAAACACAGATGTCTTGTTACCTCTCTGTTTGGTTTGCATGCTAGTCACTAAATACACAGAGTCTTTTTGCTTTTAGTAGTGGTTTCCCAGTGTGTACATCAGGCAGCAATCCAAATTAAGAAAGAACTTCACACATGGCCCCATCTCTGGCTACAACTTCACAGGCTGAACAGACAGAGGTCACTGGCATGTGTGAGTTGATATTGCAACACCCTCCTCGTCCCCCGATGCTCTCCCACAAATTGCTTATCCAGAGTGCCCAGAGCTCTCTCTAGGGACACTGCCCACTCTCCTTAGAACAGAGAGGACTCTGGGATTATATAGTGCCATGTTCTGAGAGCTCAGCTCTTAAGCAGAGATGTGTAACCGCAGAGCCTTTCTGTTTTCTCTGCTTCAATCTAAAAGGTGCTTGCAGGTCACCCCCCAGCTGGGACCCTCCACCGTCTGGATCAGCTACCATCTCTGAGAAGCCCCTCTCTCCTGTAGTAAGGAAGTTCACACATGAGGCATAGTGTGACTATATATCGAGAGGGGATTTTCCTAAGTAACTTTAAACATGCTGCTTGATACAAGTGCGTGCTTGTGGCTAGACATCAAAACCTCAGGAGAAGGTTGGGGTTTCCTTTGAGCATGCTCACCAAAGAAGACTTCAGGTGACACGATTTGGGGGTTTGGAAACATGTTCAGTGCATCCTGAAATACCTTTGAGACACCAGAGGATGGGTTTTCTAATGGTGGCCATGTAAGTATTTACATACATACGTCCATGCACACATGCGCCTGTGTACACACACAATTGAGAAGACATGGCTGAAGCCACTGTATGTCACCTCTCCCTTTTCAGACTGCTTTGCTTAGACTGCAGTGTGAAATGAGCAAAAACGGATGGCACGAGGTCTAGAGAAATGCACACCCCATGGGCCCATGGGGTCACCCCTGCCCCAGGGAAAGAGGAAGGAAACCATTATATAAATGAGGAACGGGAGCTTCTGAGAAGTTAAAGGAAGAACTGTCCCACAAAAGTACCCTCCCTCTTGTCCCCTGTCTATTTTCCGTACAGGGGAACATTTTCGCATCTGGTGGATACTTACGCAGGGCAGTATTGGCAGACATAGTAGTACTTGAAATTTTCTTGATTGGGACAGTATGCTATTCCACACCCAACTTGGTAAGATGAGTACCAGGCAAGCTGAAAAAGAGGATGAATAGGCAGAAAATGGGGGGGGGGACATTAAAATGCAAATAGCAGCAATTCCTGTCATAGTTGCAGCCATGTGTCCCGCAGAGCACTGACGTTATTCAATGAGGCATATGCTTCTCAAACACTAAACTTTGATTCAGATGCATTGTACCCATAAACTGATGTGGCGGGCTGAACCCTTTTGTAAACTCCTTAGTGAGGGTAAAAATATAAACATAACAGAAGGGAAATGAGAAGGAAGGTCCATTTGCCATTTTCCTCGTTGGTAGTGTCGGGTAAAACGTGGTGTGTGTATGTCTGCATCTCTGTCAAGAAGACAGGCATAAGTGGTAGATCTAGATAGAGATCGGCCAAATGACAAGGCAGTGTGCTTAGTTCAGTCCTACAGGCTCAAGTTTAGTCTTCTATAGTAGCATGATTTAGGCCAAGGTATTTTGGACCCACTCCCCTTACCTGAGTATAATGCCCAACGGGTGTGGTAGGAGTCTTGGGTCCTACGCCATAGTTAAAGCCCTCTCTCTCATTGAACCAGTTTTGGATCACATCTGACCAGGAAGTTGGATCACTCGACATGTAGAGATTCTCACCACATTTTACAGCTAGGAGGGAAGGAAGGGGTCTTTTGTGAGGGAGACACAGTGGCAGCCCCCGTGTGGAGGTGCTAGGCATCCACTACTGAGTAAGACTGCCTATGCTCGCTCAGGCCTCACACAGCTGACAAGACCGGGCTGCTTTACACGGAGGGCGGGGAGTCTCCGGTCCTCCAAATCCTCATCCTTCCAGGAGGTCAAATGTTCTGGTCGTTTCTGCACCATTCTTCATGTGTTTATGTGGTGTGCCTTTTTTTTTGTCTTGGTGTTGTAGGCTTCCTAAAAGAAGGAGTGACTTGTCCTCTTTTTCTCCTGCCTTCAAAACCCTTTCCAGACATCTTTCACAAATAAGACCTTGAAAAACAAGGTTCAGTTAGGGGAGCACAGGTGTTTGTTTCAGGGTGTTTTTAAGAATCTCATCGCAGATACGTGACACCAGGAGGGAAAACAATTTTTTTCAGAATTTACGCATCTTCCCTCACCAGGAAATGGGGAAAAGCCACCAGTCTGCCTTTTCCTCAGTTTCCCCTGGATGTTCATAGCCTCGCACCTAATGTGTACATTGAAGTAGATGGAAATGTTGGTTCTACTGTGCCACCTAATTGCTGTGATCTCCTTTAGCAATGGAGCGCTGACTACACTTGGCTCTTTAAAACCTTCAGTCTTCCTGTGAATGGACTCACCTCCTTCCATAATTTTGTTGTCATTATCCTGTCATCATTGGCTGAAGCACCCATCAATCATTATCTGCTTTCCAGTTGAACTTGCCCATATAGATTCATACAACTTTTGATGATGGATTTTGTTGTAAAGTTCATGCATCAAAGTTTTTGATCCCATATATTTTTTTAGATAATTCCTCTTTTTAGATAATTCTTCTACATTTCATGGAGTCTTAATGTATTGTACAAATGAATTTTGAGTATATATATGGGAATTTTTGTCATGGTAATGTTTTATATTTTAGAATGTTACTTTTTGGAGCAAAGCTCAAGATATGAAGCATAATTCAGTGTTTGTAGTTCACTTTGATAAATTACTATCTGGTATGCTCAGAGGTAACTCAGTATGTTTTATGAATATAAAAACTGAAACATCATGTGTGACTGGCTTGGCTCATGAGCTGGCAGAGAGAACAAATGAATCATTGCATCTCAGTCATCTGCATAATGGAAATGACAAACACAAAATTGTTCTGAGCATGATTATCTCTCTACGTACATAGAGACCAAATGGTCAAATGATTTTAAAGAGACAGAAGCATAATCAAGCCTTGATGCATGAAGTTTTCTTAACCTAATACTTTACACAAAGCTCTGGTATTGCATTTATTCATCCAATATTTGCCCGTTTACATACTGGTCTTCCGTTCTTCTGCAAGGCTGTGCTGTAAAGTACACTTATTTGCCCACTTTTGTGCATTTCCAGTTGCATCCAGGCTCCATTCCTAGATATGAAAGAACAAGTATGACACTTAATGATTCAACCACAATGAAACATGTACTCTTATTGGTAGGCTCCTTAGCAGTATTTTAAAACTTCTTTGGAACTATTTTCGAATTTTCTTTGCTATTAAAATGCATTTTTGCAAAGGGGTGATTGCTAGAAAGATGGGTAGGGAAAGAAAGGCAGAAGGCGGGTACAGGGACAAACAGAGAAGGGGGTCCAGGGATAAGTAGATAAGGGATATGGTCAGGTAGGTGTGCATGTGTCTAAGCAATCACGCACGGGAGTCGACAGTCTCTCACTATGAAGCCACACCTACCTTTTAAGCAATGGTGCTACTCTAAATATTGATGAGCATGTGAATTTTTAATGGTATACTGATCTGGATTATCCCAACTTCATCTAAAGCCAATTTCTTTCATGTGTGAATATAGATCTGAATAGATCTGAATAGTTTTTAGGGGTAGGCCCTGGAAACAGAATTTATTCTTTCCCCACTAATAAAGACACTAAAGAAAAGGGTATAGTATCTAGATTTAAGACTCAGAATGAAAAAGTGTAATGGCTTCATGCTGGAGGTTCAAAGATTGACTCCTAATTCTGCCTTTCCAGCTTAATAATATATAATTACATGTTATATAGAATATATAATGTAAATAATAATATGTATAAATGTGTAAATATAATATGTATAAATATAGATATGAAACATATACTGTAACTCTACTATGGTACTTAGCCATTTCTTTTAAAGGAAAGAGTTCTCTCCATAGAAGAGTTCAAATAAAATAGTGTGTCACAGACAGGACCACTATAAACCACGACGTTTTGTGGAGCTGCCATCTGCTTGCCCGCCACACCCCTGCCTCTTACCATTTTCAGCATATTGCTGGCAGTGGGGGAGACAGATCTTCTTAATTCATTGTGCTTGTTTACAATCTCCCTTTGTACTTGTGTCTGAGTGGTTAACAAAGAAGTAAAAGCTGGGTCCTAAAGGAAACAAAGGTATTATTTGTTGGAAAAAAATATCTTGGTAGAAATGGCAAACAATGATCAATAAGCAAATTCAAGAGGGAAAAAAAAATCACCTTAAAAGTTTGTAATAGCTACCAGGATCAATCCATCAATCATTACATTATCAAAAGAAACTGTTATCTGGCAGACCATGGTGTGAGTCCTCAGAAGGCCTAAACAACACTTTAACAAAATGAATACCAGGAAGCTCAAACACAGTTTGTCTGGGTGAGGAAGGTGTTACAGAGAGAAATCCAGATGAATGATGAGGTGTAGAATAGGTGAATACAGTCATAGTCTACGTATCTGTGTGAGCATAGAACCATGGAGCTTACTATGGTGTCGGTGGGGTTAGAACAGATGGGGGAGGAAAATGAAGGTGTGACACTGATCAAGGGGCACTGGATTGAAACTGATATTGAAACACCTTTGTACCACTACTTCAAGATCATAATGAGTCTTATTTTTACATCATTGCAGAGAGGGCTTCCGTCCCCAGGCTCTGGCGTCTTCTGAGTACTTGTGATTGTTTTGTCTTTTGACGGTTCCATAGCCACGTGGCATGGCTGGCCTCTGTGCTGGACAGCACTTACCTTCCTCTCTCACTGGCTTGAATCAGAGCCCTGCCACCTGCCCGGTATCTTCTCCTCTTCTACTCTCAAAGTAGGAGGACAGCCCACAGAGCTGCCAGGCAGCTGTGGAAGGATCTTCCAGTTTAACCTTACCTTGGCCTCCGCGGGTAAAGACGGGAGCAGCATGGTGATGAGAAACAGCACCACTGGGAGAGAAGCCATGGCTGGAAACTGAGTCAAAGCAGACAAAGGGCTGACGTGAGTGCAGCGTGCCACCAAGAGGTAGGAAGACAATGTCATGGTTTGAGGTAGGAAGACAATGTCATGGTTTAAGTTATCCCCAAGGGACATGTGGATGCTGGGGTCCCACACGGGGAACGGGGCACGGGACAGTTGGGTTGTGAAGAGCCAAGCTTGCCTTTAATACAAGCAAGAAGAGGTAAAGCGAAGGACATGATGTTTGGGGTAGAGCTGTAGGAGGTAGGGAAATGACACCTTCTGTTTTCTGTACTTGTTCTGCTACCGTTTCTGCAGCAGAAGTGAAATGTGGTAGAAACAAGATTCCATCAGCGTGGTGCTGACATTTGGCCTGCGCCTCAGTTGTGCGAGGGTGGGGGGTTGGGGGTGGAGGGGGTAGGAGGGGGGGAACTTCTTTCCGTGGGTAGCCTCACTTGGTTTGCTGTCTTCTAGCAAAAGTAGAACCATGACTCCTTATCATTTACACCCTACTGGAATCAAGATTGTAAAATACACAGGAAGATATGTACAACCACCTTAGTGATTTGAAGGAATATTTTTTTTCTTGTACTTGTGTGTGTCAACAACTACAATGGACAAACTGAAATCCTGACCTATTCCAGTTTGTTCAGTCTTGATGGCCCATAGTATCAAGGTTGTTGTTATTTATTTATTTATGGCATTTTCAAAAGACATTCAGCATCGTGCTGTCCATATTGGCAATCAAAAAGCCATGGGACCTTTAGCTGAATTCACCAGAACATTCCGTTTAGGAAGCTCATCTTCCTATCCTCTGTCTTAGAAACTTTCCTCTGTAAATTAAAGTGATGGTGAGTGCCTTGGTTTCCAGACATTTGTCTCTTCTGATCGCCAGGTAGCCTGCTGTCCCATGAAATTGTCAGACAGCTCGGAAAAGATTTTCCAGATGGAGCATGTTTGGTACCTTCTAATTTTTGGAGGGACAACACAACAAACAACTTGTCTATGTGCTTCTCGGGCTCCACTGATTTTCAAGTAGATTAAATTCTCAATGATGTGGGAAAGGAATGAACATTTGTTGATGATTTTGGTAAAAAAAAAAAAAAGAAATTGCCCTGTTACTTTGCGCTCATACCTCAGCAAGTTTGGTTGTATTTGGCAGGTAAGAATTTTATGGCTTGGACGTGTTTGCCTGTGCTACTGGTAAATTTTGGCGTGGCGTCAGAAGTAAGGCTTTTCCGAGTCATGACTTCAGAGTCGATGAACTTTGAAAGTGCATTGACATAGACTCAATTGGGAGAAAAGTTCTGGTTGCAGCCTGGTAGAGGTCCCAGCCTCACTTTATTTTTTATTCTGACCTCAGGAAAGACCAGGTTTATATTAGGACATAACTTTATATGTTAACAGCAGGGAAAAAAATCAAAGATGTAGGAAAATAAAGTGTATAGAGATAGCCATACTTTTTCAGTTTCTCTAAAGGTAGTTATTGCCATTTCTAAAGGCAGGTGAATAAGAAGTAATATTACTTACTTACAGGATGAATATAAAAAATCATTAAGTATAAATGGATTCTTTGCACAACAGAACTATAATTTACTTTAGCTTTAAAAAACTATTGCTATTATTCTCAGTAAAAACAAAATGGATCAACTTTAAACCACAGATAATAAGTTCATTGAATATCTCATTTTACTCTTGGCAACATTATAGTGGTTGTCATGATAAACTATTCACTCTAGATTGTATAACCACTTACCGTTAGTTCTGAGAGCAGGATGAAATATCTGCTGTTTCTGTAGGAAGGAGTAAGGTGTGGAGACAGAGGGTTAGAACTGCATATATTTTAAGCTATACTTCTGATTGCACAAGTAACTACAGTTACTACTCTTCTGAAATAGGACTTTTCATATCCAGTCTCTAGTTTCATTGTCTTTCATCGAGCATATTTTTAAAATTATTTGGTTCCCATATTGCTTTTTTTCCTTTTTTCTTTGGGGGGGGGGCGTTGAACTCAGGATGTGCATCAGTATTCTACTAGTGAACTTTATTCTAGTTCTACTATCATAAGCTTTTCTTTTTGCTTATTTCCCACCATCAACTTCTACTTTGAGTCAGTAAGTCTGATAGCCAAGCTGGTTCATAGGCATATTACTATCTAGACATGTTTTCTGGATTCATATTTCCATGCTGACCTCCCGAAGACTGGTTAATCACTCAGATAACCAGGACTAAATATAGCTGGGTTGCTCCTAAGTCAGGCTTCTGTGGAGTCCATATCTAACTTGATGTTGCTCACAGCTTATGTTGGTTAAAGTTGATTCTCTTCAGGTCCTAGAGTCCACTGATATGTCTATAAGGTTTTGGGACCTTGTAAAATCTATCTGTCTATCTATCTATCTATCTATCTATCTATCTATCTATCTATCTATCTATCTATCTATGAATGAAACCAAGTGGCTTGACTGAACTGCTAATTTCAGAAGTGTCTATGACTATGAAACCAGTGTCTCCTTCTGATGTCATTAAAGAAAAAGCAGCATAGTCTAATCAGTGATCAAATAAATGTTCAAGGCCTTTTTCCCCATGAACTTTAGAGGGAGTGATGTATCTGTAATGGGGGGTTTCTTGGTCCTCCCTAGCTCATCCAAAAGCACCTGAAGATTCTGCATGCCCTAGTTGCAGTTGAGTTACCCACCATTCCATAGTGGTCCACAGGGACCACTGGCCCTAGGTGCTGCTTTCCTCTCGGGCACCTTCGTTACTAACCCATGATGTCGTGGCTGCATGAATGGAGCGGTGTTTCACCATCCCCTGCATTCCTGTCTTACTCCTTTGGCGCTGAGCCCTTCCTGGGTACTCACCAGTGGGAAGTACTGCGCTCCCGCAGGTGTTTTAAGATGACGCGGCTCTCTTAGGGGGCTGGAGGGGCAGCATGGTGGACTCTTCCATAATCCTAAGGAAAAAGGGAACGCAGAGTGACGTGAAGAAGGCCGTCCTCATCATTCCTGCCCGCGGCCTCTGTCCCGATCAGAGCCCGGGGCTAGCCTGCTCCCCCGGAGACGTCCTGGGTGTCTCTCGGGGCCGCCATGAGGACGCGCTGCCTTGCCACGCTAAGTGCTGGCGGCAGCATCTGGGCTCTCCCGGGACGGGGCGGGCGCCCTGGCCGCCCAGTGTCCCCCGGAGGCCGAGGGATGCCCGAGCCTCGGATCGGAGCGCGAGAGGCGCCTGGCCGGCCCTCTTCACACGCACTCCAGGCCCGGTGAAGCAGGCCGGGCCCCCCGGGGCCTCCGTCCCCCAGCCTGCTCTACACCTACCCCGACTGCAGAGCGCGGAGGCGGCGGGCCGGGCCGGGTCGGCCGGGCCGGGTCGGGTCGGCGGCGACTGTAACCCCCGCGGCCGTCGGGCGCGCGCTCGGGGCCTTCGCCGTTACCGTTGGCTGTTGCTCCCGGCTCAGCTCTCCTGGGCGTGACAAGGCCGTGGCCCCGCGCGCGGAAGGCCCGTGGACACCGTGACCCGCGGGGAGCCCAGGAGGAGGGAGACATGCGCGGATGGGCCACAAGCCCATCCAGCCTTCCAGCCGCCCCAGAGCCACGAGCAGACGCGTGGCGTTCCCGACCCCTTCTCAGCGTGCGCAAGGCTGTGCAGGCCTGCTCCGCTCCGCTCCTGCGCACTCAGTGTATTTGCACCAGGGGATGGATGACTTCCCCTATTCCAGCTACTTAAAAAGGCAATGCAATGATGCCTTCCCCTATTCTGTCTACTTAGGAAGACAATGAAACGATGACTGAGCTCTGACTACAGGAGGCTGCTCCTGAGAGGTGGTGGAGGGGTCACTCCGAATAATGGGCACGTGCTGCAAGAAAAGGGAAGGGTGGACAGCTGGGCTGACCTGGCTGGAGGGCAGGTCCGGCGGGCGGAGGGCAGTGAGCAGAGAGGGGGTGGACGGTGGGAATGTTCACAATTCCTCATGAGACCACACGTCGACGTGGGGCGAGGGAGCTGGTCCAGACTGGCGCTGGGAGGGGAGGGTTAGGGATCTGAGTGGAAATGGAGGTATCTTGCATAAATCCCCTTCGTACAACTGACAGATGCCAAGGGAAATTTGGTTCTTAAAAGGGTTAAAGAGTGGAGTCCTGAGTTACAAGTCTCAAAAAATCAGTTTCCATTTATTTCCCTCACTCCCTGTCCTGGCCCATTATGATGATTATATATTTTTTCTCAACACTTAAGAGAGTATTTCCTGTCACTTTTTGCTCTCTTGGTTCTCATTTCTAAGGAGCAGCTCACTGTCATTTCTCATGGTGATTAACAATCTCTTCCTAATAATGTGACCTTGCTACATTTATTTGTCAGGGTGTTTATTTTTAATTTTCTGTAAAAAATAAGAAAGCTCATTCTAACTTATAAACTCAGATCCTATCTTTTTAATTATTGTTTCTAACTTTCCTATTGTATTGGTTATAAATCTAAACAGAAGCAGGATCAATTCACATCTTCGTTCTTCCAGACCAACAAGGATTATGTTATTTTATATGTTATTAGTATGTATGTGTGAAAAATATCTACATATTGAGGCTCATCATACAATTGTCATTTTGCATTCTGTTTAGTGTCAACGCAGGGCACTGTGAGAGTGATTAAGTTCTTGCTAATCTACAGCATCATCATTCAGTCTAGCTTTATTTGTCCTGTGGGTACCCGACAATTCCTTGGGACGGGCATTTGGTGCTTTTCACAAGGACGTGTCCTTGCACAGTTGTGTGGAAGGCACTGGAGCCCACAGTCTCATTGCCGAGTGACAGGAATATACACACGCGAAACTCCCGCATGACAGGCATAGGAACAGGACCCCACCGGCTCCTCCAGCTAAGCCAAAGAGACCAGGGAGACATTTGGTGGCAACCACACACAAAGGTAGTTTTTTGCCAGGGAAGACATTCTTTTTTATACTGTGTCATTTATATAACAAGGATACATTAGACTTGTTATCTAAGGACTTGGACACAAGAGATGATATTTTTCTAGCCTATTTGTCTTGACTATTAGTCTTGATTAAAAAAACAAAACAAAACATTCCATTGTGAAGGACCTTACTGTGAATCTTGCTGAAATAACAGGAGGCTTTCTCTGGGACAGTTGGTAGAACTTGGCCTATTCTTCACCAATGACTTAGGCACTTCCCTCCCTGTTTTCAGACAAGGAACCAACACATACAGACAAAAGCACAGCCGCCAATTCCACTTATTCAAACGACTACTTTAATAGGCGTTAGGAATGACTCCTCCTTAGGAAGCCCGATGGTGAAGTTGGAATGAGATCTCCAGGATGCTAGGTGTGAGTGTGGCACTACTTGGATTGCTGGAAGGGCGTTAAGATCTTCGCACCGCCCGGGGCTGAGACGCACAGAGGATTGAGAAGAAAGCCATTTGAGTCTAAGGGCTTTGCGCTTGATGAGGAGACACACATGCAGACGACTATAAGTTGTTCAGGGCCTCCACCCCGGGAAGAACTTTCCCTTCCAGAAGCTCTAGGCTGGCCCCCCCGCCGGTGCTCACGTGGCTGACCTTGTCCTCCGTGTTCCACTTGGCACAGCAGGTGGCGGTGTCCCCGCCGCCTATAATGGTGACACAGCCCTTGGCCGTGGCTTTGACGATCTCATCCATGAGGGCCTTGGTCCCCTTGGCAAAGGCGTCCCACTCAAAGACCCCCAGGGGGCCGTTCCAGAGGATCATCTTGGCTTGGGCCACGACTTCCGCGTTCTTTTTCATGCTCTCGGGACCGCAGTCCAGCCCCATCCAGCCCGCGGGGATGCCCGACTCCACCGTGGCCTGTCCCACCTTGGCCCCCTCCTCGAACTTGTCCCCCGTGACGAAGTCCACGGGGAGGGTCATCTTCACCCCGTTCTTCTCGGCCTTGTCCATGATGTCCTTCACGATCTTGGCGCCCTCCTCGTCGAACAGGGAGGCCCCGATCTCCATGTTGCTCTGCACCTTCAGGAAGGTGTAGGCCATGCCGCCGCCGATGATCATGTGGTTCACCTTGTCCAGCATGTTCCTGATGAGCTGGATCTTGTCCGCCACCTTGGCGCCGCCCAGGATGGCCAGGAAGGGCCGCTCGGGCTTCTCCAGGGCGCGGGCGAAGTACTCCAGCTCCTTCTTCATGAGGAAGCCCGCGGCCCGCTGGGGCAGCTCCACGCCCACCATGGAGCTGTGGGCGCGGTGCGCGGTGCCGAAGGCGTCGTTGACGTACACGTCGCCCAGCCGGGAGAGCGAGGCCCGGAAGGCCTGCACCTTGTCCGGGTCGGCCTTGACCTTGCTGCCGCCCGCGTCCAGGCCCTTGCCCTCCTCCTCCAGGTGGAAGCGCAGGTTCTCCAGCAGGATGACGGCGCCGGGCGCGGGGCTGGCGCAGGCCTTCTCCACCTCGGGCCCCACGCAGTCCTTCAGGAACTGCACGTCCCGGCCCAGCAGCGTCTTCAGCTCGGGCACCACCGGCTCCAGCGAGTACTTGTCCGGCCGGGGCATGCCGTCGGGCCGGCCCAGGTGGCTCATGAGCACCACGGCCTTGGCCCCGTGGTCCAGGCAGTGCTGGATGCTGGGCACGGCGGCCCGGATCCTCTGCGTGTTGGTGATCTGGTTATTCTTCATGGGCACGTTGAAGTCCACACGCATGAGGACGCGCTTGCCCTTCACGTCCAGCTTGTCCAGCGTCAGCTTGTTGGAGAGAGACATGCCGGCGGGGGGTGGGGGGGGTGGGCCGCCTGCCTGGGGCGGATCTCGGGGCTGGAGCAGCGCTGTTCCTGCTGCTCCGGAGGGAGGAGGAGGAGGAGGAGGATTCCGGGCGGACTCCCCAACGCCTGTGCTCTTGCCCCGCCCCTTCAGCTGCTCCGCCCACCTCTTCCGCCACTCGGCCCGCCCCCCTCCTATGAGGCAGCCATTGTGAGCGTGGGGGGTGTGTGTAGGGGGGGGGAGAAATGGAAAGGAAATTGAGCTCTGTGATTGGTTCGCATTTCTGTCACTCTGGGCTCGCTGTATGATGATTGGCGACAAGTTCAAACTGTCAGGAAGTGATTTGGAGAGCTTGGAGGGAGACAGGGTGGGAATGGGGAAACTCCAGGACCAACTGGGCCTGCAGACCTGAGCCTTCTGGTTCCCCCCCCCCCCACTTAATTACAAAAGCAACCTAACAGGTAAATGTGCAAAGCCCCCAAGCCCTACATTTCCCCCCCCCCCCCCACTTTCTATATCAAATTATAATTCTATGAAAGTCTTTCTACAATGCCAAATGAAGGAGACATTTGAAATAGATTCAAGATAGTAGGATTCTGCTGTTTCCTTCTCTCAATTTATAGTTCATGGAAGGCACAATTTGGTGTTAGATTTTTGTCTTTATGGCTCTTCTGGGGTGATGTTGGAGTGGCATCATGTTTTCATTATATAGATATTTCCATATGTGTATATTTTCATAAATTTACACACACACACACACACACACACATGTATTTCCACTCTCGAACAACTATGAAAAACATTGATAGTTATTTCTACAGTAGAATCCTATAAGACCACAGCAAAGAAATTATTATTATGGGACACAGAAATTGGCGTTAGTTTTTCTCCTAGCTGGTGATATTATCATGAGACAAATCACCTTTTTTCTCCTTTCTTTTTTTCACCATCTGTGCACCTTAGAAACTGAGCTGAATGGGGGCAGGCTTTCCTTGAGGACAAAATTATCTGAGGGAAATGAAAATAGTATTTTTTAAAGTAATATATATGTGGCTAACTGGTTTAAAAAGTGCCTTTGTCTTTCCATAAATTAAATTAAATATGTAGAATGAGGGTTTTGGCTAAAATATATTTAGGTATCATCATATGGCATGTATTTAAAAAGTGATCTGCAAATATTGTAGTCTTTTCAGGAACTTTTCTGAAGTGGAAAAAAAGAAACCTAATCTCTCCTCCAGAGTGTGTTTTTCATTAGTTGTGAAGTGATATACCTCCCAAAGGAGGCTAGCATGCTAACAGAACTATTTTTACATTTACTATTATTCTGCCCATAAAATTTAGGATTAATCTAAAAAGTAGCTGGATACCAATGGCTCACATCTCTAGTCCTAGCTACTCAGGAAGTTGAGATCTGAGGATCACAGTTCAAAGCCAGCTTGGGCAGGAAAGTACATGATACTCTTATCTCTTATTAGCCTTTTCAACCCTGCCCCTCCAAAAAAATCCAGAACTGGAGTTGGGGCTCAAGTGGTAGAATGCTAGCCTTGAGCAAAGAAGCTCCGTAGAAGCCCTGAGTTCAAGCCCCAGGATACACACACACACACACACACACACACACACACACACACACACACAAACACACACAAACAAGCACACACACACAAACACACACACAGCAATTCAAGTCTCTGTCACTTATTAAAGTCTAGAATAAGTTTAGAAAGAGCAACATAAGTTATTTGATAGCATTATACATAGATTAGCCAACTTAAACATTTTAAAATATCTGATTTTTTTCATTTTATTCTATTTATCTTCCCATCTGTTCACCTTTGCATTACCCAATATAGTTCTGTCGCATAAGTTAATATTTTTTCTATCTTTATATTTTGATTATTATTTTAGGAGCTAAAAAGGTGATCAAACTCAAATAGCCAACTTCCTTAAGTTATAAATAGGTAATTTCTTTAGAATGATTGTATAATCCATTCCCACTGACCTCAGTTATAGATTTTTATTTGAGCTAAGCACTAACAAGGAACCATTCACCTATAAGGACCAAAACCTTAAATGTTATGAGAATGTATTTCATAAGACATTATAATGTTGTATGGTATAGAAGAACAACTGTCATTTCAAAAAAAATCCTGGGAGAGGATTAATATGTTGCTAAGATTAAATTTTATTTATTCCTAAAAGCCATTGCTTATGTAGTCACACCAAAAAAGAAAGTTATGTTTCATGAATTACACCAAGAGAACAATTAGATTCAAATTGAACAGAAAAAGTTGGCATTTAGATCAGCTGGTTATGATAGCATTTTTCAGATAGCGTTTTCCTTCATACAATTTTTTCCTTAGCATTAGTTAGTCTTTGAAAGTGAGTTCCTAACTTCAGGGTAGACACCAAAAATGCACACTGACTTCTAATCTCTTGTGGAGGAGAGAATGTATTATATTTTTTGTTTTAAAATATTTATTGTTTTAAAGAAGATGTATTTAAGAAAAAGTATGTTATGAATGAAAAAGTGATCCTATTGGTCAACTTATGCAGATAAAAAAATCAAATATCTTCATTGTCCTTGGCATGAGAAGGTAAGAGTTACTTTGGTTATAAGTTTCAACATAATGGTAAGGATGAAATCCAGGCTAATGGGTAGGAGAGTGAATTGGCAAAGAACACATAAAGGGAGTAAAAGTCAACATTTCTTTGCACATACTTAACTGGGTGGAGTTAGAATGGATGACTGTAGCTTAGGATTTATGGGCAATGATATAATATATTCTGTGATTTTAGTCCCAGTTTTACTGGGGCAATGATTCTATAATTTATAGTATTCACGACCATAGTCATAGAAAAATACAACTTATAGAATCCTCTGTTTGATTCAATTCACATTATAAATTTATACAACAAAGTCCCAGGAGACATACAGGGATTTCATTATTCTTCAATCCTTAGTAGGAAAGTGATTTCTATAAAAAAAACAAGAAGGAAATACAGAAGAAAAGGAAAAACTCTTTTTAGTTTTGAGTCAGATTTGCAAGAAACAGGCCTCCAACTTTCCAGGTTGTACATGTGAAGTCTAAGCAGACGGTGTGATCATCCTCCACAGGGCTCTAGTTGTCTGTGATCGGCCCATTGAAAATTTTGCCATTACAATTGCAGGAGGCAGCACAATTACTTTTGACCATTGGGTGTTCACAGGTTGCTGTTTGTTTCAAATAGTTGCAGTTAGAATATTTGTTGTTGTGAGGGCAACTGTTGGCTGAAATACAAACAAATAAACTTGTCACTTGAGGATGATGTTCTTGCTTAGCAATGACACAAACTCAATGTCAATGAGGGGGAGGGGACTGAGAATGGAGGCTGACTTCATTACACCCAGATCACTGTGTCCTGTGGAGCATGGAAGTTCTCCACTCTGTGTGTGTGTGTGTGTGTGTGTGTGTGTGTGTGTGTGTGTGTGCGCACGCGCACATGTGCATGTATGCCAGTCCTGGGGCTTGAACTCGGTGTCAGGGCACTGTCCCTGAGCATTTTTGCTCAAGATTAGTGCTCTACCACTTGAGCCACAGCTCCTCTTCTGGCTTTTTGGTGATTAATTGGAGATAAGTGTCTCATGGACTTTCCAGTCTCGGTGGGCTTCTAACCTTGATTCTCAGATCTCAGCCTTCTGTTGGTTAGGATACAGGTGTGAGCCAATGTCACCCAGAAAGTTTTCTATTTTTTAAAAGCAGCACTGAATAAAATAGGTTAATAAAATATTTACTGTACTTTCTTCTATGTACCTATCTCTTTTCACAGTATTTTCAACAATTGCTGAAAAGAAATGTATTTTTTTTTATCTGAGTGAGTTATTGTGCCAGACTTACTGCAGAGTCCATCGTCACAGTTATTTGGACAAGTGCCACACGGTTTTCCTTTGTTGTAAGGGGTATATCTTCTATCATAAATATTACCACTGAAATTAGAAAAGTAGGATGTCAGTTTCCTGAAAATACATCTTATCTAATTTACCTCATAAATTAGTACCCAAACATAAATGGATATCTATTAAATGATGTAATTATTTCAAATCACCAAACAAGAAATAATTCACCCATTCACTCATTTCTTGGGCTACCATCTCGGACCTGAGCAATTGTTGCAATGGGGTAACTGGAGTTTCTGTCTCTAGTGGGAAAATTCTTACGTGTCAAAAATGAATCTAAAAAGAATGGGTAGGTTGTAAACTCAGACAGAATTGCTTGAGGATGGGTAGGCTTCTGGCTATCAGTTGAGATCTTAGTAGATAGTTTCTTAAGTGATTTTTGTGGCAAATTTTGAGAAATTAAAACTTAAAGATGTTATCTTTCTATGACTATTTGAAATATATTAGTATTCCTCTAAAATCCATTGAAGTCTAAGATTTAATCATTTTTAAAAGGTACCAACTAATCACTTTTTATAAACAAGAGTAGATACTTGAGCCAAAGTATGGCTGCAATCACTGTTCTATTCAGGTTCCATTTGCTACCCCATTTTTACCCTTAGCCTAGCATAAAACTGTCATTATTTTGGATCTAAACCTATAAAAACTGATCATACACACTGCATGTCCTCCTGGGGTAACCCTGGGTCTAGGGAATGGCTGTGGAGATGGGAAAACACATGCCTCTTTAGGCATGAGGAAAGAGTTCCGGAAGAATGTTATGCTTTGTCAGGAAAAAATGGTCTTTCTCAAAATTTGGTTAACTATACTTCAACTAAAGAAAACCATTTTTATTCCTCTCCTCTTTTCTAAAGTATACTCGGAGCTGGTGGTTGTTGTTATATGATCACTTAATAATATTAAATTTCACTTGGTGTTATTGAAAGCAAACTCTTTTTTTTTTTTTGGGAGTCCAGTCATGGGGCCTGAACTCTGGGCCTGGGCGCTGTCCTTCAGCTCTTCAGCTAAAGGCTAGCGCTCTACCACTTGAGCCACAGCGCCATTTCCAGCTTTTTTCTTTTTGCTTATGTGGTGCTGAGGAATCGAACCCAGGGCCTTGAGCATGCAAGGCAAGTGCTCTACCACTGAGCCACCTTCCCAGCCCCTGAAAGCAAACTCTTGCATGGATACTTACGCAGGACAATACTGGCACACCATGAAGACTTTTAAAGATTGTTTAGGGCAGTAGGAAACTCCACACCCAACAAGATGAGATGCGTACCAGACCACCTACACACCATATGCAAAGACAAGAGTGGGTTAGAGGAGGGAGGTCAGTAGAACAAAGGAAGAACTTCATCATCAAAAAGGCTGTCACTGGCATTCTCTGGATGGAGGTATAATATTGAATAAAACTAAAAAGTCTTTAGAAATCTCACAACTCCACATATATTCATTTTTGTGTTTATTTAGCCTATTAAAAATACAGTGTGTTTCTTTGCCAGTCTCCTACAGATGACTAAAAAGACAGCCTAAATACCCAAGACACTTCTAGATCCACACAAGACTTTCCCCACCCCTGGGATGAGGATAGCACTGCACTCCTGTAATTCCTTCATGCAGAAGTCTGGGACAGGCAGATTGAGCCTTGGAGAGCATCGTGGGTTATGTAGCGAGATAGTTTTTCAGAAAGAAAATAAGTGTTTGTCAAATTCAAACACTGCACAAGTGCAAGTTTGGAGTTCTCTTCAAGATCACCTAGGGTTGGGGTGTTTTGTGTTCTTACCTGAGTGTAATGTCCCACGACAGCATCAGAAGTCTTTGGGCCTACACCAAAGTTCAAGTCAAAGTGCTCATCATACCAGGTTTGGATGGCATGGGACCATGTGGTGAGGTGACTTGACATAAAGAGATTCTCGCCACAGCTCATATCTAAGGATGAATGGATGATTCAGGAGGAAGGCAATGGAGCAAGAAAATAGGACCCCTCCTCCGCCACCAACGAAGCCCCTTCTCTGCTGACGTAGTACCATGGTTGCCATGGCTACTGCTGGTTCTTACAACCATAAAGATGAAGCCACAGGTTTTAGGATATGTCTGGCACCTGTGGACTGGACACAACCCTGCAAAGCTGTGCTTAGACTGAGAAGTCTCTATCTTTGTTATCCACTCTTCTTGAACACACTCATCTACATAGCATGCTCTCCATATGTGCCAGAATGTTTGGCTTTGTGTTGTAAATGTAAGGAGTTAGACACCAAATGGTATATTTTGACTCACTTTCTCACCAGTACTCCCCAGAAAACTAACTTCCTACCTGCCTGCCTGCCTGCCTGCCTTCCTTCTTCCTTCCTTCCTTCCTTCCTTCCTTCCTTCCTTCCTTCCTTCCTTCCTTCCTTCCTTCCTTCCTTCTTCCTTCCTCCCTCCCTCCCTCCCTCCCTCCCTCCCTCTCTCCCTCCCTCCCTCCTAGTCTCCCTCTTTTTTTCTTCCCTTCCTTACCTTCCTCTTTCTCTCTTTCTCCCTCCCTTCTTTCTTGCCTTCCCTTTCTCCTGTCCTGTTCCCTTCCCCTTTCCCTCCCTCTAGTTTTCCTTCCCTTCCCTCTCTCTCTCTCTTTTCTTGCCTCGACTATTGGGCTTTTGGATTCAAGGCTTCGAACTTTCTAGGCTGGTATAACCATTGAACCATAACTCCAAATCAAATGAGATTTTCACAGAAATATGAATAGTTAAGATTGTTATTTTGTATAGACTTTGTAAAACTCTTATAGTTTGTCCTTAAAAACCCCAAGTATTGCCAGGTGCGGGTGGCTCATGCCTGCAATCCTAGCTACTCAGGAGGCTGAAATCTGAGGACTGCAGTTCAAAGCCAGCCTGGACAGGAAAGTATGTGGTACTCTTTATCTCCAATAAACCACCAGAAAACTGAAAGTGTCACTGTTGCTCAAGTGGTAAAGTGCTCACCTTGAGCTGAATAGCTGAGGGACAGCGCCCAGGCCTAGAGTTCAAGTCCCACAACCAACAACAACAAAAAACAAATCCACTAGATAAACATAGTATTTTCAAAGTTTAGGAGTGTTGTCTGAATTAGTCAATTAGAATATTACAGGCCAAAGACTTAAAGAAAAGAGTGTCTTCCAGCCAAAAGTATTTGAATATTCTTTTCAATACCTACTAATAAAATTTATATTTGAATGGTGAAATGCAATGCTGATATGTCATCTAAAGGGGGTGTAAACTACTCTTAAATAACTTCAAACTGGAAAGGAGCTAAAGCTGTGATTTTTAAAGACAATGCTTTACAACTTTGAAGATTGTAACTCCTCTTCATAATTTCATTGTAATTATGATCATCGAAATGAAGTCCTGCCTTCACAAAAGATGTCATTAATTAATTACAAATTGGTCCTGACTTGATATCATTTTAATAACAGCATTTTGTCTTGTATATATTTTTGCCATTCTTTTTATGTTTCTGAAATGTCAAGATCATGTCTCCTAGGTTATTTTTACTCAGCATATAATTTGTGTTATAGGCACCAAGAACACACAATACTTGCTGTCATAAAAATTAAGGAAGAGAGAGCTGTGTACACATATCTAACACTTGAAGGGCTAGAATAGGGGCGTAACCAGGTAGACGGAAGCCTGGGCTACACAGAGACTTTGAGGCCAGTCTGGACCTTACAGTGGAGCCTTCTTTAAAAATTATCCTCAAGAAAATAGTAAAGGTAAATGCTATCATTCAACTTTTTTTTCTAATTCAAGAGCAGACACTAAAAAATCATTTCTACAATCCTGATAAAGCACATGAGCCCCACAAAAGCAAATATTCTTAGCAGACAGAAATTCCCTATATTTGTCCCTAATTTCTACTCAGTTCTTCCCTGACAGTTGGTTCTCACTGTGTAAAGGTAGAGGAAGCTATGAAGAATGAACTGCTGCTGAATTCCTGGCAGGAGGAGCGATGGATGAGAGTCCCTACATGAGAGGCCCTTCCACTCCAGAACTGCAAGAAGGAGCCCTCGGGACTCACACACACCGAGATACTTGGCTTGAGAAGACCAGCATGGGAAGGAGGATTAATTTGTAAAGGGTTCTTATGGGTCCCAGAGCTGTCCTCACTGCGCTAAGTGCTTACTAATGTACGTACTGGTTCTTCTGAATTCACGGTCACTGTGTTTGTAGTCACACTTCTCTGCCCAATTTTGGGCATTCTTGGCAGCCTGGGCGCTCCAGCTCTAAAAAATGGAAGGAAATGAAGATTTCCCTTAACCACAATTCAAAACGCAAATGCACATCACCTTCACAGTCAGGGTGAGGGCTTATAAAATGTCTGTGTGGGTGCCTTCTGAATTTTCACCACATCCACATCATACCTACATATCACATACATATATGACACACAATATATAATAGATAGCACTGATAGACTTCCCAGATGTGACAATTCTATACATTAGCATGTATAGGTGCTAATATTTATCATTAGAAAATAGGTTTTTATGCTCTGGAGAAATGCTGATAGTAGATATACTAGCCCAGGTCACTAACAATTCTAAAATAATTATTTACTTGACTAAGTACATCTAAATAAAGACATTAAGTACTTATTTCGTTCTAAATATTATTAAACATGTAGAAGTATGGAGGTGTTCTTCACCTCATCATATTAAGATGCTGCCTTCTTAGTTCCCAGTTCCTTTTCTTTTTCTCTGTCTCATGGAATACATTTGGGGAACATGGATTTCCATGATATACAGAGAACAAAGAAGTGGACGGTTGGTTGTGTTTAGTATTGATCCCAGATTGAGACAGACAGAAAGACTAGTGAGCAGAAAACACACTGGTCTTTCATTGGATGCCGTGGTATGTGGTTTCCTTTCTGCACCCATGGTGAAATGCCCACAAATTCTCCTGCAAGTTATTTAGCAGTTCCCAGGGGAACTCAAGTCATCCATTCCCAACCACAACACAAGGGCAGAGCCTCCTGAGCCAGCAGTTCCAGAGCCCTTGCAGGCCGCCGGCTTGCCCGCTTTGCAGACATGACGGTGTCTCCTACCATCTTCAGCATGTTGCTGGCGCTGGGGGAGACCATTTTCCTCAGTTGGTTGTGTTTATCTACAATCTCCTTCTGGATAGAGCTCAGGGTTGTTGACACAGATGCCACATCTTTGTCCTAAAGGGAAAAAGCATCTAAATGTTACGTTTTGTGGGCTTGAAGTTGACATAGAAGAGGCAATCACCTGGTTCAAGTGAACAACGCCCATGTTTCAAAAGTGTAAGTTCAGCCAGTGTTATCTGTTGCACGTTGTCCAGGAATCTGACTCAGAACAGTCACGTGATTTTATTCATTGCAGGACACTCCATGTTTCATTTAAGGAGTAGCATGCCACAAAAGCAAGTTTATGGAACATAAGCACACGATGGATCGTATGAAAATGTGTGAAAAGATTCTGTCCATAAAGTAAGTATCAAGCAATAATGAGTTTGGAAAAAAGTGAACTTTAACTGATGTGAATTTCCATGTATTTTATATAAAGAGCTCTTGCAAATTTCCTCCTAGAAGGATTAGCAAAGGCTCGGAAGAAGGCAAGCCCGCACAGCCAGCCAGTGCTGGGACACACAGCCTCGGTCGTTGGGCAGCACAGAGATGAGACACAGTCCCCCTGCGTCCAGCAGGCTGGCTCACAGTGTGGCGCAGTGAGACTGATGGGTGCTGGGGAGGGAGGAAAGGAGAATGCTTGCAGATGGCTGGTGCACATGTGTGCGATGGTAGCTTTTCCCTGGAAAGTGCTGTCTGTTAAATGACCCAGCCATCCCGTTCTGGGGAGCTAACCCAGAGAAACGAACCCGCCAATGAGAGGTATCCATGGGAAAGGACAGTTGCCGTATTTGTTTGTTCCTCAGCCATCCTGGAAGCTAAGTGGATCCTGATGAGTGTAGAAATGGTCGATGGTGAGAAATGGTACAGGAGAGTGTAAACTTGATCACCAGCCCATCTGACTGAGAAGAGTAGCTATGGGGTATTACTGAGAAGAAGGATGGGAAATGTGGGACTGGTGGCCTGCTGCCCCCAGGGCTGCCTGGCCAGGCACTTTACCTTAGCATACCTACCGTATTCCCCACGGCCGGGGAGAATGGACACAGCACAGCGACCAGGAGCAGCAGCACTGGGAACGGACCCATGGCTAGGAAGAAAGAACAGAGGGAGCAAAATCCTCCATTACAATAGGCAGTGCACGGACTTTTGGGTGACATAGGGTGGGGGAAGAAAGGAGATCCACCGACCCACATTCCTTCCTTCCAGTGTGGCCCTTTTACAATACTGCCTTCAAGTCACGGTAAAATGGGGGTTCGTGCATGTCAGTTTATGAGGACAATGCATCTTGATTCATGTCACCCCTTCCTTCTCCCTCAGCCCTCCCCTTGGTTTTCCTAGTTCCATTTTCTCTTATATACATCGAATGTTCTGACTGTATCGTCTGCCTTTCCTCTCTTCATCCCTTACCCCCGTCCTCTCGAGCTCACATCCTGACATCTCAAGTTCCAGATTCCTGGTGTTCATTTTGCTTAGGCTGGGGTTAGTTATTCAAAGGTGTTCTATCATGGACTTTCTCTCATGCCTATGCCAAACTTTAGTTCATACCTTGGAGTACAGGTACATATGACCCAGTGTATGTGAATGTGACATGAAGTCTAACGTCCACAAATGAGAGAAAACAAAAACAAAAACATGTGTCTCTCAGCAGCAGTATTGTGATCTGAACTCAGGCCCCCAGGAGCGCCTCCATTCGGAGCGATAATGGAGCACCCCTAGCCTTGGAGCTCACCCAGCTTCCCTTATGACCTGGAGCAGCTCCTCTTTCTCAATCTCTCTCTTATCTTGGTAGCTTCTCTGTGGGTTCTAGGAATGGCTTCTTCACATTGTCCCTTTAGCAGTCCTAACAGCTCCAAACCAGCTACCATCACAGGTCTGTACTATGCCGGGTCTTGCTGCTTATCCTAAGCCCGGCTTCCATCTCTACACCTAGTCCTTATGAACATTTCTTTTTTTTTTTTTTTTTTGGTCAGTCGTGGGGCTTGAACTCTGGGCTTGGGCACTGTCCTTGTGCTCTTCAGCTCAAGGCGAGCGCTCTACTACTTGAGCCACAGCACCACTTCCAGTTTTCTAGCGGTTTATTGGAGATAAGAGTCTCATGAACTTTCCTGCCCAGGCTGGCTTTGAACTGTGATCCTCAGATCTCAGCCTCCTGAGTAGCTAGGATTACAGGCGTGAGCCACCAGCGCCCAGCCTTATGAACATTTCTTTCAGTGAGAAGTTAGTATGGGCCGTTTCTTTTCTGTCAGGGCTCTGACATTCTTAGGACCCCGAGTGAATCCTATAAGAATGTGGTGTTCTCTTACTATTCGGGACTGCTCTTCTTAATTAGACTTATGCAAGCCTGTGTGTTAAACCACTCACAATCAATCCCTGAATCCTGGCCACATTCGCGTTCTCACCCGAGGTATCTTAGTATGCTAAATGCAACCACATGGTTTTCCTTACACATTTGATTTCTTATGCTTCCCAGGAGGGCAAAAGCTATGTTGTAACAGCTTTAGACTTAATTTTTTGTATTGTGTTAGTATATAATGGTAAATTCATTTTATGAACTACAATAGCAAGATAAACGTCTAAGTAAATTAGGATGCATTCTCTTATAAAGGATATTAGATATGAAAGCTACTATGTATTTCTGATCATTTTGACATAAGAAAAATGCCTATGGTTTAAAGTTAAGTTCGAACAAAAACTATTTATCTGTTATGGAGTGGAACTTCATCTGCGGATAGGCTGACCACTTTGTGTCTGTTTTTGGACCTGAAAAAGAAGGGTTCTAACCCAATAGGACTTATTAAAAACAAAACACCAGAACGTTCTCTCTGCCCTTTTTTTCCCCATCTCTCTCCTCAAACAAAGCACAGGAAAGAGCAGGAAGAAAGTGCTCGCCAGGAACCAACCCTGCTGGCATTTTGATCTTGAACTTCAACATCCGGAGCTAGGAGAAAACCATGGTCTGCTGCTCGGATCACTGAGTTTGATATTTTCTTATGAAGGCCAGCGAAACGAAGGAGCATTCTCCTTGTGAATATCTTAGAGTGAGGTTAGGTTATGTTTGAGTGAGTTTCAAGGTTTCCACCGTGTAGTGATTTCACGAGCGCGCACAGGGTGGATGTGTTAATTGAGCGCCCTGCCAGGGTGGTTTGGCTCTGGCTGCCATCTAGCATCTCGGCTCCAGCAAGCTTTGTTTTCCCTGTGAGTATCAGAGGATAGACAGGCAGTACTGTCTTCAAGGCTGTCTCATTGCTTAGTGGGGTTGGTAACATGGGGGCGTAAGGAGACACCATTGGAGATGAAGAAATGGATGACAGAGTCACCTCCTGGGGTTCTCATGAGTTAAGAGAAAACCAGTAAAAGGAAAATACTTTAAAACCGTGATTGTTTCCTCTGTGAGCATATTGCTGGTACAAATGCCATCACGTGTGTGGAAGACACGCTCCTCTCCATTTTTGTTCTGTTACAGTTGGGCATCAGGTGGCCACCCCAATGCCCGTTTGCTGGGGACAAGGTCCCCAGGGTACAGCAGTTTTGGAGGAGGTGACTACACCATGTGTTTTCTCAAACAGCATGGTATCCTTGTGCAGTAGCTGATGACAGCGTGCTCACAGTAGCCAGGCTCTCCTTGCTTATTTTGTGCCCATATGCTATCACCAGCAGTGTTGTTTCGGTGGCTGCAGAATTTTTCTAATGAAAGGGAAGCAAAGGTTTCCTTAAGGCAACAATAAGAAGTGAAGCAAATTACTTTTGGTGGTATCTCCACAATAGACTCGGCTCTTGCCTGTTTTTCTTGGGAACAGCAAGACTTCTCTCCACTATAAAAATATACACACATACAATCTCACACACGCACTCAAACATGCAGACACAGACAAACATATACACACATATACATGTATACATATACACGCATGCCTGCACACACATGTACATGCCTGTGCACACACACACAAACACACACACACACACACACACACACACACACACACACACACACACAGATCACGAGAGATACATATTTCCCCAGATTCTCACACTACCTTTTTTGGCTTCAATTTTTTTAAACCTGTATTTCCTTTTTGTTTCTCTGATTCCTTCAACATTCTTTTCCCCCTCCATCCTGATAAATAGAAGTCAAGCATGTACTTTTTAAATAGAATGCTTGAAAGTAGGCACAACTTTTCCTACCCAGTAATTCTCAAGTCCTTGTTTCCTTTATAAAGTGGGACTGTTATTATTCCCTACTGTGCTTAACCGTTTGCTGCTAATCTTTAAGTTTAACTTCGGGGGAGGGGGAGGGATCCAGCATTTGGAGGAGTCAATATGAAGCCGAGAAAAGCAGCCAGTGCTGGTGATTCTGGATCTGATGACTGAACCCACTGTTGTCCCTTGGGTGTTGTTTGTAGCTCAGAGGGAGACATCCTGGGAGGATCTGGGTAACCTCTGAAGAAAGTAGCCTGGCCGCAGGGCCTTGGGTCAGTGGTGATCGCTGTTCTCAGAAGGGGTTAAAGTCGTTGTCTTAGAGTCTGATGGCAGCGCTGGTGAATTGGTAGTTACACAGCTGGAGTGGGGCCTGACTGAGGCCTCTGGCTCCGATCCAGGGGTGTGCCCGCTCACACCGCTGTGTTCTCATTGGAGTGAGACACTATCCTGACTGCCCGCATACCACCATGGCTAAGGACAGTGCCGGGCCTCTGAACGGGGAACACTGTTTGCTAATTCACCTTTTTGTCTTCTTTATAAAGTGACCTTGCCTCCTGTATTGTATTGCAGGCATGCACAGATCCCAGTGCTGGGTAAAGCCCCTTGCATAAATGAAGTACCAAAAAAAATCCTAACAGCACATAAACCCAATGATTTCAAAAACACAACCTTCTGGGTCTCTGTGCATGAGCAGCTGGTAGGTACCGGACTCTTGTTCCTAACAGGTATGTGCTCACATAAGAAAAATACCAGCCTTAATTAAATGAATGTGAGCATCATTTATAATCCAAGTACAAATTCAGACTGGCCCATGAATAACTAAGTGATCTTTTACTTTAAATTTTTTATTTTTATTTCTTTTTTCATAGCAGGGATTCGACCCCAGACCGTGGGCACAGCCCAGTGTCCTTCCTCGAGAGCCTTCCTCCCAGCCCCCGTCCAACCTCAGAAAAAGTGAATGACCGGGTGTGTTTTTGTCTTTCTATAATGGTTATCACGATGGATTTTGCTTCTCTCATGATGAATGTAATGTTACTCTAGGAACAGACAAATGACACGAACTGTCAGAGGTGGCAGAATGTGAGAGGGCAATCCGGGGCATCAAAAACTCTGAGCAATGAAGATCACCACATAATATTGGGGAAACTGGCTTGCCAGCTAGAGATACAAATGAGCTAGAACCCAGTTCCTCTAAAACCATCACCTGTTAAATATAGATGAATTAAGCCTATCAGTAGATAAAATAATTTGCACACACAATTCTGTTTTGGGGAGTGCATCCTTTGCCCTAAGTTAACCCCGTACAGTAATAACATAGATATGCTGATGTGTTTTGTGCCAAGCACTGGGGCACTCCCTGGAAGTCTCATTTAAAACTCATAAAAACCTAGTTATAGATACGGTTACCCCAGTAACAATGAAAAAAGTATCTTAGGATCAGAGATTTAATAATGAGTTGCCATGAACGTTTGAGTAGTCAAGTTAATTGATAAGCCCAGTCTGTCTGTCTCCAAAGCCCTCCATTCTGAGAGCAGGGGCTAGAAATTTTGTACATGAATAGATGGAAAAGGCAATCGCTCCGGTCATCGACACCCACATGGGATGTATTTGTCATAGGTATGGATGTATTCCTTACCAATCACAGCGTCAGGAAGTATCGGCATCTGTTTTTCTAACTTGGATATAATATCCAGTCATCATTCGGATCACTCTTCTTTGTTGATACCATTTCAGCATGCTGGCTTTCATAGATCACATATTAAACACACCCGTCGGAATTCTTACCTGAACCTGATTCATGTTGCTAGAAGTTTCTAATACTGTTTCTCAATTTACCTCCGTCTCTGCCACAGTCCAGGAACTGCAGCTGACTCACTTGGAACTTTCAAGAGCGGCTCCTGGGCTGGAAACTAACCAAGCCCACTTCTTTTGACTTGCCTTCAGGAGTTTAGTCACACAAATAGGCACTCAGGGCGCTGGTATTCACTAGCAGAGGAGCTGACCCTGGCCTCTGGCGGTACTGTCTTCCTGGATGGCATTTATAATGAATACTTTCTGAAAGGAACGTCTCCTCTGGAGTAGAACAGCTGCTTTTATTTTGATCTGAGCTATTTCTTTTTTGTATACTAATCAACTCCAGAGGTTTGCCACAAAATATAAAGATCTCAGTGGACATAGCTACATAAAATATACACAACAGATACTACAGTATATCAAATAGACATAACAGATTGCCCCTATAGATTACCTATATAAACGTAGCTGCCGGAGTAGGTTGTTTTTCGATTGGAAAACAAAGTCATTTTTTTCCTTTTTTATCATGAGCATGTACATGGGGTGAATTATATGTCTAATAAATGCAATTTTAAAATATACTTATCCAAAGATCCTATTATATGTTTGTTTAGACTTAAGCATTTTTAAATGAATAACTTCTCATTTTTTATTCTAGCAATGTACATATGTAAGTATTAGCAACAATGACTCCCTGTATATAATTATAGTTTTTCAATTTTCTAGTAAAGATAGTTTTATAATTATTTATAGAGCCATATATGTGAAATTCTGTTGCAATGTTAACTTTAGAATTTAAAAAAATTCATACAAATGTCATTTTGGTTTTCCTTTTAAAAATAATTTTTATTCTCTTTCTGTAGTTGTATAAAGGAGGTGCCATTTAACAAAGCAGTTAATGAATGCAGTATACCTTGATCAATGTCACCCCTTTCCACCTTCTTGTCCATCTGTTCCCTACCTACCCTTTCCCTCACTCATCTTAATTTTATAGGATTCTTGTTGTAGCAAATGTCATTTTCGATGCAAATGCTTTTGGTATAGTAGAGCTAAATAAATGTTTGCCCTTTTAGACTCTCAGACTTAAAAGAGTATATTAAAATAATTACTTTGGATGAAAATGATCAGGAGAGACTTAAAAATCATAGTCAAATTTCATAAATATATCATTTTGCTACTGCAAGTTTTTAATGCATAGGCACAATGAAATCCATCCGTTAAAACAAAGGAACGGTTGCTTACCGTGGTGTCTCTAGGCAGATCAAATGTCTGCTGTCCTGCTGGATGGAGGGAGGAAGGTGGCTGGAGCAGCTCAGGGCTGCATATATATTACTCCTGTTTCCTGCACTGGCAAAATCTGGTCAGGCAAGTCAGGCTTGGTCAACAAGGTCAGAAACAGGATTTGTCATAGCAGTTGACTCCAATTGCATTGCCAGTCTGATCTGAAATTTTAACATTATCTGGTGACATTCTGTGTGATGATGGATGATAAATGGTTGTGAAACTTGTGTGCTTATGCACACATATTCTTCAGGGCTCACCCTTTCCTGTAACTTTTTCCCCATCAAGTGCACTGAAAATTTCTAACCAAGTTACTCTCACTACAACAGCTACATTTTCAGGATTACTTGTAGAAGAATAAGCTGAGCTTATTGCTTGCACAAATGCTAGCAAATCCAAGGTTTTCTAAAGGAGATTTAAAATGCGAATTTGTCCTGAATTTGGAAAATAACTTGCTGTTTTTACCTTGGTAAAGGTGATACCATTGTGTCTCTTAGGAGCAAATGGCAAAGGATACCAGAGTTCCCTAGTACTGTTTCAATTATCCTATATCGGCTATTTTCTGTGTCCATGAAGCTGAACCGAACAATGAATACATCTCACCATTGAGCTTGAGCGTCTCTGGAATATTCCCAATATTTCTAATATTTCCAGGTTTCTTTTCCATGACAACAAATGGCATTATCATTTATGGTATCATTATCAATGGTATTAGCTCTAAAACACAATGATCTCCATACTGTGGTTTTTCTACACAAACACATGTGAGTGACAGGTGGCTCTTTCTAGCTCTGGCAGGCATTGCTGGATGCTCGTTGTACCAAACAGATGCAGTAATGTGTTTATTTTCATCGTTACTCTTTTCTTTATTAGTGTATGTGACAAAAAATGTACAACAGGCCAGTGCCTACTCCTTTACTCCGTAAAGGAGTATATAACTCAGTGTAGATTTTGCCATTAACAACAAAAAATAAACACCAATGATTTTGCTGCCATGACTCTCTGTCGAACCCTGGCATCACGATATTCCACGTACAAGTGAAGCAGAGAGCTCTCAAGAGGAGAAACACATGCTCAGCACCAGTGGCTCACACCCATAATCCTAGCTACGCAAGAGGCTGAGATATGAGTGTTGTGGTTCAAAGCCACCCTGGGTGGGGAAGTCCATGAGACTCTCAGATGAATCAGAAGCATCCTGGAAGTGGAAGTGTGGCTTAAGTGGTAGAACACTTGACTTGAGTAAAAATCCCAAAGCAGAGCAACACAGTCTGAATTCAATCCCCAGGAACAATGTGCGTGTGTGTGCGCACGCGTGCGCACACACACACACACCACATGCATGAGACACCCTTGGATCTTCCATCTGGACTGCCATGTCTCTGTGGGAGAACGTGTTTCACAGGTAAGGACTCCATCTTCTCTTCCTAATGATGTCGAATATTATTAAGACCTTGGGATTTATCCTCTAATGAACGTGTGTTAAATTTCTGCACCAGTGTGCATTGCAAAATTATTTGTCTGTCTATAAATTTTGACATGTGTAAATGGAAATAATATTTTTTCTATGTAATTGTGATAAAAAAAATGATAGAAGATATGTAGGCTCATTGAACCAACCAACATAATGATCTCCAGCTCTCTCCATTTATTCTTCAAGTGACATAATTTTACTTTTCTTTGTGGCTGTATAACACTTCATTTTCCATAGGTACCACATTTCATTTTTCCGTGTTTATAGGATGATGGGCACCCACTTTATGGCAGGAGAGGAAATAATTTGTTAGTTCCTATAATAGCAGCATCTCGCAGAACTCTAATAAATATTTGTTTAAAAATGTCTAAGTGAAATGTATGATCACTAGGAGAGGCTGAAGCAAAATTCTCCAGGCACTCATTCCTTCAAGTCACTCAAGTTTTTAATCATTATCACAATATATGACACAGTATGAAAATGCATTAGAAAGAACATTGTATTTTCAAAAACTTAAGAAAAATTTAACAGAATACTTTGGGGGTATTATTCTTAGTGTGTTTTGTATATTTGCTTTTACAATTTTTTTTTCATCCCAAAGTGGAATTCACACTTTGTCTACAAAATGAACCCCAGTGACACTACATGATGAATTTGAAGACTAACAGACAACATTTTGAAAACTGTCTACCACTGAGTGATTCTAGAAATGTGTGTGCTTTGGGGAAGAATGACAGCTACCCAGTATATCCAGTACTGGTGTGGGTCTGAGAAGGATTTGTCCCTAACGGAACTCACAGGAAGGCACGGATGTAGGGCTTGTTAAGAAGAAACAATGCTTTTCTTATGCTGTGTGTAGAGTGCATCTACTATCAATAGTGTCTTGTTAGAAAACGAGCGTGACATTTCACTCCTCATCCTCCCTGGGAACTACTCATCTGCAGTTACCCTCTGTTCCCTTTGCTTCCAGCCTCCAGGGATTCAGCCAAAAACCTGTGGACTGACGTCCAGCCTCCACAAACATGAAGGAGGATAAATCTTTCCAGGTCCCGCTCTTCTTTTCAAGCAGCACAATGTGTGGACTTGGTAAAGAACAGATCCTACAGGTGGTAAAGCCCATGAAGCTACTTTATTGAGCAACAGTAACCATCACTAATAATTGCATTTGGATGTGTGTATGTGTAATTAACAAAGATTAAATCTCCACTGTCGAAGAAAAACTATGAGGAAGGAAGATGTATCTTTTGTTGCTTGAGCAAGAAGTTTATTGGTTTTAAATCCCTTGAGCAATTAAGCCAGGATCAGTGTGCTTTACAATGATGTATTTTACCTCTGACAATTAAACTATGAAAGGTTTACATAGAAGTAAAGCATGCAAAAATCAGAGGTTAACGATGCGCGATTTGTAAATAACCTTTCAGGCAGTGGTCTGGCAGGAATAGTGGCAAGGTTTTCCAATGAGTTTAACTGCTTGGATTAATGTTACCGTCCTTACTACTAAATTTAAATTTATTAATACAGTCTTTGATTTTTGATTCATGTTACCTAAAAAGAAATATTCTATATCTATATCTTTAACCAGGAAATTGCATTATATGCCATGTTATGAAGTATTTGCTTGAATAATGAGAATTGGTTCTAAATCATTGTTTTGTCCTTACTCAATATTTCCACATATTTTTTTGGGGGGGGTCCGGTCGTGGGGCCTGAACTCTGGGCCTGGGCGCTGTCCCTCAGCTCTTCAGCTCAAAGCTAGTGCTCTACCACTTGAGCTACAGCGCCACTTCCGTCTTTTTTCTTTTTGCTTATGTGGTGCTGAGGAATCGAACCCAGGGCCTCAGGCATGCAAGGCAAGCACTCTACCACTGAGCCACCATACATAATATATAGTGTACATATATACAAAATGAAAACATAAACATATGGTGAAAAAAATATATATATACACATATATATATATGCATAAGTCGGTTACCATTCTCAACTTTTATTTGTAGCATGTTTAACTCCTGACTACTTGATTTTCTTTCTTTCTTTCTTTTTTTTTTTTTTTTGCTTTTTTTAATTGTGAAAATACTGTACAGAGGGGTTACAATTACATGGGCAAGATAATGAGTACATTTCTTATCAAGCATTGTCGCCTCCTCCTTTGTTTCCCCTTCCCATCCCTTCCTAGCCTCCCCCTGCCGCCTCCCCCTCCCCCCCGCCCCTCCCCTCCCCCGCACCAAAGATGTAAAGTTCATTTTCGACATAATGACTTGTACATCTCATTGTTGCAATGGGTCCACCTGTATCCCTATTTAAACAATTTGTTTTTCCCCTTCCCCTCCACACATCTGACTACTTGATTTCATAAACTAAAATTATTGTCTTTGATCAGCAGTATTTCTTCTGAGTGTTATGAGAGATACCCACATAAATGAAAATTTGCATATATGTCATTTTCATACATTTATGTTCTTCATGACTATAATTCCACAAAGAAATTCAAATGTCAAATTAGAATGAGCATTGTATTGAAAAGTCTGAGGACTCTCTTTTCTTTCTTCAGTATTGGGGTCTGAACTTGGGGCCTGGCACTTGCTGGGCATGTGTGCACACTCTGCATGTCCTCATTTGTTTGTTCTGGCTGTGTTTGAGATGGTCTCACTTCCTGCTTGGGTACACAGGTGGCTTGAGATGCATTTGCCTTACACTTCTTGCTGTCGTTGGAATATATGGGCCCCTGCATGAAGTTTCCATGGAGAGGGAGAACTGAGGATGTTTTCCCCTGGACTGGCCTCTAACTGTGATCCTCCTATTTTCACCTTCTGAGTAGCAGGGATCTCAGACAAACGCTATCACGATGGCTTATTTGTTGAGCTAAAGTCTTACGAAACATTTTCCCAGGCTGACCTTGAACTCCAGTCCTCCAGATCTATACCTCCTGATGGTTGGGATTACAGATATGCACCACTGTGGCCATTCCCTACTCCTTTCAATTCTTCATGATTTATGCCTGATCAGTATGTTTCAGATCATAGTTACCTCTGGATTGTTAAACTATAGTTTCATTAGTATACCTCCCTCACTCTAGAGCTTCTTTTGGATCCAATATGCATATGGTTGATGCTAAAGTAAGAACTTCAGATCTCTATCTGTGGGCATGTTACCAGACACCAGTACAGATATTTTGATTATTATCATTTATTGTCATTATTATAAATGACATACAAGTAGACCATGGTAGAAATATGATGGTGTAATTATTTCTTTTAATTTGCTGAGTATTCATCCACAGTATTTCTATGTAGGAAATTATGCTTAATATCTCAGATAAAAATGTTGCAAATTAGATAAACCACTTATTTTTAGCAAGTGATTCCTATCTGCTAGATTTTGAGGAAGACAGAGGGACTGATGTTGAAAAGCATGGGAAATATCACTGTGCACAGGAAGAGGAGGAGAGCAGGAGGTAGGGGAGGAATTAGCTTATCCATTTTCCATTCTTCCGAGCTTTTACACTCACATGGCTGAGAACAACTTCTCTTAGCAGAAATTCGTGGGTAGGACTTTCAGAGTTATAATTCCAGGCACCAGTGGCTCACACCTGTAATCCTGACTACTCAGGAAGCTGAGATCTGAAGGTCATGGTTCAAAGCCAACCCAGGCAAGAATATCCATGAAACACATTTCCAACTTACCCACTAAAGGCTGGAAATGGAGCCATGGCTAAGTGGTAGAATGCCATTCTTATGTGGCAAAAGCTAAGGGACAGCACCTAGGGCCCTGAGTTCAAGTCTCAGAAAATAGCACCTTAAAAAAAATGAGTTGTAACATGAGGAGACCTCTTGTTACTGTCAGTTGTGCCTGAGAAGTTCCATTCTCTGTCCCCACCCTATCTATTTCTCCCTTTTTTTCAGATCCAATTAACTGCTCATCATCCCAATTGGAATCTCAGGTTAGGATAGGGAGTGTTCAAACCCCATTTAGGGGTTTGAACTCAAGGCCTTGCAGTTGTTAGGCGGGTGCTCTGCCACTGAACTGTGCCTCCAGAGTTACTTGCTTTTCTTGTGTCTCAAATACAGTCTTTTCCCTGTCCCCTGTGCATTCCTGTGTCCTGATCCTCCCGTTGGCGCCTCCTGTGGAGGTAGAATGCCAGGCACCCACAACCCATCTCCGCCTTTATATTGGCTGAGATGCTTTTGGCCCAGGTGCATCTTGGGTCACCATCATTCTTCTCTGCTTCCCACGTAGGGAGGGTTCCAGGCAGGACCCACTACAGCAGGGAAGATGCGATTTTCAGGGGCCTCCTCGATGGTATTGCAAGCTCGGAGGCTCTCCGAGGAATAGCAGAGCACTCTCTGTGGATTGAGTCAATGCACCCTCACCCTCCTGCTCTCCTGTGTCAACCCCTGGTCGGAGGTCTACACCTTTGGAAATACCACTGTGTGCCTTTCCCACTTGTATTCACATTCTAACTCACAGCCCTCTACTCTCTCCCTGTTGCGGTTCCCTTGCCCTACTCCAGAGTTGCCCGGCCTCTGTCCTTGGACTCATGTGGGCCAGCTCTCCTCTGACAAAGGGCGAGGTGAAGGCTGGCTGCGCAGTACCTTTCTGGACCCAGATCTAACAGTCTAACACCAGGACTGGCGTTGAACTGCCATGTAGTACTTTGTTTTCTGCATGGAGAATAACGTTCCTCGCTGATGTAAGGAAACACTCCAGGTCTGGCTCTTTTCCATCTTATCCACACCGTGGTCCATGCCTTTTCCATCTCCTCCAATGCTTTTCCACCTGGGCTGCACTTTGCTCTCCCTTTCGTACTCCTAAACTCTTATTTTAAAGTCTGTAGCAGCCTAATAGATCTTTTGTTCATGAAAGACTGGCACGCTTTCCCTAAACTGACATTTTTCTCTTGCAGATATCTCTGTCTCTGGTCCCCAAAGGGTGACCTGTGATTGTATGCTGGTCTCCCCTCAGAGCTGTGAGTGTCTTCACCCCCAGCCCCCTGTCTCTTCTGATACACACATGCCCAGTCTCCAGTGTCTTTCTGAATGTAGGTGGGTGCAGTGAATGTTCATTTCATGTTTCTAAGTAACAAAAGTAACTGGTTAAAATGGATCGTAAGTGTGACACCTTCTGTGGAAGGCAATAACAGACCTGGTAGAATGGAGATGAGATGGAGGCACACGGGGGCAAATGGTAGGTCAGTAATAAGAGCAGAGCTCAGGGAGGGCTCGGAGCGCACTGGCTACAGGGGAGTGACCGCATTTGAACAGTAAGTAGGTGAGCCTGAAGGAAGAGAGCCATTCTTAGAGCTTTTCCCTTCTTCTATGCCAGTATGAAAATTTACAGCCATAGTACTGGAACCAGTAAATCCCCAGTTTTATGTGTCCACAATAACCTTGGGTCTGTAACAATTGATAGTTTGTTCTCCTGGGCCCCCTTCCAACTCCATACACTATCACCAGCTATACCACAGAAGGAGGCCACATCTCCACACTGAGCGCTCATTGTTCCCATGCTTCCTTGGGTTCTTCTCGTTCTGCTCTCAAAGGTCAGCAGGTGGTGGCTTTGGCCTTCTAATTCATTCTCTGAAATAGGTATCTCCTTGCCAAATGTTAACTCCCTTCAGATGTACCTCCCAGGAGGAAAACCCATGGGAGGTTTACCTGAATGTTCCTATACTTGGCTCTGGTCACTTCGACCTGTGACCTGTAAAGAAAAAGCTCGCTTAATGTTTCACTGGGGTCCACAAGGTGACAGCTGACTAAAGATAAGCTGGTTACGACAGCCATGAGACTGTCAGCCTTTCTGCAACTTGGCATCTCATGGGCTTCGAGATAAAGCTGTGGATGGAGCTGCAGTTGTCTATTGCAGTGAATAGTTACCTCTGTAATATTCTTAGTCGGAGAAAAGTCATGCCTTCTCCCAGTTACTAAGTTCTAGCATGGGATTTTGTTACATAACTCCAAGTCACAATAAAATTACAGCAACCCCTTCTCATGTCATTGTAATCTTCAGCCAAAAGTTTGTGCAAAGTGCTTGTGGTTAGAAGAGCAATGGTGATTCTATTTTCCACAGGCTAGCAAGTTCCTCATTACTCTGACACAATAACTGGGAAGAACACTGTAGGGGAGAAAGGGCTTATTGTGGCCCTGTCGAAGAAGTGTGGTGTGTGATTGGCTGGCCATGTTGTTTCTAGGCTGCAGTGAGCAGAGACACATGGTAGGAGGATGGATAGAGAAAAGTTGCTCATCTTACGTGGGAAGCAGTAATGACGCACGCCTGTACTACACTGGGCTTCTACTTCTTTTCAGGGCCCAAACATAATAGAAGGTGCTGTCTGCATGCAGGATGGGTCTTCCTACCCGTAACCGATTCTCTCTTGAGACACCCTCACAGCCAGGACTAGAAAGCGCTTTCCTAGGCTGACGTGTGCCGTCTCTTAGTCCAATCAAGTTGACAGTCAACGAATCATCAGAGCTCTTCATAAGAATTTGTTGAATAAATGACTGCACAAGTCTGACATAGACACCAGATGTGAGGAGCGGTGCTGAGGGTACTCAGATGGTGTGTGAGGGTTAACCGAAAGACCAGAAGTAGATACTAGTAGCGTTTGCTCAGCACCTTCCAGTTCACAAACTCACTTGAAGCACGAAACCCATTTGGCGACTGTTAGGAGGTGACTGTCACTGCATGCATTCTCCAGGCTTTGAAATGCTCATATGTCAAGGTCATGCAGAGGAAATCACCACTATTTTCTCATCCCCAAATTTAAACTTTTGTCTTCTGTGCTATCTTGGAGTTCCCCGACTGAAATTTGTCGTACTTAATATGACATGGTGTCTCTCATTCTTATCAAAGTCTTCCCTTCTTAGCACAAAATCCTTAACGACTCCTTTTGTTTTGGAAATGAATCTAAGGGTAACATCCTTCATCTCCTGCAGAGGGTGCAAAATCTAGAGAAAATACTTTTGTGGGGTCACTTTCTATTGACAAACAGGGCAACAGGAATGGACCCTCTAGAGCCCACTATTATTTGATTCTATAAATACACACACACACACACACACACACACACACACACACACGCACACACACACACACACACACACACACACAAAGCGATCTGTTACGCATTCACCAGTCAGCCCATCTAGAATTGAGCACTGGTGGTACATCACAGGGTTAATCGCAGTGCTCTGGGACATTTAGACCCCTGAGAACACTAGGGAGTTGAAGAGCGGCTCATGGGAGAAGCAGACGCTGAGCTCACACAATCTCTGGTCTCAGTTGAGTGCACAGTCTACTTCAGCAACAGAAAGGGCTCTGAGTTATGCCCAAGGAAGTCAGTTCAAAGAACAAGAGCCCCAGCCACTCAGCTACAGAACAGGATCTCCGCTTGACTACTGCTCAAGACAATACTGAACATACAGTATATCAAAAGATTGATATCATCAACGCCCAAACGTAATATAACAGGGAACAAAAAGGACTTCACGATAGATTACATCATTTCATGCATTAACGTGAGACACTTTTAGAAGCTTTCAGAAGCTTCCAAACCCTTTTCATGAACCCCTGTATATTTAAGAGAACAAGCACGTCATGAGCCATTTGGTTCAAATGTAAAGGAAGGCAATACAGCTACCCCAGAACAAACAGGATTAGCAAAGTTACAAGGCAGAGAGGCTGGTACGTGATAACAGCAAGAGGGAAATGGCTCCTAATGAATTGGGAATTGTGGGACCGAGTGGATTAAACTGGGAAATGATTGCTCTTTGCAAATGTATTGGTAGACAGATTCTTTGTGCTAAGATCTGGGTGTCAGGAAACCATTTAGTTTCTGAGTGATTTCTCTCAAAACTCCTGAGACCTGGGCTTACTGGAGCATGCTGGTCTTCATGCTCATCCCTCCCTTTAGGTTTCTCCCTAACACCCCACAAATGGGGCAAAAGCGTCATTGTGGATGACCTCCAATGTCTGGCATGTACTGAGGAAACCTTTAGGCTTGACTATTTAAAATACCTTGGGAAACAATGTTCTACAAGATGCGATAAGAAACATAGAGTGTATTTACAATAAACAGAGCAACTTGTTGGCTGATAATAGCATAATATCACTATTGAAAGCCCTACACAAGTAAGATTGAAAAGATCCTTAATTCCAGAGCGTGTACCTGTGGTGTACGCTAAGGACATGGAAAGGTGGAAGACTCAAGAGTTGAGTTACTAAGTAGTGTGGAAAATACAATTGCCTCCCCATTTTCATAGTATGTCCTTCGTGCATGGCGGAGTCAGAATTTCAGTATAAATACAACTGACTTGGTATTCTACTAAACCTTTTCTGATTTTATTTTAAAACCCTGAACTTAACTGGAATTATTAACTCTATTAACTCTAATAATTAACTAATTATTAGCATGTTGTTAATATATAGTTTTCATTGCATGTTTGAAAAAGAAGGCACATTATTTTATTATTAGCAAACAATGTTTATGTTTGTAAAGATTTTTTTTACCCAAAAGAAATGAGAACCATTGAATAAGTGCAACATAGAAATCAAGATTTTTTTATTGTAAGAGTAGGATTGTCTTCCTGACACAGATATCTGTGATTATTGAGTGATCATAGTTTCTTTGAACTCTAGTTATTGAAAAATCCATAGGAGGCTGGCGCCTTTACCCTTAGCTACGCAGAAGGCTGATATCCAAAGCCAGTTTGGTTTGATATCCAAAGCCAATTTGGTTTGAAGCCAGCCAGCCAGCCAAGGCAAAAAAGTCTGTGAGGTTCTAATCTCTGATTCTGCCATGCATGAAGGACAGACTAAGGAAATGGAGAAGCAATTGTAATTTTCCACACTACTAATTTGACTCTCGAGTCTTCTACCTTTCCAGGTCATTAGTGTATGCTGTAGGTACACTCTTTGCAATTAAAGATCCTTTTCAATCTTGTGTGGTGCTTTCAATAGTGTATTATGCTATTATTCTACATATACCGAGGCTTTCAAATCTCTCTCTCTCTCTCTCTCCCCCCCTCCTGCCCCCCCCCACACATACACTACCATTGCAATATAAGGGACCTGTCACCATATAAAAAATAATCACTAGACATCACTAGACAGGTGAGATTGCTCACACTTGTAATCCTAGCTACTGAGGACTGAAATATGAGGATTTTAGTTTGAAGTCAACCTGGGAAGGAAAGTCTATAAGGAAATTCTTATCTCCAATTAACTACCCAAAGATCTGGAAGTGGGGCTGCAGCTCAAATGCTCAGGTTCAGTGTCCAGGCCCTGAGTTCAAGCCCCAAGACCCACACACTCACACACAGACACAGACACACACACATGAAACAATTACTACAATGAGTCTTCATTACTGTAAGAACTGTCTCCAAAATATAACGTTATGGTACCTCCTAGTCATTCTTTACTCAAATATTAAGAAGTGGAAATTTATGTGCTGATTTTTATTAGTCATATTAAATATTATTCAAAAGTCTCAGATCTGTCATGGGCTACATTGCTGACACTTTTTCTACAGGATCTCAACATATCAATTGTTGTTTGAGTCACCTCTCCAAACTGTCCAGCTTCTCTAAGTATGGTTAGGAGTAAGCATGGATTTTTTGTTTGGAATATTAATTCAGAGAAATAATTCTTGACTGCATGCCTTTAAGGTATTTATTAAGCCATTTATTTCTTGCCACATAAATATATATATAAATATATATAATATATATAAATATATGTCAGCCACATAAATGATAGAGAGATTGGGCAGCAAAGAAACTGTCTAGCAGACAAGGAAGCTCACTGCTAGCCTAAGGAGACTGAACAATCTCTGGAACATGTCAAGATAGAATTAACTAAAGAACATTACATTCTGTATGGTGTGTGTGAGTGTGTGTGTGTGTGTGTGTGTGTGTGTGTGTGTGTGTGTGTGTGTGTGTGGCAGGAAGGGGGGAGAGAGAGAGAGAGAGATTTGAAAGCCTCATTTTCTAAGACATCCAGCTCTGAGTTAAGACTTAAGTTTCTTTCCTCCCCAAGAAATTTAAATGGTGCAAAGCTGGAATGCATGTTTAGGGGGTAAATACTGAGCAACCCCATGCATAATTTTATTTACCTCACAGACCTAGCTTTAGGAATTACTGTATTACCTATTACTAAATAATACATGAATTAAAATAATTGCAACATAAGTTTGATTTGTCTTATGTGTTCCAAGTAAGATGTATGTATTCATTCGTCCACTGGATTTTTAGTTTATAGTTATTTCATGTGCTTGGATTTAATGTTTTGTGGATTTTTTTTTGTAAATAATTTACACATAGTAGAACTCTCTGGAGACCCAAGATATATGACATACAATTATTTTAACCCTGTGTCAAACTGCCCAATCATTCCTCAGTTAATGTGGCTCTAATTCCCTTTTCTCACAAAAACAATAACAAATTAATCACAAAAACACACAGAGGATGCTCTTATTTAACTGACTGCTGTAAGGGGCAAATGAAGAATGGTTCCACCCTACAAAGCACAGGATGGCGAGGTTCAAATGAGATCTCCAGGATTACTGTACAAATGCCCAGGACAGGACTAATCCAACTTGAGTTTCTCTCTAGACTGCACAAGTTCCTCCACTGCTTGTTCATGATCTGAGGCTTGATGGTTAGTGAGTGTGAAGCTGGAGTGGAGGCTTCCTGCATGCCGGGAATAGGAAGGGAAGGACACTGAACTAAGTGTGGCTCAGGGCCTCCACCCCAGGAAGGGTTTTCCTTCCCAGAAGCTCTAGGCTGGCCTCTCCCAGGTGCTCACGTGGCTGACCTTGTCCTCCGTGTTCCACTTGGCACAGCAGGTATAATGGTGACACAGCCCTTGGCCGTGGCTTTGACGATCTCATCCATGGGGGCCTTGGTGTCCACTCAATGCAGCGTAGCATACATGGGTGGTTTCCTTGTCTTGGTAGATATTTCTGCTTGGGGTAGATGTGGGTGGCTTTCTGGCTTTTGTTGTATCCCAAGGAGGGGTGAGGAGGACGCCACATTTCACTATGACTTTGTTGCTGTGGTGGTGGTTGTTTTGTTTGTTGTCACAGTTTAGTCTCTCAAGGTTGGGCTCTTCAGAGGTGGTACCTTAGAAGAACATAGCAAAGAATCTCAGTGGGAAGGCTGGGCACGACTCCTCTTCCAGCTGAGCTGGGCAGAGGCTCATTACCTTGTCTTTCCTCTGCCTTTCACCTCACTCGACCTGAGCTTTAGAAATCCACCTGAAAAAGACACATAATTTTAGTGAGGTTCAGATTTATCAGAGATGAAAAATAAGTGAGATTTTTTTTTGAAAAGTCCAAAAAAAATGTATCTAGGTGACTGGATTAAAACTGACTTTAATTTTTTAAATTCAAAAACTTACAGATGTTGAATAAATTAAATCTATACAGTGGTAGTTTTGATGGATGGAGCTCGATACAACTGAGTAAGTTAATAAAAGAAAGAAGACAATGTCGAAGGTCTTAGATGAATCTCATACTAATATTTTAAAGCGATTGCTATACACACTGTCTTCCATACAAAACAACTGGTAGATCAATGAAACAGAATAATCTAAAAACTGAAAACCAATTTTGTGGTCATCTCATTTCCCACATGGACACTAACTTACAAAAAGATAATTATTTTCAGGAAAGTGATGTTGGGATAGCTTGGAAGGGGAGGAATCTTCAAGCTAATATCATAGAAAAATCATTGATTTAAAATAGATCATAGGGAGGGGGCACCAAGATGGCAACGGGGCAGTGGGGAAACGCCACAGCTCTCCCCAAGCAAAAAGAGAGTTCGAGTTCCAACGCTTAATCTCCCCAAGAGACCGACAACAACAAAAAGACGAACACCCAGAGAAAAACAGGAGGTGGAAAAAAACAAAAAAGAACGAGAGAAAAAGAATTTCAGAACAGAGAAGCGCAAAGACCCCTCCCCCAACCTTTACTGGCCATGTGGCAGCGCGCCATGCCGCAGCCAGCCCGCCCGGTGGGGGCTGCCGGAGTCCCAGAGACACAGGGGGCTGCCTGCAGATCACCCGCACAGAAGCCGCCTGAGAAACCAGTGTCAGACCCACTGATCGCAACCAACAGAGAAACCTCCAAGCCGGGAGCTTGTACAGAGATCCCATCCCCACCCCTCACTCTCCATCAGAGCAGAGAAGCTCCATCCTGCCAAAGCCACTCGACCCCATGGCAGGAACCCCAGAGCTACACGGGACGCCCACAGAACACCAGAGCAGAAGACCTGCAAGAAACTGGTGCTGATCTGGAGAGCGCAAACAGAGACAAACCCCAGGGCTCAGATCCTGCACGAAGGCCCCTCCCCCACCCCTTGGGTGGAGGCCGGAGCCCATCCCAGTGCAGACCTGAATAGCATCAACCGAGGCAGAGACAGAAGCACACAGAGCCACCACCGCCCAGCCCAGCCCACATCTACCTGAACTGACCTCTGATTGCAATGGCAGCCAACGACCTACATCACACAGAAACAACTAGCTCCAGGGTGAGTACCCCGCAGGGGACAGTGTATCCCTCAAGGGAGACCAGAGCTGGAGGGAATCCCCAGACCCTGACCCTGACCCCCTACCCCAACACCTGGACCACAGGACCCACTAAAACTGGGAACTGTTCGAGAGCTCCACCAACCCGTGGAGCACACTCCACTGGTCAGGCTAGAGCAAGAGCGCCCCTGGAAGGGAGCTTAAATGCCCAAGCCAGGAACAGCGCCCCTGGGTCAAAACACCCAACGGTGGAAGAAATTTGAACTGTGTACTCCAGGCTGCGTAACCTAGGCGGGATACACAACAGCACAGGTCCAACCGGCGTGCCCCAAGCAATACAACCAACTCCTCCCAACTGAAGTCAGAAGCTGAGCCTATGCCTCAGCAGAGGGGAGAAAAACAGGGAACTGCACCCCCTGGGAATCATGCCTCTGACAGCAAGAGACCCAGGGGTTCAGGACAAGAGAAGCCCAAACCCCACCAGAACCCACCCATATATCCTAGGCTGGGAATTGGACAACACAGGCCGCCAGCACCTGATAATAGTCAGGAGCTCAGGCTGGTAAGGTGGCTCAGCAGTAGAGTGCTAGTCTGGGGTGCATGAGGCCCTGGATCTGATTCCTCAGCACCACATAAGCAGAAAGGGCCAGAAGTGGTGCTGTGGCTCAAATGGTAGGGTGCCAGCCTTGAACTGAAGAGCTGAGGGACAGCACCAAGCCCAGAGACCAAGCCCACAACCACCCCCCCTCCCCCAAAAAACCCCATCAGGAGCCCATAGCCGACTCCAGCATCTGGGAGAGTGCATCCAACACATCAGATCTCGCCAAGAGCACCTGTAGGAGCAAACAGGAGCAGTCTAGGATGTTCAACCCTTTTAAAGGTGGGAACTGCCAGTGATCTACAGCAGAGAGCCGAGAACCCTATGTAGGTCAGACCAGCAGCTGGAGGTTGGCCCCCAACAGAACTGAGATCAGGTACAGACTCTCTCTACCAGCACAGAAATAGCAACCAAGCAAAGACAGACACACCAAAACAAAATTTCAGATTAGTCTCCAATAATCCCTGAATCCCAATGTGAAAATCACAGAGAAAAATTACAAGGTTTATCAACACCCAGGATAGCAAGCTATCCCCAATAGCCAGTATCCATGCAGCGGAGATCCCCAGTGGGAGCAAAGCAGGAATGGAAGACAAAAGCTACATCCAAGAGATGCTGGAGGCAATGACTCAAGAATTAAAGTGAAGAGTAGATCAGAACTTGAAAGAACACAGGGTCGAAATATTGAAAGAGATGCAGGATTTCAAGCAGGAGATGCATGCAAAAATAGAGGCAGCACACACCTCACTAAGAGGTGAGATTAGCGCAAAAATAGAGGCAGCACACACCTCACCAAGAGCTGAGATAAGTACCCTGAGGACCAACATAGAATCCATACATGGATCAATTTCCTCCATGCAAGCCACAATGGAAGCCACAGTTAACAGAGTGAATGAAATGGAATGTAGAGTGTCAGATACAGAAGACAGAATACACCAACTGGACCAAAAAGTGACAGATATGGAAAAATCACTCAAATTAAACCAAAGGGAAATTCAAGAGCAAGCAGATAATGCCAAGAAACTTAACCTTCGTATAATTGGAGTGGAGAAAGGTGAGGAATATCAAAGCAAGGGAATGCAACACGTATTCAAGATAATCGGTGAAAATTTTCCCCATCTCATAAAAGAATATCTTACCTACATAACAGAAGCATATAGAACACCTAACAAGCAAGATGCCAGGAGAAACACTTCTAGACACATTATAGTAAAAATGATAGATCTGAATAATAAGGAAACAATCTTGCATGCAGCAAAAATGAAGAAGGAGCTATACTACACTATACTACAACGGGAAAAAATTAGAATCCTGCAGATCTCTCCACACGAACACTGAATGCAAGAAAGGCCTGGGAAAGTACCATACGAGCCCTGAGAGCCAATAACTGCCAACCCAGACGAATATACTTGGCAAAGCTAGCATTCACATTCAATAGAGAACTGAAAAATTTTAATAGCAAAGAAAAACTAAATGAATACATAAACATTAAGCCAGCATTACAAAGAATATTAAGAGGGGGAACACAACCTGAAGAAAGCAACAGGAACAGGGACCTGCCCCAAACAGGCATTAATAGAAGTCTAACTGAGCAAGCACAGGAGGAAAGGAAAGAAGAAAAACTGAGGAAAACAGGGAATGACAGGAACCACAATGCATCTCACTACACTATCTCTTAATATTAATGGGCTTAATTCACCAATCAAAAGCAAAATAACTGCAGATTGGATCAGAAAACATGACCCATCCATCTGTTACCTTCAGGAGACCCACCTCTCAGCCAAACATACAAACAAACTCAGAGTGAAGAGTTGGAAAAGGATCTACCAATCAAATGCCCCCAAGTAAGAAAGCAGGTGTAGCAATCCTGATTTCTGACAAAATAAACTTTTCATTAAAATCAATACAAAGAGACAAGGAAGGGCACTACATATTAATACAGGGAACAATCCAAGAGGAGAATATTACCCTCATCAACTTATATTCCCCAAACATTGGTGCACCCAGGTATGTGAAGCAAATACTCTCAAACTTACAGAATAAAATAGATCCAATACGATGATACTAGGAGACTTTAACACTCCACTCTCACCAAAGGACAGGTCTACCAACCAGAGGATTGGCATTAAGTGAGGGCATACTTCAAGTGGAACTAATTGACATCTCCCAAGTATTTCACCCTAAAACAACACAGTACACATTTTTCTCAGCAACTCATGGAACTTCCTCCAAAATAGACCATATCATAGTTCATGCAAGGAACTTAAGCAAATACAAGGAGATCGACATAATCCCCTGTATCCTATCTGACCACAGAGGAATCAAGCTAGTTCTCAATAACAAAGCATACCGCAGAAATTACTCAAATACATGGAAATTGAACAGCACACTTCTAAACAATTCCTGGGTAATGGAAGAGATCAAAGAAGAAATTTAAAAATTCCTACAACTCAATGATAATGAAAACACATCTCAAAGAAACTTGTGGGACACAGCAAAAGCAGTCCTGAGGGGCAAATTTATTGCCGTCAGTGCCCACATCAAGAAAATAGAGACAGACCAAGTAAATAATCTCATGTTACAATTAAAATAGCTAGAAAAGCATGAAAAAATGGAACCTAAAGTTACTAGATGGAGCCAGATAATCAAACTAAGAACAGAGATTAATGAAATAGAGAATCAGAGAATTATAGCCAAAATTAACCAAACAAAAAGCTGGCTCTTTGAAAAAAATAAACAAAATTGATGGACCATTGGCAAGATTAATTAAAAAAGGAAGAGAGGAAACCCATATTAACAGGATTAGGGATGCCACAAGAAAAAATCACAACATGTACTCAAGATATCCAAACTAAGGGACTACTTTCAAAAGTTGTACTCTCTAAAGAAAGAAAACCTGGCAGAAATGGATGCATTTTTAGAGAAATACAAGTTACCCAAACTGAGCAAAGAAGAAGTAAATCAATTAAATAAGCCAATATCCTACAACGAGATACAGGAAGCAATCAGAACTCTTACAACAAAGAAAAGCCCAGCACTAGATAGATTCACAACAGAATTCTATAAGACCTTTAAAGAAGAACTAATACCCATACTTCTCAAACAGAAACAGAGAAGGAGGGAGCTATCCCAAACTCATTCTACGATGCCAATATCACCCTCATCCCCAAACCAGGCAAAGACCCAACCAAAAAAGAGAATTACAGGCCAATTTCCTTGATGAACACAGATGCAAAGATCCTTAACAAAATTCTAGCCAACAGAATCCAGAAACACATAAAAAAAAATCATACACTACGACCAGATAGGCTTCATCCCAGAGATGCAGGGGTGGTTTAAAATATGTAAGTCAATAAATGTAATCCAACACATCAACAGAGCCAAGGTCAAGAATCAGATTATTATCTCCACAGATGCAGAAAAGGCCTTTGATAAAATTCAACATTCATTCATGCTAAAAGCTCTGGAGAAAATAGGAATAGAAGGAACATTTCTTAAAACAATAAAAGCCATTTATGACAGACCAATAGCCAATATTATACTTAATGGGGAAAAGCTACAACCAATTCTCCTAAAATCAGGAACAAGGCAAGGATGCCCACTGTCTCCACTCCTCTTCAATATAGTCTTGGAACCGTAGCCAGGGCAATAAGGCAAGGAAAAGACATTAAAGGGATCCACATAGGGAAAGAAGAAGTTAAACTATCCCTTTTTGCAGATGGCATGATACTATGTCTTCACGATGCCAAAAACTCATCCCCAAACTCTTAGAAATCATAAATCACTTCGGCAAAGTAGCAGGATACAAAATAAACATATAAAAATCAGTCGCCTTCCTGTACACTGACAATGTACAAGAAGAGAGGGAAATAAAGGGAGCAACCCCATTCACAATAACCTCCCCCAAAATAAAATATTTAGTAATTAACCTAACCAAAGATGTAAAAGAACTATTTAATGAAAACTATAAAAAGTTAAAGAAAGAAATTGCAGAAGACACTAGGAAATGGAAAGACCTCCCATGCTCTTGGATACGCAGACAATATAGTGAAAATGGCAATACTGCCAAAATTAATATACAAATTCAATGCAATTCCTATTAAAATCCCAATGATGTACATTTCTGAAATACAGAAAACAGTCCAAAAATTCATATGGAACAACAAAAGACCTAGAATAGCCAAAACAATTCTAGGGAATAAAGACAACATGGGAGGGATATCCATGCTGAACTTCAAACTCTAGAGCCATAATAACAAAGACAGCATGGTACTGGCACAAAAACAGACCCGAAGACCAATGGAATAGAATAGAAGATCCAGAAATAAACCCACATGCCTACAGTCAGCTGATATTTGACAAAGAAGCCAAAGACATACAGTGGAAGAAACACAGCCTCTTCAACCACTGGTGGTGGGAAAACTGGGCAGCCACATGCAGAAGAAGCCTATCACCATGCACCAACATCAACTCAAAATGGATTAAAGACCTTAACATTAAACCTGAATCTCTGAAACTACTGCAGGACAGAGTAGGAGAGACACTTGAACTTAATAGGCACAGGAAGGAACTTCCTGAACAGAGTCCCAGGGTCACAACAAATTGGAGAGAGACTCGACAAATGGGACTACTTTAAAATAAAAAGCTTCTGCACAGCTAAAGCTATCACAACCAAGCTAGAAAGACAACCAACTAATTGGGGAAAAATATTTACCAGCAATATATCAGACAAGGGGTTAATATCTAGTATATACAGGGAACTCAAGAAACTAATCCCTCCCAAACCTAACAAACCAATTACTAAATGGGCAGGGGAACTAAAGAGAGACTTCTCAGATGAAGAGATTAAAAATGGCAAAGAAACACATGAGGAAATGTTCACCATCCCTGGTTGTGAAGGAAATGCAAATGAAGACAACCCTGAGATACCACCTTACCCCAGTCAGAATGGCCCACATCCTCAAGTCAGCCAATGACAAATGCTGGAGGGGATGTGGAGAAAGAGGAACCCTATTACACTGCTGGTGGGAATGTACACTTACACAACCACGTTGGAAAGCAGTCTGGATTGTCCTCAGAAAGCTAAATATTGACCTCCCTTATGACCCAGTCATACCACTTCTAGATAGCTATCCTGAACAACAGGAACCAGTATACAAGGACACGTGCACCTCATGTTTATTGCAGCACTGTTCACAATAGCCAGGATATGGAAACAACCCAGATGTCTCACCACAAATGAATGGATCTAAAAATTGTGGCATCTACACACAATGGAATATTATGCAGCCATTAGAACTTTTGCAGGGAAATGGATGGAGCTAAAAGAAATCATGTTGAGCGAGGTAAGCCAAGAGCAAAGAGACAATTGGTGCATGGTCTCCCTGATCAGTGGATGTTAAATCCAAAATGTTAGGTGGTACCACAAAATTAACAAGACTTAAGAAACAAAGGACTTCCACTCAGCTGGCTGAATCACTACTAAATAACCCCCATGCTGTTGATCACATGTATGGTATATATGTGTACACCGGAGGGAAACCAGGAGGATGACACAGAACTAGAGGGAATCAGGGGAAAACATACAACATACAAAACAGCTGCACTGGACATTGACCAAAATGAACTAAGCAACTCAATGGCAGCGATGGGAGGGAGGGAACAAATGGGAAAGAGGGAACAGCTGATGCTATGCAAAACAAAAGAAATGTACATATCACCAATGTGGAAGAAATAACTGTATCGCAAAGCTCATAGAACTCATAAATGTTATAGACCGTGATAGACAATTTGCTCCATGAAAGTTAGAATGTGTTTGTGACTTTAACTGAGCATCACTATCCTACAATACTTTGAAATTTGGGAAATTATGTAACCACTTAATCACAATAAAAAATTAAAAAAAATAAAATGGATCATAGCTCTAATAGATCATAGATCTAAGTAAAACATTTGAAGGAAATGAAGATCTTTTGTTATCTGAAAGTTGGCTACATTCTTTAAACAGGCCACATAAGGTGATATTCATAAACTAAAACTGGAAAACACAACTTCACTACAAATAAAAATACCTTTATTCAAAAGATACCATAGGAAATAAATTGTCAAGTCATACACAGAGAGAAATTGCATAAAACATTATTATAATGACAAGGTATTATCTGGGGTCTGTTATTTGTTATCTGAAAAAGACATTTACTACTGAAAAAAAGTTGAGCAACGAAGCTTCTTCAGCTTGGTTTTGGAGGAGCAGCAGGTGCTCTGGGGACCAGCAAGTCCAGTATAAAATAACAAAGGATTTCTTTCTTACAAGCAACACCAAGATTTATTTTCTGTAAATGAGGTTAAAAATGATCATGTTAGCTGGGTGCTGGTGGCTCATGCCTGTCATCCTAGCTACTGAGGAGGCTGAGATCTGAGGATCACAGTTCAAAGCCAGCCCAGGCAGAAAAGTCTATAAGACTCTCCAATAAACCACTAGAAAATCAGAAGTGGCGCTGTGGCTCAAGTGGTAGAATGCTCTCCTTGAGCTGAAGAGCTGAGGGACAGCGCCCAGGCCCAGAGTTCAAGATCCACAGCTGACAAAAAAAGAGATCATGTTTTATCATACTTTATTTGTAAAAGAAATATAACTTTTTTCTTTTTTACAGCATAGGGAGATGGTTCTGCATGCAGCGTGTGTTTTGAGTTGGCTGGCATGTGAGTCTGCATGCAGCGTGTGTTTTGAGTTGGCTGGCATGTGAGTCTGCAGGCAGCGTGTGTTTTGAGTTGGCTGGCATGTGAGTCTGCAGGCAGCGTGTGTTTTGAGTTGGCTGGCATGTGAGTCTGCAGGCAGCGTGTGTTTTGAGTTGGCTGGCATGTGAGTCGATGGACTCCCCGTGGAAGATGTGCTGTAATTGTGGGTAGTGCCCATCAGGGTCGTTCTTTCTGGGACCCTGGGGGTTGGGGGAACACAACAAAAACCCGAGAGTAGTTGAAAGTTTACCTGCAGGCAAAAGAATGAGTATTCAGGAGACTGAGATCTGAGGACCAGGGTTTGAAGCCAGCCCAGGCAAACAAATTTGAGACTTTATCTCTGATTAACCAGAAAAATGTTGAAGCATGCTGAAGTAAATAAAGAGCACCAGCTATGAGTGAAAACACCAAGAAGAGCTAGAGATGGTGAGCTTTTCCCCTAGTACCCCCCCCACACACTTCAAACGGTGTTTTTCATTTATTTCTTTGCCAGCCTGGACCCCATCTTCTTACATTTGCTTCCCAAATAGTTGGAATGCCAGGCATGTGACACCATGCCCGGCTATTGATTAGGAGGAGGGCCCCACTAATTTTTTTCCCAGATTAGCCTTAAACCACAGACCTCCCAGTTCCTGCCTTCTGAGTAGATGTGATCATAGGCATGAGCCACCTTCCAGTGTTTTAAAGCAGAAAAAGTCAGGTTGCTTTTATGAAGAAGATCCAATAGCACATGATAACTTTCAACCTTGGTATTCCTTACAGTAAAGAATCCTGGTTTGTTTGTGAGAAGGAAATCCTTTATTCTTTATACTATACCCTGATTGTCTGTGGACTACCTTCCTTCTTCCCCCACCCACCCCACTTTCTTGTTTATATTATTCCTACCCTCAGTAATGTTGTTATTTAGCTTTGATTTTTTTTAAAAAAAAATACTGCTGAAAGTTTTTCAAAAGCAGGAAAGATCTTCCTTTTCAAATGAGTGCGTGCAGGTAGTGGCTGACACTCAGCATATCTGCAAAGCTGATGCAGAATAGAAGCTGAGCTCCACGGGGTGGGGGTCGGGGGCGCAAAGTCGCATGCTCCTTTGTCCCTGCTACACATAGGAAGTACAGGAAGTGGAGAAGAGGAGGACTGAGGTTTGAGGCCAGCCAAGGCAAAATGTTAGCGAGACTCCATCTGAAACCATCAGCCAGGCATGGGGGCACAGCCTTGTTTGTCCAGTTATAAGGGACGCTGTAGGTAGGAGGATTGCAGTGTTTGTGAGATGCCGTCTGAAAAATGGTCGGAGGGAATGGCTGGAGTGTGCGAATTCCTGCGTGGAAAGGGGAAGCCCGGAGTTCAAACCCAGCAGAACAAACAAAGAAGCAGAAAGCAAAGAACAATGAAAGGAAAGAAGGAAGGAAGGCAGGAAGAAAAAAATGACCGAAGAAATGATAAAAAAGTGAAGCACAAAAGAGAACCGCAAGGTTTGGCAAGGGGGTAAAATGCAGCCTGTAATTACCTCAGCCCAGGCTTCGAGGTCTCCGCACTAGGCAGGAAGGAATTCTTGTGTGGGGATAAATCATTAGACCCCAGAAGCTAGGTTGGTGTGCTGTTCAGTTTTGAATGCAGGTAACAGCCCTATTTATAATGACTTAAGAAAAAAGTGGAAAGGAAGACACTTCCAAAACCTCAGGAAATCTCAGATTTTGTCAGAATGGTTTGAACACAAGGTCTTCCTGCTCCCTCTGGTGGCATGGTGTGTCCACGCCCCTGAGTTTCAGAAGGTGCCCTTGGGTTGAATGGGGTCAGCCCTAAGCACTCTGGGGAAATGATCTACCTTGTTGACTTTGGTGTTCTCCTAGGACGTAGGGATGGTCGATCCCACCTCAAGTTCTATTTTTAGTTGAACAGATAGAATGTTAATCCCCGCTATGTGTTGAACACTGCGATGTGCTGGCTACTTGAAGAGGACAGATACTCAGTTATCTCCACAATGGCAGTTCCAAGCCAGTGCCCTAAGGATCATGGAGGGGGGGGGGGGAGGGAGAGTTGGTCGTGGGGTTTGAACTCTAAGCCTGGGCACTGTCCCTGAACTTTTCAGCTCAAGGCTAGCACTTTATCACTTGAGCCACAGCACCACTTCTGGTTTTCTTTCTTTTTTTGTTTTGACGGTCGTGGGGCTTGAACTCTGGGCCTGAGCGCTGTCCCTCAGCTCTACAGCTCAAGGCTAGCACTCTGCCACTTGAGCCACAGTGCCACTTCCGGTTTTCTGGTGGTTTATTGGAGATAAGAGTTTCCACAGACTTCCTTGCCCAGGCTGGCTTTGAACCGTGATCCTCAGATCTCAGACTCCTAAGTAGCTAGGATTACAGGTGTGAGCCACTGGCACCCGGCTTTTAAATTTTTTTTAAATAAGTTTTTTATTGTGAAAATACTGTACAGAGGTGTTACAGTTACATGAGCAAGGTAATGAGTACATTTCCTATCCAGCATTGTTGGCTCCTCCTTTGTTTTTCCCCAACCATCCCTTCCTCCGTACACTTCTGGTTTTGTGAGTGGTTTATTGGTGATAAGAGTCTCAGAGACTTTCCTGCCTGGGCTGGCTTTGAACCTCTCAGCCTCCTGAGTAGCGAGGATGACAGGTGTGAGCCACCAGGTGCCCCGCTAGGATCATGGAGATTTAAAGCACAGTGATCTCCCTCCCCTCTCATGGGTTACTTTGCTGTATTTAGGGGATGCACATTGTTGGCCAATCACCTACTGAATAAGCTCTTAAGAACCTGATGTTTGAGTTAGCCTTTTTCAGGTTATTTGTAATGGTGTTGCCCTTTAGGAAGGTAGTTGTGAATACAGTGCAGCGTTACCCATGTCATCCGTCAGGGTTCTCACCCACCCCCCTCCACCCCCCCTTCCCTCACTCATCTTAATTTTGCAGGCTATCCATTGGATTCCTGACTGCATTCCCCGCCTTTTCCACCCCTTCTGAGTATCCACTTCCTGGTGTTTTGTTTAGTTGAACTTAGACTTTGCCTTTTAAGGAATTACACTATCTGAGTTCTCCCTTGAGCCTGCCCTGTTTCAGTTAATACACCTGTACACACTTGCCTTCCACCAGTGTATTTACTTACAAATTGTATAATTTCAGTCTAGCTTCCACATCTAAGGGGAAACGTGTGTTTATTGGACCAGACTTACTTCACTTAACATCATTTTTTTCAGGTCTTCCCATTCATCCACAAATGATATACAGTATCATGCTCTCTGATGGATACATAAAGTTTCATTGTGTATATATTATATACATTTTGCTTGATCCATTCATCCATGGAGGGACATCTGGGCTGATTCCACATTGGGTTCATCTTACCTATTTAAAAACTCCAATATTTGAAAATTTGTGCAGAAAAAAATGGAGCGCTTCTTACATATCCCAGGGAGGTAAACAAATGTCTCATCAGAGATTTTATAGAGAAGACTATAGATTACATGAGAGACCACCAGCCCACTGAGCCCCGATGGTCTCTGCCAGCACATTCTCCATCAATGTACATCTCCTGCCATCTTGTGGTCTATAGTGGAGTTGACTTTTCTTGAACATTTCTATGTGTCAGTGAATGACTCTCACATCCAAGAAAAATGGCTTCCTGGGGCTATTATTTCTACACTGCTTCATCCTGATCCTTTTCCACAAAAATATACAGCAGCAATGGACTGATCTAAATGGTGATCTGCTGTTTCATCCCAGAAGTGTATGTGACTGGATCCGTACCTGCTCCCTTCACAGGAAGGGAAGAGTAGTGTCACAGGAAGGAAACCCTACCGCAGGGGACAGCCTGGATATGCTGGATATCCCATCATTTCGTCTGCATCTGCACAGAACACTGCTTCTGTCCTAGTGCTCTTTAATAGAAGATGGAGCATGTGTTGTCTTTGTCTCGTGTTGGCTCTCTCTCAGAGTCTCCTGGAGTCTAGCTACATTTTGTGCCTCTCTGCATCCCACCAGGACCCGGTAATTGCTCTTTTCTATCTTTGCTTCACAAATATTCTTGGCCTCCCTGAATACGTGTGTTTATACACACACACACACACACACACACACACACACACACACACACACACACTGTGTCTGAGAGGCATGCTGATACCCCTTCCCTGAAGCCGCTGCAAAGCATACTACAGTGGGGTTTTCTGTCCTCTAAAGAAATGCTGCTGAGACCATCAACACCCTTGGCAGGCTGTGGTTGTGGCATTGGTAATGAGACCATGAGCAAAAAAATCATAATTTTGTTTCATACTTTCTTGGAGATGCCCTATGATGTATTTTTGAAGGCACTCAAACTAATTTCAACTTTGAAACAAAATGTAATTTCTGTTCAACTCTAAGGGGAATATAGTAAGTGATTTAAAAAAAAACCTAAGGGTTTTATTGGGCATAAATTTTTAGAAGAGTGTATTTGTAGAAGCAAAAAATCCACGGAAACTAAATGCCAGAAACTGGAATTTTTTGTGTATCTATGCTATTTGCTTTTTTTTTAATGTTCAGATTCAAAAAGATTTATGTCATTTAAAACAAGTGAGGGTTTGGCTTATGAGTAATTGGATATCATAAGAACATTTAAAAACACCAAAAATTAGGAGTTCTTTCCCACTTTCGTCACTTCCTTAAAACTGTCTGTTTCTAGCAGGATCTATACTATATTTGACATAATTAAGGAATTCAACTTTTCAAAAAATATCTAGCATATAATATTGGCATAGATGTCAGAAATGTAAAAAATCTAAGAATGCTCAGGTGGTAAGAGAAACAGGCGAGCAATCTCAGGTGAAGGAGAAAGAGAAATCGGAGCCCGACATAAGTGTATTTCTTGCTTTTCTTGTGTGTATAAAAATACCAACGAAACAGACACTTTGAACCACTTCCAGTTACAGAATTGTAACCCTGCAGGTTGAAGCTCATCGTTTGTTCATAGATTTGGTTTAATGCTCTATTTAAAATAGAAGTGAAATGTAAAAGTGAAGAACTGAGGACAAGCTTAACAGGAAGCAATGGAGGAGAGGTCAGGGGGCAGAGGTCAACTCGACAGAGCCTACTTTTAATCAGGTTGATGAGCAGGGACTCCATTATACTGTTAGGCGATTTATGTCAGCCCAAGAATTGTCCACCATGTTGTATTTTTTTTTTAATTTTGAAGCAAGTGTTGAAATTGATGAAACAAAATTGACATTTATTAAAATATACTGATACCCATGAATGATTTTTAATTTAAGATCTTGAACGAATTGAAGTCAAAACAAACTCCTACAGGAAAGCACAACGATACGGACAATCTGGCAGCCTCTGGTGTTCCCCTCACAGAAGAACCAAGAATAACCAAGACTTATTTTATCTCAGTTGTACACATACAGGTAGCTGGGCACAAGAGATTAATGGTTGGGTGTGTGCATCCAAGAATCCTGGCTTTTTTTTCACAGTCCTGGTATTCATCAAAGTAGAAGCAGGGGTTCACTGAAAAAAAAAATTGGTAGTGTTATGTGATATCACAAGCACTAAGGAGAGATCTACTTATCAAGGATAGAAGAGCTCTTTTAATTGCTCCTTATTTAGTTAACATGAGCTGTTTCTCTTTGGATGTAAAATAGGTGATGTAAAATGCTTTCTGTGAAGGAAAACCTAAGATTTCTATCTGGGTACAGAGCAAGTTTCTTCCACAAGCATTTCTTTACTGTAAAGACCACAACCAGCCAGATTAAAGGTGAATAGTTAGTCTGCAACTAAGTGGGGGTAGTCTACAGTGGCCATTTTGAAAGTCAGTCTTCTGAGGTTACTGGAATACGGTAAGATGTACGATGGATGGAAGGCAACAAAGACACCCAGGAACTTTCTAGATCACAGAGAAATCAAAATCTCCACTTCTAGTAGTGTGTTGCTCAAGATTTCCATAATTAAAGAGTTTTAATCTTGTGGAGTAGAGATAGTATGAGATTTCATACATAGACACTCTAATTTTCGCGACTACCAAACAGATCAGTGAGGGAAGGGTTAGCACAGAGGATGTGGTTATACTTTGAGAGGAAGGTTGCGAGGAAACTCGTAGAGGAGTAGAAAGTTGCTTAAAGCCTAATTTAAAAGACTCCTGATTCCCCATCCCCCATACAGGCCCCATGTCCTGGGTCAGCTTTGCGCCATCAGAGATCTGTAGCACTTACTGCATAGCTTGTCTTCGCACTGATCTGGGCAATCTCCACACCAAGAGCCCTTCTTGTAAGGCATGTTTATCATGTCAGGATCATTTCCCCTTAGAGAAGACACAAAGAAAATCATGTCTGGTTAAAACCTTGTCACTGGGAAGTGTAGACATGTATAAATGTTCTGTGTACAGTTAACTTTTAAAACAAATCTTAAAAACAGGCTTGAGGTGTGATATATATTTTAAATGTGCAAATGTGATTAACAAGCATTACCAACAATTACCACGTCATAAAACATTTCTGTTAAGAACTGGGCCCTCGGAAGTGGCACTGTAGCTCAAGTGGTAGAGCACTCGCCTTGAGCTGAAGAGCTGAAGGACAGTGCCCAGGCCCAGAGTTCAAGCCCCACGACCGACCAAAAAAAAAAAAAAAAAAAAAGAACTGAAGCAAGACAGTAAAATACATGTCATTAGCACCCATGAGAACTTAGGCAAACTTATTTTAAAGGTATGGTTATTAACAGATAAATAAGGAAGTCTTGCTGGGTGCCAGCGGCTCCTGCCTGTAATTCTAGAGACACAGGAGGCTGAGATCTGAGGATTGCAGTTTGAAGCCAGAGCAGGCAGGAAAGTTCATGGGATTTACCTCCAACCACAAAAAAAAGAAAAGCCAGAAATGGAGCCTGGGGCTCAAGTGGAAGTGGTTAGAGCTGTATCTTTGAGCAAGAAAGCTCAGGGACAGTGCCAGGCTCTGAGTTCAAGCTCCAGGACATATACACACATTCACACTCACACACACACACACACACACACACACACACACACACACACGTCTTAAATTGTTGGATATTTAACTTCATTGAGTACCATGTCAGGAGAAGCTTGATATGAGTTGTCTTTTGTAGAAATGACTGGTGTGAATAAAATATTAGCACAGATAAAACCACATAAGTGTTGGGGGTAGAATGAATGCACAGATGCTATGAGTCCTCACATCAGTGAGATAAAGATCTATTTAGTTAACAAATAACATAAAATATGAGGTTATGTCTTTATAATTTTTGAGATATCACGTGTCTGCCATTTTATTCCTAGAGATGTGCCGACCTTGAAAATGTTGAAATATTCATTTCTGGGGCCTAATGCATGGCAGCCTAGTTCTTTTAGGAACCTATAGGCGGAAGACAGATGGAGACTGGCTCTTACATACTCATGGCAATAGTGGCAAATGTAGATGTACTGAGGCTCCCTGTTTTTGCGGCACGAGGCAACTCCACAGCCAATAAGATAAGAGGACGCCCAGACCAGCTGGAAAGAGAAGGGACAGGGTCACTCATACACCGCAATGCCCATGTCATTCATCATCCACGGTGGAGAGGAGCCACGCTCTCTCTAAGGCTTGCTTCCTGAATGACATCTCCAAAACACACAGAAACAAGAGTCCACAAATACAAGTCTAGAAAGCCAAGTTGTAAATTCTCCTTAGGAAGGAAACACAAGGGCTTCTTGTGGACTCACTCCGAGGCTCAATCACTCTGCCCGTCAATCACTCTGCCCTGTCAATCACTCTGTCCTGTCAAACCTGTACTGCAAATCCATCATGGGGGAAGGCTGCTTGGTGCTTATAAGAAAGCCAAAGCAGAGCCCAGAACTTGCCCTTTGGTCTGGGAAGAGGAAAATGTAGGACAATTCTGATCATCTGGAACTTTTGGTAGAGATCAAAAGCAGAATGGCATTTGTCAGAGGGTTAAGGAGGGGAGAGGTGAAGAAGTGTGTAATGAGAACAGAGCTTGTTGCGTGAGACATGTTCTAGGAGAGTCATGACATTGTAAGGTACTCGGCATGGTGGGATGTTTTGCTGCAGTGTGGAAATGTTTAGAATGTGCTATATATACTTTGCCACAGTAAAATAAATCTGGGGATGGACGCACCTGACTGACAAGGTGCTATTATTTCCCCTCTTTGTAATTTTTTTCCAATTAATTTACAAACAAGACCAATCTTTGATTCCTCTCCGCCCTCCCCCCGCCCCCCTTGGCTAAAGAAGAAAGCATCCTCTCTAAGTTGCCATTTTCCTTCCTTTCAGAGTCGAAGGAGCCACAGATGATGAGTTGCTTCTTTCTTACCTCCTGTGCATGTCCCCTGTTCCCTGCGTTACCTGTTACCTGTGTGTAATGATTTGTTTTTACGTCGTCATCCATGGTCCACTCCCCGTATTTGAAATGTCTGGACTCGTTGTACCAGGTTTCAATGACCTCCGACCACGAGATAGGAAAAGGCTCCATGTGCACGTTTTCCCCACAGAAGGTATCTGAAAGGATCAGAGGCCAGGCTCACCAGTGGGAAATGCCCTATGGAAAGAGGGCCCTCACTTGCACCACCCAGACAACATCTTGCAAGAGGAGGTGAGCTGAGTTGTGACCCTGCTGACCATGAGCCTTGTCCTTGATGACATGTTGTGGCCAGGTTCGGTGACAAGCGAACAGTAAGCAAGGGCATGTGAGCCTGGAACTGGTCTCCATCCACTGGGCGGTGAGTGTAACTGTCAGCGAGCAGTTAGCTTGAGCCATAGGGACCCCAGCTTGAATGCAGCCACGGGCTGGGTGGGAATCTGCAAGGACCTTGGGATCCATCCTCTCATGGCAACAAGACCTGGCACTGCCCATCACCCAGGGTGGCGGGGAAGGCCTGTGTTACTCCTCGATCATTTATCAGCTGCCTCCAGGTGGAGATTCATTAGGACTCTTTATACTACTTTAAGGTGTTCTCGAGATGTTATTGATGTCTCCCGGGCAGCAAGTACGATTATCGTACAGAAATCACCTCGAATGCACATGCAGAAAGATCGTCTGAGAGTGTTTTGGACAAACTCTCTGTCCTGCCAGGGTTCCACAGCTCCTTTCCAAAGGGAATTCCCACAGGGACGCAGCGGGTGGGCGCCGCTGAGGCTGGAGATGCAGTGCTGGGGTGAAGAGGACGGATGTACCGCTGCCCTGCCTGTGTGTGTCAGGACCTGGGATCTGGGATCAGAGCCCGGAGCTTCCTAACTGCAGCAGGTGAGAGGCGCCAGGGACCTCACCTGCCCTTGCCAGGAGAATCATACCCAGTTTTCTTTTCCTTTATGAGCTGTCACGGACTTCTTATTTTATTGTAACAAGCTGGTTTTAGTCAGGTGGAAGGTTTGGTCCCGGGTTGGGGGCTGTCTGGATGTGGTGGGGACCTGGGGGGGTCTAGTGAAAGAGTTGGGTGACTGGGGAGTGTCCCGTCTCCTGGGACTCCCTGGGCCTTTGTGTCCCTCCCTCTGTCCCCTCCCCTCCCTCCTCCCTCCCCTTCTGCCTCCTCCTCCCTCTCCCCCTCTTCCTGTCCTCTCCTCCCCTCCTCCTTTCTCCTTCCTCTCCTCATCTTCCTCTCTTCCTTGCCTTCCCCCTCTCTCCTCCTTCTTCTCTTCCCTTCCCCTCCCATCCTTTCTTCCTTCCCCCCTCCCCTCTCCTCTTCCTCTCCCCTCCTCCCTCCTCTCCCTCGCTCTTCTTCCTTCCATCCTCCTTTCTCCCTCCCCTTCTCTCCCCCTCCCTCTCCCCTCTCTTTTCTTCCCTTTCTCTCACCCCCTCCACCCCAGGCCCAGCAAGTCGGGTTATTCTAGGTCACCTCGCTCCTAAAGCAATGGTGGCAGCCAACGATGGCCCTGTGAAATCATGGGCCAAAAGGAAGCTTTCCGCGTGTGAGTTGCTTCCTTCCAACATGTTGCCCCGTGACCCCTGGCCCGCCCCCTGACCCCGGGCGCGCCCCCTGACCCCGGGCCCGCCCCCTGACCCCGGGTGCGCCCCCTGACCCCGGGCGCCCCCCGACCCCGGGCTCGCCCCCTGACCCCGGGCCCGCCCCCTGACCCCGGGCTCGCCCCCTGACCCCGGGCGCGCCCCCGACCCCGGGCTCGCCCCCTGACCCCGGGCGCACCCCCTGACCCCGGGCGCGCCCCCTGACCCCCGGCGCGCCCCCTGACCCCGGGCGCGCCCCCGACCCCGGGCGCGCCCCCGACCCCCGGGCGCACCCCCTGCCCCCGGGCGCGCCCCCTGACCCCCGGCGCGCCCCTGACCCCGGGCCCGCCCCCTGACCCCGGGCCTGCTCACTGGACAGCCTTCTCTCCATCGGGTCGCTCTCAGCCAGGTCGCAGTACTGCGCCAGGATCCGCGCGTTGTAGGCGGCTTCGGGGCTCCACTGCTGGAGAAGCAACGGCGCGGCATGCGGCCCCGGCCGCCCAGGCGGGCCTCCTGTGCTCGGCACAGCCCAAGGCTGGGAACACCCTCAGTCGTAACTTAGCTCATGGTCGCCAGCGACCGCTTCCTTCTCAAATGCAGCGAGGAATTGAACCGAGGCTTCCAGAGGACAGCAGGGAGCGGAAGGAAGCCCAGCCATTCTGAGCTGAGCGTGCGTGCAGCGACCCACCACTCCTTCCCAGAGCCTTCGCTCAAAGGGGTTAGCGTGATGTCCCGTGCAAGCCAGTTGTGATATATTCAATCCACAGACCCAGGAAGCGCGAGGCAGCTATGAGCAGAAGCAGCGAGAGTGCCACATAGCTGTGTATAGTGTGGTGTCTATGGAATATTCGCTATGCGTATAGCATCTGTGTATAGTAGAATCCCCAAGTCTGTATTCTAACACCACAGCGTCCATCACTGCTCTCCTGTCTCTCCACCCATCCTCTCCTGCAATAGCTACACAAGGAAGGGTCTGCCCACTCCCCTGTCTAACATGAGGTAAGGGAAGGACAGAAGGAGGCTTTGAAGGGCCAGACGACCAGTGGGTGACAGGAAGAGGAGGCAGAGCACCTGACCAGGCTCCAAGGTGGTCGTGTGCACAGAGTGGAAGCCTTGGCAGGCCACAGCTCATCAGCAGCCGCTCCGCAAGTTGTCAGACTGACAACCGAGCTGGGCCTTCTCAGGCCTGGCTTCCGCGCACACCGCTGCCCCGATGGGGCGTAGAGCACAGGACCCCAGAACGTGGTGTCTAAGTGATTCCCCCAGCAGGCGGGGAGCACTGCTTCCTGCACAGCATGGAAGGATGTGTAAATAGCACTTATGTGTCTATACCCCCATCTGGTGGAAGTTTTTAAGAACTGCTCTTCGGCTTGATGACTGGTGTCAAAAGACAATTTACTAGCTTGAGCAAAGGTTTTACTTGCTTCGAACAAGAGAAAGAGGTAATTTAGTTGTGTGGTGTGTGTGTGTGTGTGTGTGTGTGTGTGTGTGTGTGTGTAACTGAACAAGCAGAGATGGTCAGTGCATAAGATAAGAACACACTGAGAATTCTATTTTACTATTCTATTTTACTCACTAGAGAGGAAAACTTGACTTGCCTAGTGTGCTCATTGTAGCAAATACGCAGAACTAGAACTTACCCAGCTGTCCTCTGCCGATGCTTGCAGTGGGTTCTGAGATGCCCTCGGGTTTGCTTGTGCAGTGAGGATTTATTCCCAGAAGGTGGGAGCCACAGATGCCTGTACTATCTCCTTTTCCTCATGCTTGCTCTCAGCACCGATCGCCTCCCTTCTGTGTGTGCGGAGCCCACATCCAAAAACGGGTTCATGCAAAAACCAGACTACCTTGGTCCAACGTGCAAAGTAAGGTCTCTGGCTTCAGATACCATGTTTTCCCTTCAGTTCTCAAATGTGGTTTTTATTTCCTAGCTGCACTGTTTGCTGTCTGACGACATATGGAAGTTGTTCTGACTTATTGGTAATTTCAGCCTTAAAAAGTCTCCTTCTGTTCTCCACTTATTTATACATAGAAGCTCCCTGGTAGCATCACTGTAGGAGAGGATGGGCAAAGAGATGTGTGGAGCTACTGTCAGGTCCTGGCAATGGCATTCATGTGATTTTAGAGAGTAGCTATCACCAAGAGAGGAAGCAGGAGGAAAAGGAAGCTTTATATACTGTTAGGGGGATGGAAATGAGCCCAAGCACCATGGAAATCAGTGTGGAGGTTACAGGAAGTTAGACCTATCTTCTGATCCTTGGACCTATGTCCCCAGGACCATAAAACAATACACAAGAGAGATAATTGCATATCTGTGTTTCTTACAGCCTTGTTCACAATAGCCAAACTCTGAAATAGTTCAAGGAGTGTGACAATCACTGAGTGGATGAAGAATATACACACACACACACACACACGCACGCACGCATGCACACACACACTCTCACACATACACTATGAACTATAAATCATAAAAAATGAAATCATGTAATTTTCAGGAAAATAGATGGAGCTGTAAGTTGTGATAAGGCAGTCATAATCCTGGGGTCACGGTTCCTCACTTGTTTGTGGAGTATGGACCACCAAACAAGGACAATGTAAGAACATGATGAGATGTCAATGTAAAATGGGGACTCCTCTTGTGTGGACCAGTGAGAGGCAAAGAGAGAAAGGGGCAGGATCCCAAGGAGCAAAGAAGAACAAAGGATGTCTCCTGTGTGTAAGGTTGTGGAAGCATGTGTGTACAGACATCCGTCCGTATACGAAGATGGGATCATGAAACACTGCCGTTTCCAAATGAGGGGAAGAGGAGATACAGGAGGGAGATGGGAATAAGAATGCAGGGTGAGCTTGCTCACCAGAGTGTCCCAGGACTGCCTAACAATCACCCTGCAGGTGTTGCAGCCGCCATCGGACGCGCCGCCGTCCATCTTACCATCTTCAGCATGTTTCTGGCCGGAGGATGGACATTTCTCCTGAATCTGTTGTGAACGTTGACGATTTCATCCTGTACTTCTTGTGTGGCCGTGGTGAGTTGCATATAGAGGGCTTGAGCTGCTTTGGGCTACCAAAGAACATTAAGAATGCCTGTTAACCCTGTCACCTATCAGACGTTACTTGCACACGTATAGACAGTGGGCATCGGGTGTCCACATTGAATTAGCACTCAGGTGCAGCATTCTTGAAGTTTCATAATCCCTCAGATTCCATTTTTCCCATGGTGGGTTAAGGATTTCTGAATGGCAGTCTGTGATTTGCGCTTTCACATTTATAATTTACACTTTGGGACACAATTTCTGTGGGACATGTGTTGAAATTACCGTATGGATTGATGGTGCATTCTCTATAAAATTTCCCCTGTACCCCAGACCTTGCTCTCTTCCCTTCCCACAAAAGCCTCGAACACTTGTCTAATGGTATATTTCTTGAAGAACTGACACTAAGAGATTTACTTCTTTTATTCCATCATCTATCTTTTCATAATTCACTCTCCGGGATTATTGGGTAGTGAACAGCTTGTCAGTCTTTGTAGTGAAGGATGACTGACAGTACATGAATACCGCAGCACCATTTCAGTAGCCTAGAGCAGGTAGATCCTCTGTAATGCCTCTCAATTTTTACAATTTTTACTTTTCGTACCTGGCCTGTAGGAAAACACATACACACACACTCACACACACACACACACACTCACACACACACTTGTTTTCTATACCAAAGCTATGGTGTTTATCTCACCACTCATCATAAAAGTAGCTGGGATATACTAAAGTATGAATTATCTCTTTATATCATTGATGGATGCCACTTAAATATCCTACTGTTTATTACATCAATGAGAATTTTGCTCCTGCTTTGTGATCATTGAAGTTCTTATTTTAAGTACAATTTATTACTTTATTATTCATTTAGTATTGTTACTATTATTATTATTCTTTAGTGGCACTGGGGACCACACCCAGGGCCTCACACATATTGTCCGAGAGTTCTAGCACTAAGCGTCATATATTGATCCTACGGCTAACTGACCCTTGCACCTTTCTCTTCAGTTAGTATTGCCCCAGTTTGTGTTTAGCGTTGATAGATTAAGTTCTCATTCATAATCACAAATTATGTCTACACTATATTATTATATCATATTATAACCAAAAATATTATTATATTCTCCAGTGGAATATTGATGAGTTTCCCTATCTAGAAACAAAACAAAGTTTATTTTCCCTTCCTATTTAGCCAAGGAAAATGCATGGATACATTGTAAGGAAATAGCTTTTTAACATCTGTTTTTCAGTTTACTCTTTCTTCCCTCCCTCCCTCCCTTCTTTCCTTCCTTCCTCCATGTTACTGGGGCTTGACCTTAAGTCCTTTAGCTCTGGCTTTGCTTTTTCTCTCAAGGCTTATGTTCTACCACTTGAACCATACCTCCATTTCCATCTTTTTGCAGGTTAATTGGAGATGAGTCTCATGGACTTTTCTGCCTAGACTGGCTTCGAACTGTGATCTTCATATCTCAGTCTCCTTAGCAGCTAGAATTACAGGAGTGAAACACCAGCACTCAGCTTTCTCCCCCTCCCATTACTCAAGAAAATGGAATTGACATGGGCCCCTAGGATTAAGTGGAATAAGGTTAAGTTGAAGCCCTGCCACACCCCCGTTATTTAGCCTCGACCAGGTGCCAAGCTGCCCTACCTTTGGGTTCATTCCATTGTAATATGACATTAATAATAGTTCTTGCTTGATAGTTATTGTGGGAGGCAGCTGAGTGATTGGTGTAGCCCCTTGATCGCTTGCCTCTGTCCGTGTTTTGGTAAATGGTTATTTATTATCCTTAACTACAAGGCAGTTTTGTGCCCCAGAGTCCTTACATACCATGAGGACTCGTGCATCCAGAAACCCAGGCACAGCAGAGAGAAACAAGATGTATTTCACTGACATCCCTGCAGAGAAACGCAAAAAGACAAAAGGCGGTATGTTATTCTCAGCTCACGAAATAATGTGTTCAGACAAACTTTTGAACCACGTTTACTTGTGTTCACACTTTCTGCCAGGAGGGGGCTACAGAATTCGGTCCTCTAGGTCAGTTATGGGGCTCCAGGAAAGCATTCAGAAATACGATGGAAAGGATAGTGGACTCACTCAAACATGAACATCTCAGTCCCCGGAATCTTTCTATTGGGTCGAGAGCTATTGCTTAACAGAGGGTAAAGCAGGGAGATTATCCCGTGCTATCTGGGCGGCTGAAGGTCATCACAAGGTTATTGAATGTGGAAGAGAGAGCTAGAGGAGGCCATGTGGAATGTGACAGGCTCCACCAGCCAGCGCTGGCTTTGAAGAGAGAGGAAAGAAATACAACAAGGAAAAGTCAACAGAGTCTCCATTGGTTTTTACAAGGGCACCGTGTTTGGACTCCTGACTTCCACACCCATGTATGACAGTGAATTTGTAGTCATTTGAGACACTAGACTCATATAACTCATTATACTTCAAGAGAAAAATGCAGAGAAGAAATCCTCAAGATGAGATGAAAATTCTTCTTGTCCATAGAAGAGATATGTGGTGTTGCTAATATGTATCTGTGTATTCCAGCTGAGATATTCTGAGATGTCTGATGGTTCTACTAGGAGTAGTTGTCAAGCAGCCAGATAAACCAGTGCTAATTCATCTTCTTTATTTTTATCTGATATAGTTGGCTAGCTCTAGGGTTATTAATGATAATATTAATAGGGTTTTTAAATTTCATTGTCACCTTTTTACATTCTATCAAGTTTCTTTCTGATTTTGTCCTGGGGAAAACAAGAGACTACAAATGTGGGTTTAGTTTTCCAGGACTAAATTTTTTTAAGAGAAAGGTAAATATTTTTTGCAGAATGGAACAGTGCAGAGTGCTCATGACTTTTCACCCAGGGCCACTTAGTCTCTAGCACTCTCTGACACTAGGAAACATGTTTATTATGAGGGAAACCATAAATCAATTCTGAGAACAAACAAATGCCAACAATCACATTTCTACCCTCCTCCCCTTATTTCTTTCTTTCCCTCTGTCTCTGTCTGCAGAGACATATATGCACACTCAAAGACTGGTAAAATGTGTATTTCCTTCTCTTACCTAATCACAAAATCTAGGAAAACAAATAATTTAATCCAATTTAATTTAAAAAGCAAAATCAAAAACGTTTTGAGGTGGGTATTGGTGGCTCATACCTGTAATCCTAACTACTCAGGAGGCTGAGTTCTAGTTCTGAGGATCCCAGTTCAAAGCCATGAGGACAGGAAAGTCTGTGAGACTCTTATCTCAATTAATCACCAGAAAACTAGAAGTGGAGCTGTGGCCCAAAGTAGTAGAGCACTAGCCTCGACTGAAAAAGCTCTGATACAGCACCCAGGCCCTGCGTCCAAGCCCCATGACTGACCAAAAAACAAGGGTTTGAAATATAGTAGAGGTTGTTAATAGACATGCACAATGCCACAGTAGTTCGATAGAACACATATATTCACACCCATAGATTATGCTTTATTCACCTATGAAAGGTATATATGTATGTGTGTATTTAAATGTGGATATTTTAAATGCAGATCTATCTTTCCTCTGTCACAACTAGACAGAAAACTTGGTGTTTTATAATATGAAGAGCTTAAAGAAGTTGATATAATATTATGGAGAGGTGACTTCGAACCTTCCAAAAATGGAAAGAAAACCTAGACACTTCCATTACCTACTGAGATTGGCTGTAGCACAATTTGTGCCATCTGGAATTAGACTGCCTAAGCGTGTTTGATTCACCCCCAATAACGTGTTAATTGGAATAGGCAGGAAAGCTGAAGAAAATCTGCTGAGAGAGGAACTTCGGATTTGTGAGCCCAAGTTCTGACTTCGGGATTATGGACGAGGTCCTCATGGAACATAGGACACAGACAAAGCAGGAAGGCCATCTTTGTCCACTTACAGCTCAAGTAGCCACTCGAGGTAACAAACACAAGGTGGTGAAGTTAATAGTTAGACCCCTTTTGGAAGTATTGTCAGCATAGGAGAATGAAAATGGAATCCAGAATGTCCTGGGTATTATCTGCTGGCCCAACAGAGGAGATACCAACTCTGAGAGTCTGGATGTGTCCAGAGGACATAGCTCAGACATGGGGTCATGGAATGAGGCCATCAATGGCGAGGGGTGTGGTAATCAGAAAACCCTGCTGAGATTGGAGCGGAGTTTGGAACTGCAGAGTGGGCTGGAGAGGCTGAATAGAAGCCGAAGGGATGGAAGCGTATGTGGTCGCGGGTCAGCCTGAGGTTTGCTCACTGGAGCCTGGGGACAGGCTGTGTCCCGGGACCTGAGCAGGACTGTGCCTTCAGGATGGGCTAACTGGGCCTCCCTGGAGTGGAGACTGCGAGTCGGAACAGTAACAGTAAGAAGGCCGTTTAACCCGCATGTGGTGGAAGGTACAGGGGACCCCAACGGAAGCCAGCTCTTCTGGAGAGGTGGATCGCAGGGGGAACAATCATAAGCATCCCTCACTGGGGTATCAGTTCCTTTCTAACCCAAGTGGTTCATGCACTACATGCAATTTTAGCAGTTTTAATAACGTCAGAAAGTCGAGTTGCTTGGCTCTTTCCTGTAGCCTTTGTCTTCCTTGCTGACAAATAGACTTGAACCATGGAAAGCTGAAGTTTTTCTTTGAGTTTTGTGGGTGGGATGAAAGATCAAGGTGGAGGGGAACAACCGAGGGGGAAGAGTCAGGTCCTGCCCCGTGACAGCCCCGTGGAATGCGTTTCATACATTAACTTGTCAGACTGGGGCCTTCTCAGAAAGCACCTGGGAACAGAAGAGTCTGTTCCCAGCCTTCCTCAGAGCCTTGACAAGAATGAACTGTACGGAGACATGTTTTCCATCCCTAATCTTCTTTGCCTGAGTGAATCAAATAGGACTGGATGGATCTATTATAGAAAAGCACACAAACTGAAGGCGTTGCGCTTGATCGGTTTGTGTTTACAGATCCATGCTGAGGTCAATCTGTGTACAGAGGATTTATGATGCCCCCAAAAGGTTCCCCGTGACCCCGTTTGCCATAGAGCCCCTGATCATGACTGCTGTGCTGGTTTTCATAAATGTGGCATTGGGGTTTGAACTCCAGGCCTCATACTAGCTAGGCAGGAGCTCTACCACTTGAGACATGCTTCTTATCCTTTTTGCTTTCGTTATTTTTGCATAGGATCTCACTTTTTGCCTGGGCCAGCCTGAACCATGATGTTCCTTCTTACCTTTCCCAGGTAGCTGTCTTGTCAGGTTCTGGGTACCACAGTTAGCTTTTTATTAGTTGATAGGGGGGGAGGGGACAATAATAACTTTCTGCCCAGGCTGAGCTGGACCTACATCTTCCTGATTTTACCCTCTGGATTGGCTTAGATTAAAGATGTGAACCACCATGCCCTGCTAGGCTATCAGTGTTACATACATACATACACGTGCACACATACAGACACACACACACACACACACACACACACACATTATTTTTCTTTAGTAGGAGCAGAACAGAACACAGGGAGAGATTCACACCTACCATTATCTGATTCATGACAGGTTGTGTAAGGAAATTCAGTTGTAAGGAAAGGTCAGTATTATATCTAATAGAGAAAACAGGGAATTTGAGCCTTCCCTCTATAATAAAATAAATATAAATAAAAATTAAATAAATTCTATAAACAATTACTCTATAATTCTATAAATAAAAATTATCCTTTTCCTAGAAATTATCCTTTTCATCCACAGAGCCAAATGTGAAAACTATCATGTTTAAATGACATAGTGACTTTAGATAGTCATTTGGAGTGTCCAGCCATATTTCTTCTAAGGAAATTCCTTGGCTTCTTCCTCTTACATTTGTCTCACTTGAGCCAGTAAGCTCCATTGCATACATTTTAAGCTGTAAAAATTAGATGCATATTTACATCAAATCTAAAAATTTTAGTAATGTATATTACATAAAATACACATGATACTTAAGATGTAAGAGATACACTGTATCTATCACTGAAGGTAAGATTTTCCAGGGGCAGAGTCCACGAGAATGACGAGAGAATCAAAGTATTAATGGAACAGATGGCAATTGTCAAGAGCTTGAGGAAGAAAGGAGAGTCCAGGGAGAAACGTTATTAAAGGAGCTAGTAGCCTGGGACTAAGTGGAGGCACTAAAGCATGTGACTGGACTAAGGAATCCCAGACTTAGCATCAAGACAATGGAGCCTGGAAGAAAGGTAGGAGATGGAGAGGTGACGATGCTGCAGAAGGAAGTTTGGGCAGTTGAACCTGCCCCCTTGCTCCCTGTCATTGTCTAGAAAAACCTTCCATCGTATTATTTATGGTATGTCCAGTGAGTCACCGGGGTCAAATTTGAAGCCATTCTGCCTTCAGATAAAAAAGAAAGGTAGGAACGCTTCCCATTCAAGAGTGACACCCTCCTGCTCGTTATTCTATTTTAATATAACAGCATTAAAGTAGCAAAAAATGGAAGAGAGGGAAATATTACTGCTGTCCATGCAGGGAAGTAAGAGCAAAAGCCTTTCGGCTGGTTATCAGAACACTGGCTTCCAACAGATAATGGAATAAAAGATGATCACTTCAGCACTGTCAGATTTACATAACCCTATCGATAGTCCATTCCACATGCAAGATGTTTATCCTGAGCCTTGCACCCAGAAGATCATGAGAATGGCCTCAGCAAGTAGCATTTCTCTGCATGTGTAGAGTACGTCTTGGGAAGAAATCCATGCTTGCCAGTGATGAGATTGCCTGAGTGTCTTTGGCAGAGAATCTCCTGTTGAGCCTTGTAGCAGTGGCACTGCGGGCTCACCTCTGAATCTCCCTTTAAAATGAAGCAATCTAGCAGAGGTGCTAAGGAACTCACCCAAGTCCATCGCCAAAGTCCAGAGCGCGGAGAAACGGCGTCCTGCAAAAGACCCAGACGTTGGTCTGTATTGTGCGCTCTGGTGTGAAATGACTCGTCATGAAAAAGATTTGCTCAATGAGGCAGGCAGTACAAAGGAGCTGTTCAGAGCAGATCAGGACACTTACAAAGCACAGAGGTCATGCATGTCAGATGCTCAATGGACACCTAGAGCCTGGGACACTCATGCATCATGGTTATGCGTATGTTTTCTAGCTTGTGTTCTAGACAACGTCTAGAATATGCAGTGGTGTTAAACTTCTCCATGGGGTGTACGCTACAAAGACCAGCTGCACCATTCAACCAGACAACGGGAACCGGGAGCAGCGAAGAAAAATAAAAAGTTGAAGATTCTTTCAGCTTTTTTTCAATCATGCATACATGTGTTGACTAGTTCTAGTAATTGGAGATGTTAATGTGAGCCAGGCCCTCTTCTAGATACTCTGGCTGGATAGAATAACTGCTAATGTGAGCCAGGCCCTCTTCTAGATACTCTGGCTGGATAGAATAACTGCTAGTGTGAGCCAGGCCCTCTTCTAGATACTCTGGCTAGATAGAATAACTGCATGTATGTATAACTGAAATTTAGTGCTGAACACATGGTTTGCCAGACATTTTTGAGAGGTTCTAGGATTTAAAAGAAAAAGAAAACAGATTGCTTTCCTAAGGAACTTATGTTTCACCAAAAAACTCTCTGTGATATGGGAACATTCTAACAGAGAGTTCCAGAAGTTATGTGGAGGGAGCTAACTATCTTGGTAATTCTGGAAATAGAGAATAGTATCATACTAAATATGAAACAGTGACAACATTAAATATCCAAAATTTCATTTGAGTTGGGTGGGATGAAGTAAGTAGAACTTTTGAAAGCAAAAGGAACAATCATACATGAAAGTATGAAAATCATCCTGGGTCTAGTCAGATGTTTTAATTCCTGAAAACTTGGCATTTATATTTGTGTATGTGCACTATACTTCTCTTTCTCTAGCTTGCTGATATCTCCATTGTTGATTATCTTTGGAGAAAACAAGTCAAGATTTAATAAAAGTATTTCCCTCTTATTTCTCCCCAAAAATGTCCCTTGAATATCTAAAAGAGAAGAAACTAATTATGAAGAATATAGTCATTTTCTGTTAGCACTGAGGTGGGTATTGAAAAGATTAAAATGTGAAGAAAGACTGAAACTTTTAAGACAGAATTTTCTGGCTTTGATAGTTTTGTAGTGAATGCCTAGAACACAGTCAGCAAAAAAGTAAAACTAATTACTTCTTTAAAAAACTTACTTGTTGGCTTATGGGTGAGATAATTGGGAGAAAGGAGAGGAGAAAAATATTAAGTTGAACTTGAGTCAAAGCTGATCTGTAAATTCTTTAACATTTTGGAGACATCATTTCACATGATCTCTGTCATAAAACTCTCAAATTACTGAGCAACTTGTCCCATACTGTAAGAAGAAAACTGGAAAAGAATTCTGTTTCCTCAACAGACCAGCATGGTTTATATATTGGAAATGTATGATTGTCATTTATTTCTTGCTACACTGCTGTTCATAAGGAAGTGTGTTGATTCAACAGGGAGTTGACTGTTTATGGAAACTTAATTGCTTTGGTTTTATCTGTTGGTCCTGTCAATCTCTGGCATTGCTATACCCAACACAATGCTGTCTGTATTTATATCAATGATGACTTCATATAGAGTTGCTATCCAGCTTTAAATATGGTCTTAAAAGATTTTGGGAAGTGTTGGAAAGCAGAGAGTAATTTGATTTGCATGTGAGCCCCTAAACATGGGTGCCATTTGGCTGCTTCTGTTCATCTCTCTCCTCTTTCTGGATTGTTCTCTTTCTGCTCAAGCTTTTTGCATAGTTAAGAAATGTAATGGCTTTTTCCCTGAAAGAAATCAGGAGCACATTTATCTCGCATATAATACAAAAACATAATATTTTCAATTGGAACTATCCCAGAAAACCCTGGGGAGATAAATGAAGACTAATGTGTTTATAAGCACATCGTGTTTGTTAAAATATATGCATGGAAGAATTTTAAAAACCCGTCATTCACTTAGAGATCAGATAATAAAAAAGTTTAGAAGGCATATATAACATACAGTAGAAAAAAAGAAACCAACACTCACAGTTACATATGATTTGAAAATGTTATTTGTGCAAGAAAAATTACAACATCTTGAGTGCATGATTCAGCCTTGTAACATCTCTTGTCATTCTGCATAGATATTTTTTCTTCTTTTTTGCCAATTGACTGGTTTCATTCTTATGTCCCACCGGTCCCAGAGTAACTTTTCCATTTCTCTTTTCTTTTTCTCTTCTCTCTGTGTGACCCATTTGGGCTAACTTCTTTTTCTACCATGCAGGAAAATTACAGTTAATGTTTCAAAGGTCCTTTGTGTTGCAACAGCTCCAGAATTGTAAACTTGTCCAAGAACTTGGTCCCAACACTCTTGGACTTCCCTCCATCATTTAGTTTTAATGGAATAGAGATGATGCCATTTTTTTAAGTCTAATAATTTAGTTTTCAGTTAAGATACAGAAACACCCAGGATTCCTTAATGATGAGGTAACACCAATGACTTTTGCATGCTATCAATACACCAAACAAGCCAGATGGGCAAATGGATAGCTCAACTTTTGAATAATCAGTGGAAAAATGATTCTTTCCGTAGACTAACATAGCTCAAGGTCACCAAAGTTTGGATTGTAGAGATCACCACAAGATGCTCAGTAAATTTGTCAGATCCGGAGACAGTGAGCTGCCAAAGGGGAGAATCAAGGATGTACCAAAGTCTATGTTCTCTTCTTGGGTCACCAAGTGAATCCCAAGTGATTATGAAAACTTCTGTTTTGATTCTCTCTGATGATTGTGGTGTGTGTGTGTGTGTGTGTGTGTGTGTGTGTGTGTGTGTGTGTGTATTTTGCTCATACACAAGCATTAAATTGTCCTCCACTAGTAGAAACAGGTATAAGGAATTTGGATTTGACCCGACCAGTTGGTGGCCTTGTCTCTTAGAGGATATGTCTCCGCTACTCCGGAAGGGAGAAATAATTCCAAGCGTACTGTGAAGGTATGTGTAAGATTCTATGCTTGCTAACTTGTGACCCATAACTAAAGAAATGAGTTTTCTAGGTCTCTTCTTCAAGAAAAGTTTGGTCTTATATGAGTGTGAAATATTTTCCTGTCTCCAGATACCATTACTAAATTACTCTAAAAAGGGACTTTCTTTGGCCTATACAGTTGTGTTATGTGAAAGGTAAAACATACTGGCAGTTCTAGAGGTGATTTTATTCGATTAAGTTCCATGTTCACTACTGAGGAACTGCCCGAAGTGAAGGAAGAGCCTGGGGTTCTACAGAGGAGGGAAAACAAAGGAGCCAGGCATCAGGTTCGAGACTCACAGGAAGGAAGAAGTGTCTTGCTTTAAAATATATGAGGGCATGCCTGTAATCCTAGCTACTCAGGAGACTGAGATCTGAGGATTGAGGTTCAAAACCAGCCTGGACAGGAAAGTCTGTGAGACTCTTATTTCCAATGAACCACCAGGAAACTAGAAGTGGTGCTGTGGCTCAAGTGGTAGAGTGCTAGCCTTGAGCTGAAGACCTGAGGGACAGCGCCCAGGCCCAGAGTTCAGGCCCCACGACCACCACCACCACCACCAACAACAACAACAACAAAATGTGTGAGGGCAGATGTCCTTTGCAGCAGGACACACCCTCACAAGGCAGGACAATTCATTTTCTAGAGCTCAAATAAAATTTAACATTGTCAGTCATGTGTTTTCAGTTAATCTTTGAAAGTACTTGTCAATTTTCATTCCCCGCCGCCCCCACCATGGAATCCCCTTCAGTGCCAGTAACCCCCAGGTAGAGGCCAGACAGTGGTTCGGGACCATAGTTTGCTCTGGCGTGGCCCGGGGTACAGGCATGCTGTAAATTCAATTCATGCCTTCATTTTCTATTCTTTATGTCTTCGTAGAACATGTGAAAATCATTAGGTTAAACGTTAATAGTTAATTTTGCACAAAGCATCTATGTGGAACAGTAATGTCTATGTCCTTGTTTTTACAGTGTGAGGAGAGAGAATAATTTCATCTTTAAGTAGTCATTGGCTGTGTAATATGATAGCGTAGGGAGAAATTAATAGAGAAAAGCAAGTTTCTATGGTTACTGCTGACACTGAAAATGGCTCCGGCATGCACAAGTGTTTGGCAAAGTTTTCTTGATTCTGATGGACTTGTTCCTTTGTTTTATTGATCTACCCCAACAATGCGATGATTATGCTTTGTCTTATACATAAATGTGCCCAAATGTCAGAGATTTTCTGGCATACCAGAATAGTTTTAAATGTTTCTAAAGATATCGTTTTTTCCAAGTATCTCTGTAAGAGCAGAAGCTTCTGGGTGAGCAACTTGTTCCAAGTTGCTAAACCATCTCCTGCCTTAAAGGTATGAGGATTTGATTGTCTATTGCAAACATCCTCATTTAAGTACAAACGTTCTTGGACCATCCCAAATGCTTCTCATTCTTCTCTCTTTCCCCCAGCCCTTCCTTGTGATACAAGATCCAGACTTCATTCTGGTCCCTGCAGTTGACCCATTCTGTCTTTGACAAGTTGATTCACTCTTGTCTTCACTAGATCCAGAATTGTTCATTGTTTGACAAGCTGGGCACAAGTTCATGTTACATTTCTACTAGGTTCGTGGTTTCATCTTTTAAAAATATTTTCATGTTCAGTTGATTCTGACTAGCACAGTTATGTAAATGGTTTTACTTGTGACATTTCTGTATATGTTATCTAAGATACATGAATCTTATTTACCCTTTCTATTATACCCCCTCTATTACTCTTTTTCATTGGGTATTGTCTGTAAAAATAATATTCTTTAAGCCCTCCAAATGGCAAAATGTGGCAGTTCCCTCTCTTCCTGACTCCAGAAAATACCTCTAATTTAAATCTGGGAGGTCTAATTTAAATCTGGAGGACTCACAGCAGTCCTGCGGTGGTGTTCTTGGAGTAGGATGGAAAGGCAGAACTGGGTGTTCTATTCTAAAATGTAAAGTCACCACATAATAACCTCTTTCTGTCCTTTATCCTGGAAAATTTTCATTGCCCTACGTTTAATTTTTGGCTAACAAACTTGAAGCTCTTTCTTCTTAATCTTAACAACATTGAAACTCGTATTTCTTTAGGGGAGGATCTTCACCTTGCATAAGTAAAGGAAGACACTAGAGAAACATGGGAAGGCTGTTGACCTCTTCTCACCCAGGAGTTCTGACTAGCTCTTGCATTTCAGTCATTCATTGACATTTCTACTCCTGAAATTGGGTTAATGATTACTGTGTTTAAAATTTTGTACTTGCTACAATACTTTCCTCAATTTGTTTGTTGAACAAATATAGATGAAGCCTAGAGTCACCAGATTTATTGATCCATTGAGGTTGCTAAAATCTTAGTCTTTTTCTATCCTGAGTAGATGGTAAACAGCAAAAGCAATCTCAGAACACTGTTATCATGATACTTGTGAAGCTTTGTATTTTTATGCTAGCAGTATGAAGATAGAATATTCGCCATGTTAAACCATACATCAACCATGTATAACATTTTTTTAGTGTGAGAAGGTTGGGACTTTTGAAGCAAGACTTAGCGATGGTGCACACAGGGCTTTCCGAAGTCTAAAAGGAGAAAGGGCTGGGGAATTCCTCTGTGTGTGAGTGCAGGGTGAAGTGTGCTGTAATTTTAGCAGTGCCGGTGACGCGGGCAGATGGGGCTGGCGATATCCAGGCAGATGGCCGTGGCCGAGGCCAGGACAGCAGCTGCCGGCAAGTGGGGCTGAGCAGATGGTGCGTGGCACAGGCCGCCGCAGCCTTCAATGGCGAGAAGCGTAATAAGTTCACGTTAGAAGATTCTGGAACAGCTGTCCTGAAGCTAGTACAAGATGAGGTCATTAATTTCAGCGATGGTTTGTTAGTGTGCACTGGTGTTCGTGTTAGGTGAAGACAAAGTAACGATTAAGGGAGCAGAAGGGTGCCCCTATGAGATCAGGCCTCCAAACTCCCAGTCATCTGACTGAGCTTTCTTCAATGTGGGTAGACTTGCAGGAATAAGAAAGAGACAGAGTGTCTGAATCAGACTCGATGGATGCTTTACAAGTCCAGCAGAATCACATGACCATCTTTTGGGCTTATTTTTTTAATGATACATTAATGATGCATTAAGAAACATATACTATATTTTCTAAAAAGGCACCAATTCCTTTATTTATTTCCTAACCTGCTAAGACATATATTCTGAAAGCCATCTATACACCTATTATGAATAAGCTTTTGCTGTAGAATCTTATACACACTACATTTTGAGTTCCCATTTAAGAATACTTGGTGGGAGATTGGAAAAATTACAAAATTTGGTATGAATGAGTTAAATTGTTAAGTGAGAGAAATTGTATTTCTGAGCCAAGCACCAGCGGCTCATGCCTGTAATCCTAGCTACTCAAGAGGCTGAGAGGATCATGGTTTGAAGGCAGCCAGAGAAGAAAAGTCCCCTTGAGATTCTTATCTCCAATTAACCACTCAAAACTCCGAAGTGGCACTGTGGCCCCAAGTGGTGAAGTGCTAACCATCAGCAAAAGAGCTCAGGAACAGTGCCCAGGTGTTGAGTTTGTGGCCCATGACCACCAAAAAAAAAAAAAAGGAAGAAAGAAAACAGAAAGAAAGACAGACAGGAAGGCAGGCAGGCAGGAAGGCAGGAAGGCAGGAAGGCAGGAAGGAAGGAAGGAAGGAAGGAAGAAGGAAGGAAGGAAGGAAGGAAGGAAGGAAGGAAGGAAAGAGAGAAGGAAAGAGGAAGAAAGAAGGAAGGAAAGGAAGGAAGGAAGGAAAATTGTATTTTTGTACATTTCTGTACTTATGCTCATGGAGTTCCAGCAGGATGATCTGAATGCAACAATGATTGGATCTTGAGACTTGGATCTTGCAACAATGATTGGATCTTACTAGACTGATTGGATTTTTCAGCAATGATTGGACCTTGGATCTTTTCTCCTTATTCTTATCTCTCAGGTCTGCAAGTCTCCACTGGGTCATCTCCAGAGACCAGGAAGTTTATTTGCAAGTAACACTTCCAGTTGTCTCTGAAAATGGTCCTCTTCTGAGTTGGGCTACCATCCATCCTGGGAAACAATGAAATCCAGGTCTGCAAAAGGCATGGCATAGGAGGTCAGCCGGGCATCCTAGCCAAGAAGGGGTGACATGGAGAATGTCAGGGGCTGAGACCTTCCCCACCCAGCCTGGTCCAGAGAGCGATGGAGGTGAATCTGAGAAACCACCTGGAGCTCACAGAGACACCTGAGAATTCAACTATAGTTTGTAAAAATCAAACAAAATGAGAGATTTACCCAGACAATGCAGAGTTTCACTTTAGCAAGACCTTTGGGTACTGATTTTACCAAAAGACACCCTGAAATTTGAGCAGTCTTAACAAAAGAATTCTTTTCACATCTCTATTCTCCTGCTTCAAAATATGACCCTTTAAAAGCAGAAAAGATACAAGAAAGGAAACATTTTCTGAATAATTCCTTATGGCATCTAGAACTTATCATTCTAGAATATTTTTAGGACAAGAGTAGCAATGTGTATTCTTTATAGTAGACAACAAACACACAGAACAGAGAATCACGAATGGAAATTCCATCCAGGTGCTATTCTGGCGAATTCAACAGTTCCTGGTCTTCTATCATGTGAAGATGTCCTGCCTAATAAGTGAATTTTCATATCCTCCGTCCTAACCATTTAAAAAATGTTGAAGTTTTAAAGTCTGTGGACTTGTGAAAATATAAGAAAAAGAGTTATCAAGTATTATGTGTTGACAAAATGCTGAGCTTAAAGTGGACCTTGTCACCACAATCCTGCAGAGTGGTACGGCAAATGTTCCCATTGTGTTGTTGTCGTTAGATGAAGGCTCTCAGACTGTAAGAAATCAAGTAACTGGCCAAGATTATGTAAGTGGTAGGAGAAAGTCTTGAGTACTTTCCTTGTTCTGGGAAAGGGTGCTTAATCACCTTGTTCATCCTGTCAGTGATTTGTCTGATTTCATCCTTGACTTTCAAACTTATGAAAGGGGAGCAACAACATTAGCATATAGTATAATGGAAAGAATAAAGTGAAACACACCCATACCCAATAGTGCGCACACACACACACACACACACACACACACACACACACACACACATCTGCAGGCACCGGTACCCATCTGTATTTCAGTAGCTAACTGTAAATCATTCTTTTTTTTCTATACAATATGATGAGATTATATAGTCCTGATTCAAACATCTCAACAGTTGAAATGGCTGTTAGACATTTCTGTCTTCTTTTATCATCAAGGACTTGATTTCTAGCCTATCATGACTTCTTTTTTCTTTTCTTTTCTTTTTGCTGATCTGGGGCCTAGGCACTGTCCTTATGCTTCTTAGTGCTCAAGGCAAGCACTCTACCACTTGAGCCATAGAACCACTTCCAGCTTTTACAGTTCATGTTGTACTGAGGAATTGAACCCAGGACCTCATGCATGGTAGGCGAGCACTCTACCACTAAGCCACATTCCCAGCTGCACCCATCATGACTTCTAAACATTGAAATGCTTTCAAATCCCTTTATAATAGGTATATATATATATATATATATATATATATATATATATATATACATACATATATTTCATAAGCCAAGTAATGAGTATAATCCTTTTCTTTTGGGACAGTATCACCCTTTCCTTCACTTTTCCCCAGTTTCTCCCTGCCATCCCTGTCCTCAAGTTGCATAGTTCATTTTCCACATAGTGTATACTGAATATCATGATTGCCAAATCCCTTTTGAAGATATTTTAGATCCCTTAAAATGCAAATTCCTTTTAGAAATACAAAGTTGGAGTTGGGCATAACAAAAGTTCCTGTTTGTTTACCATTTTTATAGGTCAGTTGAGGGGCTTCAACTCAGGACCTAGGCACTGGTCCCTGAGCTCTTTATGCTCAAGGCAAACACTCTACCACTTTGAACCACAGCTCCACTTCCGATTTTCTGGTGGCTCATTGGAGATAAGAGTCTCTCAGCTGGGCGCTAGTAGCTCTTGCCTATAATCCTAGCTACTCAGTAGGCTGAGAACTGAGGATCATGGTTCAAATCCAGCCTGGGCAGGAAAGACTGTAAGACTCCTATCTCCAATAAACCACCAGAAAACTGGAAGTGGCACTGTAGCTCAAGTGGTAGAGCACTCAGCTTGAGCTGAGGAACAGTGTCCAGGCCCAGAGTTCAAGCCCCATGACCGATCAAAAAAAAAAAAACAGAGTCTCTCAAACTTTTTTGCCCAGGCTGGCATTGAACCTTGATCCTTAGATCTCAGCCTCCTGAGTGGCTAGGATTAGAGGTGTGTGCCACAGATACCCAGCTATTTACAATTTCAATGATAGACTTTCCATATAGCACATTTTCCCTGGTGTCTTACTATAAATCCTGAGTTTTCCTTGTCTAAGTTGAAGTGTGGGTACATTATGAAATTCTGGTTGACATTTTCTTTTTGCAAATATTCAATTAATAAGAGGTTATGTAGTCATCAAGTTTTCCGGTTCCATTACCTTCTGTCAGTACATAGTAAGGCAACCAGGAAACTAATTAATTTCCATCTTAAAAATTCCTATAGGAGCAAATGATATTTTTCTGGCAGTGTGTGTGTGAATACTTGAAGAGATGCCAGAAATAAATCACGGGAGAGCGCTGATTGTCAGGATGCCGCACCCAAAATGGGTTCTTGTCAGCATCCAGCAGATGTGAAGGGTGACCCGGTGGCAGGTCATATTCCCAGCTAGACTTGGCAGTCCTTCCGGAAAGACAAGCCAGCGCATGTTAACCTCGACTGCGGCTCCACTGTGCTCTAAAATCTCTGCAGCTCATTAACACATAAGCAAGCCAAGGCTCCTAACTCTCTGTTGGTGCTAATGAGCACATTCGATCCTAAAGGTAAATACCTCAGAGAGTAGACTATATTTAACATGCAACTTATAAACTGTCTGCCCAAGGAACTTTCAGTCGAAGAGGGGCAATTGCATTTGGTAAAGGTGACATTTATTCCAGACAGAAGGGCACCAAACATGATTTTTTTACAACCATCCTTCCTTGGGAATCTAGGCAAGTATCATAGCCAGAGACCTTAGGACTTGTTTGTAATTTTTTTTCTTGTTTCTTGCTTAGAGATACACAGGCCCAGGCGGAGCACTTACTTTATGGGAACCAGTTCTAAAAAACACTTTGCTAAAAATGAAAAATGAATTCAACTCAATGTTTTAACACATTCGTTTCTTTGCTCTTTCTGTGCTTTGAAAACTATAAAATGATTAAAACTAATTTGCTATTTTAGTAAGTAGACAAGGTCAAAATGTCACTGCAGATTCATTTTTAAGAAGGCTGTAAGGAAATAATATGCATCTTTAATGCTTTTTGCCAACACCTTGTCTGTCCACTCAGAGAATGCGGCTTCAACCAAGTTTCCAATGTGCTTTTTACCACTCCTTTTAGGTCATTCAAAAATATGTTTAAGTGGGTACAAGTGGTTCATACCTGTAATAATCCTAGCTACTCAGGAAGCTGAGATCTGAGGATTATGATTCAAAGCCAACCCGGGCACATTGTCCCTGAGACCCAAAAGCCAGAAGTGGGGCTGTGGCTCAGGTGGTAGAGTGCGTGCCATGAGCATAAATGCTCAGAGATAGTGCCCAGGCCTTAAGTTCAAGTCCTACTAGCAGCACAAAAGCAAAGCAAACCAACAGACAAAAAACAAAAATATGCTTGTAATATTAAAACTGAGATAGTAAGATGGAGACTATTTTACCTTTCGCATGAAGAGCCTGGGTTGATGACATATCCAGTTAATGGCTTTACTATTCAGTCTGAAACATGTAGCAGTTTTATAATATACTGTGAATAATATCTTCACTCAGAATAAATTAATGTCTGAGCAATGTCGGGCTAAACCATAGACTACAGAGTTACATGTAATCTTAAACTGTGTACACCGAGGGCAGGCAGAGCTAGACACTTCAACTCCTGAAGCAACCCCACAGTGACACGACTTAACAAAAAGATGTTACGTGCTTATTTAAGGTCCCAGAACTACAAACTTCTTTGTGGCAGAATTTATTGTTTTTTCTTTGCATATGGCCTACCGTCTGGGTAGCTCTGATTTACAGAACATTTCCTTGCTTTGGTCTAAGCGTCAGTCTCAAAGACTCAGGATTTTAGTGAATAAGGTAGGGATTCACTCACCTACAATACCACAGAAAAATTTGAGATTCTCAGCCAGTTGTGTTTACTGCCATCATGTTGGATTTCTTCCACCCAATGAGTTTACACAATACCTCAAGTTTACACAATACCTCAATGCTGAAGCGCTTTCTTCTCTGACTAGTGACATTGTTTACTGAGGGTGGCCAGGCTGACCGCAAAAACACCAGAAGAACAGGTCATTTTTTTTTGTCAGTTACAGGGCTTGAACTCTGGGCCTAGGTGCTGTCCCTGAGCTCTTCAGCTCAAACCAAGTGCTCTACTGCTTGAGCCACAGCGCCACTTCCAGTTTTCTGGTGGTTAATTGGAGCTAAGAGTCTCATGGACTTTCCTACCCAGGCTGGCTTTGAACTGTGATCCTCAGATCTCAGCCTCCTGAGTAGTTAGGAGTACAGGCGTGAGCCACCACCTCTGGCTCATATCATTCTTTAACTTAAATCTTTCCTATTGTCCACCTCCTCAATTCTCATTATTTCACAACAAAGAATCTAAAATATGGATGGTTACTGTATTGATTACTACTCCCTCCCCCGACCCACCGCATCAGTTTTGGGTCTTAAACTCTGGGCCTAGGCTAGCTCAAGGCTAGTGCTCTACTATTTGAGCCACAGCACCATTTCCTGTTTTCTGGTGGTTAATTGGAGATAAGAGTCTCATGAACTTTCCTGCCTGGGCTGGCTTTGAACCTTGATCTTCAGATCTCAGCCTCCTGAGTAGCTAGGATTACAGACATGAGCCACTGGTGCCCGGCTGTACTGATACATTTGCATGCAGCTTTAAATCATTCCATTCAGCATAACAATTAAAAGGGAAAGATATGCCAGACAATGACTTAGGAAGGATTGGAATATAGAAAGCATTTACTAGAAGTCTTGTTTGAAGTCAGGCACATGGCTCAAGCTTTTGTAATCATGGGGTGATCAGTTCTAGGCCAGCCACCCACCCTTCCCTCCCTTCCCCCACCCTTCTCTCCCCTCCTTTCCCTTTTCCCTTCTCTTCTTGCCACCTCTCTCTTGTCTTTCTCTTGCTCTCATACACATATGTACATATTCTTTTTTTTGTGTGTCGGTCATGGGGCCTGAACTCTGGGCCTGAGCGTTGTCCCTCAGCTCTTCAGCTCAAGGCGAGTGCTCTACTACTTGAGCTACAGCGCTGCTTCCAGTTTTCTAGTGGTTTATTGGAGATAAAAGTTTCACGGACTTTCCTGCCCAGGCTGGCTTTGAACCGTGATCCGCAGATCTCAGCCTCCTGAGTAGCTTGTATTACAGGCGTGAGCCACCAGCGCCTGGAGCACATATTCTTTTAGTTCTTGATGGATACATTTTGGCTTCCTACCTTTGTCGTCATGGATTGAGTCTATTAAAACTTAAAACGTTCAGTATACAAATTATAAATTATATCTGTTCTCTCCATTTTCATCCAGAAAATTTACACTAGATGAATCTTGTGTTTTTTCCATAACCTAACATAGTCTATATTCTTTATGATCTTTGGACTTTGTAGAGGACACAGTGTATCATGAAGCTGTCCATGGATCAGCAAAGTTTCTAGACAATGCTTTTGGGGATATCCTCCGATAAATCTGTTAGCGTTAGTTGACACTGTATCCTTATACTCAAAACACACACAGCCTGATAGACCAAACATGATCGTTAGATGTTTATAAAGGCATGCTCTTGCTCAGCGGGCAGATTAAATTTCTTTGAGGATCAGAAGTGAATGAAAACAGACAAAATGTCTGTGGAAGAGACAAGCCTAGAGGGCCACACAACTGGCGATAATTAGTAAAGTTGCTGAGTTCAAGTTTGGGGAAGCTAGTGTACAGTTTCCCACCCACTGCCAGGGAGTGGTGTTCCCTGGGTAGAGACCACCTGTTGGCAAATACAAGGTGAGAAGAAGTTTGACCCTATTTACACCCTGTGGTCTATGGTGAGCGTAATTCCAAGAGTATGAAAGAAAGATAGAAATAATCCTTAACCAAATGTAGGCCAAGCCAGGCCAAGACTTCAAAGATATATGGGCTGTGTGTCTTTAGGATAGCGATAGTACAGAACCATAGATACATGAACTGACTCTCACCTGAGCAGTATGGAGTCCCAGATAAACAAGCACAGATCTCGCTGACACACAAGGACCCAAGTGGGAAAGAAAACAACCATGCCGCCAAGAAATCACTTCCAAAATGTGGTGCCACAGAAAACATTGCTTTCATGGAAGGAGTCCCAATAAGGGATCACTTCCGAGGTAACAGAAATAAAAGAGTAATCTAAATAGGAGTTAAAATAAGACTGAATGAGCTCCTCTAAAAAATACGACTAGCATTCTGCAAGTAAACAGAAGGCTATGAAAGAAAATCAGTTGGATAAGTATCAAGAACTGTTGGATGTGGAGAAAGAGCAAATTATTAATCTCAGAAACAAACAAACATACACTTCCCCAAGTGCATTAGCCCTCCCATGCAATGGAAGTCGTTAATTGGTTTAAGATTGAATGGCAGAAGCTGTTTTGGTTGGCTAAGACCTGGGAATAACAAAGGATATTGTCCACTAAACAGCACCGATTTTGATTCTCCCACACAAAAGCCCTAGCACAAAAGAAGCAAAGCTTTAAGAGGATGTGCCAGAATTTATGGAGTCAGGAAAGAAACTTGTTGGTTTTTTTTTTTTTAATGCAGAATAAGAACTGTTGAACTAACAAGGCTTTGATGAACCTAACTTTGTGTGAGCTGATTTGTGAAGAAAGACCATAGCCAGGACAGAAAAGGAACAGCAGGCTTCAATCATCTATCTAAAAGACAGCCAAGCTTTCCAGCTCTTTCTGTCTCCAATTTCCTAATCCCCAGTGATTATGTATTTGGGACATACAACATATTTTTATATATGTGTGTGCATGTATACATATATGTGTATGTATGAATCTTAGTCTACAATATAGCCTGCCTACATGTTACATTTACCTGTAACATCTTCCATGATTATTGGACCACTGATATTCTACCTACATGGTATTTCTTTAACAAAAAGCCATCGAAGATCACTGCTAAGATACTATATTTACATCAAAGTGTGTATTTGTTATAGTTAAAGAGCGCTAGAACATTTGATAAATCATTTTATACCTAACACGGCTCTACTTAATGTGAAATAAAAAGCAACTTGGAGAGGCAGCCCAGTTAGGCCCTCAGGGTCTGGATTGTATGTGGAGTGTTGATAATGTGCAGTGAGCCAAGAAGCTGTCAGCGTGGCAAGGCCTGGTGCCAAGAGAGGCCCGGGCAGACTGTGCTCTGCTGGCTCCTTTCTCTCCCTGACAGCGATACTGATGGTGGGAAGAACCCCACTGCCACAGCCCGGCTCCTTGTCAGAAGAAGCCGTGGGCAGGTCTTCAAATAGACAGTGCAGTATCGTCTAGGGACGGAACAGAAAGCGTCCCTAGTTTGTACAAGACAGACTGTGAGCAGAGGCAGGCTTACATCCACATCTATAAAGTACAGAAGCAAAGCTCTCTATTTCTGCCTCATAGCAAACATGACTTATGTAGAGGTAAGGGAGGGACACTGTCCTCTTTGAAATGCCTCAACTTGTATACGTCTAGTTCTCCTAGAGCAATGGTCATGCGGCTTTGGAATTTGTCTGCATAACTCAGTTTTTGTAGTAAAGGAAAATGTTCCCAAACAAACCATCCCAGTGATGGTTCAAATTATTTCCACTAAAGCACCATCGAGTCTCACACTGGTGTGACAACCCATAATATTCTTTCTGGGTGGGAATATGATAGATAAGTACTTTATAAATGATTAATCATCAATCCATTATAAAAGTGATTGCTTTTTGTAATTGTCATATTAGGTTTTAATTTGATATCTTTATAGAACACCACATGGATAGATTTTACAATTTGGTTTTCTTTTAAGATGATCACTTTGATAGTTAATCACTTCTCTGTGTATGTATACTAACAAAAACAATTCTCTCAGAATGCAACAATATCCAGGATGTTGCATAAGGGTCTGACAAAAATGGTTTTTAACATCCCAACAACGTCTGTGGTGTTAATACCTGCACAACCTTCTAACACACTTCAGGCAATATGTTAAAAAATCTCTGAGCAATAGGAGCTCTATGTGCTGGGAAAATAAGAACTCAGGAATGTACCAGTCCTTTAGGTTACTGAGGGGACTGCTGGAGAGAAACAGCTAGCAATACATCATACCCAAGGTAGGCCTCCCTCATTAAGGTAATGCTCTTTTTAAATTTTAATTAGTACCCCAAATGCAATATTAAAACTTCTGTTTTTGCACATGCCAATGCATACCTAAAGGTCCCTGTGCTTATGCTCGTGACAGTTTTACATGCACTGTTGCTCCTAAGTAATTAATGCCCTAAGTCTTCATTGCGTTGATAGTCAGAGATGAGTTGTGGATTAGTTAGATTCAGTATTTCCTAATTGGAAGGTCTCAAGTCATTACACCTAACGTGTAGATATTTCTGGAACTTTGTTTCTTCTATTAGGAGGTAGTGGGCTCTGAAGATTGCTTCTTGTGTATCTGGGAAAGACCAGTTGCAGATAGGAGAAATGTATGTACCAATGTCTCCTCTTCTGTTTCCAGATGACTGAGGGACTGCATAAAGCACTAGGGTGCTTTATCAGTGGTTACTATGCACTGTGAGACTAGGCTAAAAGATCACCTAATTTTTCTAGATCTTCTCAGCTAATTAAGTACCCAGATGAAAGAACATTCGTAAAATGGAGCATGTCCAACACTGAAGGGAAGTGGGAGTCACACTTAACTAGTCAACAATTAGTATTTATTTATTTAGTCAGTCGTGGGGCCTGAACTCAGGGCCTGGGCGCTGTCCTTCAACTCTTCAGCTCAAGGCAAATGCTCTACCACTTGAGCCACAGTGCCACTTCTGGTTTTCTGGTGGTTTATTGGAGATAAGAGTCTCATGGACTTTCTTGTCCAGGCTGGCTTTGAACTGCGATCCTCAGATCTCAGCCTCCCTGAGTAGCTAGCATTACAGGTGTGAGCCACCGGTTCACTAGCTTTTGGTACTTATTTTATTTACTTTAATACAGACTTGGGCAAGGAATTGGCATCTTGATATCTGTATTTCCTGTAGCTCAAACAGGCCCTGAGGGCAGAAAGAGTGTTTCATTCTAGAGAGGTCTCAAATGAGAGGTCAACAATGATGGATTAAACCTGACACCACCTGGCCAAATAGGGATGGAAAGAAAACTTGGCAAGAGTTTTCTTTAGAGTTTACATGACAATAAAACCCTAAGATTGCAAATGTCCATTTCAACAACAGCCATAGCCTGCTTAATACCACCCCCTCTGCTGAGATGGGAACCAGCCTTCCCAACAAGGTGGGCTGATGCCTGGGTCCATTAAACCTTGCTTTCAATTATTCAAATGGAAAAATCAGAATTCTATGATCACTCATGCTTGACAGCAACACTCTTTCTTCACTAAGAACTCTTATTTTTAGAAAAATAATGTACACTTTTAAATTTGAAACCAGACAAAGGGATTCTCAACTAAATACAAACTCCCCAGTTTTGTCATTTACTATATTTGTGCACTTTGCTGAGTTTCAGTTTTCTCTGTATGTAGTTTTCTCAATGACAAAATAGTGTCACTGTTTCCCAGGATTGAACCATCTTTGTATGCCAATATCTATGATTTTATGATTTCCCACCCTGGATTTGCTTGTTCTGTCTGGATTCCTATCTACTATCAGTATTTCATTGTATCTGGAAATATGACCGGACATCTCTTTGAACACATATTAACCAAAACAAGTTGACAGAACACAACTTATGTTCATTACAACTTTTAGTACCCACGATTTGTGAAGTATCAAGCTAAGTGCTGAGAGAGCTTAATCAGCTAAGTCTAAAATCTAAAGTGAACACAACCAATGTAATGAACGTCTGTTTGAATTGTGCAAGAAAAACATTCTTTTGAGAATCAGAACAAATCCAGACTACCTCTGTAAAGAAGTAGAGAAGTATAGAAATAAGATAGAATAAGAACCTATTTCATGGAGTAGATTTAAAGGAGCAAAAGAATTTAAATACATGTAAGACAGAAAGTCAGTTTTTGTGGAATACATAGCTTGTGTATAGTGTATCTGAAATAGTAAAGAAGGTAAAGGAAACTTTTCCTTCATTTGAAAGAAGTGAGCATTTCAGTTTTTATTTATAAGAACAGGCTCGGTGTAGAGAAAAATAGGAAAATATAGAGAAGGGAGTGATTTTTTATTTATGTATTATGTGGCTTATTTTTTAAACAAAGTATTAATTTTTTCCTATGCACAATTCTTCTTGTTACAGTTTCTGTGAGGTGTTTATTCTTTTCTTTTCCTGTTGGGTAAAAGATATCAGACTTGACATTTTGGTTGAAACTAATAACTTCATAATGGAATCGCTTAGACCAGGTAAATCTTTCTAGAAATAGTATTTATGAAATACAGTGGAAAAAGTCCCTTTGATTTGTCAAGAATTAAAATGTCAAGGTTGGAAAGTAAAAAAGAATTCTACTTCTTTTTTTTTTGTATGGCAAGTCAGATCACATAGAATTTCTAGAAGTGATGCTATTCTGTATATTCACTATTAAAGTTCTCATTCTTATTAAAAGAAATAATTTGGGAGTTGTAAGACACTTGATTAGTCACTCATCTTCCCCTTGCTGATGGCACTTTAAATTATGTCAAAGACAAACAGCAAAACATCTTTGGGCGGGGGGGGGGGGGGGGAACTCCTATATTGCCTCTCTAGGGATTTAATAGTTTATCACCTTTTCATCATTACACAAATGAACCAACAGAAAATCTCTTTGTAGGTTACCTTTGCAATCTTAAATGATATAATTGCTTTAGTGGCTTGCACAACCCATGAATCAGAGATACTTTAATTGAATGTAAAGTGATAATTGCCTTTCAAGAGGAAATTCAGTGTGTGAAACCGAGGGGACCAGCTGCAAGAGGGTTGGTTTTGTTCATTTGATCGAATTTCGGTAGTGCTGAAGTCTTGAGCTACCCACCAGGTAAAGAAGTTTGGAGGAGTGGAGACAACACACACTGTAGGCAAGTTAGTTTTCTTTTGAGACTCATACATCTAAACAACAGTTTTAGGGAGCAGCATGCTTCCTTTCTTAATGTAAACCCCTGCCGCTCAAAGCTGACAAATTGGCAACTTCGGGAGAGGAGTATTCCATTCAGAGACCAGGTACTGGACTGACAGTGACAGGGATAAATCTTCCTGCCTATCTCCACCAGCTCAGCTCAGCCAAGATCAGAAAGTTGCTGGCAGCTTCTGGAAGGCCTGCTAGGGGATTCACATCCTGTGACCTACTTGGCTCCTGGCTTATCTGTAGAGATCACCAGCCAGGGAGCTAATTACTGAGGGTCTGTAACTATGAGTCCCTACTCCTGAGGATCAGTAGGCGGAGATCGCTTCTTTGATGGCTGGCCTGAGTCCTGCAGTGAACAGCCATTTCCCAGTAATGATCCAATGGGCCTAGAAACAGAGGATCCCTCGAAGATCCCTCGAATCCTCCAGGTCTCCATTAGTCTTGACAAGGCCTAAAATGAGATTTATTTAAAGCTCTGTGATTTCCCCCCCTTTCACCGTCTGTATGTGTTTGCTTACTGTCTGGTCTCCTTTTTTCTCTGCAGAAGCAGTTTCAGGCTTTATTTAAGTGTTGCATTTCTGAGCGTCCGTGACTCTCCACAGGGCTGGCCACTCATCACTCATGCCTTATTTTGCAGGGTGAATGGGTAATTAGCATCTTTCACAATTAGCCAGGATTTGCTCTGCTAATTTCATTCCTTGATGAAGGTGCTAACTTGGCGTGAAATTGTAATATGTTTGGTGATTTATTAAGTCTCCACTGATGGGTGGAAATCACATGCCTGCCTTTACTGTTGAGAAAGTTAACAGCATCCATTTGTAAGAGATGGTATTTGAAAAGTGAAGCTGGTGTGATTGAATGTGTGAATGTATAATGAAGTCAACCCAGAAAGCCCCTTTCTGATTAAATCATATTGAAATCACATGGCAATGTCTTGAAAAGAGACTCTCAAGAAAGAAATATGTTCTCATATTTAAGAGCAGCTGTCAATCACAGTGTTTATCACTGTGGGTTGTAAGAGATGGCATGAAGGCTTTGCCTAAACAAATGCTATCTGTCTGGCTGTCTGACTGTCTCTTATATTTGTTAACCACATAGGGAGTAAATTTCATTAAAATCCCCCAAGTTAAGCAGTTTGGAAAATACGCTGTTAACTTTAACTTGTTTCCCTTGTTTTATTTCTACTCTAAGCCTGTCTTTCATAGTCAATGTAAGAATTATTTTTTCATTCTTTCTTTTCTTTTTGAGGCTAGATTTTGATATTATATGGCTACATCCTTGCCTCAGTCTCTTGAGTAACGGAGCCAACTAGAATCACTAAGAGAACTTGCAATCAACGGAGAAATGATGTTTAAACTGAAAGTTACGCCTCTGACAGTCTTTCAGTAATACTTGTTTGCTTTGCTTCACTTACCCTGTATTTTCAAGAATAATAACAAAGAAAGGAAATTCAAACAATATTAAACTTGTGTGTACTGCAGAAGTTGTGTGAGGTAAGCAGAGATTGCCTCTCAAGCTGTACTAGCAAAGAATCTAATGTTCACTCATACCTGCCAGAAGTTACTTTCAAATGTCAAGTATTAATCAGGAAGAAACAACAGAATTGGGAGACATATTTAAACAACTTATCCTAGATAATATTGAAGCATCCTCCAAAAATGATACTCTCAAGATGGCCAGAAATTAGTTTCTGGGCAGAATAAATACCAAAGATAAACGTAAACTAACAGAAAGTATGATTGTGAATTCTAGATTTTTAGTAGAATCAACTTTTGAGACAAGTTGTTAAAATATGAATAGTCTGTATCTTATATCAGCTCTAATTTTTATTTTCTTGCTGGCTGTGGAGCATGAACTCTGGGCCTGAGCACCATCCCTGTGCTTCTTTTGCTCAAGGCAAGTGCTCTACCAGTAGAGCCACAGCACCATTTCTGGCTTGTTTTGAGTAGTTCCTGTATCAGAGACAAGAGTCTGATAGACTTTCCTGTCCGGACTGGCTTCAAACCACAATCCTTAAATCTCAGCCTCCTGAGTGTCTAGGATTACAGGGGTGAGCCACCAGTGCCCTGCTCAGGTCTAAATTTTATATTAGATAATATTGTTGTTTTAATTTATAGAAATATTATATCTATTTAACATAGTGTCACCTGTGTTCTACAGAAATGCACACTGAAAAATTTCTGCAGAGATAAATTTAAATGTTTCATTTTACATGAAAAGTATTATAACAATTATCTTGAATTCTTTGCGTAGTATGGTATTTAATATAATATTACTGAGAAGATTTGGTAAACTTTCAATATGGATTTTATATTAGATAATAGTAATGCATTACTTTTATGCATGCATTATTATCATTATTACTGTGTGACAAATTGTCCTTGTTTGAAACAGATAAATGCTAACAAGTTTGTAGGAGAGTGGTTAGTCCAGCTGCAAGTTACTGAGAAATAATCCAGCCCAAAATACATAAATACTTACATACGATACCTAGATATTATGTGTTTATATACTGTATGTCTATTAAGAGAAGCTGAAAGAAAAAAGGTAAGAAGGAAAGAGTTAACCAATAGTGAATCTAAATGAGGGATATCTCACTATCCATTCTTGTCTTCATGTAACTTGTAGGTTTAATTTTTTTCAAAGACCAACAGTAGGAAAAAAAAGTATGCTCTAACCCAAGTCATCCCACACATCACTGATCATTCTTGTAAAATGTCATCTTTTTGTTGTTTTTACTTTTCTAATAGTGCTCAAAGCTCAAACAAGCTTAGTTTTTAGAAATAAGAGAGCCATATATGATAGTAGCTACCTATTTCAGTATTACACTCTATGAAAGACCTTAGCTACTTCCCCTTACTTAAAATCACACAAGACTGGACTATTTGTAGGCAGGAGGCAGTGGACGGGTAGTGTAGGGGGCAGAGGGGACTCCAGAGAGACTTGGTGAAGGCACAGCGGTCTCTGCTGGGTGGTGAGAAGGGAGGAGCAGAGGTCTACATGATGAACAACGGTGCTTAGGGACCAGACGTGCTCTCCAACAGGGACATAACAGACTGGGTGTGGAAGACATCCATGCCTGGTGTTTTTCAGGGTAGACTGGGCAAGGAGAGTGAGTCTTTGGGGCACAAATTGGGTTCTGTGGCTGATTCTCTTATTGGCAGAGACAATGGAGCTTTATAACAAATAACGAAATCACCAGTATTGTCTGTCATAATGCTGAGCACCAGCTGTAACCACAGAATGCAGATGATGTGCTGAAGATGATTTAGCCAAACATTGCCTCTCTCACAGAAATGATCGTCATTTCTGGAATATAATAAAAATCATGCAGAAATGTTTGTGCAATTTGAAAATGTGTTTGCTTGTGGTTTTACTAATGCAGACTGCCCATTTCTCATGCTGTCTTTTGGGCTAGAGTGAGAGCGTGTGCCTACACACTCACGTCTAGACACTATAACTGTGAGCAGGAGATGCAGCACAGCCGGTGTGTGGAGTGTAGACTCTTAGGCTGATTGCGTGATGAGTGATGAATCGGTGCTCCGCTTCCGTTCTGCTCGCTCTGTTGCTGAGTGGAAAGGTGTTTCTCACTCACAAGACTCCACAGCTGGAGTTCTGCTCTAGCTTCATCCTTCAGGTTGGACTTTGGAAGGCTGTCTATTTAGTTTCATAGGCCATTGAACTAGTTACTATTTGGTGCCAAAGACACTAAAAGTTAAAAATAGATACAGATGTATTTGTACTTGGTAATGTATTCTGAATTCAATTTTCTGTTTAACTGGAAAAATTTAAGGAGAGGTCTTATCAGTGACTTTCATGTATCTGTCATAGAAAAAGGATATTCATCGGATCTGTTTTTGAAATAATGTAGTTATTAAAGTAATCATAAAGATGATTTCAGAAGAATCCATCTAAAATTGATAAGAGGAAGACAATTTATTTTTTTTTAATATGAAGAAATGATCCTTGCTTTGCTAAAATAGCTGCTATTTAGTAAGGAAGTTTAAATTCTAACGTATTTTAGAGCAATAGTAAATAATGTCTACAAACTTGTCGATAAGAATATCTAAAGTTTTCTTTTCTCATTCACTTCTACCCATTTCCTCTCCAAAACAATTTCAACTTGCATCTAAAACATTAAGAAAATTAAAAAAAGTGATTTCCTTAACACATGTGGAATTTCTATCAAAGACTCAGATATCAGGGATATTATTTGGTAGTGTAATATATGATTTGATTAAAAAAAAAATCTTGATGTACAGAAAACTAAAGCAGAGGGAGAAGAATCCTTGGCTTTTTCACTTCTGATTCCTGGGCTCAAGTTTTCTAGTAGCTGTGTGACTTCAAACTAGTTTATGTATCAGACTTCACTTACTTGATTTGAAAAAATAATTGACATTCCACCGATATCCAAAATACAGTGTTTCAATTCATTCCAAAAAAGGCAATTGCTGTTGTACAATAAACTGTGAGTTCTCTTGTCAGTTGATATGTTCACGGTACTTTAAAAAATGTGATGTACGTCATCTTTCTTGTGCTTCTCAGGGCTGTGGGGCTTCCGCTGCCTCTTTTCAGATAACTGCGCTGATGCCATGCAGATACCCCTGGGGCCTGTCCCTCCCCTCTGCGCAGTTCTCTTCTCTCCTTTGCCTGCGTCTAGTGCCTGCCTCTGTGAAGGGCTAGCCTAGCGCCTCTGATATCCTCTGCCTCGATTCCCAGGACACTGTCATGCCAGTGTTTGAAGCCTTTCTCATGTCCTTCTTTACCCCTTTGGTGAAGCCTCTTTGCTCTAACTGCTCATTCCCTCCATCCCCTCCACCTGCCTTCTGAAATGATACCTCAATCTGATTAAGTTTCAGTGTGACCTTGAACCGATGACTGACTTTCTGGTTCAGCAAGCAAAGCAAATATTATTCAGATAGGCCTGGCAAAGGACAATGAGATCTTGTCTAGAGGTTGAGCCCAGGATAGAAATTCAAAATAAAAAAAGTGTCAAAACTATTTTAAAGTCACTGAAAAATTTATGATCTCGCCTCTACTACGGTACAATGGGATGCATAAATACTGCAGAGCCTTTGATGCAGATTGGAGATGATTCGTCCCCCAACCTCCCCAGCTCCCTCACACACTCAACCCAGTTCTTTACCAGGTCCAACCCCAGGGAGAGAAGTTAGTTGCCCTGCAGCCTTCCCTGAAGTAAAGCAGTGGCATAGACAAATCCCTCTGCTCCCTGGAAGCTAGAGCTTCCTTCTGTCTCGAGTGATGTTGATAGCTATGAAAAAGTTCAACAAGCCAGAAAGGAATAGAAAGGGTAGGAAGTGAAAAGGAAGAGTAGCAGAAAAGTTGGGTATAAGAAAGGTCCCGACTGACAGGATCTTGGCCAATCTGTGATCATTAACAGTAAAAGGTTTGCCCCAGGGTAGTGTGAAGTCCTTTGTGTTCTGCTTGCTAGGTAGTGGTGAGTCAACAAGATCTCAATTAATAAGCCCTATTAAAACAGGCAAAAAAGATTTTAGAACACACACAATTTTCAAATACAACCCCACTTTAATTCCATAGAATGCACACACACACACACACACACTCACACACACACATATCTATATATATCTATATATATGTGTAAAATGTATGAGTGTGTGTGTGATTGTGTGTGATTTAAGGAAACTATCTGCAAAGCACAAAGAAGCAGAATTTACATTTAAAAACAGATGTTTTCTTTAAAAACAAAATCACATGCTATCCGTTTGCCCTAGGTCTATGCTTTGTGGAATCAAGTCCTCCAGGGAAGAAAAATGAGAAAGAGAATGTTAGCTTTGTTTCCCTGGTAAGAGTAGAGAACTTATTTCTGCCTAGAGAGGGACATGCTGTTGGGTTGTGATAATTAGGTTAAACTGCACGAATGAACAAATATAATTGCAGACAGGGGAGATGCTTTCCCACCAGTCAAAAGCCACTTGGAGTGTTGCATTTCCTTCCAGAAAAAAAAGAAGAATGAACACTGTAGACATCTCAGAGCAATTTCTAGATGGCAGTTCCAGAGTAATGTGAAAATGAAAGATGAAACTATCTCCTATCAGGAGAAGTATGAGTTCGCTTACCAAAAGGGACATAAAAATATAATAAAGACTGTAAGGATATCTTCAAACATTGAAAGATTGGACAAGGAAAATGAGATTCAATTAGTAAAATATGAGCTCAAATTATAGAAAAAGGACACAAAAGTTACAATAAAAGTGATTTAAACTGATCATGAGGAAGATGACTTACAATTAGCTACACAAATTAGAAGTTCTCTGTTAGTGGCTCTGGGAAATGTGAAGCTTGCTGCAACCACGTTTAAGAGTTTTTCAAGAGCAAGTGGAGTAATTATTAAGTGGACCTATGTGAGAAAGAATCCAAGCATAAATGGGGACATGGGCTGAGAATAGTACAATATCTTTTCATCTTTGATGCCATTTGGAGCAAGAATGACCACGAGTCTTGGGCCATTAACTCTCTCGCCCCTGCTGAAGCCTGAAGAACAGAGAAGCAGCATTCTGTACTGCCCTTGAGCTCAGTATCTTGGGACATCTGGAGCTCCCAAATAAATCGTATTCTTAGGTTAAGAGTCATTAATTACAGAAAACTTAAACGTAGTTTGGATCTCTTATTTTGAATGACTTTATCTGTATATGTATGTTAGAAACAGCCAGTTTACAAATTCTTAGTGTTTAATTTATAGCATATTTCACAAAGTATTATGGGTATGCAGGTATTCTGGTAACAGTTTCTTAAGTCAAATGATTTACTTGACATTGGTTTTCTTTTCTGGTGTTTTTCTCTGTTTGCTTTCTGTCTCTCCCTCTCTGTCTCTCTACTTTCTATTTGTCTCTGTTTCTGTCTGTCTCTTTGTTTCTATCTGTCCCTGCTTCTCTCGTTATCTTTAAAACAAATAAACAGATTTCAGTCCAAGCATTGACAATTATTAGTACATCATGATGGTCCAATTGATAATCTCATTAAGATTTATTTCTGTATTTCTGGAAGATAAATAATAGAATCAACTGCATAATGAAGGTTAAGTGAAACTGCACTACCAATCGCTCCTGTATATAGTCAGTATTCATTCAATGTTACCCACTTTATTAATTCGAAGATTCATTCTTATTGCTATGTTTTCCATCTTTACCTATATCCTTCCTACTGTGAGTGAGTCAGGCACCCTCATGAACCATTGCTAATGACCACATTACCCCTGAATTCTATTCTGTGATTGTCTGACTCTGGTTCAGAAAAGGATCAGCTTCTCACTTTAGTTAAAACCTCTCCGCTCCTTTATAAGCACTCTTGCTATGGCTCTTAAATAAAAAGATGGGGGAGTCTTATAGAGCCTGAGAGAGTTTAGGTCTGGTGAATGTTTTATCCAGGCAATCTACTCTTCACAAAAGAGGAGCCTGGTGTAAAGAGAAAGATTTTTTTAATCTTTAATATTATAGAATATTAGCTAAAAGAAGCAAGTTAATAAAAGGGGGACATGTTCTTTGCCCTCAATCAACTTCCATTCTTAGAGCTCCAGATAGTGTGACTGTATTTGAGAGTTTTGAGAGGAGAGGAAGACGGTATTTGATCTGTAGTTATTAGGGTATGGAAGGGGAAGTCAGGGGAGAGGGGCACAATAATGCTTTGTTTTAAAACAAGAAAAAAAGAAATAAATATAGTCTGAGCACCTATTATATTCCAAATCCTGTGATAATTCCTTTATGTATAATAGAAAAAGGCAAAAGCATATGAAAAATGACTAGCTTTATTTCTCAGTGGACAAAAGTGAGTCTCAAAGAGAGCGCATTCTTGGGTGAAATTAAACATAGCTAATGGAAACCCATGTGTCTTCAACTGTCAGTTGTGACAATTTACCATGGCTTCTATATATTCCTCCTCCTCTGAAACAACTCAACTTTCTGGGACTTCCCAAACGCTGAGGATCTCCCGGTCCTTTGGGGAAGACCTGGGCATAGGATTGAATTATGTAGGCTGTCACTTGCCATTCCTGAGCACCGGGAAGTCTAATTTAGAGCCATCTTACTTGCATACAGTTCTGAGATTATTTCCACAAAATATGGGATCTGCCTCACAGAAATGAGGTTAAAGATTTCAGAATCCCATGAGTAGAGGGAAAAAAAATCCAAACCAGAGAGCAGGAAAGAGCAAGACAGGAACTCTTGCTGTCAATATCCAGTTGATTGTATATCAGACTTTCCACTAGAAGCTCAGAGACATCCTGTCTGAGCTCTGTAACTCTGGCTGCAGGGTGCAGAGTGACTTCCAAGCTCTACTCATCTCTACACCTACCTGAGTTCCTGAAACAGCGCCATGCCTCAAATGGGAGACAATACCAATCCTGTAGTAAAGAGGGATATCCTAATCTGTGGAGCTGCAAGTCAGATTTTGATCAAGTAAAGTATAGTAGCTGGTGCTGTGCTCAGTGGCTCACCTTTGTAATCCTAGCTACTTGGGAGGCTGAAGTAAAAGGATTATGGTCAAGGCCAGTGTGGGCATAAGCACCACACCCCGTCTTAACCAATGAGAGGTTGCAGTGGACTGCACCTGGCATCCTGTCTGCCCAGGAGACTCTTACCATGGGGTGGATTGCAGTTCCTAAATCATCTGAGCAGAACATTCTATGAATTCCATCTCAATGGGAAGAAGCCAGGCTTGACATTCCAGGAATCATGGGAAGCCTAAAATACGAAGATCATATTCTGGATCCTGCTCTGAAGGAAATAAGATGCGATCTCGAAAGTAAGCAGTACAAGAAGCAGCCATAGGCAGGGCTCAGTGGCAGAGTGCATACCCACCAAACCAGAGGTCCTCCTTTCAAATCCCCTCATCTCAATCCATACATCCTCAGAGAAGGTTCACTACTGTCATCTCCACAACACAGGAAGCCATAGATAAGAGGATTGTGGTCTGAGGCTAGCCCAAGGCGAAAATACAAAGATAGGAAGGGTGTGTGGCTGACGTGGTAGAGTGCTGTTCCACAAGAAAGAAAGAAAGAAAAGAATAGAAGCAAAAAACGGACAATGTGGCTCAGCATCTCCAGTTTCTAAACATCAAGTCTCACGAGGAATGATCACTACAAACCAGAGCTGGGGACAGCTACAGTCTCTCCCTGGATTCTGAAATCACCATCTAAGTTTGGTACGAAGGGAAGCATGAAAACTCTAACAGAACAACAGGGGTTGGGAACTAGGGATGTTTGGTTATAATTGCCAAGATTCATAGAGATTCCTTTAGGAACAGCAAAAGAAGGAGCCCAGAGCTGGAATGGAGTTAAAGCAGGAATGATGTGACACAAACAGACTTAGCCAGCCATACAGGGAATAGAGTTTAGACTAGGTTCACGAGTTAAATGAATTGGCCACAGTAGTTGGGTTAGATAAACAACCTTCAATCTGAAGCATAGACAGCTTCCTAGAAACCTACGAAGATTGGAGCAGTCCTCGACATCTGGTGTGAATGAGCCTGGCCTGTTGGTGTTACAGGCTGAAGGCAGGAAGGACTTGCACTGACCATGTGTGTCTGTGACCTGGGTTCTTCTAGTCTCCATGTAGTTCAACCTTTACTTCCCAGAAGTGCTCCTTCCTGGACGTGCTGCCGACCACTCATAGCTCAGACCTGTCCAGCAGAAATAGAACTGAGGTAAAGCATGGACAGGATTTTCATTGGAGACTTCCAATGTGGTGGCTTACTCTGGAGATCAAAGACGTGAACTAGGGATGTGGAATTCATGGTATGGACTGGATTAGAGATGTAAAAGGCTGCTCAGGAGGTACTTTTGGCCAGGTAGGCTGAACCTGCGCTGGTGGGAAGAGGGAGAGGCAACCTGCACAGATAAACAGCTGGGTCTGGAAATGAAATGGCTAGACAGTAAGAAGGGATTTGGTGTTAAGCCTTTTCACCATTATTGCCATGTTTGCCTGCAGATTTAGTTCTGCTGAGGTATAGCGAACTTAGGGATGTGTGCATACAATTAGTGCACTGCTTTATTGTTCTGTCTTCTTTTGCTAAGGTAGACTGATGGTACCTTGGGGAGTTCTTGACAACTTGTAGTTTAAATCAGGGGGCTTTTCAGCTGCATCACGAAACAATTCGGGCCTTCTTATAAACACCATAAAGATTTTTAAAAATTATTTTTATTGATGGGTGCCGGTGGCTCACACTTGTCATCCTAGCTACTCAGGAGGCTGAGATCTGAGGATCACGGTTCAAAGCCAGCCCAGGTAGAAAAGTCCCCCAAGAGATTAACCACTTAAAAACTGGAAATAGAATCATGGCTCAAAGTGGTTGAGCGTTAACTTTGAGCAAAAAGAGCTCAGGGACAGTGCTCAGGCCCTGTGTTCAAAGCTCCACGACCAACAAAAAATGAAAAAAAATAATTATGCCATATTTTCTTAATGCTTCAGGGTCATTGGAACGGCTTCCCTTGTCCTGGATTTTCTCCTTACCCACTAGGCAGACAGAAACAAAGCATAAACTGAAATGGTGGATATTCTCTGGGCTCTCTCCTTGCCTTAAAAATTCATTTGCTGTCTGTTCAATAGGTTCTCCATATTCTTTTCTCTCTCTACAAATACACAGGCTTCTTACTATCACAATGTAACTTCAGCATCCGTACACACTATCTGTGCAGGAGCAGATTTGGAACAGTAACCAAACATAGTATTATAGATATGATCATAATAATGATTATTCAACGTGATACCAGGCATTGTCTACGAATTTCCTTGGGCTGTGTCACTTAATTCTCCTAACCAAACCAAGTCAAATATCTATACGTGTTATTTCTCTTTTATAGATGAAGATGGTGAGACTCAGAGCGCTGTGATGATAATTAACGTTCAATTCGCATGGCTAAAATCATATTAGAACTATGGTTCAAATGCAAGCAAGCTGACCTCATGACGCCTACTGGCCGGTGTCCCCACATTGCTCTGATTTACTGGACTACTTCTTCCATCATTGTTCACAGCACTTTGAGAGGCGAAATGAAAAGCATTGTTTCTCCAAGTAAGACTTAAGTCATCGAAACGTAGGTCCCATGGTTTCCCTTATTTGTAATATCTAGTATATGTATGAGTCAAGCGGAAAAGGTCAGATAATGTGATGTCAGGAAAATGAACCCTTAGATGTGTATTTTAATGTTTTTTTCTTTCATGCATGTGTTTCTAACACATTTATAAGATTATCTCTTTGTTGCTTTGTATGTCCCTCCCCCACAGTATAACCCCTGCTTTCACTATATTTGATGTCAGTATAACTTGTGGAGGAGATGGGGAAAAACCAGTTGTTTAAGGATACAGGTGGACCTGTTGCCACAATGAGAAGTACAAGTTGTCATGTCCAAAACGAGCTTTACAACGTTGGTGCGGGGGGGGGGGGGGGGGGGGGAAAGGAGAAGGATTGGGATTAGGCGGGGAGGGGGGAGGCTGGGAAGGGAGGTGAAGGGTAAACAAAGGAGGAGGCTGCAATGCTTGGTAAGAAATGTACGCATTATCCTGCCCATGTAACTGTAACTCCTCTGTACAGTATGTTCTCAAATAAAATAAAAAAAAAGGAAAAAAGGAAAAAAAAAAAAAAAAAGACTTAAGTCATCAACATAGGCACACAGAGATAAAGCTGGTCCACTGGTGATCTGGCTTTATTCACTAACATGCAAAAAAATATGTATGAGCTAGAGAAGAAGACTGTTGAGAAGATCCATGTCTTATTAGCAGGTTGTACATATTTCTTCTTATTTTCACAGTAAATTTGTATACTTCCAGACATGCATAGGCTGTGGAAGAAAAGTGAAAACATGACCCAGTAAACATGACCCAGTAGTTCTCAGATCTTGATTAGATGCCCAAGTCTACCCATGCCTGAAAAACAGACCTCAATCATTGCAAACGACTTCAGTTCTGGAGAATAATTTAGCATCTGTGGTTTGGAGAATTTATATAGATACTTTTTTCTTTTTGCTCTCACAATACTGTTCCTCTCTTCCATTCACTTATTTATCTCACATAATTGTCTTTCCTTTTTACTGAGAAGTCATGAGAGATGAGAATGGCATAGTATATCAGCAAAACTAAATCCTCAGCCTCATGAAGCTTATAGCCTAATGACAACCACGCAGGCATGTCTGCAATGACGTGCCTGTTAGGTAAGCCACATTGGTGGAAGGGATTTATGAAATGTTCTCATTCATAGATAGTCATTTCTAAGTGATGAGCAGAAAATTCAGCTATCCTCTAAAGTGAAAATTTTAGAGAGAGGAATTATATTCACAAAGGTTTGAAACAATTTAGGTTATGTGACCATAAAAGAATTTGAACTATAGACCGTAAGCTAAACTATGGGACTATACTTTATTTGGAAGAGAAGTGGGAACTTAGGAAAGGTTTTACACACAATATTAGAGTTTTGTTTATGTCCTGTTACTGTTCACATTGGCAAGAAGTTAGGTACTCAGTGATGTCAAACCCCAAAATAAAATAAAACAAACAAAACGGAAGACAGAGGCTGTGTAGGAGTGGTTGGTAATACAGTTTCGTTCATTACGAACCTTTTTTCTCAGGAAGACTATTTTCTGGTAAACTCATGCTTCTCTTTGCAGCAATTTGCATTTAGTTTTGTGCAGAAACCAAGTTGTCTTTCAATAACTTGGCACGCAGCTCGACACCTGCCTTTCCTGACAAAGCAAAGCATGGTGTCTGCTAAACCGCATTTCACTACGAAAGAGGATGAGAGAAAGCCTGTTAATCATGAAATCATTGCATATGTCATGCAACCCTGCAACTGAGAGAAATCAATTGTCATCGAAATAAGTACAGCGAGTGCGTACGGGGGTAGAGACGAGGGAAGTTGTGTTTTTTGTTACTTATCTGCAGGTGACAGTTTTGTGGTGTTTCATGTTTCCCTTTTGGTTTTCTTTCCAACTGTTGGCTGTTAGTTGAACCCACAAATTGCTAATGCTTACTTTCCCATGAGACTTTTTTTTTCCAGTAGAAAAACTGGAAAAAACTCAGGAGTGGACATGATGTATTTCTGTGACTGTTTACCTACCCGGTATGCTTCATTATGATGACCTTGTTGAAATGTGTTGATACTCAAAGACAATCTGATTATATGAAGACATGTATAAACATCTCCCAAAGACTTTTTTTCCCAGTTTCAAAAGCAGTTTAACTATTTTGCTCATATTCAGCATGGGAGAATTAGTTAAAACCTCTTCCTTTTGCTATAGTAATGAAATGTCCTGAGACTGAACAGTGTCCTAAGAACGATAGAAAGAGTTGTAAGATGTGCTAAGATGAAACGGGATCTTCATACATGAATAAAGACCTGAGTGTTGACCTGGGGCAAGAGATTGGAAAGAATAGCAGTGTGTGGGAGGGAAGGGATGGTAGGGGAAAAACAAAGGAGGAAGTAGCAATGCTCCATAGGAAATGTACTATTACCTTACTCATGTAACTGTAACCTCTATGTACAGTATTACTACAATAAAAAAAAACATTAAAAAGACAAAAACAAAAACAAAAAAGTATTAATAGCAACGTGGTTCTGTTTTACCCCCCACAGAGAAACAGTGAAGGTGATGGTGAAGTGGTTTGGCGTTTCTTCCAGCCTTTACCCTTGACTTCTCTTTCACTGAGTGCTCAAACATGCATTGCCATAGCATATCCCAATGGAAGAGTCCGTCTACCTCCGAAGTGAAGACAACCTTTCAGGAAGAATTGTTTGTATTGTAGAAGTCTCATGGGAAGGTTAACTCTCAACTAAAGGCATCAGATGTAACTGAATTTTAGACATTACCACAGAAGTTCTATGGGCATTGAAATTACTTCTTCCCTTAGTATCTCACCAAATAGGACCCACCAAGATGGAGGTGAAGGTCATGGTAAACATATTATATCCACATTGTCTGCCTTCATCCATGTTAGTTAATTTGGGAGAGTACTTGTAGAAAATGTACTAACCCCAAATTATAATGAAAAACTCACTACATATCTTAGGCCATGTGGTTCCACTGTTCTACTGCATAAATTAGTGATAGCTCCTTATTTGTATAATCTACAGAATGATGCTATTTATTGCTTTTGATGGCAGAGGGAAGACACATTATCTCCCTAACTTCAAGATGTATCTTCCAATTGACTGTCCTACAGGACGGGTGTGAATCATACATGTTGACTTAATTAGGATTCACAATTAACCGGAAATGACAGCTCCCAGGCACTGGTATGAGCAAAACAGCAGCATTATTTACGTGGGAATTCGGTGTTAGCATCTTCCACGAGGAACAAACACAAATAACAAATAGTTTCTCTCTAGACAACAGCTATTGTATCCTATTAAAATTCATTTCTATGCTCAAGAAGGAATTGCAAACTCTTCAAGTTGTAGATGAAATCGTGTATGCACATACACAATGTCTTCGAGGTTTTTAAAGATACTGAAAATGTCACAATTCTCACATATTTTTTTCCCCAATGCAAGTGACATCAGGGACACATGTAAATCATGATAGCAAAATGAGAGCTGATATTTTGTTGGACAAATGTGGCTGCATTCTGTTTTTTTTTTTTCTTTTAAGACAAACTCCCTTTGGCCTTCGTTGAAGCAAATCTTTATTTCAGTTGCTTTTGTTGAGTATAGAATGATACAAGACAGGAATAATCCTCATAATTAACATCCAATGTATTTTGCTCAGATTCTGAAAGAATACAAGCCATTTGAATGTTCTTTGTTTTTGAGACATGACATGCTATCTTGCTCAGGGTGGTCTTGAACTTCTGAGCTCAGGTGATCCCCTTCTGAGTATTGAGGACTTCAGCTGTATATTGGGCCTTTCATCTGATGTATTTGTATGTTTGACATATTTACAATTTTTGTTCTGTGGTACTTAACTATTAGAGCAACGGGTTATGTTTGTGCTACCAAAGGTCACACTTGAAGGTCAAAGAGTAACTCCTGGAGTTCTGGACCACTCAGAAGTCAGATGATTCTGGGTGAATAGTCTTTGTTTGCTTCTTTCAGATTTTGTTTCCCTCTTGAAAATGCATTTATTATTTATTGTTCCTATTATCTTTAAGTAGCTGTACAAAGGAGGTACCATTTGTTGACAAAGCAGTTTATGAACACAATTCATCCTGACTAATGTCACCCTGTCCTTTCCCACCCATCCCTCCAACCCAACTTTCACTTTCATTGATTTTATAAGATACATATTGGATTCTTCCCCTTCTCCTTCATTCTCTTCCTTGACCCCACCCTACTCCAAGTATCCACTTGCCAGTGCTTATTGTGTGGAGCTTTGCCTTTGCCTGTCTAAGGAGTTATACTCCTTATACTCTAAGGAGTACTCCCTTGAATCTGCCAGTTTGGTTCATACATTTGTATAGACTTGCATACGTCTTTCCATTTTATAAGGTGAGTGGCACTATTTTTTCCGTTATGTGTGTGCACAGTGATATTTTTGCATAAATTATGAAGCTACTTTTCTTTTCTCAAGTCGTTTGAATTTTTTTAAAAAATAAAACAGCTTTTTCAATGACCTCAGTGGAATTGCTCGGTGGAATTGCTCCCCGTCTGCGGCTACTCCAGCCTCAGAATAATGAGAGCAATGAAACTCATCAAGGGGGGAGAGGTCCGATCACATGAGATCCAACATGATTCATATTGCCTCTACTTCCTCCTATGATAGACCTCCCAGAAGTTTATACTATAGTTTATAAGTAAATATAATGCTTTTTACAAGACCAACATATGCTTTACCTCTATATTAGACACTGCATATTTAAATATCCTTATGATCATACAATGAAGTAAGCTTAATTACTAAACTTAAAGCAGAAGTGAGGAAATTAATGCTGAGGGGGTTTAAAAGTACTAATAGATTCATATACATTGACATGATAGAAATTAAGTACATGACAGAAATCAAATCGGAACACAGGTATTAGATAAGCAACTCCAAAGTTCATACTCATTTCATGTCTGATTACTATTCATTATGATATAATTGGATCTGAGATAATAGAGCCATTCACATCATTTAAAAAATTCTTAATTGGCTGAAAACACCATTTTAACATAAGTCTTTACAAAGTAAACAATGATAAAGCTTAGCTGAATCAGGAAGGTGACAGAAAAACCAGTTATTTCACTACACACAGCACCCAGGGCTCTTACAAGTCCAAGTTACACGTCCAAATTCTGTCTAACTTGTACATCGACATCAGCTCCATTAACGTTTAACCAGATCCTTGCAGTTCTACTCTCCCACAATGGCCAAGGCCACCAGGAGCCTGGCTTTTTGAATGATCACAAGCCCTTCATTTGCTTCCCACTCCTGAAACCACAACAGCCCACTCTCTCGGCAACCTGCTAGCTCCTTTTTCTTCTCCTAACATTCTCTAAGACTTCCCTTTCCAGAAAGACCTTCCTCCTCTGCTCAGTTAGAAAGACCTGTTTACCTGGTGACAAATGGGTCATAAAGCAAACCACGAGAACGAGCAGGACTGGAAGCTTCATGGCGGGGGGCCAGCTCCCCGAGTCTCTGAATAGGAGAAAGAGAATTTGTCCTCTTTATGTCCCTCCTTGCAGTGGTATAAATTTAATCAGTCGTGTTTATGAAAAGTTAACATTTCAGCTTAGCAATGCCTGAGGCAAAATGGGGCTGGACATGTCTTTTCTTGTATAGCAGAAACATAAAAGGTAGTATCCCAGCAGATTTTTTTTATTAATAGTTTCTAACAAGTATTAGTTCTGCTAGGATTTCTATGAAATGCCTCTGCTATCTATAAATGTAAGATTGAATCGGACTTGCAATTCTTTCTGTTTCTAAAACAGCTACATAAAATAAACAAATGGAAGCACAGAAACTACTTCTTTATTCACTAAACCATATGCCATGTGGCCTGTAATTCTATTAGACTTCTCATTTTCATTGTTGAAATAGACATTTCTTTGCTGTCTCTTATATACAATGTTGACATCAGATATACTAGTGGGATATGAAAGAATATCATACACGTTCTCTCCTTCACAAGTACAGCCTGATAACATGTATGTAATATTGTAATTACAAGATGCCAAATGATAATGACAACATTTAGTTACAGCAAGGGTACTAAGATACTTATTTCCCTGTGTTCTATAAGGTGATATGCTGGAGATAGCTATACAAAAGGGTTATTTGACAAAGGATCCAAGTTACCTCTGGCACATTCTTTTTTACATTCTTTGTTAATAATCTTTGACAAGATTATTAAGAATGGTTGTTTTCATGTCTCCATTACAGAGATGTTAAAATAATTCAATACCTAATTTAGGGGCACCAAATTCTTTGTGGTGAGAGAGTAATAAAATTTTCAATAAAAAATTAAATTAAAAATATGGTCAGATGTGATAGAGCATGCCTATAAACCTAGCTAGAGATAGGAGGATCATGGTACTAGTCAGGTCCAAACAAGTGTTAGGGTGGGAAGAGTGTGAAGAAGACAAAGATTAAGGAAGACGTGTGTGTATGTGTGTGTGTGTGTGTGTGTGTGTGTGTGTGTGTGAGAGAGAGAGAGAGAGAGAGAGAGAGAGAGACAGAGACAGAGACAGAGACAGAGACAGAGACAGAGAGACAGAGACAGACAGAGACAGAGACAGGGACAGAGACAGGGAAAGAGAGACAGAGAATGAGAATTACTTGTGATGCTCTACATAATTTGTGAGTATGGATATAACAATGTAAACACAAGCCTTTCATACACCTCTACAAATACTTGTGTATCCAACATGTATAAGGAAGTACTTAATCACTACCTCTTGGCCACTTTGTTTCTTCTTTTTTATTTTGTTGTGGGTCTTGAACTCTGGGCCTGGGTGCTGTCCCTCAGCTCTTCAGCTCAAGGCGAGCACTCTACCACTTGAGCCACAGTGCCACTTCTGGTTTTCTAGTGGTTTATTGGAGATCAGAGTCTCACAGATTTTCCTGCCCGGGCTGGCTTTGAACCGCGATCCTCAGATCTCAGCCTCCTGAGTAGCTAGGATTACAGGCATGAGCCACTGGTGCCCGGCTTATGTTTCTATTCTTTCCGTATATATATTTATTTTCTAGGTACCTCAAAGTGATACAAAAAAGTACAAGTATTTACCTGAAAGATAGGTTGTTTTTTTTTACTTTTATCTCTCAGATTTTCCACTGAGTAGTAACTTTATAGAATGTAAAAGAAAGAGCTGGGGAAGAATGCATGGAGTTGAAACTCCCAGGATAGTGAGGACAGGTATAAACCTGGCAGATTATTGTCTTCCACAGATAATGGTCCCTGCACTGGCAGGTGGAACACACTGACATTCCGACAAGTAGAGCTCTCCCATCACCAGGCTCTGTCTGCTTCCTGCCACACTATGACGTGATTTCTTAGAATGTTTTGTGGCATCTCTTCTGCTGCTTTTATACTTGAACCTGGCAGAGCTACCTGCAAAAGTTGTCCCAGGCACTAACGGATTCCAGTTACATCTCTTTCCTGGCTGTAGTCTTTGGACATTTATGTAGCTCTCTCTCTACAATGCCTATGGTTGGCCAGATGTCTCCTCTTGGAAACCTCTGGAGTCATTCCCTGAAGAGTCATTATGACAAGGCTCCTGCCCTGACTGGAAGCCTGAAGAAGAATCCACTTTCTGGTTTCCCTGATCTTTCTTGTGCAGGATAATGAGAGATGAAGCTGTCAGAATGGTCCTAACATCTTAAAATTCATTGTGGCTAAGCCTACACTTTACAGAAGAGTATAGGGCTTAGTGCTATGAAGAGTTGACTGGTGTTCTTTCAATAGAACTCTTGTTTGGACTCATGGACTGGAGAAGTGGAGCTTGTCTGTCTCTTTCTAGAAGTGCCATCTCCAATCTATGGCACCAACTGGTTGTAGAATGGAGATCTCCGCATGCTCCTCCTCCATGCGCTAATCCTATAAGAAACAACTTCAAAACACTTTTGCTGGGTCCCATGAGCTAACTAGAGATCCCCAACTCTGCATCAGTGCCCTTGTGTTCTGTGCTATTCTCTACTCAGTCATTTTACAATCACCGTAGGCTTCAGGAAGAAAGAAAAAAAATCACATCCAATGCCTTTTTATTTATTTATCATCTTGAAGAGTACAACCCCAAATTCAGGAGGTCCCCTTGCTCCCCTTCTGTTCCAGTAATGACGTGATGATGAGATCTCTGGCGTGGCTCCAAGGACAGAGCCTGAGATACCAGGCAGCCAGACCACTCCTGAGTTGTTGGAGCTGTTTGAACTGGGCACACAGGTCTCACCTTGTGCCTGAGAATTCTCTCTATGTAACCCTCAGCTGGTGTGTTTACCCCAGAAGATGGCTGAAATATGGTCTTCCCACAGCTACCACAATAAATCGCCTTTCTCTGTCTTTCATTTGGAATATGAGGTCCGGTGGCTAGGCCTCACTTTGGGACACATGGACTGGGAGCCTAGGGTCTAAAACCAAACTGTTTCAACTCTGCTCATGCTCAAGGGCGCTCTTCTTTAGCAACCATTTTCCCATCAGGCAAGGCCCCTCACAGAGAGCCTGCTCTGCTTACCTGGAAGGGAGGAAGTGTCCTAAGAGAATAGGAAGGCGTGTGCAAAAGACCACACTGCTGACAGTCACGTCTTTGTTTCCTCAGACCAAGGACAGATGACATTTAAGGGAAGGATAAGTTTAACTGCGAATTTAAAGAAAAAAAAGCATAGGCAGAAAGAGAGAGGGATGAGTGGAAACCAACGTTAGTAAATCTGGAACGTGTAAAAGAAAGAAGAAAAAAGCAGAACTTGCACTCACAGACATCGGAGGATTTTATTTTTCCCCCCTGCAGGCTGACCTGACTCTCTTTTTTTTTTCTTTTTCTTTTGTCTTTTAAGGAAACATTACATCCATCTGGGGACTTGGATCTTCTTTTTATTTCTCCTTTACCCCTTCCTCACTCATTTCCTGGTGAGACCCACAGGAGGAACCACTGCTCAAACAGCTCAGCTTCGTGGAGATGAGTTGGCTCGACCTTGTGAAGAACAGTGGTCCTGGAGCAATCTGGCATCTGGGGCCGTGGATGGTGAGGATGATGCAAGGTGAGCTCTCTGGGGAAGGATGGCATTCCAGGGATTCAGAGATGAGGACCAGGTGCTTATGTCCACAGGAGGGACAAACACATGGGTCAGAGAAGAGAGAGCGAAAGCCATGATGGACGCCTGGACCGTGAGTGGGCTCTGAAAGTCTCAGTGTAGGATCTTGGCTGAGATGATGGATTTCTCCTGGGATGGAGCGGCATGACTTCACATCACCACCACACACCCCTCTCTCTCGGGGCGCATGCTTCCAGGGTTGGGATGGCCTCTTTCACTTAGTGCTGGATGCCTGCTGGGTTGAAGGACCCACCTACCGCTTTTTCCATGTTCTGTCTCCTGTCCACAGAAGCGGAGAGCATGCCAAGGGTTCTCCCGCATCACAAAAATTGCAAGAGCAGAAGAAGAAATGAAATAATGAAGAGTAAGGCAGAAGTTAACAAATTAGGAACTTAAAACTTCTTTATGAATAAAATATAAGTTGGCACTTTGAGAAAAGTGAATACTATGGATATACCTTTAGAGGAACTAAAAGTAGAAGAGAAATCACTGAAGCATACAAAACTAGAGATGAAAATGGAGATATCACAACAAACACACGCAGAACCCAAAAGATGTGGAGAAATGCTTCCAAAAATCATTTATTCAAATTGGAAAATCTAGACAGCCTCAACCTCCCTAAATATAAACCAAGAGGTCAAATCATCAAAATAGATCTATAAAAATCAGTGAGATTGAAGCATGAAGAATTTCAACAAGGAAAATCTCAGGACCTGACAGATTCACATCAGATTTCTACAATATCTTTAAAGAAGAACTAATATCAATATTCCTTAAAATTACCATGAACTTGAAAGAGAAGGAATATTACCAAGTTTACTCTCTGAAGTTAATATCCTCATTCCAAAACCAGGGGAAAAAAAACATAACAAAAAGAACCAATTTCTAAAAATAAATAAAAAATAAATAAAAAAAAGAACCAATTTCTTTGATGCAGATATCCTTAAATAAAAAAAAACCAACTTCCCTTAGCATTTAACAAATAATTTTTTAAATATACCATAACCAAATAAAGTCTAGTTCCAGGAATGGTTCAATATATAAAAAAACAAAAAAATTAAAAACCTCATAAACAGAATCAAGAACAAGAATAATTTTTGATCATCTCAATTGATGCAGAAGAGCCTTTGACAAACTCCAACACCTTTTTGTACTAAAAGCTCTGAATAAATTAGGAAAAGTAGTAATATATTATATTGTCCTTATAAAGGCTATGTATATGACAAATCTATAGCTAACATCTTACTAAATGTAGACAAATTCAAACCACTTCTCTAAAAACAGAAACAAGTGAGTCTATTCTCTCCATTCTTATCCAACATAGTATTAGCCATAACAATAAAAAATAGTAAAAAAAATAAATAAATAAAAGAGATCTAAATAAGGAAGGAAGATGTCAAAGTATCTCTAATTGCAGATGATATGATCTTATACCTAAAAATCTTTAATCATTCAATCCCAAATCTATAGCTGCTAAAGGCTTTTGGTAATGTATGAGAATATAAAACCAATACACACAATGCAGAGGCTTTCTGTACATCGACAATGAGCAGGATGAGAGAGAATTCCAGAAAACAACCCCATTCAGAATAGCTGGGGGAAAAAAACCAAACCAAAACAACAACCAAAGCCAAAGCGTTAAAGGACTTCTATAATAAAGTCTATAAAAATTTGAAGACAGAGACCGCAGATGACATAAGAAGATGGAAAGACCTCTCCTGTTCTTAGAATGGTAGAATCGACACTGTAAAAATGTCCGTCATGCCAAATGCATTGTGCAAATCTAATGTCATACTTATCAAAATCCCAATGTCATGCTTCACAAGCAATGTTAAAATTCATATAAGAAGCACAAAAGACCCCCAATAGCCGAAGCAATCCGGGGGGAGGGGGAGATGAGAAAGTGTTTGTGGCATCAGTATCTGACCTCACATTAGACCATAGAGACTTAATAACATTGACTTGGCCTGGGTGTCGGTGGCTCACGCCTGTAATCCTAGCTACTCAGGAGGCTGAGATCTGAGGATCACAGTTTAAAGCAGCCCAGGCAGGAAAGTTTGTGAGACTCTTATCTCCAACAAACCACTAGAAAACCAGAAGTGGTGCTGTGGCTCAAATGGTAGAGCACTGGCCTTGAGCTGAAGAGCTGAGGGACAGCACCCAGGCGCAGAGTTCAAGCCCCATGACCAACTAAAAAATAAATAAATAACATTGACTTGGTACTGGCACAAAATCACACCTGAAGGTGGATGGAACAGATTGGAAGAACCCGAAATAACTACACACACCTACAGCCAACCGCTTCAAGAGGAAGTGTTCAACATTTGCGGTCCTCATGGACATACAAATCCAAACAGCACTAAGACTCCACGTTACCCCGCTCAGACTAGCCATGGTCAAGAAGAACAGCAACAAATGTGAGAATGTGGGAGAGCGGGCCCCTGACACACTGTTAGCGGGAATGTAAGTTAATTCAAACACAATGGAAGCGAGTGTGAATTCCTCACAAAAAATGAAAATTAGAACTAGTCTATGGTTCAGAGATCTTAGGAAGTGTGCATATGTGTGTGTGTGTGTGAGCGTGTGTGTGCACGCGCTGCACACTGATGTATATCACAGCACTAGGCAAAACATCCAAGTTATAAAGACAGCCCAGATGCCCTACAAGGACTAGTGGACAAAGAAAATGTCACACACACACACACACACACACACACACACACACACACACACACACGTGCACACACACACTAAAATTGTATTTATCCATAAGGCAGAAGGAAATGTCATTTGTAGGGAAATGGATGGATCGGGACAAAAATCATACCAAGTGAACTACACCAGGCCCAAAAAGACAGTGGGCACGCACATTTCTCCCCTGTGTGAATGTTAGACTTAAAATGTTAGACTTAAAAGTTTCCTATGAACACACAGAGTCGTGTGGACATATACACAATCACAGTCAAGAAGGCCTGGGAAGTGTGGGAGTGAATTCCATTGCGTAGTCCTTTGAACACTCACCAAACCATTCATACACCCCTTGATGTGGGGGGGGGGGAGGGTCATGGAAGGGATGTGATCAACGGAAAAAGGAACGGTGGCAAATACACAACGTCCAGATACGAACATGAAAGTGGGAAACACCGTGACTGGTGGGAGAAAAGGTAGGGGAGCGTGGAGGGGTGAGTCCAATCAAGATGTATTATGTACATAGATAGACCTGTTAAATAAAAACACCCTTGTGCAGCAATTGGAAGGCCCTATTAATAATAGAAAAGCTCTATGACAAACCGAAGAAGAAAGACAACCAGGGAGTTTATATGAAGGGTGACCTTAATGGGAATTTTGACCATCAATATACTGTCAGTAATTTTTATTTGTGTTCTTCGAATCTGTCAAAAGGTAGAAGGTGAGAGGGAGCATTATTTAATTAATAGAAACCACCCCAGCAACTTTGTAATGTCTGGGGAAATAGAGAAGAAGGTGGTGACAATCCCAAGAAGCAGCTGATTGGGACAGAGGGGTCTAGGACCTACCTTTTATCAGCATCCTTATTAGGAGGCAGGAACTCTAACACCATGTCAACCCCTAACTAAATCCCGAGGCTAGAATAATGGCAGAAATTCCCCAAAGGAAGCAAGCTCAGTGTGGGCATGGCAGATAACAGGCAATTAAATCTGCATCCTTCTTAGGTGGGGAGGAAAAAAAAATCAGTGTCTTCATTTTCCACATAAGGAAAGAGATAAAAAATGATATTCCTGTGTCGTTGTATATGTGAGAAACTTCCCCGGTCTTCGCATTACTTTGCATAATTTTTTAGTACAGAGTCCTTCATTTTCATATTATTTGCTTGTGGGCAGAGGGAAATAGAATGTAGATGAAGTCAAGAAAGATGCCTCAAATGTGGAATGTAAAGATGACAGGCAGAATGCTAGGTGCTGCTGCGGATTGCAACATTTCCTGTTTGTTATCTCAATTAACAGATAGGGTGGGTGGGGACGGGAGGGAAAACTGGGAGAGATGGAGGGAAGGGGTAACGTTGTCCAAAAAGAAATGCCCTCATTACCTGACTGCCGTAACTGTAACCCCTCTGTACATCACCTCTATAATAAGAATAAAACATTTTAAAAAGGAAAATAAACCAATAGGACACTTACTTCACAAATAGACTCAAGAACCAAAAGTACAGAGAGAAGTTGCTGAAGTCAGTGGCTTGAGCCAAGTTTCCCTGCTGAAGAGCCAGTAAATTCACTGATGCGCTCCCAAAACTTCCTCATGATCTAGCATGTTCCAGTGGCAATGATTGGTCTACAGGAAACTTTAACACAGGCAGCTCAGAGTCAAAAACCCACAGCCAAAGATTAGCATCTCCATCCTCTGCAGCTCACTTTGAGTGGTTGAATTTACATTTACAGCTCAGTATAACTGGCCACCCATTCTCCAAATAAGATCCAAAATAAATACATTCTAATGGGGAGAGGACATTTTAATAAACAGATTTTGATATGTGTCCCAGTGGCTTCTGAAATATTTAGCTAGTGTTTATCATCGTGGACCATGACAAGGTTCTGTGGGATTTTTTCATAAACCAGGACGCCACTGGGAGGGAAGTCAGGCTTAATATCTCATCTCCAGTCTATAGAGTTGACTGGAGGTACATTTTCCCCAAAGTCTGTGTGGTAGGATACGTATTCCTAGGGGAAAGGCTTAGTGTAGAGATTTCTGTTTCTAGCTGCTTAACTTTCCTCAAGCTTACCTTCACTCTCAGTCTGGAATTGATATTTTGAGGGAAACTATTTATTGTATCTTCACACTCTTCGGGAAGTATGGGCATTATAGCAGCGTTCACTTTTTCAATCTGCAAACATGGGCTGTTTCTATGTCTTGTCTTTTATTTCTTCCATTCAGCGATTCACAGTTTTCTCTGTAGAGATCTTTTGTCTTCCTGTGTTCAGGGTTTTATTTTCTGTCTAATGGGAAAAGAGATTGCCCTTTGGAATTCTTTCTCAGTTCACAGAAACATTGTTATTTCATTTGTGTATTTTATATCCTTTAAGTTTTCTGTGAGCTCTTATCAGTTCTGACAGTTTGGGATGGAGACTATGTACATAATCCTTTCATTCTATCAACTTCTGTCTTTCCAGTTTGGACAACTTTTACTTCTGACCAGGGCTTTTAGCGTCATGGCAAATAAAGGGGGAGAGAATTATTCATCCTTGCATTATCTGGATCTTAGAGAAGAAGTTTTCATTTCTTCCCCTTTCAATTTGCTGTTACTTCCATTTCTGTCATATAGAAACTGTATTACATCGAGCCACGTTCTTTCTGAAACTATCTTGTTAAGAGCCATTGGCACTTCACACACCCCTTGAAATGATAACCTATAAAAGAAAATAGTAGCTGGTGTCCTCTTCTTACCATAACAACTGCCTTGCATCTGTCCAGCCGTTCTTGCATCTCTGGGATACACATCTGTCATGGTGAGGTGACTTCCCTCATCTTCCTTTTGTTCTTTGAAAACAAGGAAACCCAGTACAAATCAACTAAAGACATAGGAAAATGGCCAGAGTTAGCTTCAGAAACCTTAAAATCATGCTGAATATAGGAAAAAAGTAAAGCACAAATTGTATGCAAATTGCTATTTAATCACCAAGTGTAAGTCTCTCAGTTCCCTGTGGAGGTAGAGAAGAGGAATAGGAATAAAAGGAGTACAGAGGGCAGGAGCAAACTCTAAGAGGTAGCTGTGTGTTTCCTTCCCAGATTGTAGTGATGATTGAGTGGTACGTGTATATAAATCAAAACAACGTGTATCATCCAAACATATGCATTTAAGGAGAGAGTGGAGAAATTCAAGAAGTAGTAAGGAGATCTGGCCTGCAAAAGTCCATAATGAGATCATAAATGTCACCAGCCTGTGTCCTTGCTTGATTAATCTGTTCATCCATCTGAGGCACGTACATTTCTAATGAACGAGGATTCGTTTTTGTACATCAAGGGGTATATTGAAAACCCAGAAGTGCCTGTTTCCATGGACAGTTAGTTGGAAGCATTTTCTTTCTCTCCCATTGGCCAGTAAGCTAGAGGCCTCTCCAGACCTGTTTCAGTGCTCAGTGGAACCTCTGGTTCTTGCTTTACACGCAGCATTGGTTTCTCCACAGGATGCAGTAGCCGTAATCATATTCCACGTCATCACAGAATGGTTTGCAGGTTCCTTTCACCTTGTTGCATCTCTCAAGCCTGTACTTTGGTGGGTGACTACTCACAGCTGCATGAGGGAAGACACGGGACATTATCCATCTACCGTTCATTTGGGAGATGTCTTACTCCAGAGAGACAAAGATCTGTTCTAACCTCCGAGTTATGGGTGAGACACGGTGGAGAGAAGATGAGGGAGTTTTGATAGGCAATCAGTTAGTACACTGGGAAAAATGACTAAGCTACAGACATGTGACCTCATAACACACATCACTACTGAACTGAAGAACCCCAGGAGTTCTAGACACCTTATTTATTTCCCCTCCCTCAATTTCATAAAGCTAGACTCCATTTTCTAGGGTCTCAAAAAAAACTGTTTATCATTGCTTTTGCGTTAATGGTGGTTCTGGGGTTGAACTCTGGGCCTACGGTTTGCTGAGAAAGTGCTTTACCACTTGAACCACACTCCTATTCACGCAATAATTTTTCAGTTAGTGTACTGTTATTCCCCAGGCTGCTTGAGCAAATGATACCTGGTGCACACCACCTGCACAGACCTGGGATTATAGACGTGAACTACATACCTTGAGAATCACGTCTGTTTTTATAATCCAAATTTTATTGATGTAGCTGCCTTGGGTCATCGTCCGTCTCTACTTATGGTGTACCATAATAAATATAATCACCGTAGACATATTCTTAAATATCAAGTATTGTACTATTGGAAGGTGTAAAAATATCTCTGTTAAACTTTATATCAGGAAGGACATCAGAACTAGATCAAGTGATAGGCTTCCTCATAATGCTGTGTTTGCAAACTGCCTGGCTGAAAGCTAGAAAGGTCATCATAACTCCATATCCACTGAGTTTCTAGTGTTCTCTAAGTATCAAGATAAGGGCTGTCTGGGGGCTGGGAAGGTGGCTCAGTGGCAGAGCGCTTGCCTTGCATGCTCGAGGCCCTGGGTTCGATTCCTCAGCTCCACATAAGCAAAAAGAAAAAAGCCGGAAGTGGTGCTGTGGCTCAAGTGGTAGAGCGCTAGCCTTGAGCTGAAGAGCTGAGGGACAGCGCCCAGGCCCAGAGTTCAGGCTCCACGACTGGACCCCCTCCCCCCCCCCAAAAAAAAAAAAGATAAGGGCTGTCTGGTCTAAGGCACAAACTTTATTGAACTGAATAAAGTTGGTAGAAAGCAGAAGGAAATTAAAAAGTTGAAGATACTCTCTAGTGGGTTTTGACATATGGAAAGAGGTCTTCCTTTAGGGAAAGAGAAGCAAATGCATAATCAAATTGCCAGCCTATATTGAAAGTTGGTGAGATTTAAAGTCTTGTCAGAACCATATGTTTTACAACTTAAAGCAGAGCAGATTGCCCAGAATGCATTGCACTTTTTCAAACTTTTTGCTAAGAATTTCAACTAATTAGAATCTCTGAGCTGTGATAATCTTGTTCCATATTTATATTTAATTTTCATTAAATGTAAATAAATTTAAGAAGAACGAGTATGGCTTTATGGTATGCACTCGTAATATTAGCAACATCCTAATGTTTTCTTTATTCCTATAGGAAAGAATAAAATAATATCAGAAATCTCTAGAAGGGTATGATCTAGAGACAAAGGGAATATGTTGTGAAATTAATCCTGTTAATAACCAATTTTTGTGAAAAAAATGACTGGTTAATGGCAACTTTCCAGTTTTGCAGATGAAGTGGAAGAAATGGGGTTGTAGAACAATATTCAATGTCTAGACTTTGCATTCATTTATTACCTTTAGTAAATGAAGATAAAACTAAACTACCTGAGTGGAAATTCCCAGGCAGCAAAAATGTTGACCTTTTGTCTAGATATTTTTTTCTTCTATATCTGGCTCCATGAAAAGACGATTAATCTTTTGCAGTTTCATTTTTTGAAGGAGTTTTCACCATCCACAAGACTAAAGATGGAATATAGAAACAGCCAAGGGACTATAAAAGTCACTCATGATATTTGGGTTTAATCGCTTTAGCTCAATACTTTATGTGAGTGAGCTAGAAGGTGACAGAACTATTATACCATCTTCACTATTTTTAAATCTGTACCTAGCTCTTTAATTCTGAAAAGATAAGCTATCTATCCAGACATGGCAGTTGATTTTTTTTTATTATGCTTCTCTTATCAGTAATCATAGGAGTTCTCCAGATTTGGTTCATGCAAAACTAAAGAAGAGGTCAATGATTCACTTTGAAGGTCAAATGAAAAATCTACACAATGGTATTAATAGTTCACTCCATTGATTGCTACAAGTAGTCATAGGTGTTTGTATCTTACCTGATAAAATTGTGGACCAAAAGACCAGAATAAAGAGAAAGAGATGGACCTCCATGGTACAAGAGTTTCTTCAGTAAAACTGTCCACAGATCTTTTCTAAGCCAGTCATCTTAAGGAAACAAAAATGTCTTTTGTATGCAGATTTTCCTGGGAAGAATATTTAACTACTGAAGCTTATCAAAGACAAGAACATCTGTATGCTTGGGTGAATACTGCCACTTTCAAAGGATAGGGTTGTAAAATACTATTATCCCCACAAGTTTTCCCTACAAAAACAAAACCTGTGTTACTTTTGCTGAAGTTTTATAAAGACACAATTCCTTTTTTGGTTTTGATCTAATGATTTTAATATATTTTTATTGTAAAGATACTATACAGAGGGGTTACAGTTACATGAGTAAGGTAATGAGTACATTTTCTTTTGAGCATTGTTTTTCCCCTACTATCCTTTCCCTCCTTACCTCTCCAACTCCTCCCCACCAAGTTGTAAAGTTCGTTTTCAACATTTTGTCTTGTATATCTCATTGTTACAATGGGTCAACCTGTATCCTTATTTCAGCATTTTGTTATTTCCCTCCCCTCCCTATATTAGAAAAATGTATATACAAGATTCAGGGCACCAGAATCAAATGCAGTGACAACAGGGTTATACCATGGAGGAAGAACACACAAAAGAAGCAAAAAAATCACATAGTGTATTATAAGTATATTAAAAACAACAGCCACAAAGATAAAACCTCTTGTGTTCTATCTTGTGGTTCATTTCACTTAATATCAGCTTATGTGGTCATATGTACATATGTACATAGCTTTTGACTTTTTCTGTTTGTCATAGACATATACTAGTTATTGCGAATAAGGGAAACCATGGGGCTATGTTTCTTTGGGCCTGGCTTACTTCACTTAATATAATTTGTTTCTAAGTCTTTCCATTTCCTAACAAATGGGGCAATGTCATTCTTTCTGATGGAGGAATAGAATTCCACTGTGTATATATACCACTTTTTCTCGATCCATTCATCTACTGAGGGGCATCTGGTGAATAATGTTGCGATAAACATAGTTGTGCTGGTAGCTTTAGTATGGTCTTGTTTGTGATCATTTGGGTAAATGCCCAAAAGTGGGATTGCTGGGTCATAGGGGAGCTTTATGTGGAGTCTTTTGAGGAACCTTCATACTGCTTTCCAGAGTGATTGAACAAGTTTACACTTCCACCAATAATGCAGTAGGGTTAAAGATACAATTCTTTAGGGATTACTTAAACAAAGAGGCTCTTTTTCTCTCCTTTATTTCTATCTCTCTGTATGTGTGTGTGTGTGTGTGTGTGTGTGTGTATGGACTGCTAAAATACCAAGCACAAACATGTTACCATATGCTGACCCTCCTACGAAATGGTTGAATGTCTGAATCACAGAATTTTAGAGTCAGCAGCTTTTATTGTAGTCATTTTTATTTTGCACAAACACACACACACACAAGAGAGAGTGAATTAAGTGGCTCACTTCTATGAATGAAACATGCGTTTGTGTAAGTGTGGAACAACCAGGAAACTCCGGATCCACGAATGAGCGGGGAATATTCTATGAAGCAGATTTTGATGATGACTTAGGAATTTCTTTCGGTGTGAAAGCTGACTTCAGATGATCAAGGCGATCACGTCTGTGCTGCTTCTGGGAGTGGAGGTGGTATGTGACACAACTCACAAGCTTGCTGCATCTGCTGCTCCACATGCTTGCAGAAGGCTGAGGCCAGTCCCCGTGTGCAGCCGCTTAGTGAGACACAAGCCGTTGGTTCTTTCCTTCCACAGAGGCAAGAGAAATTCCAGGACAGCACTTCCTCAGCTTTAATTAGCTACATCCGGATCCACAAAAAGGCTTGCTACACCTAGGCGTCACTTCTGACTTAGTAGGTCTGCATTGGAAGCAACCTTGTGGTTCTAATACTGTGGCCAGCAGATTCGAATACAGAAGCCTGCAGCTCAGTGTTCCCCTGGCTCACAGACGTTGCATGCAGGGTCCTGCAAAGGTTGTCTCTCATGGCACACGGTGACTACTTTGTAAATACCAAGTATCACGCACACCAGAGGAAGCCTTGGCCTGCAAGTCACCACACTAGGTTACCTCAACCCCTCTGAGATGTGAGAACTTAGACGCTGCTCTCCACCTCGGTGAGAATCGCCCTGCTGGGTCTTAAGGAATGCCCTCCTTCACCATTCCACCCTTCATCTTAGGAAATCAGGATCCGTTACTGAGCCTGAGTGACAGCACGCATAGGCAGCCCTTCTTGGCTGATTATTCTAAACTAGACGGGATAGCATGATAAAGATGCCAGGTACAGGAAAACGGTTTCCTTTTGATGGATTCATGTAGTCTATTTGTCATTTAAAAACTCTTATTACCTTTGTCTATTAAAATATTTCCATTACTTCTTCTCTCACTAAAAAATGGTTCCCACTCCCTTCCCCCTTTGGTTTGTTTGAAGAAAAGAACAATATCAATCAAGCAAGCCACATCAGTAAGATTACACGAAAACCAGAAGGAACAGGACAAAGACCTTCAGTGTGACAGAGGACAATGCTTTCCTTTTGTCTTCCAGCCTTAGCTTCCAATCAAGCAGATTCACCCAGCTCCAATCTGAAACGCTGTGTGGTTAGCACTACATTGTTGCCATATGGATTTCAGTCAACCCTTCCTGAACCCCAGACTTCTTTGGAACAGTGAAATACTTCATAGACCCAAAGCTCCCATGCACTACTGATTGAGTGCAAAACCACATGGCCAGACTTTGGAGAAATGATTATGAGGATATTAGAGAAGGGCCACGTTCGGATTTCCCTGTGTATTTGCTGCTTACTTTTCAAAGTGTCATTGTCTCAAAGGTATCGGGGCTGCCATTGAAAAGCCAACGAGGTTTGCACACGAACCGCTCCAGACGATATTTTCCGTGTCATTCTCAGCCTCATCTTATTGGCAGTGTGATCCTGAGAACAAGCCCTGTTCACAAGAGCTGCCTGCTGAGGAGTTCAGTCATTATCCTGACGGGTGAGGCTGATTCGCCAAGGGCTGGCCTGTCTTATCTATTCTCTCACATTCTGGACTCTTCTAGAACACCCGACCAACATTGCCATAGTTTCCAACACGCTTTGCCCATTGGCCTCGGCACCTTACTGAGCGTAGCAGTCCCATTCAGAGTGCTCTTCTCCCATCTGCATTAAGTTCTGAGTTCAAATCTCCACTCTCTATTCTGGTTCTTAACAAGGAGAAACACTGTTTGCAAATGCTTCACATCACCAAGTATTTTCCTTAATTCTTTGTTCATTACAGACATCCACAGACATATATGGACCTAGGAAGGAAGTCTCGAGAAATAACAAGGAGGAGACATCAAGATAGATTCCCTGCTGGGGTCTGCGGCTCCCATGGTTGGGTCGTATTCTCTTACACAGCACTGACTTATACATATTGCACGACACACAATCCTAAACTCTCCAGAGTCACATTGATTTTTCACTGACTGCCAATCCGTAAACACACCTCTCTCCAATTAAAGAGCCTATGTTTTTTGGAAAAGAAAGAAGAGCTAGAATTAATAATCCAGGCAGGAAATGTCAGAGAAGGACACAAAAGCATGAAGATAATAGAGCAGAAAAAGGGGAAGTTTAATATATATGTATATATAATTGATGTATATGTATATACTTGTGTGTGTGTGTGTGTGTGTGTGTGTGCGTGTGTATATATATATATACACATATATATATATATCTTCATTACATACTTTTTGCTCCTGTTTCTTTCAGACCAAATTAAGGAAATCAGTAGATATGCAATTCCTCAGATAGAATTTCCATCCTTGCCATTTCAAGGTGGGGGGAGGACAGCTTATTCATAATTCTGTCTTTTCTCCAGAGCCCTGAACAAGAGAGGGCTAGTTTCCATCTTCTCTAAGCCAAGTGCCATGGTATGCAGGTGGATACTGGCTTTTCTGCCTTGGTTCCATTCTTCACTGTAAGCTGACATCAGCAGTTTGAAAATATTGACACAGACTTTAGTCATTCAGAATGAAAACGATGAATGCCCAGAAGCAGAGGACATCACGAAAACCACTTCACCAGGCTCTTACATTTTTAGTGCTACCTGGCTTGCCTTTTCTCCTGTCTGAAAGTCTGCTGAGCTGTAGAATGTATACTCTTTTGCACCCTGCTCTCCTTGTACTGTAATCTTTCAACACTAGCTAGTGGTGTGGGAAGGAGCCAGCTGTCAGGGCGTTGTGAGGAGCGGAGCCCTGCAATCATTCCCTGGATTGCCACAAATCAAAACTAAAAACCAGTGGGGTAGAACACTGGAGAGCAAGGTTTAGTGTCAATTCAAGTGGCTTTAAGAGCAATAAAACCTTTATAAAAATCATGGGGGGCTGGGAATGTGGCTCAGTGGTAGAGTGCTTGCTAGCACGCATGAAGCCCTAGGTTCAATTCCTCAGTGCCATATACACAGAACACATACACATTCCAGAAACAGCTGGAAGTGGTGCTGTGGCTCCTACATTAAATTTTAACTTCAGAAAAACCTCATTGCCTTAAAGCCTTTCTCAAAATTCTGTTACAAAATTCATTGTCAGGTGCTGGGAAGGTGGCTCAGTGGTAGAGCGCTTGCCTTGCATGCATGAGACCCTGGGTTCGATTCCTCAGCACCACCTAAGCAGAAAAAGCCAGAAGTGATGCTGTGGCTCAAGTGGTAGAGCGCTCACCTTGAGCTGAAGAGCTAAGGGACAGTGCCCAGGCCCAGAGTTCAGGCCCCACAACCAGACCAAAAAAAAAAAAATTCATTGTCATTCTTTCCCCTCTGGTAGAAATATATTTATGTCACAAATTGGGTGTTTACAACTTTTAAATTGGGAAAGATATTTTGTGAGATGCTGTTCTTAATGGAGAAAACAGTAGTTTTTCTTTCATCTATACATTTAATTTTCTTTTCCCTGACAAGCATTTTCCATGTTTATGTTCTGCAGTGCTATGAAACATATGTATACTTCGTGACATTAACATGCTAACACATATTTACCATACATACTACCTTGCAAACAGTGGGTTTTTTGTTTTTGGTTCTGGTTTTTTCTGAGTGTGGTAGCACTCTCCAAAGCCTACTTTCATGGGCATTTTCACATACAAGAGGCCCCTTTAATCTGGCGTGGATATGTTTCTAGAATGCCAGGGAATTTCTACCACCAGAACCGATACTAAACCCCTGTCAATTTAGTACCTTTTTTCCCTTTTGATTTGTGCTCTTATCCTGCACAGCAGCCGAAATCTTTGTAGAATGAAGTTCGGCCATCACACAATTTGTTTTCTTTACAATTTCACTGGTAGATTCTTTCTTACTGTAGATCTTAGTAACCACACAACACCAACTCATCCTGGCAGAGTCAAGAGCTTGCACCTTCTCATGTCAGGAAAGCATTTAGTGGCTTTTCTTCAGCATCTCTAGGTCTGTCGGCTCCTGTGTCCTGGGCTGCTATTGAGTGGCTGATCTTCATGGAAGAGCTCCCCACTGATGGGCGGGGGGATGGAGTGTACAGCATGGACACAGTGCACAGACCACTTATATCCAGGAAGGCAGGAACAGCACGGCGTGGGAACTCACCAGGCCTTCCTCAGAATGTCATGCATTTTCAGATCTTTGATGCCGCCCTGGTCCTTTCCTGCCTGGGCTGGCTTCAAAGAATTGTCCTCAGATCTCAGCCTCCTGAGCAGCTAAGATGACAGGCGTGAGCCACCAGCACCTTGCTGAGAATCTGATTTATTATTATTATTATTATCATTATAAATCTTACTGGTGACTTAATTGTATTCAAGATAATTATTAGTGAGTTAGGACTTTGTATAGTCATCTCCACAGCTATGAATTCCATGATTAGTTTCAATCAATTGCAGATCAATATTTGAACAGAGAATGGCAGGTACTGTGACTGAGACCTGTAATGCTAGCCACGTGGGTCTTGGGAGGATCAGAGATGACCCTGTTGTTTTTAAAAACCTGGTGCTCTTGAGTCAATGAGACTTATCTGTCTTAGTTATAGCCAAGGGGGTAAGGACACCAAACCCAGCCTCTCTGTAGGGCAGCCTGGGCACTTCTGGGGGCCGGGTGGGTACAGGTAGCTCCCACACTCGGGACCCGTGGACCGGCCTGGCGGGGTGGGGACTGCAGGGCGGGACTGGAGGACGGGTCAGTAACAATCTGGGGAATTATTGATTTTTTAAAACGAATTCTCCAGTTCTTAAGACAGTTCTTAGATTTATATAACTGAATTTTCTCTGCGGGTTATTTGAATTATGCCCCCTTTTGAATTAACTCGAACACCTTTGTCCTTCTTGTGGTGGAACAGTGGTGTACTTTCTAGATCTGAGCGTGTCAGGGCTGTGGATGGCGGATATTGGTGAAAAGAAGTGTCCCGGCTGGGCCTGCCCGCGGGCCGGTGACTGAGGAGGGACCTGGGAGTTCTGCATATAATATCCTTAACCAGATCCACAAAACCATGAAAATGTCAGAAGCAATGATCAGATGACCATCCAAAGCAATAGGACGCGTGTCTAACCAGCTTCCGGCGAATAATTTGATCCTATAACTATATGATTTCCTTCTTTTAGACATTTCCTCCCTAGTCACTTATCACTTAAATTCGACTGAGACCACAAAACCCTGGCGAAAGGGCATATTTAGATGATACTTCAGACACTCTTTTTCAAAAATGTATTTTAACAGCCATTGTATGCCATCACGTCTGCAGCGTTAAGTCCTCTTCTCTCTATAGTTAATTTAGATGATACTTCAGACACTCTTTTTCAAAAATGTATTTTAACAGCCATTGTATGCCATCACGTCTGCGGAGTTAAGTCCTCTTCTCTCTATAGTTAATTTAGATGATACTTCAGACACTCTTTTTCAAAAATGTATTTTAACAGCCATTGTATGCCATCACGTCTGCAGCGTTAAGTCCTCTTCTCTCTATAGTTAATTTAGATGATACTTCAGACACTCTTTTTCAAAAATGTATTTTAACAGCCATTGTATGCCATCACGTCTGCGGCGTTAAGTCCTCTTCTCTCTATAGTTAATTTACTCGTGGATAGATTTAAGTCAGAAGTGAAATAAATTTTATTAGCCTTATAGACTTCAATACAACTCCACGAGTGACATCGGCTGATGGTACATCAGAAGACGTTATATGCATTTCAAGTGCACAATAAGAAGCTAATAAGAATTGGGTTTATGGAGCATTTGTGCTGTGCTCCCCTCTAGTTTTAGAGCGTGCTCTCCTTGTGCTATGGATGCTGGAACTTTCTCGTTCACATGGATGAGAGCACTGAGATGTAAAGTGGTATAGGGCTGACCCAGAATGCACAAGGCCCCGGTGCCAATCCTCAAAACAATCACAAAATGGACACCCTCTTCCATTCACCTAGATATCCAATGCAGTGTGTGATACCCAGACCTCTGAAGCCACGGTTAGGCTTCCATCCCTGTGCGTTTCCTGGTATGTGTGGTGTCTGAGCAGCATCTCCCTCAGGGATTCCTGAGTAGCTGATGTTAAGAATAAATGCAACCCCTGGAGGCGCCCGTGTGGAGCTGAAGCAGCACTCGAAGATGAAGGACAAAGGAAGTGTTACTAGAGGCACCATCATTTCATCCTTGCTGCCTTGCCCGGAACCCAACTCAACCGAAACAGAGAGCTGCCTGTGCCCCATTTGGAGTCAGCTATGCGTACCAGGAAGACAGCTTGCAGGAAAGTCCTTTGATCTGTGAGCTGTGTTCAGTGAGGTTTCGGTCATTGTGTCCAATAATACGCCAGGTTGAAACTCCACTAGTGTCATTCGATTTTACAAACGAGACACCGGACATGAAGAGAAGTTGAAACATACAGACACGTGGCAGGGAAGGGGACACAGCAGAGGTGCACCAGGCATCTCAGGGAAGAGAATGTAGCACAGGGCTCTGCCGTGCACTTGGAGGAGATGTAGAGGAGGGAGTGAGGCGGTGGAGGCAGCCGTTAGCCAGGACAGGAGGCTGATGCTCCCAGCACCGAAGGGGAGGTGGCATTCCCAGACATTGAAAGTTGTCTCTCTCCAATAGAACCAAACCCTTTTAACTTCAGCCACACAGTTGGCAACAGTTCCTATCAAATCATGCTATTTTTTCCCCATGGTATTTCCCGTTTTTGCCCATGTCTATTTCTCTGGGTATGTAAGAAGCTATTGTACATCCCCACAGCATAGTCCTCGTGAGCGTCTTTTAATCCGCACATCCGTTAATAGACATCAAGACAGGAAATGAAGGAAATTGCATTGATACTAGTCGTCTTTGCCCCCTCCAGAGGCCTAACAATTACTTCTTTAATCGAGAGCCCTTGATAGCTAGAACATCTATTACTGAGCTTGCATTTTTCAGGTTGGAAAGGGGAAAACAACAGGAAGAAGATGTTAGTGGTGAATCCCAGAGAGACATTGTGAAGTAAGCTTCCATCTACAAATACAGTCACGTTGTTTTCTTGGCCCAGTGTACATGGTAGGCTGATCCAATATTGAATATGAGTTAGGATTTTCAAGTTTGCGGTACTGAGCCTTTTGATCTCCTCAAGATGAATAGCATAGTCACCAAAGGGCCGATTATTTCCAAGATCTTATCATCAATCCCCCCCACCCCTTGAGAGTTTTTTATGAGTTAAGACTGTGCATTGGAGGTGTGTTTTCATCGACTATCCACAGCATCCTTATGCTGTAGATTAGCCATCTGAGAAGCACAGAGAATTTATATGTGCCCTAATTCACGTAATCAGTCAGATGGTCTGCTTCTTCTATGAGTACATTCATCACCATCTCTGGTTTGGCCAACCTATGGCCTTCAGTTCAGAACTTCCTAGATGGGTAATGGGAATGTAATAGCATCTGCAGCCTGGCTCTATAAGAATGTAGCTATGAAAGATGAGAACCAAGAGGTTCCCAAGTTCTGATTTCCATCGTCACTGTGGTCATCTAGAAATAGGTCTGCCACAACTGTGGTTCCTGTGGAAAACTCATTTTGAAAGCTACAATATTGGAAGCCCTTTTAAAGGTTTCATGTATGCCCCCGCCACAAATCTCCTCCAAAAGTTGCCCTTAAGGATCTCATGGTGAGATCCAGCACTAGCCTCTTCAGTCCGTGCTAGAAAAAAAGTTCAAAAAGAAGTACAAATTGTATTCTGAAGATTGGATGGAGAGATAGCATCTCCAAGGAAATAAATAACAAAGAGTGTGACGTGTCCATGCACTGGAGAAGAATTACAAATCTCGGATGATAAGACACTGGTTCCTTCACATAATCTGCAAATTAGGGGGAATTCTTCCTTCCTCACAGACGGAAGAGACACCGCAGGGAGTCTGTTCTGCAATGGCAGAAAAAGCTAAGAAAAACCTAACCAGATCCTAAAAACGGGTCAAGGTGAAGGAGATTCCTCAGATGTTACAGGGCGGGAAGAGGCAGGACTGGGGCCGGGCCACCGTGAGGGAAGCATGCCTTCCTGTGATCTCTCCAGCTGGAAACTGCTCTCACACACAGTGTCACGTGATTCTGGAGGCTGAAGACCCAAGAACACCCTGCAATATCAAACAACAGAGATGAATTAAAAACGGAAAGCTGCTGCTGAACGCATGTAGCATTCAACCCAGCCACGTGGCTTCTTCAGAATAGATTGTTTATTAAGATCTCACATTCTCTTGGATCTGCGTTGTCGGCAGCACTCTGATTCTAAATAATGCTCCTTACTCAACTCTTTGAAAACGTTTATTACGCCATGAGAATAATGAAACTATATCATACGAGGCAAATCCTTCAGACAGTAGGTTCAGAGGTACACAGAGGAATACAGAAAGCAGAAATATTGATGTTAAGACTGTTGGGTTATCCAACATTTTTCATCCTTGTTTCTCATGCTTAGGACACTAGAAAGAAAGGCTTTTCCAAATGCCTACCTCCTCAATGAAAACTAGGCCTTAAACTCATATTTTTAAGTGAATTTTGTGATTATTTTTTTTTAAAGAAGCCAGGAATAAAGGAGCAGGATTTCATGGTAATTCATCCAGTGTCCAATGCATAAAGACTGATTAAATCTCTCTCTCTCTCTCTAGGTTTTTGAGTGCAAGAAATCCCTTCAGAGACAATTAGGTTGTTTTGCCTTTAATAAAGGTAGTATGCTGATGATGACTTGTGACTCATCACTGTGGAATGATGTGAGAGGAAAGCTGGGATTCAGAAAGGTCAAGAGTCTCAGAGCATGTCATGTTTAAAGGAGGGAAAGAGAAATCCACAAACACAACAACACTACATCAACTTTTTTTTTTTTTTGATGGCTCTGGAACTTTCCATCAACTTCCAGGATTGGTTTCCAGGGTTGCCTGCTCTCACGGAGTCTGCTGCAAGCATGGAGCAGACCGCCTGCGGTTCAGAAAGGGTTTCACCACCACCGTGATTATAGCAGTGGCCAGACGTTTATGGCTTATTGCTACTAAACTTAAATCTCAGTAATTCTGAATGACTGTGTTAGCTTAGATTTATGAAGATGCACAGTCGTTTAGCACGGCACTCATTCCAGAAGGGTGTATTATCTAAGCCAATTTTCTCATACGGATGCAATGGCAATGCCCTAGTTACGGCTGCATCCACATTTCCATTATAAAGTCCTATTCTCAAGCTTTTATAATGTGGCCATAAAAATTCTCTCCTTGTTAGAAACATGGCAAACAAGAACTGAGGCATACAATAGAGTTTATTTTTTTTAACTGAGATTAAAAACACATGCAAAAAGGGTTTGATCTATTCAGCCATTTTATGGCTTAACTCTGGAAACAACAACAGCAACAAAAAATACACCCAACTTTTCTTTCGAGAGATTAGAAGAAGGACGAAAAAGAATGATTGCTCCACACACCAAGTGGATGGAAAACATCCATCTTTACCAGTTCCACATTAAGTTCTTGTAAGAGTAAGAAGAATGATCATTTTGAAGCAGGTTTGAAAATACAAGTGGAAAAAAAAATCTCACCAGAGCAAGCAATGGGTCTCATGTCTTAGGTCCTCGGTCTGTGGGGTAAAGATAATCAAAGAATCAAAGAAGTAAGACAAAGATTGCATTTCAGAAGAATTGTATAAGCCCGTAATAACATCTCTTTCCAGTACAAAGTTTTCCCCTTCCAGATTGAAGTGTCCTATCAGCCATGGAACTCAATTCAGAGCTCTTCCCAAATCCATGGCACAATCCTGGAGTACAGTGCCTATTTGTCTCTGATATGGCACTCGAGATCACTCCTTTGACTATCTGTGGATAGTAACTTTTAAGCATTCCTTCCTGAGGCAGAAGTGGCTGGTAGACTTTATTTTGTAGAAACATTTCTAGTTGGAATTAACACATGCTAAAAAACAAAAACAAAAACAAAAATAAAAACAAAAACAAAAAAAACCACAAGGCACGCCCTCTTGTGGCCATCACAGGCTATGCACCTCGATGCAAGAAAGGGCCACATTCCTGTGAATGAACTGTCTGATTTGGAGTATAGAAAACAGAATAGGCTTGGGAAGTAGAAATGAATTTCCCCCACAGGGAGATAAAGAGGATGTCTTAGTGTTTTATTATGGCCCATGATTAAGAACACAGCCTCCCGGGACAAACTTGTTTGAGTTCAACTTTTAGCTCACCCGTTTCCATGCATTGGAGACAAATAAGATACCTAGGAATGCTTAGACTCCATTTGCCGTCTATGGAGATTGCAAAAGTAGTCCAAGCTGCATCTGGGGGAGTTGTGATCATTGCACCAGAAGGAGGAGAAAACGTTAGCCAGCAGCTGACTTCAGTTACAGCATGGGACGAATCCGGCGTCGCCTTCTAAGCTGTCTCTTTCTGAAGCTGTCATTGGTGAGTTGTGTGAGGCTTTTTTTTTTTTTTTAAATTTTTGTCTGTTTTCATTTTTGTTGCATTTTGTGTTTCTGAGAATCAAATTCAGAGCTGGGCACAGGCAAGACTGCTCTATCCCCGAGCTGCCTGCATGGCCCCACAGTTTTCTTTATCTTTCTTCTTTTAAAAGTCAGTACCGAGGCTTGAACCCAGGAATTCCTGCCACTCCAAGGCGGCATTCTGTCACTTGAGCAATGTGTTCAACCTTTTATTGCTTCTGTCTCTCATTTTTGTGATCACTTCCTAGGTTTGGCCTACTGCATAGCTGGGATCTGTGATGTGTCCCAATGTCTGGCTCACTGATTGAGATGAGGTCTCTCTAACTTTTTGCATGGATTGACATTGAACTGAGATCCTCCAGATCTCTGCCTCCTAAGTAGCTGGGACTCTAGATAGACCCCTTTCTTTACTGGCCTTGTACTTTCTTTAATATTTGTCTCTCTTTTTATGTCACTTTCCTTCCTTCCTTCCTTCCTTCCTTCCTTCCTTCCTTCCTTCCTTCCTTCCTTCCTTCCTTCCTTCCTTCCTTCCTTCCTTCCTTCCTTCCTTCGACTGTGTCTCAGTATATGTCCCAGGCTGGCCTCAAGCATGTGATCTTCCTGCTTGAACTTCTGGAATCCAGGCATCAGCCAGCCCACTTGGCTGAAGTGTTTTCCTCTTGGTTTCAGGAAGCTTGCAGATTAATATATTTTTTATTAAAGGAGAAACTTTGGGTTTTCTTACACCAGATAAGAAATTAGAATTGTGTGGGATTCGCTGGCTCATGTGGACTGTCTGGAGGTAATTATGGTAAGAAGGGTTCCTAGAACATCGGCTGTGTCATTCCTGGCATTTCAGGGAGATGACTTGTCGCTTCCAGTTATGACACTAAGGTGGGTGAGTGTACCAGGAAGATGAAGGGAGAGGAGCTGGGAGCGCTGTGTCCCCGGCAGGAGGAGTGCCAGCCACTCACCAGCGCGCGAGACCTGGGAGAGGGGCTAGCTGAGCTTTATGGTGGTCGGTGCACCATGGAGATAGCAGAGCAGTGTTTTCTGGGAGGCCAGGGACTTCCTCAAGGGCTGTTTGCTCAGGTGGATGTGTGTGCAGTCTGTAGCAGGAGCTTGGGGGGAGTGAAGGGCTGAGCTTCTGTTTCTGGGTCCTTACCGAGAGGTTTCCTGTTTGCAGTCTCTCCTGCCGTGGTACCCACACCACAACCTCAACAGCATCTCTTCTTCATTCTATTTCCTATTTTGGGATGCTCTCATCCCGCCAGAATGTCACCAAGTGTGGCAACGCAGTTGTGCATCAGGAGGAGGATGTGCTGTATTAAAAGTTGCACTAGGATGTGTCCACCCTTTTGTTCTGACTGGGTCACCTGTTGTCTGATATCTCCCTAATGAGAGGATCTTTCTTTAGACGTGGGTATCTTCATGAATTCCTATTGAGAGCAAATTCCTCCACATTATTAAATAACAATAATTAGTATGCAAACAGGGCTTGCTTTGTGCTAGACATCTACTCAACATATATACTTTAATTCATTCCAGTTTCTTTCATCAAGCTCTCTGAGTAGGTGTTAATTTTGTCTCTCATTGTACAGATGGAGAAATGAAGGAAAAAAAAGAGGTCAAGACACTTGAATTGGTCCTCATGACTAGGAAGCGAACCCAGACTGCCAAATGCCAAAGAGGGAGCACGTGGCCATTGATTTGGACCCTATAAGTATCTTAAGTCGGATGTGTTAATGAAGAACTGACTCAGAAAAGTCAGCCTAATTAATGAAACATCTTCCAGAGCACTGAATGCAACATATTCCAGCGTAATTAGTGCAGCATCTTCCAGAGTAATTCTTGTCCAGAAGGAAGCGCAGGCTGGGTGGGCGTTAATGGGGATGAGCAGAATTGCAGCCTGGGAACTGCTGCCTAGTGCCAGCACCAGAACCTGGTAGAAGCTTCTGTGCATCTATGTGAAGATGGAAGAAGAAATAAATGACAGGAAGACAACCACACATTTAGGAGGCCATCAAAGCCCCTTTGCAGACATTGGAGGAGGACGGCCCCCCTCTATCAAATATCTGCCCATTTATATTTCTGCAGAAAAGTTGCTTATAGAATGAGATGGCAAATTCTCGATCGATTTGTGGAATACAGTCTGAGGATATCTAGGCTGCATGGTGACTTAGTTTTAAAAGAGACAAATGGAAAATACTTAAGTTTTCTCGGAAGAAATGAATTTTGATATCTATTTATTTGTTTTTTTTTTTGGTGGGGGGCGTCCAGTCATGGGCCTGAACTCTGGGCCTGGGTGCTGTCCCTCAGCTCTTTACCTCAAGGCTAGTGCTCTACCACTTGAGCCACAGCACCACTTCCAGCATTTTTTTCTGCATATGTGGTGCTGAGGAATCGAACCCAGGGCCTCATGCATGCAAGGCAAGCACTCTACCACTGAGCCACCTTCCCAGCCCTGATATCTATTTTAAAAGGAAAAAATATATTTGCTAGTCTATGATTGTGTAGAGTGAATGTAGATATGGAAAGAAAGAGATTGTTGGAAAGGGTAAGGGTATACACAACTTAAAATCCAAAAGATGGCTCAGTGGTAAAGTGCTTGCCTTGCATGCATGAGGCACTGGGGTTGATTTCTCAGCACCACATAAACAGAAAAAGCCAGAAGTGGTGCTGTGGCTCAAGGGGTAGAGTGCTAGCCTTGAGCTGAAGAGCTGAGGGACAGCGCCCAGATCCAGAGTTCAAGACTCATGACTGACAAAAAAAAAAAGAAAATCCAAAACAAGTCAGGAACTGGTGGCTCACACCTGAAATCTTAGCTTCTCAGGAGGCTGAGATCTAAGGATGGGGGTTTGAAGCTAGCTGGGCAGGAAAGTCGATGAGATTCTTATCTCCAATTAATCACCACAACACCAGAAGAGGAGCTGTGGCTCAAAGTGATAGAGCACTAGCCTTGAGCAAAAGAGTTCAGAGACAGTGCCCAGGCCCTGAGTTCAAGCCTCAGGATGGACCAAAAAAGGTAAAGAAAAAGGAAAAGAAAACAAACACAAAAGTATTCAAAAAGATGAGTCCACTGAAAGATGTATAGCCCGTGAAGATTGAGGTAGTATGATAACCTTTCTATTTTTCATGAATGACACAATGCTTATTAATGTCTGCCCTGCTTGTACATGAAGCTATCAGTACATTTGGGCTCAATGTTAGCTCCTTATTACTTCTTTGACCAACCTTTCAAGGTCAACAATGAATGAATTCATAAGACAGAGAGCTTTTTAACCCAGGGAGAAGCCTTGAAGATGTCAGAACCAAATAGCCTGAAATGTTCTGAGGTCACTATCAAATGAGTCCAGACCCAAGGGAATCCAGACTAGCATCTGACACCTCATTGAAATTACACTTTATCTAGTGTCTCCACTTCCCTAATGCGTGTCTGTTGTGAAGTTTATCTGTGGTTTATATGCCCTGCTTGAAAATAAAAACAATGCAGTCCACTTCAAGGCCGTGTCAGAGGTGTTCATGAGTAAATTGACGATTTCTCCCACCCACCGTGTAGTGTCCCCATTCCCAAAAGTTTACCACTAAAATGTCAGTTATCCTTGAGGAGCGCAGGAACTAAAGTCGTGTGGGATAGCTCTTCCACCCCCGAAGGTTCATCACTATTTTTAGTCAGAGCCTTGGCAAAGCATCCGCTCCCTATCAACCAGCAAGAAGCGTGTGCTGGAAGAACCAAGTGAAAGACGCCTAGAGCAATGGGCAGATTTCCCTTCTTTTGAAGAAGGCTTCGTCCCTCTGCTGTCTGTCTGCGCTGGGAAGTTTGAGGGAGGACGTCACAAAATGCAGCAGCAGAGACGGAAGTGGGACTGGCACGCGTGGCAGGCAAAGATCCCCTCGCTCAGAGCTTAACGCGGAGCTCGGGACAGTGAGCCACGCAGGCGGGCCACCTGCCGAGATCCCCTCAGGCAGAAGCCTCCACCCTGGCCCGTCCCCAGAGCCTCAGTGAATACTACTGTGCCACGAGGTTGACAAAATCCCTTCTATAACAGTTTGGGTTTCTTTTTTGTCCATATTCAGTGAGAATCAAGAGAAGCTTGTGCTATAGCAGAAACTGCTACAATGTGATCACCGTGTCCTTGTCCAAGGGGGGAGGAAAATGAAGAAACGTTCTTGTCTCACTAGCCGGAGGTGCAAAGTGTCCACGCACAGCCCGGGCCAAATCACATTCCATCCACGACAATTCTGGGGTCCCCGGGCCTCCCATCGCCCCCTCTCCCACTGTCTCTGGACCCCATCTTCTTTGTTAATCATGCCTGGCGTCCCTGATGTCTTCAGTTCCGTCCATCTTCACCCAGCTTCTTACAAAATGCCCGTGGTCGTCTTTCCTACTCACCCCTTTCTCTTCTCCAATTCTCTCTTCAGTTTGGTTTTTCTGGTGGCACTGGGGTTTGAACTTATGGCCTTATCAGTTGCTAGGCCGGCATTCTACCACATGAGCCGCTTTACAACTCTCTCCCTCCAGTTTGGACCCACTCAAACTGATTGTTACTGTTCTTGGAGAACATTCCCCATGTTAGGAACCTCTTCCTGACCTGTGGCGCTCTCTTCACGGCTTTCTGTCCGGGTCTTAATAAGCTTCTTGTCGCTTTCCTGGGCCTGTCGTTCAGTCTGAGGTCAATGTACGTGATCTGTCACGAAGCGTAAAAAGCAGTGGACGAGCTGAGACTGGCGTTTACAATGTTATGGGATGCAGATGGCACTAGCAGCCTGCCTGGGCATCTATACCGGGCTGTAATGCAGACCAAATGCCCGTTGAAGAGTAGCAGGCGTGGGAAAGAAAGGCACCAGAGTGTTGTCTATTCTTGGAGGCCGTCCTTCGTTACTTCTCTGAATCTAATTAATTTCGTTATTATTTCTCTAGGCCTATTCATTTCTCTCTTTCATCTACCCAAGTTTTAAAGTGAAAGAACAAGAAAGCATTCCTTGTAGGCCAGAGGAAAATCAGTGTGTGAGGCTTTGTCCGAAGGGTAAACAGAATTAAGTTCATCCTGCACAACCTCCCAAGGGAAGACAAAACACATGGGATAAAAGGAAATAGCCTGATAAAATCGGGGTGCAGGAAACCTGACATCAATTAAAGCGACAGCTCACATACCTGGCGTCATTGTTTGTGTAATTAGAGAAAATAAAGTCAAGAAGCTGGAAGAGAATAAATACGAGCTAATAAGTAAACACCACCCAGCATGCACTGGGACAAAGGCTGCCATTTAAAAGGCAAACTTAATTACTACAGGATCCTTTCCAAGACCCTTACAAGTTATTTTTACATTACAAGTAACAGCCACAAAGCTGGGTTAAGTTACAGATGAAAACTGTAGGTTTACAAACGTGGGGAAGGGTGATGAGGCACAAGTGATCAAAGTAAAATGTATGCAGGGATGAGAAAATAAAATGAATGCAGGGATGAGAATATAATAATGAAACCCATTACCTTCCTTTGAAAAGGAGGAGAAGGCGTAAGAAAGAGTACCAGGGTGATTGCAATCAAAGCACATTCCGTGTATGCATGGAAATACCATGAATCAAATCCTTGGTACAAACTAATACATGTTAATGAAAATGTTAAACAAGTGTGGGAAAGATGTGACTTCAAGAGAAAGGCCCTCAGACTCCATTTTAATTCTGTGAAAGACAAAGAAAATGAAACCTACAAAATTATCCCAGGAATTAAAAAAATAGAGTATCTTCACATTTTTAAATTAAAAACAACACCAACATCACTGCAATGTTTCAGTATATCATTGTATTCGTCGGTTAGTGTCTGCTGCATAACAAGCCAATCCAAATACAGTGACTTAAAACAAGAACTTCTTGAACTCACTGCTCTGGACAGTTCTGTGCTGGCCAAAATTGCCAGACCTTAACCTGAGTAGTTCATAAGTCTGTTGTGGGCCGGTATGGATTCCAAGGCTGACAGATTGTGAACGATCTCTCTTCCATACGTAGCCATGGACTGACCGCCAGTCAGGGCAGCCAGAACTAGGACCATGTGCAGTTCACCGGCCAGGAGGCGAGGCTCCAGTTATTCCCATGATATTTTTTTCTCTCAAAGAAGCAAAACTGGAAACTGCAAAGCCTCTTACTGTCTGTCTTCAGAACTGGCACAGTCTCATGGCCACAAGTTTCACTGGTCATAATAATTCTCCAAGTCCCCTCAGAATATGCATACGGTATTCAATAAGGTGGAGTTATTGCTGTCTAAACACCAAGAGTGTAGCCCAATGACTCCCATCCTCGGGTGATGTAAGTGACCTGTGCACGGTAAAAAGATACCCATTTCTGTGTTTGTTAATTTGTCCAAATGGCTGGACGGACAATCCCAATTTCCACCTTCAAGTTATTACCTAGGATAGTAGGTGAAAAATAAAGCACAATAAAAAGATTAGCAGATAGCTACCATCAACAGGGATTGCTATGAAAAGACCAAGGTTCAGGTGTATACTTGGAGAGACAGGTCATGATGCCTCTTGATAGTATGCAGTCAAGATGAGAAGACGCAATCTCCTGGAAGCCAACACAAAGGTCGTGATATTATATCACAAATTTAATTTATGTTTTTACTTTTTAAACTTGCTTATTGTTATTATAAGGGTGATGTACAGAGGGGCTCCAGTTGTCAGGTAATGAGTACATTTCTACTGTTCCACTCACAGCTGTTCATAGGAAGAATCTGGTCAGCTCGTTATAGACAAAAAAAGAATGATAATTGAAGTCTGGAAAAAAAAAAAAGAAAATAGGCAAGTATCTGTGGAGGATTTGGACCACGAGAAGATCACGATATAATCTTATATCACACCATTTTGCAAATGTCTTTTCTACATACTCGTGAGTTTGCTAAGTCCTGACTCAGCATCTAAGGCTGTGTGTTTGGAGATTTTACAACCCGTGCTCCTCCTGGGACATATGTACAATGATAGCGTGAGTTAGCAGAGTAAGAGGAAAGCAGGAAAAGGACTCAGAGCTAACAGCTAGTTGGGCCTCATTAACTATGACCCTACAACTCCACCTCAACTTCACCCCAGTTTCATGACTGCAAAACAAGAATCAGGTGTCTGTACTTCATTCTTGGGAGCCACATAAAGACTTAAATGAGCTTGTGGCTACAAAGCATGTAGTAAGACCCTAACACACGCCTGTTATTATTATTGGAATGTTTGCTCAGGAAGCTCAAGCCAGGGCCCAAGCCACTTTTTCACAATTAATAACCATGACCTTCCCTGGGCCCGGTAAGAGGAATAAAGTAATGGGAAGACTGGGTTGGAGTGGGGGGAGAAAAAGTTCGGTTATCTGATGTAGATGAATACCTGCTATCAGCCAAGCATGTTCTCTGGCTCTTTTGGAGCACCTGTGTAGTTTAGAAAGAATAATAACACCATACAACCAAGGCCTTTGTTCCACGATTCCCTAAGCTGGAATGCCATGTACAGAGGACAAGAATTGTACCAGTGAAGGTTCTTAACTCATTTTTGCCTGGCCATGTCCTGTTCTGTCACAATAAGGTACCAGCAAGTCTGGCTGTCACCGCTCTGTAAGAAGTGAGTGATTGACGCCTGTCCTTAATCCGCACCCCGATCTCAAGCAAGGACATTCTGGTGGCCAGATGGAGAGTGGGTGGAGCTCCGGGGTCCCTGGCTCCCCCACAGCTCACACACTTGCTGGCACGCGTGCAGTCAGACGCTGGGGTGTTTTGGATGCATGCTGATCAACCCCAGGGCTCACACGAGAAATCACGGGGCGTCACGCGCGTGGCTTCCCTGCCACCTGCCAGCACGCGTCATCCTGTCGCTTCCCGGGATGCTCTGGATGTGGCTGGTGCTGCCGCTCAATCCTCATGCTGCAAAGACCCCCAGAGTCCACTCTGGACTCCCGACACGCCTTCATTGAATCGCAGCCTCCATCTCCAGAAGCCTTGCGTCCATCTGCTGCGCGTCAGAAAGCCACTTTGGCCAGCCTGACATGTGTTTCCACCCCCCCCCCCCCAAAACCTGCATGTCAAAGTGCAGACATGAGTCTTGATCAACTTAATTGGAAGGCTTTCTTTTCAAGGGAAATTACCCCCTGGCTATCTCGATGCAACATTTTAATTAGCTTCGTTCTTTCGCTGTTATTCTTAGTGTGTCTGTTTCCTTTTGGAACTTTTAAATCAATCAAAGATTTTTTTTCAATAAAATTTCTATTTAGAGATGGCCTTCCATGGCAAAATGAATGGTATTCTATAGCTCTGAAAGATCACAGAAGTGAAGAAAACTGAAAAGCTGTGGAACACAGGTGCTTGGAAATGACATTAAGACTTCTGGCATTTGCTTCTCTCTCACTCTGATAACCTCTAGCCCTCCGAGGCCACGTCCTTCTATGACATTTCATAAAACAAAGTAAGGAAAAGCCAATCTCTTACATTGATCCTAACCTTAAAGTGGAGCATCTCTTACAGCTTGAATAATCACCTTATCTATACTGAAACAATCATTATCGCAGTCACTTTTGAACTCTGTCATCAATTTCCTGACCAATAGCAACTTGGAAAATAAGATTGTATCTGCTCTCAGGACCATTCCCTACGTTCCATTGATTCATACTTCTCTGTATGAAGCAGTCTCATAAGCTCAAGAGATCAGGTAAAATTCAGCGCCATTATTTCTTTTTAGAACGTATTTTGTTGTTATTGTTTAGCTCGTGTGCAGAGAGGCCGCAGTTCTGTGTCAGACACGGAGAGCACTTCTTCTTGGACAATGTCACTCCTTCCCTCTCTCCCATCCCCACCCACAAGTTAGAGAGTTCGTTTTCCATATAGTGTCCAGTGAGAACCACAGCTGCATTTGTTTACCTTTTGTCCCTCCATTTCTGTGCCCTCCTCTGGCCCTCCCAAAGACCAACTAACAAACAAGACAAAAAGAAAAGACAAGACCACCACCACCACCAATAGAAATCTCTTGTTCCCATTTCTTGGAGTTCATCTCAAGAGATTTTATGCGATCCTGTGTGCAGAACTGTTGAGCATTTGTGAGCTGCTCTAGATCATCCTCCTTTGGTCTCCCTGCAGCACCATGATTTTGCTTCATGAGCAATTCCCACTGCTAGTGTAGAGGAAGTCAGTTCGAACCTGTCATCAACACGAGCTGCGTTCTGTCAGAAGCCATCTATTAGACCAGCAGCAGGATAGGTCCAACCTCCTGGCCTTGCGAATTTCTCTTGTGGGGTTCTCCATAATGCATACACGCTTTCTGAATGTCTGCCCCTGCCGGCCTCTGAGTCCCTGCTCTTCCCACCTCTCCCTTCCTGAGTCTGTGCTCAGGCAGAGGGGAGAGGAGACCACATTCTCCTCATGAAGTAAAAACCAGCATGCCGTTAGGATCAGGATGGGGGAGCCTGCTCTAGGCAAGGCTCATACCATCGTATACGTGGGAGGAATTGTGGAGGATTTTCCCTTCTCTCTGAAAGCTGGCGTCCAAGAACAGTTTATCTCCAACAGTACCGTCCATCTCAAGAGATGGTCCGACTCCGAGAAGTGTCGTGAGACTAGGACAAGGCACGTGTTCACATCCACACACCTCCCTCTCGGCGTGGATGTGTGCATCACTTCATCACTTCTGGCCTGGGACATCTGAGTCGCATGTTTAAGGCAGACCAGAGATTGCACTTTCCAGTGTGAGGCACAGCAGTGCATATCTGCAGCCTCCACGCATGCTTGAGGCTCGGTCCAGCCTTTTGTCACCTGTGCACGTCTGGATATGATTGCTCCAGAAACTTTTCTTTTGGCCTTTTCTCCCAGGTTCGGAAGCTGAGATCTAACTTACTGCAAAGTTTTAGAAGATTTATTGTTTTGTTTCTCTTAAAAAAATCTTTAAGTATGTATACAAAAGAGTTTCTATCCAACAAAGCAGTTTGTGAAGACAATACATCCTGTTCAATGTCATCCCTTTCAAAAAAAAAAATAAGAAAAGATTCAGTGATGACAGACTTACATTGTAAAATTTGAAAATTGTCCTGTCTCTTCAGAAAGGTAATTACTCCCCAGAGCTAAGATACCGACAGTGCATTGTAATATGTATCTGACCATGACAGTAGAACAAGAATACTGGCATTGGTTTTCTTGGGCCTGGGGAAAACATTAAGAAGCACCACATAGAAGCCCTAAGAAATCCTTATGGAAATAAGGAGGTTGCACACTAACAAGAAACATCAAAACAGTCGTGAAAGTGTATTGGAGGGAGCAAGGAGGCAGTGCTTTCTTCGAATTGTGATCCTTTGCCAAAGTTTATGTAACCATAAACCAAAAATTGCTCGGTTTATCTAAAATAAACCCTAGGGAGTGAGATTTGGCTACAAAACATGTTTTGTTTTGAATTTGTTATAATTAGCCTCATTTTGTCATTTGTATGACACGTTTTCCCAAGGCTATCGAGACACTTAGCAAAACCTAGAAGTAGTGGCAAGCGAGCATGGTAATTGGTGGTAAGGAATTCATTTGATCAAGTGTTCTGTGCAGTAGCTTATCTCTCTTCAACTTTACTCCTTTCAACCGACTCCCAAATGGTGCTAATTATCTAAAAACCTGAATAATGATTTGTTAAGCTTCAGTGGTCAGTTCATTAAATCAGCCCTCAGATTCTCTTCTCCATTGCAGCTCCATTTTTAATTATGACCCCATAGTCTCCTACAAATTCAGCTCCCAAGGTTGGTGACTAAAAGTGTACAGTATACATCCCTGCCTTCTGAAAAACCCTTCTGTGTCATTTGCCCTTTCTTGGCTTTATGTATCCGTAGATTTCTCTCTTAGTAGATGGATTAGCAGGTTTGTTTTCTCCTCTTTGATTCCCATTCACACCTGGTGACTTTGGAGATTTATAAAAGACTTCGCTAAGAGGTTTGGGAGAATTATTTGTACGATGAGGTGGACAGTTTTTATGATTGCAGCAAAACACCCGAGCAAACAATGGAAAGGTTTCAGGCCCCATTTCTGGTCATGAGTTCAGAGGTCTCACCCGCGATGGACGGACTGGGGTGAGACCAGGCAGCATGCTGGGGCGCATCATGTGAACGGGGTGCTGTCCTCATCGCCCGGTGGGTCACCTCTCAATGGTGCCACCACCTGGTGGCTGAGTCTTCTGGGGGAACACTTCATATCCAGATCCAGCTCATGAAATCCTGGGGTCTTGTACACTGCCTTTGCTGAGTATTGTCTTACTTATACAAAACAGGATACTAATGTCCAAAAAAGCATCAGGGCTGGGGTGTAGCCAGTGGCAGGGCTCTTGCCTGGTGTGCACAAGGCCCCGGGTCAGGAACTCAGCACCACGGAAGAAAAAAAAAGAAATTGTTAACTAAGTTTGTCCCTCAGAGAGTCAGAGAGGTATGCTTGCAGAAGAGTTAGTCGGCCCATCCTTTTAGAACTATGTGATTCTCTAATCAGCGAATATGAACATTAGAGTAGAGGTAATGTCTAGGCATGGCAAAGTATGTGAACAGGATAGGTAGCTTCCTGTTTCAGCAGCTGGCCCATGAAAACATGGGATGGCCTTTGATCTGTTCTGAATGAGAACTCTCTCAGCTGACCCAAAGTGGGAATTTTACGATTCCCAGTGTTTACAGTCTCTACCAACGGTGAATACTTTCTGGTGCTTGTGTGGCAGGCACTACTCTTCAGAGCATAGATCCACTGGGGCCATGCTTTGTACCTCTCAAAATACCTGCCAGTCCTGAGTCTAGCCATCTTGTCTCTTGATTTCCTTCACATCGCACAGACATGCCTACCCACACTGGATCTGATGAACAATGCAGTCAGAATGTGCATGGCTGCAAACTCAAAATTTGCAGGGTGTTGGCTTTTAGGGAAGCGTATTTTATACCTTACTGCCTTCAAAAATTATGAGGAAATTGGAAACACGATGTTCCCATTTGGAGTTCCACTTTTTGCTGTTGTGTTTCTTTATAAACAACAACAACAAGAAGAGATGTGTTAAGCGTTCGCAATAGCTTTGGGTGCTGACTGAGGTCTGAGCATGACACCAGCTTGCTTGCCACACAGGTCTGCAGTGTGCAGTGTGTGCTGGTGTGGAGTGTGTTTCCGTGAGAGTCTGGCGAAGGCAATGGACCTGATAGGAGGAGAGGAATGCTCATCTCACAGCTGAGAACATCACTACCATATAAAGATGGGTGCAGATGAAATCATGAGTCCCAATTTAGGGAGATCTGAAATTGGGACTGCTGCTTCTCTATTTGGATGCAAAAGTTCTATGTGAGCATCCTGGAGCTTCTCTGCCTTTGTATTCTCAACTGAGTATCATCAAACAGGGAAAATCATTGTGTCAGAAGTCCCGGAAACTACGGGACTGAAATCATGGTGCAGGCCCCCTGGTGATTTGTCTCAACCCTGTAGGGATGGATCCTCTTTGCCTTCTTTTGCCTTCTGGCTTTTGTTAGCAATCCTTAGACAATCTTGGCTTGCAGTACATCAATCTAGACTCAGTAACCCAGGGTTTATGCTTACTTTGGTACTCCATGGCATTTAACCTAAAGCAAACGTGATAGATCTGCGCTTAATTGCATCGTATTGAATTCTCCAGAACAAAGTAGAGCAGCAGAGCGTTATCTAAGGGTGCATAATCCACTTTTGCAGATGAATCTCGTGGCTATATTATCTTGATTAAGTACAAAGTATGCTGAATCTGTGCTAACGAGGGAGGGATGGGCGAGGAGGGTGCTGGTGTGCCCTTCATGAACTCAACATAACCCATGTGGCTCAGTCCGGAGAAATCTTCAGTCTTGGTTTACTTAGAAGTGACGTTCATTCGTTCAGCTATTGCATTCTTATCATCAGAATAAACCTAAACCGTGCATGTAGAGAAGGCTTGTTATATACGTTGTGGATACGTGGGGTTTGATGGCTGAATGAGTATGGAAGTCACGCCAAGTCCCCAGACACTCAAAGTTAAGAAAAACAAATCTACTAGCATGAATTATCTTCTAAAACTGTGAATTTGATGGTTGAGGGCAAAAATAAAAGGAAAAGTGCACCTCACAGGGACTTATCCATATGAGGGAATTGTACCATGAAATTCAAAAGGTCTTATTTTATCCTTCAAGTGGCATGTATTAATTGTGGGCAGGGGCTTTGTTGATAATTCCATACATGTCTGTGGTACAGGGAATTGAACTCAGGGCCTTGCACTTGCGAAGTGGGTGCTCTAACACTTGCGCTATAAGAGCAGCCCTTTTGGCTTCAGTTATTTTCCAAGCAAGGTCTCATTTTCCTTGTCTGGACTTTGATCCCCTTATTTCATACCTCTCTTCTCCCCATAAAATACCATCTGTGAAAGTGAAGTTTACATTCACCTGGATTGGGCCTCAGGTATGCTTCTGGAATTGTTACAGAGTGAGATTCACTTGAGATTTGGTCACCCGAGTGCGGCAGGTTGCCCGTCCTAGTGTGAGTTGGCCTCTGCCCTTCTCTCGAGAGCCAGAATAGAAAAGTAAAGGAGACAGAAACGGTTCTTTCTATACGTTTTGAGGTCAGGAGGTAAAGCTCCTGCGTTCAGCTCACAGCTTATATCATAGTGCCACAAGGTTATTAGGGTTTAAACACAGACTGGACCTGGAACCAACAGAATTTAAATCATGAGACTTCCAAGGATTTATGTGGGAATTATCTCACACGGCATGAGATGAAGGTGAATCTCTTTTTCAACATATTTGCATCCTGACCTCAAACTCCTGGGCCAGTGTTGGAAGATGGCCAGTGCTAGTGGGGCTGACGTCATGTATCATCGAGCGCTTCTAAAGGTCATTTTCCTAAATTATCATATCGGTCACTGGCCCTTGCATAACCATTTTCACACTCCCTCTCCCCTCTGCCTCAGACTTGGCCTGGACCCGTATTTCAGAACGAAATGAATATTAGAGCTGACATATCAGATGGAAGGAGCAGGAAGATTTGAAGTCAGACATAGGATTTGTTTTTCTTTACCTTTGGCCCAGACACACCTTTATGAACCATCCAACACTTATTCACAAGGAACTTAATATATTCCTTGAGAATCTCTTCCAGAAACACCTGAGGTAATAACATAATCTGCCGGAAGTATTCTCGGCATCACACAGCTGTTCTGGACAAGAGCTGAACCATGAAATCGAAGACTGATTAATTACTTAAGCTAATTGTCTAAAACAGCAAACTACCCCCTGCAGGTCAAACCTAACCTACTCTCTGCCTTTATAAATACAATTTTATCAGGACACAGCCATGCCCATTAAAAAAAAATTGCTCTGCTTTCCGAATGCAGAACTAAACAGCTGTGACAGACAGCAAAAGTATTTATTATTTGGTTATTGCATAATAAATTTGCCATCACACCATTTAAACATCATAATCTACTCTTTGGACATATAATCATACCTGCGTTACCACACCTAAAAATAATCCTAAAAATAATCTAAACTGCCGATGACAAATGAAAAGGAAAATCAAATATACAATAGAGAGCCTGCTTGTTTCTCTAAATTAGGCAGTATATGGTGTGTTCACTCTCATAGCATCGCTGGAGATCACACTTGGCAGTCATTTGAGTAAATAAAACTACTGGACACATTTCGTTTATCTAGGAGACTTCTATTTTAATGATATATTATTGTAACATGTCCTAACTGGTGTATGTGTATCCTATATTTATATTTTATGACATCCTATCTAATAATAACACCAATGATAGTTCTAGGATTATTCACAGTGTGTCATTCTCTGCTTGGCATGGGTTGTTTTGTCAGGGACAGATGAACATTCTAACTCAGTTAACCAATCGCTCATACATATATATATATATATATATATATATATATATATATATATATATATATGTATCCAGTAGCTAAAAATGATTGAACTACCTTCTCGTAATCTAAATATTATATTTCACTGAGAACATTTTTAAGTAGGCCACCTGTGGACTTTTGAAAGATTATCTCTTTTCAAGAAACAAATATGATTTATTAAGATGGTTCATGTCAATACTTGTGATTTATCAAAATTAGGAAATGAAGGCTATCCTTCTAATAGTACTGGGCTGAAAAGAAATGAGTTAAAGAAGCCTCTGCCCTGACTTCCTGCAAAGGATTCTGATGAATATTTGATTTCTGGAATCAAATTTCAAAATAATAAATGGTCAATCAAATCAAATTTTTGACTTCCCGAATCAAAAAGCTCAAAATAATAATGAAAAGTTTTGAATTTAAAAAAGATGTGCATATCTACAGTTTACTAATTATTTGCATGGAAGTAAAAACTGGCAAGGTTTCATTGATTTTCCACATCGCATATGGGATGGTAGCTCTTTGTACATCCTGAATCATACAACATATGCATATATTATATACAGATATATGTGCATATATATTAAATAGACATGTTTATGGATGGATACCTAATCATTCTAGCTGTAAAGGTCAAAAGGACAGGTGGCCATCGTATATGGGCTGAAAAACGAGAATAGAACATGGACCAGAATTTCTGTGTAACGTTACCTTGTTGAAATCATATTGCAGATTTTTGCACCGCCTGGCAGTAAACTAGGGGAAGGGGGGAGGAAAGAAATTGAGAAAGTGTTAATTTTTAAGCAAGTTTGACAAAGATTGAGTTTCATATGACAAATATTGTCAGCAGGACAGGATTCTGTCAGTGGAAGAAGTTTAAACATTAACAATTTCTGTCAGGCTGTTGGCACAATCATTGCAGACATTTCCCAAGATGCCGAGATGACTGCTGGCATTTGTCAACAATCCTGTCACGGTGACAGCAATAAGACCATGTCTGGAAATGTGACAGTTTGGGCTTTGTGCTCCCCTGAGCAATAGCCCAGGTGTTCAGAGAATGTGTGGGAAACCCATATTTCTGCATTGTCATTCGAACACACTCACACACACACACACACACACACACAACACACACAGGAGGAAAATGAGCTGTCACTCCAATTCCCATGATGCCTTGCTGCTTAGCATAACTCCGCAGCTCGGCCCAGGGTCCGCTGGTCCTCACTGACAGATAATTAAGAAGCCAGCAGCTTTTTCTAGACGGCTCTTCCTCATGATTTGCATTTTAGCCAGAGGCGACCAGTTATAAAAAAAACATGATGGAAAGATGGTAAGAAGCCAATTAGATGGATGGATGGATGACTGACAGCTCTCTAGTATTGTGACTCCAGATTTCAGATGACATAGCCTGGCAGTTTTCTACAAGAACCAACTTTTTTTGCAGGTTGGTAAAGCTGTTAAATGTGGAACTATATATAGCGCTCTCTAATTTTTGCAAAGTTGTACGTTTTCCTGAAATAAGCATGTATTCTTTTCAATCAGGGTTTGCATTAAACAACGTTTCACAATTTAATCACAACTTGCATCGCTAAATTTAGCAATATTAAAATCCGAGACAACTTGTAGGCACATTAGCTGTGCCAGAAGAGAGATGATTAAAAAAATTAAAAAAAAAAAACAACAACCACCAAAACCCGAGAACTACCGTGATCCAGCTGAGATAAGATGAACTAATAATTAGAATGTCTCTGCAAATGTGTCTCCCCTGGAACTTTCAAATGTACATTGTTGGGTTTTGAGTGACTAAGAAAAATCCATAAACTTTCTCTCCATCTTCATATCTATACACCTATATTGCTTATTATTCTTTTTCAAGGTCTCGTAACAAATGTGTGTCTGTGACTTCAGCTAATGTTGAAACCTTTAAAAGAAAAACTGTTATTCAGCTTCTAGTTTGGCTGTGATACTCTATAGCTTCTAGCCAATAAATCTCAGCTCTTCATAATATTGTCCAATTTGGAAACTTCACCAGCATTCCCTCTGTGCTGCATGCTGTAAGTGTGTATATACAAAAGACTCACTCGCGTACACATACATTTTCTAAAGCAAGTTTATTGCTATCAGAGTGACATATTTCCATGTGTGGTTGGAAACGAGAGATTTTTTTCACATTGCTATGATATTTCAGATATGTTTGGGATCTGGAAATATTGTGGTGAGATAATGGTTTCATGATAAATTTAGGTTTCAGCAAAGAGCATTAGCCAGAGCAGTACTGCGACTGTGTTCTCTTGCTTCAGGTAATGCGTCTTTTACAAACCTAAAACCAGCAAGCACTAAAGGTTTTCCTTTGCTTAAAACTGAGCAATCTGCCTTTTGAAGTTCCAAGGTGATCAACCGGTGTACAAATATCAAAATCCATAATACACATAAAGCATGATGTAACAGCCTCTTTGGTTTTTTTTCACTTATACTAGCATTTGTCTTTTTCTTTATATTATGTTGCTAGATTAGCATATGCTGGATATAAAATTATTAAGAACATTCTACCTGCACAAACTTGGGAAGTGTCAAAAGAAATCTAAGGCATTTATTACATTTTTATAAATTCTGTCCCAGATGATTAGAATAAACACATGCTTCTTTTCATTAGAATCTTGGCAGGTTTTTATACAAGTACAATATAATATAAATATGCTAATAAAATATAAATAATATAAATATACTAGGAGGGCTAGAAATCCTCCTGAAGAATTTCTAGTTTTAAAACTTAGGTTTGTTTTCAACAACTGAGCTCCTTATATAATCCAAATACGCTTTCACTATTCAATATTATTGTTCCATCCTCTGTGGGGAAAAATGTAAATGAATGTCCTCAAAAAGCAACTCTTCCAATAAGGATAGAGAACCACTTTGAGAGCTTACACTGCTCATGTTGGCTGCATTGTCACGCTTAGTGTCTGGCTGGGTCTTTTCTTTCCCAAATTCCTTAGCTCTCTTCGGCCACCCTGGTGCCTTCTGCACATATTCTCATTCTCCTGCTTACACAGTGCTCATGGATCCCATTTCCCCACCTGCTACACTTGGGAGCTTATGAGTCTTAAAAAAAAATAACGGGACTTGAAATTCTCGGAATAATAAAGATGCCTTAAACAACTTCACTTTCTGACTTAATAAGACTCATTTCTGAAGTAAGTGTTTCGGCAATTTTTGTTTAAGACAGAATATGAGAAGTAGCTATTGCAGCTCTGAAAATGCTACATTTAGAGTTATACTATTGTAGCACTATGGGATAAACAAGTAGGATTCTAAAGAATGTGTGTCAAGATGTAACTGAAAACGATACCTCACTTCGGGACTCGTAGGGTTGTAGCTCGTGTGTGTGTGTGTGTGTGTGTGTGTGTGTGCATGTGTGTGTGTGTGTGTGCATGCGCGTGTGCGTGTGTGTGTGTGTGTGTGTGTGTGTATAATAAAATTCACGGAGCTTTCCCTGCTGTCATGTTCATGTTAAACTGATTTGTAATTGGGGTGTCTGGAATTTGAACTTGAACAGGAAAGAACAGAAAGAAATGTATTAAAAACTTCTTGTTCAGGCTATCTCTATTTCTAAACAAATATATATTGTTGCTTTTCTTTGGTGGGTTGAAAATAGAACATTTTGATAGAATTAACTGTTGGATGTCTACCTCTCAGGTAAATATATTAAAAGAATGATTTATGACACTGTTGGGAAATAACAAATTTCCTTTTCAGTGTATTTTATATTTATTGAAAAGTGGAAGAAATAAAAACAGGTAAAAATACCTAAGATGTTAACTTTATACAAAGGTTAATTCTTTCTTCAATATAGATAAGATTTTATAAGCAAAATAAATAATTTTAATATTTCTTAGACCATGTCATCAAAGTATGAAAACCATGTTGTTTAACCCCTCTGTACAGTATTTTCACAATAAAAAAAGAAAACCATGTTGTTACAAAATAATTTTTTAATCCAATTGCTCTGTGTCACCCCACAGACTTTTCTAACCTTGTAGATACCAACATGACTCTGCAACCCTAGATAAAATATTTGCCTCCCTTATTTATGGAGCCAAGATTTTATATAAAATCTTGCTGGGCACAGGTGGCTATACCTGTCATCCTAGCTACTAAGGAGGCTGAGACCTGAGGATTGTGGCTCAAAGCCAGCCTGGGAAGGAAAGTCCATGGGACTCTTATCTCCAATTAATCACCAGAAAACTAGAATTGGTGCTGTGGCTCAAAGTGGTAGAGAGCTAGCTTTGACCTGAAGAGCTCAGGGACAGTGCCCAGGCCCAGAGTTCAAGCCCCAAAACTGACATAAAAAATAAATAAACAAAGAAATAAATAAAAAAATGTTACCTGCCCTGATGTTAATGGAGTCTAGAAGATCATAAATGCATGCATTAAAAGCTGGGTACAAATGGCTCACGCCTGTCATCCTAGCTACTCGGGAATCTGAAAGCTGAGGATCAGGGTTCAAAGCCAGCCAAGGCAGGAAAGTCTGTGAGACTCTTATCTCCAATTTATCACCAGAAAACTAGAAGTGGTGCTGTGGCCTAAGTGGTAGATCACTAGCGTTGAGCTACAGAGCTGAAGGGCAATGCCCAGGCCCAGAATTTGAGTCCCACAACCAACAAAAAACAAAAAAAGTCTTATATGCCTTATATGCATTATACAGATATAGGTAACATATAGATGATATATAATCAATATATAGGTATTCTATATATAGCTTCGTGAGAGAGAGAGCGAGAGGAAGAGAGAGAGAAGAGCATTTACAGACAGAAATAATAAAAAATAAGAAACCCAGCAACAGCTCTGCTATGTCGTTCTACTAAGTGTCTCTTTCAGACATGTTGCCAACTGTCTTGGGAGCAATAAACTGCAAGCTTTTCTAAAAGTAGGGTCTGCATCCCTAGCAAAACCAACTCATAGCAGAAGCTGAAGGCCTAGCAGCTAAATTTCATACAGACGTTCACTAGGCAATGCAGCAGGTCATTGCATAATTACAGAAGACTACCTGTCCAATTGATTAGTGAGTTCCTGAGGCCCAAGCTATGCTGGGGACAGAAGCCTTTGCTACAGTTCCCAAAAACAAACTGAGGAAAGTTAGCCTTTGCGTCCTAGTGAATATCTCCAAGAGCATCAGTTAACTAGTTTGCCATTATACCCTCCTCTCAGGGTCACCAATCATCCGCTCCAATGGTGACTAATAGGCATCTTTTTATGGTGGAGTGGGGAACTGAACTTGGGGCCTCGTGCTTGCTAGACGGTGCTCTACCCCTCAAATCGCATCTCAAGTGGCTTGTTCTTGCATGGGTAGTTTGCAGGTAGGGTCTTGCTTAGTGACTGGTGTAGACTAGGATTCAATAGCAGATCCTTCTTGTGCTTTTTGGTCTGCTTGCAGATGACAGGTACATACCACAGGGCCTGGTCATTCTGCTTCTCCAGTGGCTGGGACAAGGGGCACAGGCTGCCAAGCCCAACCATTGGTCGAGACAGTCTGCCTGCCGTGGGCCTTTGCTGCACCCTTCCCCCATAGATCTTACACCTATGACTTGTGAATGGCTGAATTGGTTTGATCCAAGGTAATAATGCCCTTCCCTAAGGAAGAATTCTCTGGCTGAAGGCAAAAATCTAAAATATTAGCAATTTCTTTCCATTTAATTCAGTTTCATCCGCTGAAACATGAAATTGATCCTTGAAAGGTAAATATTCCACATTTTCTGTTTATGTAAGTGATGTCCACAAAATAACTTGCCTTGCTAATATCTCAGCAGTTACAAATACAATTGAATCCAGATTTTTCCAATTCCAAATCCTCTGTGCCCGACTTTCTAAAGAAATGAATACTTGTCCATATTAACATAATAATAAGTTTTCATTTTAAGGCAAGAATTCTGTAGAAAATTTTTATTATTAGTAAGGCATACACTTCTTGACCAATATGACTTTTAGCTAGTTAAGTATCATTAATGAATAATAAATCTTCCTTCCAATCTTCCGAGGTTGAACTTATTATATAGGAGAAAAACTGGACACAAATGTGCAGAGAAGAGAAATTTTGGTAGAGCTAGAAGGGAATTGGATGTACTCCTTGTCTGTTTGGGACTCTCGAATTCTATTAGAAAAAGGCAGAAAGAAATTTCTCTGACACAATATTGATATGTACACTCTAAGGTTTTGTATGAATCGAATTAGTGATTGCTCCAGGAAAATTAGGAACTGGTTCCAGTTGTGTACATTCTTGTTCAGTGATTATACCTTCTCACTCGCAGGTTTAGGAAAAGCAAGTGAGGTGAGAGGACTAGCAGGAGCCTGGCTATAGAAGAAGGCAGGTGATGGGTAATTGTGGGTGTGGAAAGTCTGTGGAGAATGAATCCTGGAAAATCAGGCTAAGACAAAATGAAGGGGGGTGGGGGAGCCAAATGGCTTATACATTCTTCTCCCGCTCATGGGAAGTCTTCTGTGAGATTGATGAGGAGTGACTGACAACAGGTTAGGGGAATTCAGATGATGGTTGCCTAACGGTCACAGGCAACAGCCTTAGGAAGTAAAAAGTTGTGTGACTGACCGAGAGGCCGAGCTAGGCCTGCCCCAGTGAGTTGCAGAGATAAAAGTTTCCTTATGTCTGGCCCCAGTAGTAGCAGATCAAAAAATGCCTCTCTTCCTTGCGGCTTCTTTGAGTGTTCTCACTGGGATATGAGCTTTACCTTTATTTAGGCCTAAATCTGCTGCTGAGTGCTCTCCGTCACCAAGGAAGAGCAGAAGGAAGGAGGCACATGTGTTAACGTTGTAGCATTGTCTTCTCTTCGGTGGGAACATCACCATTATATTAATATTAATTTTTTTCTATTTTTATTTTTTTTCTCAACAGAAGGCCATACATATGCTATTTCCTCGTTCACAGCTAGCCCCTCAATACTCGAATTGTGGGTGTTATTGCCAGACTGCGGAGAGGAGCAAGAACTGACTTGAGAAGCAATATGAATTCATCATTCCCAGTCATCTCTGTGAACTCTTAATCGATGCAGGGTGAAAGCCGGCGAGGGACCAGGGAGACGAGGGCACTTGGGTTACTTCACAAGAGACGAGAAATTAAAATGACATTATTATTCAAATTGGCATGTCAAGTACAATGCAGGAGGAAATAGTGAATGCAGGAGGAACTTGTGGAAGATAGTAAGAACAAATAAAAAATAGTGAATTGCCCGTTACGATCAGTCTTTAGTGCTTGAAATACCAGACACATTATAACCTGCTCTAACCACTGAGAACGGTGTAGGGAATTTATACATCCCCTTCCTCTTTATTTTGCTCTACAGATGTGCTGAAAGAGAAATTCCCAAATGCTATGAATATCTTTGAAAGATACTTGGGTGTGTAGATTAAATCCTCTTGTGGAACACTGTACTAAAACTTAAAGGAGATATGAGTCAGGAAATAAATTCCAAAATACTTTTATGGGCCCAATGATTTCAAGGAAAATGGATGGGCCAACATGGTTGTGTTGACTGGAGTGTGGAGATGATAACTTTGAAGCTCATGAGCATCATAATCCTCATGTAGGTTCCCTAATTAGAGTTCAAACAAAAATTTTTAAAGAGTCTTGTAAAGTACCTCATTAATAGGTTAAGAAAAACATTTCTTCATTAAATAATAATTAACTCTCTGGCTAATTCAAAGGAATTTTAGTCATAAATGTGTTTGCTAAATTCAACTGCATCACAAGTGGTTGAGCCATTTGCTCTTGCTTCTTGTGGTCTGTGTCTTATGACATGGAAGGCTTACTTAAAAAGAACCTCACTTTCATGCCATATTTTATCACATACGTGACTTGTTCCATTGACAATCTAGTTTCTAGATAATCACTGTTATTGCCCCTCGTGATAGCTCAGTGATAATTGTCCTCGCTGTTTTTTAACACACTAACATGGATAAGTTCTAGGATGGATAACCAAACATGGAGATCCCACATCTAAACAGGTCTCAGACAATTCCTTTAAAAATCCTTTCCCATTTCCTCCATGCATGCTTAAGCATTGCTTCGCTTCCTTTTCCATTTCGTATTTTAGGTCGGAGCAGAGAGGAACCAGGCCACCGCGAACATGACAGTCTCTGGAAGAGAACTTGTAAGTGACCTTTATTCAAATCGTGTCAGACTTTTGGGGGTCCCACACCTCTTGGCTCTTTCTCCTCTTCTCATACGAGATTAGACTTATCCAGAGAGAAGATGGAAGCCAGGAAATTTCACATATTCAGCTGCAGTTTACCAAAGCTGCAGAGGATGTTAGAAACACATCTGTCTCTTGTGTCTTGTTCTATCTCCCTCCTCCTACCCCCCTCCATTATCATTGGTCTTGAAATCTGAGTCTTCAAGAGGGGAAAAAATGAATGTTTACATTAATGTCAGTCTTTATCTTTCATTTTTATTTTTCAGAAATATTTAAAGGTACAATTAGAGATGCCTTCAAGTATTCAAAGGTAAAGTTTTGTACCTTTAAACCAATGTGATATGACTATGCTAAATCTTTTTCTAATTATGTTTTTATCTTTAAATGTTTGTGCAAAGGAGTTACCATCCAATGAATCAGTTTATGAATACAATGCATCTAATTGATGTCACCACCCTTTATAAGTTAAATCTTATAATGTGAATAAACCACATACAAAAGGGTAAATTGTAAAAGAAATGGGATATTTTATTCATCTTTTATAATTCTTCACTTCCACATCATGACCATATTATACTGTAGTATTTTTCAAACTACACTAAGATCTTTTCTCATTTTTAAAAGAATCTTTACAAATACCCAATTTGAACACAAGCCAGTCTGTGTTAACTATGCCCATCAAAGGTCATATAGATTCTATAAGATTATAGACTCTATAAAACTTTAAAAGTCAAACAAATATATTTATTAAATGCAATTAAATTTCCATGTAAAAAGAAAAAAACATAATTTATTTTACATGATTGAAAGTCATTTTTCTACAAATAAATTACTGCTGGCAATATGAATTTAACACACTTATCACAAAAGATTATGCACTGAATTTTATGTGATAATATAATTCTCACATCACAGTCTTTTTTTCCCCAATTACTTAACAAAAACAACACAAAAATTATTAGTTCTCATTTTGTGACCTGACAACTTTCTATCTTTATTATCGTAAATGCGTCAAGTATTTATCTACCAAACACTTCCTAAGTTACTGTTTAAAGCTTCATGAATTTGAAAATTCATACAAACTCATTATTCCTATGACACATCTATTGAAGTTCAGAGATGTTTACTCTTCTTTAAGAAATGCTGGAGAGAGACGGTTGCAACAGGACCACTATGAAATTACTCCTTTTTAATATTCTTTTCCCCTAATTATTAGAAGGCAAGAATTTGTTTTATAAATAAATAAAATCTCCAATAACAAAATTAACTACCGGGTGCCGGTGGCTCACACCTGTAATCCTAGCTACTCAGGAGGCTGAGATCTAGGTTCGTAGTTCAAATCCAGCCCAGTCAGGAAAGTCCATGAGACTCTTATTATCTTCCAAAAAACTACCAAAAAGTTGGAAAGTGGAGCTGTGGCTTACGTGATAGAGCACAAGACTTAAGCAAACGAAGTTCAGGGACCAGTGCCTAGGCCTTGAGTTAAAAAAAAATCCATATGATCAGCGCTGAATCATTGCAGTGGTAAGAGACAGGGAGCCAAGGCCTGGCCAGGCTTGGATGAGGAAGGGTTTTCTTGCCCTTTACCTGTTTCAGGCTTCAGTTCTGGAGAGATTCTAAGACTAATTAGAGTCCACAGCCCCCAGAGAGCAAAGAGGGATGATGTCTCATCTACCTCTGAATTGGCTGCAGGACCCACGTTGGATGAAGGGAGAAGTTCAAGATTGGCCTTTTCAGCTGCAGAAACGATCGTACCCTTGGAAGTCAAAGTCAATTATTTTTTTTTCTACAAAGTAGAACAAAGTAGCTGAAGATTCTGCCCCAACTTTTACCACTTTCTCTAGCCAGATTTCTTGGAAACAAGAGCTTCAATCCATATTCTTGTTGGAGAAAAGTGCTCCCAGGAGAAAGGGATGGGAAGTTAGTAGGGTGGAGAAGGAAAGGAAGCCAACCAGGAGTTGGTCTCGCTGTGAGTGGCTTCAGTGGTGAGCCCGGCTTTGCAGATTTCTGGAAGGGGCAGCCGGTGTTCAGGAACCCGCAGTTCAGAGTTCTGCTGGAGATGGGCAGGCCAGGGCTAGGACTTCACTGACGTGCAAGGTTGGGAGGATGGGTGGCACTGGAAGAATCCATTACGTCAAGGCAGCAGAGAAGACTGGTTCACAAAATGAATCTGGATAGGGAGCAACATCAGGAGGGGTTCCAGTTAAAACCAGTCATCCGCTTAATGGATCAGATACCAGCTTCTAGTCCTGAACACCAAGGAACAATGCTTGGGGGAAAAAAATACTGAGACGTTCTATGGAGATTTTTGATTTCTGTCTCAGAAATCAGAAGTGGAGAAGGACAGAGAAGATGTGTATGCATACTGGTTCAACCCTCCAGATGAATGAATGAATGAATCAATCAATGAATACACATACCAGGTGCCAGTTATTCTAGCTATACGGGAAGCCGAGATCCAGAGGACTGAGTTGGAAGCCAGCCTGAGCAGAGAAATCTGAGACTTCGTCTCCATATTAACCAGCACAAAGTCAGGCTGGAGGTGTGGCTCAAGAGGTAGAGAGCCAGCCCAAGCAAGAATGCTGAGCAAACACAAGGTCATGAACTCAAACCTTCTTCCCAGAAAAGATAACAATAGTCATGTCAATAGATGAGCATTTATTGCTTCAAACTGCCTGGCACTGTCAACCTCGGTGCCCGCAGGCGTGATCGTGAACTTGATATCTCTGTAATTGGGCTGCCTGAGCACTGTCTCAGGCAGGGAGAGCAGGAGCGTGGCAGAGTTTGCCCATGGCAAGCTCCTGTAAGGCTTGCATTTCACCGTTCGCACGACAGTGTCTTGAGTCACACCCCAAGCCACAGTAATACCTTTGCGGAAGAGAATTAAGAGCAACAGCGCCCTGACCTACTCCCCGCTGCTTGTGAACACTCTTGGGTGCTCTGTGGTGGGAAAACAAACCAAACCCGGAGCAGCACCATTTCACGAAGGGGACCCAGAGTGCAGAGATGGAAGGAAGTCTCTGACAGAAGGAGGCCACAGCGTGCGTCTACAAGGCAAGAGGTCATGTGCTACCTTTAGGCAAATTGGCTTTTCCTACCTTTACAGGAATGCTAGTGGTGCTACTTGGCCATCGTAGCCAGTCTGGGTCTGAGATAGACATCAGCCTGTGAAGAGAGCCGGGGCTCCACCCGGATCACAGGCAGTCCTCTGAGAGGCAGCCGGGGATCACACGTAAATCCTAATTGGATGACTTGACGGAGCCAAGAAAAAGCCAGAGTTCTAAGAGCTCAGAGAAATAAGAGGCTGGGAAGACCAAGGAGGCATTGAAATATGAGGATAAAATCGACCCAGAATTGCCTAGGAGATCAATAAGAGGGATAAAGGACGTGCAGCGGATGGAAAAATACACGTTTTGCCTCCTGTCCAAGGGAGACATCCGGCGGGCTGTTTTGAACACACCGCAGTCCTGTAATTAAAGCTCCAGGGGGCATGGCAAGAGGAAATCTTAATAATCAGACACAAAGACGTCATGGCAACAAGTGACTCCCCGTGAGGAAAACCGTTTCCTAGGCAGACCTTAAGTTGCATATGAATTCCTGAACTCCGCCAAAAGATAGATGGAGCGTGCATTCTGTGTGTGTGTGGACAGATGAAGGCTTGATTTCATCCATGAGCCCTTGGCAGCTCATGAGGTCAGTGCACCTTGCTCAAACCATCACCACAAGCCTGGTGGTCACCCCTGCCTGCTCCCTGCTACATTGTGAGGAAAGGGATTATCTCCCCTCAAACCCTAGGACATCCGTCCAGAGAGGAGGAGGCCCAGGGGTCAGTCCCACATGGAGCAGGGCCCTGACAGAAACTAAGGATGGGTGTTTACACTTTGCCTCTCACATGCCAGGACTGAATAAAGCCCTTAGAGAGAGAATAAGCCTGGACCAGTCCGGGGCTGACTCCCTTGGTAATATGGAAGCCAAGGATAGATGAAAACTCACAATAATGAAAAGAAGACTCACGTCTGGTTGTGTGAGCAAAACATTGGGGTAGCATCTGCTTGGAACCTTTAAAATCTCAGCACGGAAGGTTGTGCGACTCTTCCTCATCTTGGGAGCGGTGAAGGTGCATTCTGCACACGCAGGGACCTGGGAAATCACACAACCTTTAGAAAACACAAATGGCTTCTCAACTTGTCCCCAGAAGTTCCATTCTCAAAGACAACGATTGAGGTCATGGACTCCTTCCTGAGGTTTTTTTTTGGGGGGGGTATATATTTTTAGTGTTATTATAAAGGGGTTCCTGTCTCACAATACCTAACATGTGCTCTGGTTATTTAAAAGGAAATTTTAATTGTGAATGATCCTAGGAATGGCATGAGAAATACAACTTTAAAAGAATCGCAGCCCGTAGCAGTGACTTCTGCCTTTATTCCAACCTATGTGGGAAGTGAGGATCCATTTGAAGCTAGTTTGGGCAAAAACAGTAAAACCCTTCTTAACAGCAACAAAATAAACTGGTGTGATGGTTCACACTTGTAGTCTGGGCTGCGCAGGAAGCAAAAGAAAGAGGAGCATGGTTCATGCTGATCTAGAGAGGGAGAAAAACAACCCAGAGACCTTATCTAAAAATCAATGGAAACAAACAGGGATAGGGCGTGGCTCACATGGTAGAGCGTTTGCTTAGCAAGCACAAAGCCCCGAGTTCAAACCCAGGCATCACCAAATTACAACATGAAAAGAAGATTCGCAACATACCCAGGCTCCTATTGACCTAATTTTTGCAAAGAAAGACTGGTTTGATTTGAAAAAGGCCATTGTCAGTAGATCAGGAAAGTTATATGATCTGAATGATATGATGTGACTATGTCATATGTCATTTCCACACAAGCAGAGAGTGCTGGAGGAATTAAAACTTTTTTGCACGTTTTTATTTCACCCAAATGCTGTTCTTTTCTTCTAGAAGCCAGGAGGGTGTCAATAGGGTTGTGTACAATTTTAGATGAAAAAACTCATACAAGGAGGTTGTATGTCTGCTCAAAGTAACAGTCCAAGCTTAACGTGAGGCCAGGCTGACTCAAAATGTCATGTGCTATTCAGGTTTCTATAACTCCTTGAACCCATCTGCCTGGATGTGCTAACCTCTTTTTTTCTAATCTGGATGGCTTCCAGGCCTGAGGTCTGACAGTTCCAAAGTACCTGAAACCAAGTTAAGTCAACTTCGTCGTCTCTGTGAGCTGATTCCCACTCCATATTAACCGAAAATCCATCTTGATTCCTTTCTTTCCTTCCTCGGGATTTTCTGTTCTAAATTTGGTAGTAATTAAAATCCATCTCCTTCTTTGCTCTCTGTGGCAGAAGTGTGGGGGACCAACTTTGTCACATCTTGCAGGATTGCTTTGCCCTGTAGTCGCAGAAGCGGAAGCAGTCAGCGGAGAATGAGGGAAACTTTTAAAGGAAATGTTTAGTAAGAAATCTGAGCTGGGCGTGCTGGTAAATAGTGTAATCTCAGCACCGAGGCAGGAGGGTCATGAGATCAAGACCAGCCTGGGTTGCAGAGTGAGCACCTATCAGAAAAGCAAGCACCAAACAACTTCAGTGGATTTGAAATCGCTCCGTGGGAAACTTGACCTCGGCAAACGATAGAAGAGCCTACTGCTTGGCTCTCTTTAACTTTCAGATATCATCCCTAGAAAAAGAAAACTTCCTGATTAGTACAGTTAAGAGACATGCTTACATCTATAACCCTATTTAGGAGGCAGAGACTGGAGGATTGTGGTTTGCTGGGCAAAACACACCCGATTCACTGGACTCCATGTCAACCAATGGCCGGGTGGCGGTGGAGAATTGTCCTTTATATTACACCTGTGACATCTGCCTTCTATTCTGCTTGTGAAGTGTAACTCTGCAACTTTTCTTTTTCTCTCTTTAGCCATAAAGAAAAAAGGCACGTGTAGGGGCAAGATTCCTTCCCTGGCTATCTGTGAAGCACTGGGGAGTATTTCTCTGTGTGTGGCTATCAGGATCTGGTGTAGGGACCCGCTGGGGAGAGAGGGTGGGCTTGGAGACCCCAGTGCCGGGAGCTGGGACACTGTGGTGCCTTGATGGGCCATGGAGGCTAGTCGTTGTCACCACCCTTTCCTGCAGTCCCTTCTGCCGTGAGATGGGCCGTGTGGGCATTCGATGCCGCCGGCCGTGGGAGATCAGCCCTCTGGACACACCGCAGTGAGGAGCTGGTGAAAGCCGCGGCTCCTCTCCCTGTCGTCAGTCTCCAGAACTTAGCTGTGTGTCATCTGGCTAATCAGAGCCTGTGGTGAGATCTGTCAGCAATGGCTGTTTTAAAAGAGAGAGAAATTCAGACGCAGCTGACAGGTGAATCGGAAGGTTTTGTGCTGGGCCTGTCCCCGTACGAGGATGAGCCCTGGGCGGCAGTGACAGGAGAACCTAAGGGCTACCTCCAAAGGCCATCAGTTCACACACACGCACACACACAGACACATGCACATGCACACACACACACACACGCACGCGTGCGCACAGGAAACACAACACAGAGACAAGGTAAAAACAGAGCAGGTGAACATCACTCTGAGCTCTTTCTTTCTGAAGATCTAATGAACCGCTGGATGTCACCACCAGCCAGCCAGTGTCCAAGGGGGCGACTTCATCTTCCGGGAGGGTTTGCTCCCCTCCAGACCAACGCACATCCTAAAGCACGGAGTGCACGGGACGCGGAAAAGGAAAGATTCCCACGTGTATGCCTATCCCGAAAATGACAGAAGCTGAAGGAAACATTCTTTCCCTCTTAAGAAAGTGCAAAAGTACTCAGGCCGTGCGTGTAAGCCTCGGGGGACGTGAGTGGGCACGTCGAGATTCCTTCCAGCACAGCTGGGCTGCTGACTCCCAGCAAAGCCCCCGTGGAAGCTCTTCCGTGGGGGAAGGGCAGGAGTGGCAGGGTCGGGGCTCACTTGAAATCCCACCTCTGCCGTGCACTAGACTCCTCATTCCCATGAGGACTTGGCTTCTCTTTAGAGGTGTTTTCTTATCAATAAAGGCAGAGCAGGGTAATGATAGATCAGTAGCACAGGATTATTGTAGTGCGGGGGGGGGGGGGGGGGGGAGGGGCAGGAGGATGCAGAGATCAAGACCAGATGACATGAAGAAACATCCCAAAGTGTCACCGGTATTTAAGTATCTGAGCTCAGAAAAATGCGCAGTGCCTTTGGCCACAGCGCTTTGTCCCAGGAAATGAGTATTTCTTATGTGCCTGGAAGTACCCAGTGGTATTGCTATTATTAATTAATTATTATTATTATATAATTTTTATAATTATCACAGTAGGAATGTATTTAAAGGCATCAATTATCTATTTTTTCCTAATAAATGAAAAATGGGAGCTGAAAAGTCTGTTTGCATGTCATTTTCATCAGTGTGGTATTAGTTAATAACTAAATAACCTGTATAGACCATGAACTAGTTTCCACGTGCCTTACACATGAAGCATGCAGGCTTTTCTAATGGCAGGGAAAGCGCAAAACCTACATTTTTTCAAAACATATTTGCCTGATTGTATGTACATAATCTGTGCATACGCGTTCCCACAGATTATCTAGCGTTATACTTCTTAACTGATTCCAGTCAGAAGTATCCTAGTCTTCAAAGAAAGTAAACTTTTAGACAACAGTTTTGTGAAAACTGAAATTTCCTTCTTAATTATCCTGTGGTGAGAGGGAGAAAGATTTTTACCATCCTAGTGTCATAGAGATGTGTGTAATCTATTGTGTGTTCACAAGTGCAATAAAATCATGCATTCATTATCTAGGTTTTTGCACCCATAGAGAAGTTTCTGTCTGAGTCCATAATTGTAAGTTTGAGTAAGATATTGGCCAAGGAATAATTATTTTGTTCAAACAGATATCTCATTTTCTATCGTACTGAAAAAAATCAGAAAGGACACAGACTCAAATAAAAGTGTTCCATTGTGGGCTGGGAGGGTGGCTCAGTGGTAGAGCGCTTGCCTAGTATGCATGAAGCCCTGGATTCGATTCCTCAGTACCACATAAACGGAAAAAGCTGGAAATGGTGCTGTGGCTCAAGTGATAGAGTGCTAGCCTTGAGCAAAAGAGGCTCAGGGACAGAGCCTAGGCCCTAAGTTCATATCCTAAGACCAGAAAAAAAAAAAAAAAGTGTTCCATTGTTTATCTAGGATCTGGGCTGGTGAGGCAAGAATGACCATTCATTATGGAAGATGTGATGTCACCTCTGGGACTCAGCACGTCTGGGCAGAAACCAATTTCCTCCAGAAAGTCCTTTGTTTAATCCCTGAACATTTGCTTAGCCCTAGGAAGGCAGCTCTGGACAATGCAGGTGAAACGGAGTTGGTTGCCAATCGTGCTGTCTCCAGGAAATGGATGTCAGAGCTCTCTGGGGAGAATAAACGTGTAACATGATGACTCTGTACATCGGATTAAGTTAGCTGGAAGAAGAGAGAAGCGACATGAAAGGGATCGACAAATGTAGGCCCGCAGTTCGGCATGCATCTTTCTGGACCATGCCAACTGCTGTCTGAGCATTTGCGGCTGCTCTGCACCTACTTCTTGGCTCACACACAGGGTTCTGTCACAATCTGAAGATACAGTCGTTGGCTGGTCACACCTACAGAACACGAACAGGTAGCTGTGTGGGGTGAAGGCTGTTGTAAGTGCTTTGCGTACGTTTTGCTTACATAATCATCCAATGGTGCTAGGCATTATTATCACTCCTATTTTTCAGATGAACAGAACTGAGAAGCTGGGTGCTGGTGGCTCACGCCTGTCATCCTAGCTACTCAGGAGGCTGAGATCTGTGGATGGTGGTTCAAAGCCAGCTTGGGAAGGAAAGTCCATGAGACTCTTATCTCCAATAAACCACCAGAAAACAGACAGTGGCGCTGTGGCTCAAGTGGTAGAGTGCTGGCCTTGAGCTGAAGAGCACAGGGACAGTGCCCAGGCCCAGAGTTCAAGCCCCACAACCAACAAAACAAAAACAAAAACCAAGCTGAAGACACAGAATGTATTTTTCCTGCTGAAATTCAAAAAACTCCAAGGGAAACAAGCCAGAATTCAAACTGATGAAGCACAGATCCAGCCTGTAGACCCAGGCTCCAGACCTTAAGCTACGTTGTTTTACATATGTTGTTAGCTTTCACTGAAGACCGACCTTTGTATACCCAGCTCACTCATCACCTGAAAGAGTTGATGTTGACCCCACCACTTAGGAAAGGTGTCCTGTGCCCCCAATATAACCCTCATCTCCCTGCTTTCTTTGCTGTTCTCTGGGAGGCCTAGGGATAGCCTCAATGCAGCTGGCAGGGTGTTATCACTCATGTATTTTTCCATCTTCTTCACCACACTGCAAGATGCTGCATACCAGGGCAATTTATATGCATTCTTGCAATCAAGCTCAGCACATGAAACACTGTTTGTTGAATGAAATCATGTGACAAATATGGAGGCTGCAATTGTCTTTTAGTCAGGTTGGGTGATTTTTGAAATGCAGTTAAAACCCGCCTTAGGTGTTTTCAGATTGCTCTAGGTCAGCCCTCCACCCACCAGACAGAAGCAGCGTAGGTGGAATCCAGTGGGCATTCACACGCTCCCAGTTTTCAGTGTGACCCCGGTTTTCTAAGCTGTTTCGCAGCCTTTCCAACCTCATCCATGAGTGTCACATTTCGATGTCTTTTTTCCTCTAAAAGGACAGCTACTCCGGGGCGCTGCTCCTTCGTGTTCACAGAAGAGAAAGGTATCCGCAAATCAAACGCAGATAGTATGACTGTATTTGAGGAGAAGCCTTGGGAATCCTGTTTTTAAATGTATATATACATATATGCACATATATATATATATATATATCTTTTATTTTTAACCAGATGCTGAGGGATTCAAGCCAGAACAGCATTCTCAAAGGAATTCTGCTTGCTAGCTGAAACTTAGAAACGCCCTTTGTGTGACAGCCAGCACCAGTGGCGGGGGGTGGCGGCCAGAGCAACATGACATCCAGTCAATAGCTTGTTTTGAAAGCCACGCTGATGTCGATACCGGCTTTATTGTAAGCGGGAGCTCCCCGTATAAAGACGGGCCCATGCTGTATGCAGGGCTCCTTCAATATCCTTTTTAGAAGTTGCTTCCCTTTGACTCCCTATGGAGAACGGGAAGCCAGAGGGTCCCTCTGTCCCAGGCTGCTGGCCTCTTCATTATAAACGTGCGGGTGGACAGAGCGGAGCTTCAGAGCCAAGGCTGCAAAGCCCCAAGTTTGAATCCCCAGTGAGTGGTCTTCAGAAAGACTTCCCTTCCTGTCTGCTCCTCCCGTCCTCCTCTTCTTTCTGTCCCTGCTGTTCAGAAAAACCTCTTAAGTCTATAGAAGCTGGGCTTTTTTTCCCCCTCCCTACAATGATCATTACACTTGAGTCTCATGAGGCCTGGAAACAAATATAAGCATGCGCAGGCCTGGTATAGTGCAGCCCAGACGCATGGCGCACGGTGATTTTTATCATTATCTTCTACTTTGCACTTACGGAGCTGATAAAGACAGAGTGGCCATTCTAGTAAGCGTTGCTGATGGTCTTCCCCTGTTTGAATAAACATGGTCTGGAGGATTTCTGCAGTTGGAACTGGTGAGCTAGAACTAAGAAAAAGTCAACTTGAAGTACACCAAACAGGCCACAGGGTGCTTTCGCAGCCCGGGTTTGTCTTAAGAGATCTTATCCATTGCTCTGGAATCTTCTTACTTCTCTACTGAATTTAAAATATGTATGCTCTGTCAAGGTGTGAAAGGTACTCTGTGAAATGATACCGCGTTGGTTGAACAAGTTCCTTTCAACAATTTCAGTGTATGGCTTGATCTCTGAGTCTAAGCAATAGCTCTTGATCCATCCAATCCCACATACCCAGATTTTGTTGTCATTCCCCTGTCTAGGTTTCCTTATATTTCTGAGCTTGAAGAAGAGCACTATGACTGTGATGTTTATGTTTCAAGCTTTTCTACCAGTTAGGATCCCAGGAGAAATCTACACTCTCAGAACACTGGTAAGAACCGTTCACCTTCTGTATGCCTGCTCCTGTCCTTCCTTCCTGCTCCTGTCCTTCCTTCCTGCTCCTGTCCTTCCTTCCTTCTTGCTTTGTGTTTCATCATTGTCTTGTAAGATCCAACCATTCTATCTTCTGAGATCATCAACCATTTCCCCAAATTCCTATATCTTTTTATTGACGTAGAATTCAATCACTTCCACCTTTAAAAATAAAAAGGAAAAGAGAAGTGGGAACAAACCCTCCCTCCTTGTCACAAATATTGCTACATGCTACTTTTGTTCCATTGCTCAAGTCTTCTGTACATGTTCTCAACAGCTTCTGCTTGATTTCTGCAGTTCACCTCCTTCTATTCAACCAACTTCATCTCAGTCTGAATTCTACCTGTTCCAGAAAATGGATCTCACTAAAGCCATCTCTAGTCGCTACGGTTTTAAATTCCTTACTTCCCTTTTGCAAACAAGGGCTCACTCTATATCCTGAGCTGGTCTTGAACTCCCAGCCCATCTGCATCATCCTGGGCGTGCTGAAATTCTAGGCATGCGCGAACATGCCCGGCCTCCTCTCGTCTTTAGGTTTAATGGGCATTTTCAGTCCTTATTTGATTTGACCTTTCACTTTCCAACCTAAGTATATGATGTTGGACTTCTGAGAGTAGAATCCTAGTCCCTCTTGCTTTCCATTCTGAATTTTCTCATTAAAACAATACCACCAGATACACAGCTTTCGCCATCAGCACATGATAATGGATGTGAAATCGAGCATTGAATGTTTGTTTTCCAGAATCACAAATACATCCAGATCTGGCCCTACGGAAATGTCTTAGGTGCATTACAGCAACTGAGTGTCACCTCTGAAGCTGACATTCCTCTCCCCTGACGCTCACTGATTCTACCTGGGAGATGCCAGCATCAGACACTAACAAGTAACGGGAGAGCCTCACCAGGCCCTGAACGCGTGCTTGCATCCTCGATTGCTTTCCAACAGCTCCCTCCCTGGAAATTCACTCTCTTCACTCTGGTCCATGCTCCAAATACTTAGTGTTGCTGGAGAAATATCCGAAGTCATCCCAACTAGCCCCTCCCATTCTCCCCCTGTCCAATCGGTTCTTGGCTTTCTGCTAGAAGAAGGCAGTCTTACGTGTGTTTCTAAAACACCCTGCATGTGTTCTTCACGTGTAACTTACTCCATGTCTGTGTGCCTTTTGCCTGGAGAGGCCACACTCTTGCCTCAGTTCCATCATCTGTGAACGAGGGTTACACCTGCATGTGCTCACACATTCACAACAGCGCTCAGCACACATGGACAGTTCCATTTTCTGTGAACGAGGGTTACACCTGCATGTGCTCACACATTCACAACAGCGCTCAGCACACATGGACAGTTCCATTTTTGTGACTCCTGGGCCTTTTCTCGGTTGAGAGATCAAGCTAAGGGCCACCAATTGTCTCCCAGGAAGGTTAATGGATCTCAGAACAGTCCAGGAAGTTTAATAGCTCTCAGAACAGTTGCTGGTCTTTGTTGGGAGAGAGCGGGTTCGGGAAAAGTCTCATGTGGATCAGACTCTATGTGTGGCCATTTCTGTGGTAAGATCAACACCTTTACTTTTGAGGAAAAAGAAATGCGTTTTCTAATATTATCCCCCACGCCCATGCATTTTCTAATATTATCCCCCACGCCCACTTTCCAGCTTTTATTCACCTGTAGCCGTTACGTTCACTGTGCACGGAGGCCTGATCGCGTGCGAACTCCCGGCGACTGCTCATGGCTCAGCACACACCAGTGTCTTAATCACCGTGTCCCATTTCTTCAGACTGCTTCCAATCTGTCTGCATGGTGTGGCTAACTGAGATGTCTGTAGGCAACTGGGATTCTGGGAGTGGAGTTTCCATGTCAGGAGAGAGAATCTGCCATATTCCCAGGCTGTCGCCTGATGGCTCTATCCCTGCACCCCTCAATCACCTTGGCTTGTGCAGACTCAATATTCCGTGTCATCCCTCCAGGGGGCGGCCTTCCTGTTTCAAGGTTCTTCATAAAAGTACAGCTTTCTGCGTTTCCTTCTTCCTTTTCTCGGCTGTCGACTTGCCAAATGTGCAAGTTTGTCTTTCCTCCAAGTGCAGTCTTGTCATTTGCAGTTTCTACTTAAAAGTGACATCTGACTGAGAAAGGAGTGAGCTACTCTTGATGCTGCAATACGTTACCTCCATGAATTACAGAACGATACCTGGAGTTTGGAAGAAATAATTTTCAAGCATAGGCAATCTTTTCTAAGAAGGAAGGAAGGGAGGAAGGAAGGAAGGAAGGAAGGAAGGAAGAAAGGAAGGAAGGAAGGAAGGAAAGAAGGAAGGAAGGAAGGAAGGAAGAAAGAAAGAAAGGAAGGAAGGAAGAAGAGAGGGAGGGAGGGAGGGAGGGAGGAAGGAAGGAAGGAAGGAGGGAGGGAGGGAGGGAGGGAGGGAATGAAAAGAAAAAAGAAAAGAGAAATAAAAACGACAGTAAAAAGGAAAGGAAGAAAAAAAGAAAAGAAAAATGGTGTCATGTTCTATAAAATAGCTCAACTTTTTAAAATGCAACTTGAAGATGTGGCCCCATTATAGAAATACAAGACCCGTACAGTTCACTCCCCAATTTGTTTCCCCTCGTGGAGAATTTGATAGGAACCCGCAGGTGACTGGGTTGTCTGTTGTACAGGAACGAGAACACGCTGTGGATAACTATGGACATCTTGTTACAACCCATTCCCAAATCTGTCAACTAGCTAATGACAGCCAGAGCACAAAACAATATCGTACTTGTTCACAGCAACAAGGTCCACACATAAAACTAGCTATTTTTTCTCTCTTTTTTTTGAATGTTTATTTGGCAAGGGGGAAAGCTGTACTGTCTAACCAGGCTCTTGAGGTAGAATCATGAAATGTATAGTGTCTTTATCTTCTTTATGTCTAACCAGTAAGATCCAAGTATGATCTTTTCCTACCAAAAATCATTCTGAAAAAGAATACTCAGTAGAAGTCATTTCCCTGATGGAAATGTTTCTTTCTGTCTTTTCTCAACCATTATTGGAACTTCCCTCGTGTGGATTAAATGTGTGACTACACCTTGTTAACATTGTTAACATTGTAGTCATTAGCGTCTCTTAGCTTGTATTTATAATTTCAGTGTATTTGTAATCCAACAGAGCAGCAAAGTCAAGAATGTCAAGTTCCCATCTCACCATTGTCTTTACAGTTCAGGCTCAAATTACCCACTTGAAGAATATTTATCGAAAGGATAAATGAATGGTTTGTATGAAAATTTGAGCTACTAGCTGCTCAGGTAACAACCTACAGACGTGAGGTGTAAATGAACCTCTCCCAGCGTTCCTCCACCATTAGGCCAACGCCTGCCTCCAACTCACCCACCCCTGAGCTGAAGTCTTGAGTCACAAGCTGACTTTTTAGATATAGCTTATGGATCGAGGCTCATGATTTTATACGTATCTTCAAACTAAAACGGATTATAATTGTCTGTATAAATGGAGTACAGTTGTCTGTCAGTTTTGAATTGTTTCTTGGATTTTGCTCAGGGAGTTTCGATCACTATCTGACTCAGCTTCCCACTGACATCTCTTTCCTTTCATATTGGAGTCTCTTTAACCCTTATCATTCCCAGATGAGATGAAGGGAGCCGCTTCCCAGCACAGCCAGTGGGCACCAAGCCTTCTAGAAAGGTCTTTTGCCTATCTGAACAGAACCCCCTTCTGACCAACTTCATAGCCAGGAAAATGGTGCACCTTGGTTTTTAAATCCCCCTCATGGATTTCCTCTACCAAGAATGCTTTCTGACTAGTTTCTCTACAGGCACCAAATCCTCCATCTCCCAGTATATCTTTTTTAGGAACGATTACCTGTGTGCCTATTTGAAACACAGCACCCGGGTCACATTGGCTACTCATGTTTTCCCCTATGACTATGAATCCCACGGATGATGTTCTGTATCCGTTGTTGGAACCTCAGATAGATCAGGGCTGTCTGTGAGATTGTCACTTGGGAGCATGTGGATGTAGAACCGCTGGGACTTGTGTGCCTTCTCTGTTGGTAATTGTGCATAACGCAGACCAGTGACTGATTTCACTCCCAGAAATGAAATCCATGTGTGCCCGTCATGATTCTCAGATCAAAGCACTGGGCAGCTAGCTCTCTGAATCACGACTTGCACTGCTCTTCCTCCACCTAAAAAGAAGTCTAGAAGAGGGGGCTGCTGGGTGCAATCTACTCATTCAGTGACACTAGGACCAGCCTTTCTGGAAGTATCTGGTCTTTCTGTAACAGGTGTAAATGACTGCTGAAGCTGTGATATCCCATTTATATTCACGAGTAAGAGCAGGAGGAGAAGGAAAGGCAAACCTAGTCATTCATTCAATCCTTTATAAAGTGAACCAAACCTGCTAAGGGATGCTCTTCATACCAGGCACGCTTCTGTGAGGAAGGCGGCCAGGTGGGCACAAAGATGGGAGAATACTGGGAGAGACTAGGGCAGCGTATGGCGTGACATTTCCTCATCAATACAGTTGTGTATTTCAGTTTTGCTTACAAGGATCTAGACACAAGACCAACAAACACTTACAGCAGAGGAGGTTGACAAAGTGGGACCCTATGCATTTGCCAGAGCGATTGGAGATGAGTTATCTAATACATAACAAATATCTACTACATGCGCAGGGAACCGAACGCAAGTCCACACTCCTTGGATGTGTGTGCCACATGAAGAGCGGACAGGTGAGCCTCCCGTGCACTACCGACCCGTCTTCTTCCCATCTCAGGGCAATTTATACCCAGTGAAGCAGTAAACTCTCAAAAAGGAGCAAATTCTTCCCAGAAGTAGCTCCATGTGGATGGGGAAAGGGAGAACTGAGTTATTTCCCAGAACCCTTTGAAGTGTGTGGCATTTACAGCCTATCCCATTTAAACTTAACTTTCAGATTTTTTTTCCATCGTGAAGTAACTTCCTTTTGAACAGATATTATACGAACAAAGTCTTCAAGGGATGTGTTTGGTGCTAGTGAAATACGTCTTGTAAAATGATTCATTTAAAAGTTATTTGAGAATGACTGAATAAGAGGCTAGTTTCCTCTGCTTATTTCAATTCAGATGGTATCTATTTGATTTTATTCTACATGTTGGACAATTTAGACAAAAGCTATAGGAAGTACAGAGTTGAGTTTCTGTGACATATTAGAAGGCTAAGAATCAATATGAGAGTACCCCTCGTAATGAACAGTTTTTAGTCACCTTAAGGACTAGGTATCTATAAGACTTCCTGAAATTCTTGTGTACGTATTAAGCAATTTTCTTCGACAGGGTGTCTTGCTAACTATAGATAAGAATCTGCCTTTAAAATTACATTAAAATTATAACAACTATTTTATTAATTCACAATCTTCTCCTTAAGTTCACGTCCATAGAGATGAAAATAATTTGGCCATAAGCTGGGTGTCGGTGGCTCATACCTGTCATCCTAGCTACTCAGGAGGCTGAGATCTGAGGATCATGGTTCAAAGCCAGCTCAGGCAGGAAAGTCCATGAGACTTATCTCCAGTAAACCACCAGAAAACCAGAAATGCTCTGTGGCTCAAGTGAGAGGGCTAGCCTTGAGCTAAAGAGCTCAGGGACAGCACCCAAGCCCAGAGTTCAAGACCCAAGACTGACCAAATACTACTACTACTAATAATAATAATAATAATACTTTGGCTACAACACAATACTTTTACTAGTTTTATATTTTAATAAGTGACGCTAGACCTGCAATTGTGTTTGTTTTGGACAAGTAACTGTGTACTTCACTATACTATGTGAGTGACTAATGTTTTTTTCCATATTGAGATGATTAAAAGCACTATGATTATTTGGTTTTGTTCTGGAAGCCAGTGTTTTCATTTTGTTGAAATTTAACTTGCTAACTTTGGACCACTGTTGAATGGAGATCCAGGGATCAGTATCTGAACCCAATTCAGGTCAGTATTTCTAGAGGAACACTAGGTGGCACTGTTGCCACAATGAACGGCTGCATTCTGGTCCAGGTCTCCAGTCTGCAGACAGAACCTGCCGTTGAAATTCTTGGTTAAGGCCGTTACAGATTACTCTTCACTTTTCCAGGGTGATTAAAATGTATCTGTAACACACATAAAATACAGAGATTAAAATTCTTTGTCAACATCTGCTATTCACTGAGAAGTGTGAACCATAACTCTTTAAGGATGTGTTCTGAGAATCCTAAAGTTAAAAAAAAACACATTTGCATAAAGAAGTGGCTATTGGGAATAAGTAACATGTTTCCTGCCCTCAGTATTGCAATCTGCAGGGCCAGGTGTGAGGACTTCTGCTTCCAATCCCAGCATTTGAGAGACACAGACGAGGGTTTGCCATTCGGCTCCATAGGAAGAACTTGCCTCCAAAACCAACCAGCCAAAAAGATGCCTCTATTGGTTTGGAAATGGAAAATATTCCATCAACATACACTGGATAAACCTTCTGGAAAAAAGTCGTCTTCTGGATTTTTAGGGTGTTCTTACCAGTCAATTCTCAAGCCTTTTTTTTTTTTTCATTTTAAATGACAAAATGCTAAAAAAAAGTATTTTGAAAAAATTATCTAATCCATAAATGTGCAGGCAGCAGATAACTGAATCTCTAGAATATCAGTTTGTATATTGGTGTAAAGCAGGAAAACATGAGGGGGTATAGAGAAAGATTTTTTTTTTTTTTTTTTGTCGGTCGTGGGGCTTGAACTCTGGGCCTGGGCACTGTCCCTCAGCTCTTCAACTCAAGGTGAGCGCTCTACCACTTGAGCTACAGCGCCACTTCCTAGAGAAAGATTTTTTAAAAATACACCTGTGCAAATTAAATTTCTTTAAAGAAATTTGGAAACTCCAAGTAGAGTTGGAAAGCGAAATGGAGACAGAACATGGGCTCTGGACATTCACACAGTGAGGCCACAGGAGGCTATTCTTGGGAGAGGACCACAAAGGCCCAATAGCTATGGGTCTATGATCACATAACATGATATTCCTCCCAATGAGCTCCAAGAAATGGAAACAAGAGGCTTGTTTTTGTTTTGTTTCTTTTTTTGTGGCTGTTTTTGATCTCTGTACTTTTTGTCTCATATGTGAGTTTGTATGTTTGGGGGGAAGGGAGGGAGGGCACAGAAATGAGGGACAAAGGGTGAACACACGCAGCGACGGCACTCACTGGACACTGTGTGGAACATCAACTGTACAGCTTGTGGGGGGTGAGAGGGGAAAACTGAAACGTGCTCAGCACCCGACTTTTGTAACTGTAGCCCCTCTGTACAACACCTTTACCATAACAATTAAAAAATAAAGGACGTGATTCTTCTGAGAACATAGGACCCCACAATGGATCTACCAAACACCAAAGCCAAGAGGACTCACCCTCATTGCAATATGAGCTTAGGGTGACGTGCAAATGGAGGGGAAAGGGAAGGTTTGCTGACCACTCACAGCACCTGGGAAATGGGGAAGGTTTGCTGAACACTCCGGCACCTGGGAAGTGGATAGGTAGGCCATCACAGTTTGGAACTCTTTGCGAGGTCTAGTAAGGAGCCGTGTCCCGAGACAGGGCACGTCTGTTTCAATTCTGTCATTGTGTTCAACTTCTGGGATTTGATTTATTTCCCTCCTATAGAACTTGAGACAATTATGCCACCGTGATTTGCTGTGAGACTCCAGTGAGAAAGTCTATGTAAGGCGCAAATCCTGTTAGCTCTTGGGTTGGGGGCATGTATGAGTTTTCTGTTAGTAGCATGTTCTGGAACTGCAGAGAAGAGCTACAATCCCCATGACCACCTGCAAGCTGACCAATCCCTTGAGTCTGGAATATTCTACCCCCTCCACTACCACTAAGGGTTGGTAAAGGGGTGATCTGGTGTCCAGCGTGGAATGGCTGGAGAGTGGCGAGCACTCGGGAAAGCGGTCTTCTGGGGCTTTCTCCACTCACAGAGTGAGGGCTGGCTCGCAGGAATGGACCCAAACTAAACCTGGTGAAGGAAGACCTTGAAGGCTGAGATGAGGATAAAGCAGCATCACCAAGAAGGGTAATCACGGCAAACCAGGAAGCTCGGACTCTTGCGTCTTTGGCTCCCACAGTGTGTGGCTAAACAGCCCAGACACTCTTCCCCCTTCCTTATCCCCGGCTCTTCTCTGTCTTTTATCAGCTTCATCGGCCAGGAAAATAAGTGGCCATCTGTCAACTCCATGGCTCCAGCTCCTCCTCCCAGTATGAGATTCCTCGCAGGAGTAATTCTATTGTAACACTTGTAAGAAATGATATCAACGTCTGGGAGACCGGGGAGGAAGGAAATATCCAGAATGGCACCGCTGATATTGTGAAGAGGGCTGGGGTCGCGCTGTCAAGCTGCTTCTGCTGTTTTCACGTCTCAACTTCAGAACCCTCTTTTGAGTTTGGCATCTTAAATGACACCTTGTGCTTTTGCTTATTTAATTTCGACGAGATAATACATTCACACTGTTAATATTGCAACAGAACCACAGATGGAACGTGGATAGGTACCGTTATTTAACGGGAAAAGCAGCCTCAGAAATCCGGAACAAATACTCCGTCTCTTCTACCCTTACAGTGTTTGTTTCTAGGAAGCTGTGTGTCTGATCTCCTGCAGGACAGAATCCGTCTTTTGGGTTGTGGCTGGGGTGCTGATTCTAAGGGCGTCTTTGCATTTTTCCCCATACACAAATTTCAAATAATTAAACACAGCAACATTTCACACTGATTTTGTGACTGGAGAGTGAGAAGATATAGTTGGATAACATAGAAGGGGAAAACCTGAGGGAAGTGTTCATTTTGAAACAGAGTCCACTGACACGAGCATTCCTTAAGAAGACAAGATGTTCGAAAGGCAGCAGGGAGGGCTCATTCAAACGTCAAACCATTAATGGCCTATCTGTGCTCCTGGCAAACAAACACTAAGGGGTTATCTTAAAGTATCTGTAAATTATTCTTAAAACACCAACCCTCCCGTCTATTTTAATTTTTATTTTGGGAAAAATACCGTCCTATTTTATTCTTGTTCAAGACAACGAAACCTCCCTGTTTGTCTGTTGTGAAATGTTCTAAGTCTTTTCCAGTTTTAGATCTTGGCAATAAACAGACCAAACAACAAGAGTGGAATGGGAATGTGAGTTCTGCCTTCTGAACGTTGGTGCCAGAGGTCGGCTCAGAATTCAGCCTCTGCCAAGTTTTAGGATCAGGTTTCAATACCTTCCTGCAGGGAAGCGAGGATAAAAGGCAGGCGACCTTGCTCTCTCTCCCAGGGCCCAGAGAATGCTAGTTTACCATTCCTTAAGCTGTTGCCATGTTCAAAGCCCTCTACCTGATTATTCACTCTTTTCCTCACCTGGGGTAACATTCTCTGTGGGCAGAGGTGGGGAAAGAAAAGATATTCCATCCAAGTTGAGATTCTGTGATTTTTTTTCCCTCTTGAATTTTCTTGCTGTTCCAGTTTTCATTAGGCAGCAAAGAATATCTTCCACAAAGTCCACTGAGCAAACTCTTTATTCCATGGAGAAGAAAGTTGCTGGGGAGAGAGGTCATAATTCTGTTCTTTCTTTCTTTTTTTTTTCTTAAAGTGTCCAAAGTGAATGTGTTTAGTTTAATATTTATTTCGTGAGGGTCAACTCTGACTACAAAGTTTGATGGGGGTGGTCTTGTTACTCTGCCCTGGGCAAAGGTCCAAACGCTATTGAAATAATTAGAGTCCACAGTTGGGGAAAAGAGGAAGAGATGCCTTCCTTACTTTGCTGAAATGGCTGGGCTCAATTGTAATAGAAAATGTAGTGCTTGATTGCTTTCCTGAGCGATTTAGGAAAATCCTTTAGGAAGTATAAAAATGAATGAATATATATGTATGTAGATGAACTTAAAAATGTTTTCTGTGTCTTGGACCAATAAGAAAACTGTTTTAAAGAACATGCTTTTTCAGCATAAGTATGTGTGAATATTTATTTTTTATAAACAGTGATACTATATACAAATATAAGAGACTAGTATTGTTTAACTGATAATGATGAAAACAAAAAATAATGAGACGTATACCATGAATGGGTGTGGTTTTAAAGGTATCCACTCAATTCACAGGTCCCTGGAAATGGCAGAATATTCCAGATGCCTAGGGAAGACTGACTTTACAAGGAGACAAACTTCAATGAGTCAAAGATTCCAGCTGCCTCTGACACCTTCACCACAGGCACAGCCTGGAGTCGAGATTGCTGTGGCTTCTTACAGGTGAGGTCGAGAAGACGGTTCTCACTTGTCCGGTAGAACGCCAGCCTTAGCCCGCAGAGCCGCTGGTTAGGAGAGTGTGTAAAGGTGTCCTTCCAGATAAAAGTTTTCATCCATCTTGGATGCTGAATGGTGAGACAGGGACAAGAGGGAGACCAATGTAACAGCGATGTACGCAGAGGATACATTGGGAACCATCTGTACAGCTTGGGGGAGCGGAGGGAGGGAAAGTGGGAGAAAGATGGGGGGAGGGGTAGCAAGTTTGACCAGAAATGTTCTTATTACCTTACTTATGTAACTGTAACCCCTCTGTACATCACCTTGACAAAAAAAAGTAAAAAAAAAATTTAGAAAGAATAGAAAAAGTGTTGATGGATGATCATCGGTGTTAAGCCACCTTCCTAAGCATGTGGGGCTCTCACACATGAGTATGTGTTTGGCTTTCAGGGGCCGGGTGTGTGTCTGTGTGCACCTGTACGCATGCACACAGTGGAAGGGTACAGAGGGCCTGGGACTGTAGCTCAGGGGCAGAGCGCTGGTCTGGGAAGCGTGAGGCCTGGCTCTGCTCCCCTGGGTGAGAAGAATCAGAGTTAGTGGAACTCCAGTCTCCTTGTTGAACCGTGCCAGCCTCGTGTTCTATCCGTCACTGGGACGATTGCTTCGAAAGCTCTGGAACCCCAGGATGAAGATGCAGTAGTCACGCGTGAAGTGGAGAACGGGCCGTGCTGAAGCCGAGCATCCCAGCGGAGGCCAATGATGGAGAAGTCAGATCAAATGGCAGGGGCATGGGTGGCAGCGATGCTGGCGAGAGGAACGCGGACCCGAGGGAGATCCCGGAGATTCGGAGCGTTTGAAGGAAAGTGTGACTCCAGCTCCTGGCCACCACAAGTCCCCATCTTCACAAGACGATGGATCTGCAGATATTGAAGACACCTCCACACACCTGCCCGAGACCCTCAGAGGATGAATGAAATGCTCCTCGGGAAGCCCTCACGTGGCATGGAAGCCAGATGTCTGAAGAAAACACACAGCCTCTTCACATTTGAGGCAGTCTGTTGCACCAGAAGTTGTCAAGATCTTAGTGAGAGCTATTTTCCCCCTCCAGGCCAGCTGTGCCGCCAGTGTGCCCAGTCTGTTGGAATGCATTGCTCTTTTCAACCCCGAATTGCTGTAAATGTTGTGACGTGGCTAAACATGTGTGTGCCTCTGCTCTCTTCCATCTAGCCTCAAACCATTTTTTTTCCTTTGTAATTTGACCATGCACTTTCGAGAGTATGTTTCTGTTCTTAGCATAGCCTGCTTAGTTTTATTTTTTTTTCCCCTTGGTTTGAGTAAAATGTCTCAGATAAAGATTTGCTGTCATGTAGCACAAATGCTTTTGGGTAAGAGCGGAGTGTAGAGAAACCGTGAGAGAGACAAGCTTGCTTGACTCAGACCCATTTTGATTTAAGAAACAAGATGGGCAAAGTTGAATGTTAAGAAAATCCCCTAATACTAAAATGGCCATAAATTTCTTGATTGTGGGAATGGAAACGGTGGGTGAGAAATCAGCGGAGTCAGTAAGTGCAGCTTGAGATCCATTCAGACAAGGACGGTGTACACGTACTCCACGGATAGGCACCTTTTCTGCACTTAGCTGTGTAAGCAGCCACTGCCTTGTCCCTAGTGAGGTTGTGGGCACGGATAGTGGATTTACACCAACGGTGTGAGCAAAGGCTTCTGAAGAGAGCGAGGTGGACCTTAGTTTGCAAAGACAGCAAAAGAACAAGTCCTAGTAAGGAAAGTAATGCTTCCTGGGTTTGGCCACCATTCAACGGAATAAGGAATAACCGTGGAGTTGAATTTGAGCACAGTGGCCGGCTCCTCTCTGCCTTTCTTTCCTTTTCGCTGATTTTTCTCTCTTACTGCTGAAGGCTTGGTCTTCACCCAGAGAAGCTAAAAGAGGCTAAGGCTCTTGGGGATCTCTGCCTCATCTCCTCAACATTAGACTTACCCTCACATCACCTCTAATCCTCCCATTAATCTGAATTCCTGGGGCGGGGAGATGCAGGTAAAATGCACCCATGAAACTCAAAAACGTGTCTATAGAATTCTCTTTTAATATCCTGGTCTGAGTATCATATTCACAAAGTTTAAAAACTCATCACTATTGAAAGCCAGGTAATATGTCCTGCCATTCTTTCTGGAGATGATATTCTTTTCAAAGGATAATCAGTGACTTCTTATGTTTGTTTGTTTGTTTGTTTGGTAGAAGCAACTCGCTATTTTAAACTGTGTGTTGACCAAAGCAAAGAAAGCTTGAAAATTCTCTGGAAGAATGGAGCCACACAATGGGGACTCCTATTTTTTAAAAAGAAGAGAAAGATCCCATGTCTCTTTTTTCTTCCAGTTACACCCAAGATTTCTACTAGAGTTGTCATCCATCCTGAGAGGGTTTTATCTACTTGCATTAGCCTTGTTTGAATATATTAGAAAACTTAATTGTTCTTACATTATATAATGACCCAGTGTAAATATAAGGAGCCAGTCTAAATATAGACATTCAATCAAAAGAAGTGTTGTCTAGAAGTTCTAGTTCTTTGTAGTTGCTTGAGAAGAAGGCATAATACACTCAAGTAGCTGAAAAGGTGGAAAAAAACACAAAACAGGACACATGTGTGTGGATAGAGCACACATGCTTGTACAAAGTTTGTTCCTCCCTCTCCCGTTAGCAATGGCTAAGGTGGTAACACAGAATGGAAGACTATTGCGATTCCCAGTTTGAAATGTGATGTCATTTTTTTAAAAGTTCTGTGTGAAACTCTACTATAAAGCCACAGTAATCAAAACAGCTTGGTACTGGCACAAGAACAGACATCAGGACCAATGGAATAGAATTGAAAACCCAGAAATGAACCTACAGACCTATAGCCATCTAATCTTCGATAAGGGAGCTAAAAAAATAGAATGGAAGAAAGATAGCCTCTTCAGTAAATGGTGCTGGCAAAATTGATTAACTACTTGTAGAAAACTAAAGCTAGATCCTTGTATATCATCCTGCACCAGAATCAACTCCAAATGGATCAAAGACCTCGGAGTCAAAGCAGACACTCTGAAAACATTACAGGATGGAATAGGAGAAACCCTAGGTCTTGTTGGCACAGGCTGAAATTTTCTTAATAGAGACCAAGAAACACAACAAATCAAAGAAAGGTTGGACAAATAAAGTTGCAGAGCTTCTGCATGGCAAAGGACATAGCTAGCAAGATCAATAGACAGTCCACAGATTGGGAGAAGATCTTCACTAGCCATACAACAGACAAGGGTCTCATATCTAAAATATACCTGGAACTCAAAAAATTAAATCCCCCAACAACAAATCTTCAAAGAAACAACTGCCCAATAAATAAGTGGCCTAAAGACTTAAAGAGAAACTTCTCTGAAGAGGAAAGAAGGATGGCCAATAGACACATGAAGCAATGCTCAACCTCCCTAGCCATAAAAGAAATGCAAATCAAAACAACATTGAGATATCACCTCACTCCAGTTAGAACAGCAAAAATCAAGAACTCTAACAACAACAGATGCTGGAGGGGATGTGGACAGAAAGGAACCTTACTGCATTGTTGGTGGGAGTGTAAACTTGTTCAACCACTTTGGAAAGCAGTATGGAGGTTCCTCAAAAGACTCCACATAGAGCTCCCCTATGACCCAGCAATCCCACTTTTGGGCATTTAACCAAATGTTCACAAACAAGACCACACTAAAACTACCAGCACGACTATGTTTATTGCAGCATTATTTACTATAGCTAAGATATGAAACCAACCCAGATGTCCCTCAGTAGATGAATGGATCAAGAATATGTTGTATATATACACAATGGAATTCTATGCTTCCATCAGAAAGAATGACATTGCCCCATTTGTTAAGAAATGGAAAAAATTATATTAAGTGATGTAAGCCAGGCCCAAAGAAACATAGGTCCCATGTTTTCCCTTATTTGCAATATCTAGTATATGACTGAGTCAAGCAAAAAAAGATCAGATAAGTTGATGTTAGGGAAATGAACCCTAACATATGTATTCAAATGTTTTTTGCTTTCATGCGATTGTTTCTAACACATTTATAAGATTATTTCTTTGTTACTTTGTATGTCCCTCCCCCACGGTATAACCCCTGCTTTCACTGTATTTGATGTCGGTATAATTTGTGGAGGGGAAAGGGAAAAACAAATCATTTAAATAGGGATACAGGTGGACCCATTGTAACAATGAGATGTACAAGTCGTTATGTTGAAAACGAACTTTACAACTTTGGTGTGGGGGTGGGGAGGGAGGATTAAGTGGAGGGGTGGGGGAAGGGGGGAGGATGGGAAGGGATGGGAAGGAGAAACAAAGGAGGAGGCTACAATGCTTGATAAGAAATGTACTCATTATCTTGTCCATGTAATTGTAACCCCTCTGTACAGTATTTTCACAATAAAAGAAATCAAACTGGAAAAAAAAAAGTTCTGTGTGAAGAAGTTCTCAGTGCAAAATATTCCTCTGATCTCTCTGTCTTTCACTTGTAGTAGATCTAATACCAGCAGCAAGATGATTATAGGTATTGAAGTCTCAATTTCTGTCAACAAATTCAATGGCAAATATACTACCCATTAAACTTTGGAGAAAAGATACCAGTTGAGCTTTGCCAAAATTGAAATTCTCTAATATTACTAATGAATTAGGTAGACCATTTGTATTGATTTGCGATATATCAGTATAGTAATGCAAATGTTACAAGTAATCAAATATCAAAATAAAAAATTAGAGCCGGGCGCTGGTGGCTCACGCCTGTAATCCTAGCTACTCAGGAGGCTGAGATCTGAGGATCGCAGTTCAAAGCCAGCCCGGGCAGGAGAGACCGTGAGACTCCTATCTCCAATAAACCACCAGAAAACTGGAAGTGGCGCTGTAGCTCAAGTGGTAGAGCACTCGCCTTGAGCTGAAGAACTGAAGGACAGCGCCCAGGCCCAGAGTTCAAGCCCCACGGCCGACCAAAAAAAAAATAAAAAATTAGGACATGGAATTGTCTCAGCATCTGTCAGACCCACAAAGTATGACTACATTATGAGATGTAAATATCATGTCTTTTGCACAATTAAGGATTCTTTCATTCAAATATGAGAAATGTATATGCTCAAGTCATAAATCCGTTAAGCTTAGTTTGAATCTCAATTCTGCCTTTTGCTAACTTTGAAATTTTGGTGCTATCTAATGTCAGAGATCCTTAGACTTTCTCTATATCATTTATCCATTTCTTCCAAAGATTAAATTGTAGTTATTAATAGAATTATTGTCCTAGAAAGAATTTCACGATGATCTAGTTCATCCCTTCATTTTATACAGTTCAAGTGAAAGATTCAGAGACTTAACGGTTTAGTTCAGACCTGGGAGGAGCCTGTGGTTTCCTGAGCCTCTGACAGTTTCCTTCCTACTCTAGCATTTTCCCTACTGATACCTTAAACATTAGAACTTGTCCTTTGGGGTCTATGTTTGTGCCAGACTTTCCTAATTCTTAGCTGACCTCAAATATATATAAACCAAGGGTTAACCTCAGCTGCATTCCCTACTTATTGTTACCTGATAAAACTTCACAGACTTGTATCTGAACTACAACTCATAGGTTTTGTACTGCTGAATTTGGGAAACCCCATTACCTAATATCTCTACGTAAGATTTAACATAAGATCAAATAACTGTAAAGCCATTGGGAATTAATATCCCAGGAGTTAGGTTTCTGTATTTTAAGATAGTGAGCTTTAAAAAAAAGAGGTGAATTGGACTTTGGCCTTGCCAATGTTAAAATAAAATAAAATAGAAGGTGTGTGACTTATTTTGAATCATCCATTTGTTCAAGTGATCAAATTATCTTCAAAATTCTTTTGAGAACATTGCAAACAAATTTACAGAATGACTGCAAGTTTCTTTTTTACTAGTTTAAGGTTTTAATTACTTTTAGAAAGAGTACATAACTAATAGAAGAGCAGATGTTAGACCAACGATGGATAAAGCCTACAAAATGAAATAAATAGAAATGTATTGAATATCATATGAAATAAGTTAATCTTAATGATATCAGCTAAATAACTAAATTTTTCCACAGATGATTTTATTTTGCTATGGAGAATCAAGCTTGTGTCTGCAAGTAGTTGGTTGACAAGCTTTAATTAAACAATAGAAACCTGGTTTCCTCAAAGAACTATCGTGAATATTGAATCTGAAGTGGAGTAAGTAACTGAAATTTAGGTTTCTATAATCATTCCTATTTTTCTAAAGGTAAAAGAACCAGAGTATCCCAGAAATCCTATTTTGGAATGCACAGTTCACGTAACATACCACACAAACACTTTAAGTGTTCGTTATATGATATCATAAAAACCTATTTCCTTTATACCCTTTTAGTTCGAGAACTGTGGAAACTGAGTCAGCAGGCACTTGAACAAGGCACCCATCAAAGCAATACAGGAGGTACTTAACTCCATTCTGGAAGCCAAGATGTCAAACTATTCCACAGAGGTGTATGTCATGTCGTGTTCCTTATCTATCAGTTTCTCCAGAGCTCCGGAACCAGCAGAGATCATGTTCTCCATGAGGATCGACGGAGGTGTCTTATGCCAGGACTTGCATTTGACTGAGATTTCTTCATGCGTCATGGTGATACGCTGACATGCTAAACAGTTGAGTGTACTCTTTCAGCCGCTCCTTTATCTGCAGGAGCCTGTCCATGCACAGATCTTACCACTAGCCCAAGTCCTGGATGAAGAGTATGCGCTTCACCCAAGTGCTACAAATGCATATGCCTTCTCGTGACCTCTACATGAGATTCTGACAAGCTAGGCCCGTCAGTGATCTACTTTTCTTTCAAAAGAAATGGAGCTGAGGAATATAGAAGAAAATGTCCAAGTATCAATGGAGGCAGAGGTAGAAATGCCTTGCAAAGTGCTGGTATGGCTAAGGGTAGGACCAGGGAGACAAGCGAGGGTTGAAGCCCTCACCCACGAGAGACATGATTGAGCCTTGGAAAGGGTTGCTCGTGTTTGCATTCTCCACGCCATGCTTCCGGGGTGAGCAGTGGTTTTCTTCCCAAAGGTATGAAGACAATGGGTCTTAAGTGCAGCATGGAAGCTGTTAATTGTAGCTTTTGCATCATGGGTTAACCGGCAGATTTCAAGAGCCTTTTAAACCAAATAAAGACATTAGTGACAACGGCGTTTACAGTCACGAGTAGCATTTGCATTTAAGTGAGGGAGACTTCCTCAAAACGTTACCCTTCCAGTTCCTATTTTCGTGAACCACAGTGCATTTTGCATGTGAGGTGCATCAACACATTTGCCAGGCTCTGGTGTTCATTGGATGGACTCAGACTCAAACCCCCTTTGCTAATTTGCTATCAACAACTCCAGGTCATACGTGGTGGTCCATGGGACAACTCAAGGTCATCTGTGCACAGGAGGTGGTGCAACTGGAGGTCTGGATTCAGTCCTGGGTTCAAATATCACAGTGCCGGTCCTTACTGGGCATACAGTGGCAGGTGAGGAGTGTATACTTTATGTAATATATTTTCTTCTGTTAAAGATAAGCTATGCCAACGTATGCCTAACTTCATTACCAACACCTAGATGAGAAGAGATAAGCCAGAAGCCCCCCTGCAAAGAGACTGGCAGGCCAATCTACTGTAAATGGTATAATGTCACCCAGGTAGCCGCGTATTTTATGCTATAACATATTGCTTCAATACATCTCACCTAGGACTTAAACATCCTCATTATTTACAGAAAGTGTTTGTCACAGTTTACGGGGGAAAAAAGCAGATTTTACATATGCCTGGGACAGCAGCTATCATACATCTTCTCGCCGCACTTGGCAATTGAAGGATCCGATGTGTATGTAAACAGTATTTAATCATTCCGTGTTTTCCCTAGAGTGACACCGAATGGGCTTTGAAGACTCCGTTTCAGAAATTCAACATCTTCCCAGAAATCGGATCGAAAACTAACAAATGTAATGACTCTGCCTTGGTGTTGGTTTAGGTCTTATAGAATATGTTGGGGCTTGAGCTGCCTTGCAGACTCAGATAGGGTCAAGATTTTCTCCTAGCTGCCTCGTTCTCATCAAAGAACAAGGCGGGGGTGAGTGAGCGATTCTCCGTGTGTGCTTGAACGTCCAGTCCGGTGATCTCAGGTTCCCAGGAAGGCGTGCGGCCTTCACAACACCGCTAATGCTTCATTACTGAGCTAGACACGGGCATCAGACACAAGCCTTCTGACACTTCAAATAGCAGACTGTGGAGACGGCGTTTTACGCGTAGCTGCACGCGGGCAGAGCTCTGCGGACCCCTTCCACACTCTTGTGACGGGTTTCCTCTACATATATTTTTGTGCTAGCGTTTCCCCCCTTTTTTAATAGGTGAGGCAGATGACAACTGAATTAGTGCACTCTCCTTAGTATGCCAGTGGCTCATGACAATAGCCTAGGGGGAAAGATATAGATAACTGGGAAGTTCCCTGGCTGTTGTGATATATTTTTTCATGCGGTTAATAAGGCAATTGAAATGACATTCTGTCACAGTGGTAGAACACAGTTGGATCCTGACTTCCCTTGTGCCACCACTAGGGGGAGATGCATTTTGTGTAAGGAAAAGAAATAATAACGACTAAAAGGAGCAAGTTAACAAGCTTAGACGTCTGCAAACGCGCATGTCCCCGGCCTAGTCCGGTATCTGCAGCACACACTGGTAATGAAGAGCCGCCTCTGGCCGGCGTGGACATCAACTCTCAATGCCAGGATTAGAGACATGTGAGGGGATAGGGAAACTCCGGGACACGTAGCATCTGAAGACGATTTGCTCTTCCTGGCACTTCTTGGCTAGAATTCTATCTACCCTCCTCCATCCACTTTCTGTTTTTCTTCAGGAACTCTGTTTTCTTAAGGAACTGAGTGCCACGAAAGTTTCTAATGGTCTTAAGCCCCGGCAGCCTTGATTTCTGGAAATTGCCAATCCGTTTTTATCCAGCTGAGAAGGATGCTTTGGGAAGTTCTTTTTACTCTTAAATTTTTTCCACTCTCGAAAATCAACAGAGTTAGCTTGCTGTTCACACGCCACATTCCCTTGCGTAGTACATAACCCGAGGATGGAGCAAATCCTTGCTCTCGAGGATCTTATAGTCGCTCTTAAAACACAGGATGTGCAATGCATTAACATTTTAATTGTGCGATGAGTCTGCGGTGCCTTTGGAGATGCTTCATTTAATTGGGCACAACAGCTACATTTTATTCTCAATGAAGACTTTCTGGCAATACGCATTTGCATTTGCCAGTGGAAAGAGGCTATTGACCTTGATATATGGGAAGACACCCACCCAGTGTGCCAGTCTTCTGCACAGGGAACATTTCTAAGGTACAACATGAGGGCAGGAGGGCAGACAGCGGAAACAACACAGACATGCCCTGTTTACCACAGTTCATAGATTCAAAAGTAGAGAGAAAGGAAGAGGTTCAGTATCCCAGCTGTGGGTGGAAAATCTAGCCAACCCATTCCATCACAGTTCTTTAAAATTCTTCCATGAGCTTGGCATTGGTGGTTCACGCCTGTAACCCAAGCTACTCAGGAGGCTGAGCTTTGATGATTACAGTTCAAAGCTGGCCCAGGTAGGGAAATCCATGAAACTCCACTTAACCACCCCAAAACCAGAAGTGCCACTGTGGTTCACATTAGAGAGTTAGAGAGCTAGCCTTGAGCAAAAAGAACAGTGGGGTCGTTCCTAGGCCCTGAATTCAAGTTCCACTCTCTCTCTCTCTCTCTCTCTCTCTCTCTCTCTCTCTCTCACACACACACACACACTCACACAAATTCTTCTACAATATCAGGAAAAGTTGATCTTCAAATTAAAACTTGCTGGCATTAAGTGCCAAGTAGGGAGATACTAAATCAATGAGTATCAGTAAACTTTTTCTGGAAACTTTGGCAATGAAACTACTGATGGCTTGGAAGTCTGGGTAGTTCGCATGTACACTGAGTGCTTCCTATAGAGGAGTTGGTAGGAATCTTACAACTCCAAGTTGTTAATATTGTCCCTGATTTTACAGTATGTTCAGGGCTCTCTTACCTTTGTTTCACTTGACACTTCTGGTCATTTTCATTTTATGTAAGTGCTGATATCATTTTGCTGATCTTATGTGACTGCAGTACTGATATCCTGAATGGTCCGCTCTCTTACCAAACAGGGCTCTGTGCATGCACATCACATGAAACTCACAAAGGCAGCTGTCTACCAGTCCAGTCAAGTTCTCACTGCCCAGCCTCCCTCTAAAGAGTTCCTTTAAATTAAAAAAAGCAAAGTCAGGATTACTAATATCATATTGAACTGGAAATATCAACCAGAAAGTAGTCAAAGAATTCCCCTTTCAAAGGAACTGCCTCTGAGCTGTAATGCCGCTGTGGTTTTTCTGAGATTTAGGTTGAGAAACGAGGACAGCACTGGGCCAGAGCTACCCACGGCCGATGACTTCTCTCTGAGGAAACTTCCAGTCTCTTGACCCTTTCCTTCAGTTGCAATGGTGCAATTCTTTGTTTGTTGTTTCTCTGCTTGTCTTTCTTGTTTTGACTTGCTTTGATGTCTCTAATTCCACTGATCCACGCAGGTGACCAAACTTTCATCCGTAATCTGCAGCATTCAAATTAAAGGCAAGGTTTATGGATTCTAGGATTTTCTGGGCACTTCAGATAAATCCTTTCCGGGCCTCTCATGAATGGATAAAACCACAAGTGGAAGATGAAGTTAAATTGATCCCCAATCAATGTACCACGAAACACCGAACTGCAATCACTGCCCGTCAACAAACCAACAGCGAACACTTTCCCTGGGTTGGGAATAAATCTTCTTTATTATATTCAACTTTCGTCCCTTTGTGCTACTAGGTCACAAGTTGGTTTTTTCCTATTAGACGCAAGATTCATGAGAGTAATTTGCCCTTCATTAGGTGACAAACAGCTTTTAGATTCCACCGGAGTTTCTTGTCGCTTTCCTTCAACTACACATTCTGAAATGCTACGCTCCACTTTGTGTAACTTTAAGAACAAATATCTCTTTTTCATGGGAAAAAAATTCTTTATGTCTTTAAAGCAAAAAAACAGAGAGGATAGAAATAACTGCATTTTTTTTTCTTCCCAGTCACATTAAACAGAAAGGTTAAGCTCCCACTGACAGGAAAGATGTATTTGCAAGTGATTAGTTATATTTCTATCACAGTGCTCGTCTGTGTTCTCCCTTTGATGTTTAAACAAAGCTCCTGAACACACTGGGTTGTTTGCTCTGATGTTGATTTATAGGTAGAACTGAATTGCAAACACTAAGCCAGTAGGTAGGCTTTAATAAAAGGCACATTCTTTCCCCCTGCTGCTTAGTGTGTGACGAAGTGATATTGTTCTAGGGCCTCAATCTGTCAAGACAGGTGCGTGGTGGAACAATCCTTCGGGCACAAAGACCCAAGCTATCCGCAGAGGGCCAGCTTCTTCAGTACTGGATGGCTGGGTTACAAACCCTTGGCAGAAATGCCCTGCTAAAACAAAAACAAAAACCAAGCCTGCTTTCTGTGGAACGGTGATGTTGACACACATTTATTATTGTAATTTAGAGGAGGGAGGAAAAAAATTAGAGCTCATCAGGCAGTCAGATGGCAGGTGGGATGGAGGTCAGGCAATCCCAGCCCCACAAACATCAGAGAGAATGCCAGCGCGTCTTCCCTGCGCCCCCCGGCGCTGTCCTGGCAGGCACTGCCCAGTGAGCTTCAGGGTGCGGATCTAGGCAACACTGCAGGCAGCTCCTTAACTGTATCTGATTGAACCATGAGAGAAGATGGTATAACTGTAATAGAGATAGTTGGTTACGTTAAGAGAGGCATCCTCCTCTGGCTAGGCTCAGGGAGCCATGGTTGCTGTGGTCACGGAACGAAGGCACACACATTTCTCCTGTCTGTGGACCTCAGACCCTCAGCACACAGGAGAAGCGAGAAGTGGGAGATTCCTCCCACCAGTCATTATCACCCGAAACACAATGCGTCCCCTCTGTAAGTGCAGAAATACAATGAATACAAATATAGACCCAATGCTACAAGATCCCACTGAATGCTTGCTTCAGTGGAAGCTTGGCTTTGGTGAGCTACTTCAATAATAATAATAATAACTTTGTGTTTGGGGGTTCCATCAAAGACTTAGATAAAAGATCTCCAGTATTTTCCACTTTTTTTTGGGGGGGGGTCCGGTTATGGGGCCTGAACTCTGGGCCTGGGCGCTGTCCTTCAGCTCTTCAGCTCAAGGTAGCGCTCTTCCGGCTTTTTTTCTTTTTGCTTATGTGGTGCTGAGGAATCGAACCCAGGGCCTCAGAAATGCAAGGCAAGCGCTCTACCACTGAGCCACCTTCCCAGCCCCATATTTTCCACTTTAAAAAAGTAGTTGCTAACTAAAATGTGATTTATTAACCAGAAGTATTTTTCTCCTGAATCTTACTACCTAGGATCTTTCCAGCTAAAGTATGTTTCCACTGCGGTCATCATCTTCCTCCCCCTCCCCCTCCTCCTTCCCCTCCCCCCCCCCCTCCTTCCCCTTCTCCTCCCCCTCCTCCTCCTCCTCCTCCTCCTCCTCCTGCTTCTTCTTCTTCTCTTTTCTTCCTCTTCCTCTTCTTATTCTTCTTCACCAAGAAATTAATACATACTTGACCATATCCATTATTTTTGCCACACAATACATGACCATTTTTCTCTTAAAATAAATTGTCTGGGTCTCTACCCCAGTAAATAGTGTAGTACTCAGGCCATACATTTAGGATTTGATTTTGTTTGTCTTCATAATTAAAATGCAGCTTGCCCCATCCTGGTCCAGATGATGTACGTGCCATCCCTTCTTGTCTGCTCTTTCAGACCTTCAACGTTTTCAGAGGGATTTCACAGTGGTGTCTAGGTAGTAACTCAAAATTCTGTCTCAGTCCCTCCAGGACCTCCTCCATGGTGTGCTTAGTGATAGGTCTAACCCTCTTAGCCGACTGTCAGCTTCACTTTCAAAATAACAGCAGCCCACAGCAAGAATTTTCATCACCCAACCCTGGCTATAAATCACCAGCATTCCACCAACATCGACTCTCTCGCTCTTTTTATAACATCGTACATTGTTCATTAATTGAACATTACAATTATGCCTTTATTGTTTTTAAAGAGAAAATACTCCCACTATTTTCCTTCTATCTCATGTGCCAGATTAATTTTCTCCCACTTTGTTAAAGCCATTGAAGACATCCTCATTTTTTTTTCTTTAATCTCTCTGGTCACCTAGAGTAATTTGAGAATTTCAAGTGTGTAGAAACAATCACAGATTCATTTGGTGCAGTGGTTATCACACTACTTTTTTAAATGATGTATTTTATATCTGTTCTTATTCATATCATTTAGTTAAAAATATACCTGCAGATTCTATCCTAATTCCTGACACACAGTGCTATGAAAATTGAATACATGAGGGTTTGGTTTAAAAATAGTTCCAAATAGTTCATCCGCACACATAGGTGATTTCCCTCTTCTAATTTTCTTTAGAAAAAAATTCCTGGTCTTATTTCCTAAATGTCATTTTAATACATGCTCAGTTGGAATATCATCAAATTTTACTGAGATTTAAGGCTACATCATGCTTCCTACAACCCACACCAAATTCCTATGTTTTGGTATCCAGTTTTGCAGGTGGAAGAGAACGGCGGCACTGATCAAGACACAATGGATACCTAAATGAGCATGTCGACATTTAATGAGGGTACGAAATAGATTTGAGACATATTGTTTCTTATAGTTCTTTATGATATCCAACCAAATGAAGGAGAAGCTGGTGCAGATAGGACTTACCAGTTCTAGGTTTATAGCTGTAGGTGTTGGGACTTTAAAAAGACAACCACAGAAACAGTCATGTGCACATGTGTGCGGCGCCTGTCACACAAAAAGAATCGGATTCCAGTCCAGTATTCCTTTGTGAAGAGAAGCTGCGCAAGTCCTGGAGAATTTAAGGCACGTGGTTAGGAAGGGCAGGGTGGAAACTCCAGCAGAAATGGATGACGCAATCCAGGGGCACAATGCTTCCTCTTTAGAAAGCCTCCATTCTTGGGGCTTTCGAGTGACTGCTGCAGGCCTGCGCAGATTATGAGGGAACAGCCTTTCCCTATAAAATCAACCGATCAGAGGAGTCAGTTACATCGCGATGTGAGTACCCCAGCCACTCCCCGTGTGAGAGTGGATGACTCGCTATGGGGACCAGTGTGAAGTCACACCTAAGACTTCTTCATGGAGAACTGCACTTCATGTCTTAGCAGTCAAGGAGAAACATGAGAGTCTCACAACTCATTAAACCTCAAGAGCACTTACCATCTGAAAGTGTGATGAAGAACACCGTTCACTTACATGTACTTACGGTTCTAAGTCAATAATCAAATTTATGTTTTTGTGGTGTGTGCTGCCAAAAGTCAGCAGGGAAGTCTATTTCCTGGCTGGCTGTGGTGTCCAACAATCTTATTTGGCCAATAGCACCCTAAAGGTGACCCTGGTAAAGAGGAGGGGGGAGAATAACAGCAGATGTATTTCTTAGTGATGACGTGGTCTAATCAATGATGGTGGTGGCTTCCCTGGGGTGTGTGGATACGGAATGAGATCAAGGTGATCAAATGACTTACTTTGAGGTCAAGGAACACATTTTTTCCTCCTCTTCAATTTTTGTAGCTACCTTTATTACAGTGTATCCTAGTATTAACAACACGTGTGCCACAATTTCGTTAGGATAGAAAATTTTATGTTAGGATTCTAGGAAAATCAAATGCACGTTTCTACCATTCATAATTACAATCAGGGATCTGGCTTCACCCCATGATATGATTACCACAAAATGCTTTGGCATACCGAAATACGGATTTTAAATTTTCTCGTTTCCTGCGATTGTATCTAAAACTTGCCATTTATTCCTGACTCCAAACACCTAGCACAATTCAAAGATAATTTTACAATCTTAAACCCTGAGCTAATATTTCCCTCACTTCACTTTGACATTACTGGAGCAGTATTTTTCCTCTGTCAATTCTGAAATATAAACTGAGCGACCTGCTTTTTTTTCTTCATCTAGTTAGAAGAATGAACTTCAGAGTTCTAAAATGCACCAAAGAAATTGAGTCAGGCAAGGGGAAAAAAAAATAATGAGAAAGTTAGGATGTCTTCCCGGGCAGGCAGACTCATTTTATGTGGAGGTTTCCCTCAAGCGACTAAATGGAGCCCAAACAAGCCTATCTCTCTGAAACGCGCCTTCCCTGCCATTCCGCCAGAAAATACATTGTAATAATATCATAAAACAGCTTGAGACGAAGAAGGATTCTGATTGACTGTTCAACATTCCAAAAGGGTAGATTAATATCTGTGAATCTCACAGCTGAAGCATTTTAATGCAAACTTGCAATTTATGGGGAATGGAATCTGTCCGCCAAAATCACTTATTTATAGATAGAAAACGGGGTAGGGTGTGGGGGGGATAGACATTTCATAATAGCAATGAGTCCAAGGGATGCTGTTATCATGAGCTAATCACTTCCCATGGGCGCGACGCCACTCAGCTGTGTCCCTGCCCTGCCTTGCTCGGGAGGGATGATTATCTCATGATAATAACCCTTACCGTGGCTTAGTGGGTAATAAAAAAATACACTTTCTCCCCCAAGTTCTTGGGTGTTTATTCATCAGCTAACTTTTTCCTCTCTTGAGTTCTGGTCAGGTTACTTCCAACGTAGGAAACCAAAAAGAAACTCTGCGTTTTCATGTCATTTGCTGTTTGCAAAGTGGAAAGTGTGTGTGTGTGTGTGTGTGTGTGTGTGTGTGTGTGTGTGTGCGTGTGTGAGAGAGAGAGAGAGAGAGAGACCGCATTGATCTAACTGTGAAAAGAGCAACCTTAGAGGCCTGCTCTGATCTCCTGAGACCTCTACGTGAAGATCCATACTGCATCAACCTTTGATAGGATGTCTACACGGCTTAATCCACCTTGGAGAAAGGAATGTACTTAGGACACAAAAGCAGTAAAGGAAGTAGTCCCTTCTACAATGCCATCCTTAGTTTTTGTTATGACATGTTCCTTGAGTTGAGGTTTGCACACCATAAAACTTCAAGTGTGATTGCCCTGATGAGACAAAACATCCTGGCAGTGTCCCACCTGGGCCTGCCCAACTGGGAAGGTCCATGGGATTCCTGGCCATACCTCCCTACCCCAGAAGCCACCGCACCGTACTACAGCACCACAGGAGCCGCCGCACCATACCACAGCACCACAGGAGCCGCTGCACCATACCACAGCACCACAGGAGCTGCATTGTACCACAGCACCACAGGAGCCACACCATACCACAGCACCACAGGAGCCACACCGTACCACCCTACCACAGGAGCTGCAGGGCCGTCTATGTTTCTAGCTGAGGAGGTGAAAGCAACAGGAAGGCCAAGACCAGTGGCCAGAAAGCAGAAAATCAAAGGGACGTCTGAGCGAGGTAACCGGGAAGAAGTGAACACAATGGTGAACGAGAACACAAGTTTTGCTTGTGTTTTGTCAGCAACTTTGTAGCTTCCAGATTCCTTGACCAAGTTCATGGGTTAGTAGGGAATCAGCTTGATTTTTACTTTGTGTTAAGGATATATATAGATAGATATATCTATCTATATATAATTTATCTATCTATCTATCTATATATATATCCTTAACACAAAGCTTTCTACTGAAAGCCCTCGTATTTATAAGGTGCCTCTTTTAGAATCTAAAAGCAATACGTAGCAATATGCAATATTTAATGTTTTTTTTAAAAAATTAAGGCTAGATTTAATGAGAGTGAGGGCCCTGTTACATACAGTGTAAACAACCCAATTGAGTTAATTAAAATCATATGAACATACTAACAGACAATCGAACACCTGGGAATACTACTAATGAGCCTTGATGTACAAAATGTTCATTCTGTGGAAGGTTTACACCTTTTCAGACAATATTAAATAAATTCACTTTGGGGAACAGAATAAAGTCTCTTATGGGATGGACAAAACCAGAACAGTCTGTCAGTAGGGTCGTACAGAGGCTGAGAGAATTAGCTAAATCATTGTCTCTTTCTATGAAGTGGTCCGGTAGTTTAATAGTTTAGACTAGAGAAGTTCTTGTGTTCTGTACAATTCCATTTTTCTAGTGGTAATACAGAAATGATGCATAATAGTGTGAAGTCCAGGGTTATCTCATGGTGTAGTGAAGAGATAATCTTGTGTACTATTGGATGGCAAGTAAAATAATGTAGGCAATTATATGAAGAACTCTGAACCCTTTCAAAAGAGCTGAAAGTGGAATGATCTTATGACTCGGTCCTATTCTACATATTTATCCAAAGGAATTTAAATGCAGCCTAATGAAGAAATAGCTGCACCTCCGTGGTCATTGCTGCGTTATTCACAACAGCATTTTCCTTGGCATTCTTTCTTTCTTATGATTAATTTACATTATTGTTATTTTAGAGGTGATGCACAGAGGGATTTACAATGGCGTGAGTCGGGTGATGAGCCCATCTCTTTTCATGCGGCGTCTTCTGTTCCCGCATTCTTCCCATTCCCACCGTGGAGTTGTAGAGTGCAGTTGCACCAGTGTCTAGTGAGTTCCACTGCTGCACATTCTCACCCTTTCCTTTGGGTTCTGTGCCCCTCCCCCACCCGAAGACAGACCCGTGAGTCTATTTACATAAGGTAAAGAGAGAATCGTCAACAACTAAAAAGAAAAACGAAAAAGAGAAGTCTCTTGTTTCCATATCTTGGAGTTTGTTTCAAGATGTACATGATTTTATGTAAATATGAAGAGGCACATAGACATTGTGATTTAGTGTTTCTCGCCTAAGAGTATCATCTTTTGGTCTCACTGTGTGTGAGGGTCGAGAATCCTGTACAAATTTTCATATCCCACTGTACTTTAGATCTGACTTCTGCATATCAGAGAGACCATGTGCCATTTGTCTCTCCGAGCTTGAATTACCTTACTTGACCTGATTTGTTCTAGCTCCATCCATTTCCCTGAAAACGACATTATTTTATTCTTTCCAATGGCTGTGTAAAATTCCATTGTGCATAGGGACCACATTTTGGGGTCCACTCGTCTATTGTGGGGCATCTGGGCTGTTTTCATATCTTAGCTATTGTAATAGTGTGGCGATGAACATGGATGTGCAGGCATCCTTATTGTATCCGGGCTCATGATGTTCAGGGTAGATGCTCAGGCGTGGTATGGCTGGGTTGTAGGGAGGGTCTATGTTTAATTTTTGAGGAACCTCCAGACTGCCTTCCAGAGTGGATGTTCTAGTTTACATTCCCACCAGCCGTGCAGTAGTGTTTCTTTTTCCCCACATCCACACTAGCAGTTGTTGTCAGAATTAAAAACGATGGCATCTCAGGGTTGTTTTGATTTGCATTTCCTTTATGGCCAGGGATGATGAGCATTTCCTCATGTGTTTCTCTGCCATTCTTACCTCTTCTTCTGAGAAATCTCTCTTTAGCTTCCTTGCTCATTTAGTACTCGGTTTATTAGGTTTGGAAAGGACTAGTTTCTTGAGCTCCTTTTATATATTGGATATTAGGCCTTTGTGTGGTATATTGCTGGAATAGATTTTCCCCCAGTCTGTTGGCTGTATTTCTGGTTTAGCAACTTAGCTGTGCAGAACCTATTTGTTTTGATGTAGTCCCACTTGTCAAATCTCTCTCCTATCTGTTGTGCCCCTGGGTCTCTTTCAAGAAGTTCCTACCTGTACCTAAAAGCTCTCATGTTTCTCCTACCCTCTCTTGCTGTAGATTCAGAGGTTTGGGTTTGACTTTGAGATCTTTGATCCACTTTGAATTGATGGTAGTGCATGGTGATCAACTTTTAATTTTCTGCACATGGCTGCCCAGTTTTCCCAACACCAACTCTTGAAGAGGCTATTTTCTTCTCACTGTATGTCTTTGGCTTTCTTATCAAATATCAGATAAGTTGCAAGAATATGGTTTTATTTCCGGGTCTTCTAATCTATTCCATTGATCTTGGGGTCTATTTTTGTGCTGATACTAAGATATTTTTATTATTAGAGTTCTGTAGTAGAGCTTGAAGTTTGGGATTGTGATACCACCCTCATTGCTTTTTTTGCCTAGAACTGCTTTGCTATTCTAGGTCTTTTGTTGTTCCATATGAATTTTTGGATTATTTTGTCTATCTCGGTAAAGGGTATCATTGGGATTTTTATGGAAATGCAATGAATTTGTATATCATTTTTGGCAGTATGGCCATTTCACAATATTGATTCTACCTATCCAGGAACATGGAAGGTCTTTCCATTTCCTGGTGTCTTCATTTCTTTCTTCGGATTTTTATAGTTTTCACTATATAGATCTTTTACATCTTTGGTTAGTTTTATTCCTAGGGTTTTTTTTTTTTGAGGCTATTGTAAAAGAAGTTGTTTTCATGAGTTCCCTTTCTGCTTGTCCATTGTTCACAACAATTTCTGATGGTCCATGAGTGGATAAATGGATGGAGGAAGTGAGGTACACACTTCCCGTGGAATATGATTCAGCTTTTACCACGTGTTACAATCTGGATGGACCAGTGAGGGTAGTTGACTGAGAAAAGTTAGACACAGAGACAAGTAGCATGTGCTCATCTTTATGAGAAAACATAGAGAACAGCAGCAGTTACCTTAGGTTGAGAGGAAGGTCAAATTGAGCAAGGCTGTGAACGTGGGTCCTTGGATAACATTTCCCCTTGTTGGAGGACCGGACACCCTCCAGTTCTGGTGATGTAGATCCAGGCAGGCCTGGCCCCTCACACTCCACCCCTCCCGTATCTCCCACACAGAGTGGTCATGCTACTCCACTGGGGCTAGTGCTGGAACTGCTTCTTCTGACCACTGAGTCTTGTTTGGTTTGGAGTGTTCATGTCCTACAAGGCAAGTCGTTCAGCTCCTTGCCTGGGAGTTTCATTGTGCAAGGAAAGAGAAAAATCCTTTTCTGTCTAGGAGTTAAAGGCAGTTAAAAGTCAATGGAGTTAAATTCCTACACGGGGCCTTTGCAAAGGCCCAACGGTGGGCATTCGATGTGGCTCCTACCTTGGTTAGAGAGAGAACACAACGCGGGGCATTGGGGGCCCTGGGTTCTACCAGTTCTAAATACGAACATTCAAAAGATTCTGAAGACCTGGTTGTTTGGACTTAAATGTATTCTGGTCCATTGTCATTGGCGTTGCTGAAGATCTGGGTCTCATTGTTCAACAAAGGAATGTGTTTGCAGGTTTAAGGATGTATATTGGCATTTGGGCCACGAACCTTTCCAGATCAAAAATCCGTAAGCCCCTCCCTCATTCTCCTCTACCCGGAGGGATCCCGTTCAGCCAGCAAGTAGATCACCTGCAGTTAGAGGTATTAACACTAGAGGTCTCTCTCTACTCATAGCCTTTCTCCCCACAGACGCAGCTTTGCTCCTAACGCCACATCCTGTGGTGCTCTTGCTCACCCCGGTGTGCTACACCTGCACCAGAGTTAATCATGGTAGGATTAAGAGGCGTCTAAGGCATAGAAACTTGAAACCCCAACTCTTTGGTGACTTCCTAGTGCCATGCTCTATAATAAGGACAGAGAAAGAATGCTTCACAAACACCGACATTAAATCTGTGCAACGTTCCCCAAATGAGTCAGTAAAGCCAACTGACTGGCAAAGCCCCTGTTCACCTGGAGGTGCAGTACCTAGAGCAGCAGCATGTGGAGTGACCCTCCTTTGCTCCCTGTGCCATGAGCTACTAGGTTAATAGCACACCTTTGAGGGGTGTGAGTAACTGTGTGAATACCTCACCAGAGTGTACATGCTGGCTTGGGCCCACCAAAACCACTGTGTTATATGTTCTACAAACAGAGCTAAACAAAAGCAAAAGGAGAATTGTGCATGAGGCCTAGACTATAACATTAAGCCTGCCCCCCTCCCCGGAATGTTGTTTCTTTCCCATTCAATTGCCTTGAACCATCCCATTAGTGTGAGCCTCTCTTTGTAGAGCAGAAGCAAGACTGGGTGGCAAGGTGAGAAGAGGCATTGGGAGAGTCGCACTGGACGAGCAGCCTTGAGTTTCACCCGGAATCTGATCATCTCATGTATACGGAGATAATGAACTAGTTGCATCTTGTTTATGACTGTTTATGGCTTCCCAACAGATTGAGTATGGAGTTTGGCAATTTAGGAAGAAAAGTTGTCTAAGTGAGCCTTCTCTCTCAGTATCTCTTCCCTCATTTTCCCTTTTCCTAGCAGGTGAGTTGTGTTACTGACAGTGGCTCCCAGGGTGAAAAGCGCACCGTGGAACCGATGACAGGTGTGTTTAACTCAGCCAGGACTTTTCAGAACACCTGGTCCAGACTAAAGAAAAAGCACTGCACACTATCTACCTTCCCACACGTTCACCACACACTCTATATTATGTCAGTGTCAATGTCGGTATTCAAACGTGATTCAGAGTGTAACTTTACATCCCCCCAACTTTCAGTAGCACAAAGATGACATTCCATAAACCTGTACTTAACTACAAAGAACTAGAAACCCTGTGAATTTGTTTCCTTAAATTGTGCACATTGAACTGCAAGAAGTTAATGCGACATTGGAAAAGAAGTTAATCTTTATGATTAACCTAAAGAGTATCCAACTTCATGACGATAAATGTTTATGGTCAGGTTAATTTGTGCTGTTTGTCAATGACATCATTCTTTTGAGGAAAATGACCTGCACGTGTAGTAGAAAGAAGTCTTTCTAGATATGGCAATGAACTTCCGACCAAGGAAACCTTTAAACCCTGGAACGGGTACCAGCTAGATCTGCTGTCCTCACTGTCTTGGAGGCTTAAAAAAGTTGAATTCATCAGCTCTTCCGGGTGTACTTCCAATAGTTCTTATAGGTGTACTATGTGAATAATACACTGGAATTGTAATCTCCGCAGTGGGTACCAAATGTGGAAGTAGGAAAGAGGTACACGCATGCCCACTTATTGGGCTGTTGTTGTAGGTCCATCACTGGCATTGCCAAGGTCCATTATTACACTACTCACAAATGTTTCGCTCATCTCTCTCCTCTGCATGGCATACAAGACACACCGGCATTCTTCTGGCCTAGGAGCAGTGCAGACAATGCCCCTACTGGCCCATCCTCCTCATTGTCATTCTGCCCAAGTCCTGCCTGGTCCCCCCACTGCCTTGCCTCTCCGAAGGTCAGCCGGAGGTCTTGGCTGCACCTGGAATGGGTGCACACACAGACTCCTCCTGGTGGGGACCCGGCTCCATGGCTTCCTCTCTCTGCCTCCCCCCTCGCTCCTTCCCTCCCTCCTTCCCTCCCTCTCTCCCTCCTGTGCTGTGCTTGCTCCTGTGCTGTGCTTGCTTGCTCCTGTGCTGGCTTTCTCTCTCTCTCTCTCTCTCTCTCTCCCTCTCCCCCTCTCTCTCTCTTTCTCTGCCTTGCAAATGACTCTGAGGAGCTATGCTGGTGGATGATTTATATTAAGAAAAAAAAAAAAGCACTCAATTTTTTTTTTTGAACTGGGATCCCTGAGAGCACTCAGGGCTGCCTCATAGTGCTCAGCGTCTACCTGCTCCACGGCAGCGAGACACGCTTCTGAAGGCTTTAATGGGATTTTGCCCGAGGCTGTTTTATTAAGATGTCGGCTTTTCTGCTGCTTGTGCAGCTGACACCGTTCACTGTCAGCTGTCCCCTCCCCCCCCACCCCCACCGCCACCCCCCAACGATGCGCCGAATTACTCGCTTCATTTAGTGCTCATGACTCGGTGTGGGCAAATTGGGAGAAAGAGTCCTACTGGGCCAGATGAACCAGGCAGAGAGGTGAAAAGCCACAGGGCTTCTCAGAACCGGGTGTGTAAAGGGAGAAGGGAGGGGGAAAAAATAGGAGGACCAAATCAATACCACTGGGGCAGACTTCCATTCTATTAGGGGAAAAAAATCATACTCAGAATCAACATATCCATTTGTGGATGCATAGTTACATTATTCATGTATGTGAAGCCTTCATTTCAGAAACCTGATACACAAGGCTGTGTATAAGTTCATACAAAATATAATGGGCATCGTATACAGACTGCAGGGCGGGATAGAAGCTGTGCCATTCAACTGAAACAACTAGAGATACACTGCAAGAGAAAATCAGTAAGGAATTAATAGATTTAAGAAATGCTCTGGATTATAGGCACACACATATATAGACACACAGCATATATTAATGTGTCTATAGATGTACCTGTGCACACACAGAAGTATTGTTTACATGTAGTTACATACGTGGGTGTATGGAATTGGTATCTTCTGAAGGGAACATTTGACCACAAAATGGAAAGTAAACAGAGACTGTGGTGGTGATGGAGCATGCATGCCTTTGAGTGTGTGTGTGTGTGTGTGTGTGTGTGTGTGTGTCGGGAGAGAGGGAAATTTAGAACATAACATCTTAATTACCCCTTATGTTTACAGCAAGAATCAATTAAGCATGGCTCTGAAGTCAGAGTGACCGGGCTGTGGTGTTGATGTTGACACTTAATTAGTAGTGAGAATTTTATGTTTATGTAGAACAGAGCTACTGTGTGTTCAGCGTGTTTCGAGTTACGTATGATAGGTGATAATACAGGAAAAGCTTGTCAGACTCTCATTTTATGCGTGGGATACCCACTAGAATAAAAAGGAAGTATGATAGAAAACACCACCACATGCTAATAAAACCATGGTATCTCATAGGTCATATCTATTATAAGTACAATTGGTAATATCTATTATATCTATAGTAGGTAAGATCTATAATTTATAACTGTAGTATCTATCGTTGACTTGTCTAACGGCCTGGTGTAAATCAGTACTTCCACGTACTGGTCATTCAGTTACTCAACAAACCTTTATACATATTCCAAAATTTTGCGTGTACCGCAGATTGTGTGGTATATGAGACTTGTGATGAAGAACAGAAAGCGTGTGTTTCCCTTGTGTTGCTGGCGTGGAGTTTTCAGTTCCGGGCGGGGGACCTACATGGCTGGTCCCATACAGCACAGTTCGGGATCCACCTTCCTTTGGAGCATGGGAGACCATTTGTAGCATCAGAGAAAGTGAGGAAGTATCCTAGATCCAAGATGCCAAGTATAAGCTGCGTTAACCAGGCCAAGTTCAGTGTGTATATGTTGTGAGAAATGTTATGACGCGTATGCCCAGAGGCGTTAATTAAAGCACAAATATTGAATAGGCAGCTACGACAAAGCATTCCTTGAGAAGAAGACCTCAGAGCTCATGGAGTTTAGGGAAAACCTGTTTGCCAACAGGACCTTAATTCTAATCAGTGAAAATCTGTTTTCGTTCTGGCATGCAGAATAAATTAGAAGAGCACAAGCATTGAAGCACAAAAATAGATAGGAGACTTAGCAGAGAGGCCAGAAGTCATCATGGAAGTTGGGGAGATGGTAAGGTAGCTGGAAGGAAGAGGATGTTGCTGAGATGTGGTAGATAGTGGAAGGATCTAGTAACAGAGAGGGAGACGAGGCCTCACGAATGATTTCTAGGTATGTGCTTGCAAAAGAAACGGATATCGGCTGCATGTAGAGACAGGGGAAAACTCCAGGTCAGTCTTGGATAAAGCAATCCTTGGGTGTGGTTCAGGCGGTGCAACACGAAGTGTTTTTGAAATTTTAAGTTTCAAAGTATCAAGTATGAACGAGACTAGTAATTGTGCACAGGGCTTAGAGCTCAAGGAAGAAGAAAAACCTGAACACATGTGTAAATCAATTCAGTAGTTTCATGGAACTGCTGAAACTCAAAGAATCTTAAACATCCATTGACCCATGCAACATACAACCCATTGCGCAGTGGACACAACTAGATCAATACTAACTCAGGATGGTCACAATGTCTATTTTCCCAATAAGGAAATGTCACCTTTGTTGCCCACTCTCCTGTGTCATTGTATACATGATTAATTTTAGGAATGGAAATTCTGAGAGTGAGCCCTTTTATACATTTAAAATCTCTCTCCTTGATTTACTCTTCTTGGTGAATTATATACATACCATCACCCATTAATAGTCCTGATTTTTTTCATTCTTCATTCTCTATATATGTGATTACCTGTCAAATTTTATATTTGATTGGTTCAATTTAGTAGCTCATATGTGTCCAGAAAGATTTTTATTTCTTCTAGACTTTCAAACTTAATGAATCTACTTTCATTCAAAATTAAAATTTTCTAAATTTTAAGGTAGCCACTCATAAATAAATTTCCCACTTAAAACTATCTCCACTATATCCCATGGGTTCTGGTTACTTGTGTTCTTACCTGCATATGATTCCAGAAACTTTTTAATTGCCTATTTATTCAGTGATAAATACAGATAAAATTAGTCCAATTGTTTGTATATTTCCTGTAGTTTTTCTACTTTCCTTCCATTATTATCAGGTAAGTTATATAATATTTTAAATTTTTAAATATTTATTAAGACTTTGCTGAATGCCCTAAAAACATGATTTATTTTGGAGAAAGTTCTCAGCTGTTGCTGAGAACAATGCATATTCTATGGTTGTTGGGTAACATTCTGTAGTGTTTGTAAAGTCCAATTGTAAATCACAAAGTTTCTTTGTTTACTGTTTTGACTAGATGACCTAACAGTAAGAATAGAATATTGAAGTTACCTATCATTATTGTCAGGATCTTAACTCTTCCTTTATGTCTAGTAGTGTTTGTTTCATTAAATTGGGTGCAGAGACATGCAATACATAAACATTTGCACTCATTATATCTTCTTGATGGACTGTCCCTTTTGTCAATGTGTAGTGACCCTTTTTTGTCTCTTATGACTAGTTTTTGCTTTATATGTCCTTTGTTGCTTGAGAGTGCAGTTACAACTACTTGGTTTCTTATTTCTTTTGCTGGGAAATAATTTTCCTTCCTTTTTGTGCCTACGAGTCTTTGCTGGTCAGGTGAGTTCCTGGCTAACAGCAGAAACTCTGTGATCCAATAAATTACTATGTGGCTTTGAATTAGAAAATTAAGATAATTATATTCAGTGTTATTTTTTAATTGTCTTTCTTTTATTTTGTGTTGTTTTTCTTCTGCTTGTTTCATTATTTTTTTCAGTACAGGGGCCTGAACCCAGGGTTTTGTGTCTGTTAAGCAAACATTCTACCACTTGAGCCACATTTTCTCCCTCTTATGTTTGTGTCAAATATTCTATGCTTTTTCCTTTGGCCTCTTTTCCCCCTTTATTCCTGCTAGATTTTTTTATTGCTTTGTAAAACCTACAATTATGCATCTTTTTCTTTCTCTTCAGTGTGTAGTATTTTCTGAAGTAGCAGTCATGAGTTCTTTTAGTGTATGTTTTTATTTCTCTTTCAACTCTGAAGTATAACATTGCTTCATTGACAATTAAACTTATCTTCTTCTATAGCTTCAAATGAATCATTGCATTCCCATTCCCAGCTTCCAGAAAGAAATCTGCTGATATTTTGATGGATTTGATTTGGTACTATGTTTTCTTTTTTGTGGCTTTGCATAATACTTCTTTGTACTCTTGCTGTTTAACCAGAATATGATATGTAGAAGTTATTTTCCTGCCCAATTCTATTTGTGGCTATGCATTCCCATTTTACATGGAGGTTAATATTTTTCCCAAGATATACAAAATTCTTTGTCTTTATTTTACTTAATGTGGTTCTGTATCTTTAGAATTTACCTAGACTCTTTCCAGATCTATTAATTTTAGGTTTGTTCTCTTATTTACATTTCAACGGTCACATTGCTTTGTTCATAATTTCTTTGCTACCCTATTTATATTTGAATGTGAAAATTCATCAGCCTTGTCTTCAAGTACTGATATTCTTTTTTTCATTTGATCAGATTTACTGATGAGGCTTTTAACTGAGTTTTTCATTTATTTGTTACAGCTTTTCATATCCTCAATTTTGGATGGGTTCTTTAACATGATCTCTATCTCTATGGAACTTCTTATTTATATTACTCTTTTATTTTTATTATTTTCATTATTTCACTTTTTTCTGTGTGTTTCTTTCTTGGAAGTCATTTATCTTTTGAAAACTTATAATTGTTCAAAAATGTTTAAGTAATTGATCAATCATAGATTCAAGATTGTTCAAGAATTTGAAGTCACTTGCTAAAGAATTTTAAAGTTTTCAAGGAAGGGTTGGGGGTTTAGTCTAGTGGAAGGGCGCCCACCCGATGCGTGCAAGGCCCTGGGTTTGGTCCTCAGCCCTGGGGGGGGAAAAACTTTTCAAGGAATTATGTTGCCTTGCTTTAAAAAAGAAAACAAACATTACTTCTCTATGTTGATATTTGAGCCTCTATTGGGATGTTATATATTTGCCTCTTCTAAGTATAGTTCTTTATATCTGACAGCTTTATTTTGATGGTGTGCCCTCAGATATTGGTTTGATGCTGAGTGCTCAATTTCATTCCAGGTGGACAATGTATTGTAGTTTTCTTGTGGCTTTTTGAGCTGTACTTGGTTCTGAGTCTGAGAATACTGTTTCAGAATCTGGGGTGCACTATTCTTATATAATTCACATGAGCTTTGTCCATGTCCCGCTAATAGTCAAGCAATTGTGCTAGGAACAGAAGAAGACAGAAGGCTTAATCTCTACTGTGGCCCTGTCAGCTTTGTCCGTTTGAAAGAGAATGAGTGTGATCTCTCCTAGTGTCTCTTGTGTCTAGAGTGACTGTACTAGTTGTGTAATTTCTATCTGTTTTTTGGTGAGGTGGATTTATGTTAATATTGTGTTCTAACACTCCTCATGTGTGTCTGTTGGGGGCAGGATAAGAGCTGTGAGCTTTTGTCTCCCTTAATCTTCACTTTGAGAGATGTACGCATTTCTGTTGCTAGGTAATGGAATGGTAAGGTACAATGTCTCTCAACTGGGATTGTATGCATCTCTGAATCACAGAACCCACTTTGTATTCAAAACTCTGTTGAGAAGATACTACAGCCAACAGCAAGAAGGGCCTCCCCCTTTCCCTGCCTTGCTGTTAGGGGATCTCCAGTGCCATTTTATTATATTTCTGTGTTCACCTGGCCACTGAATATGAACCTTTGGGCTTTAGTGATTTCATGATACCCAGTGTCACAGAACCTGTGGATGGAGGAAAGTGATGGGAATCTCTCATCCACTATCCTCTTAAAGTTCTTGATGTTTTATAAACTTAAAAAAACCCAGCCACTACCAGGCTATGACTTAATCACAGACTATATATATTTTTAAATTTTTAAATTTTAAATTTTATTTTATTTTTGTTGGTTGTGGGGCTTGAACTCTACGCCTGGGTGCTGTCCCTGAACTATTCAGCCCAAGGCTAGTGCACTACTACTTGAGCCACAGCACCACTTCTAGTTTCTGGTGCATAATTAGAGTTAAGAGTCTCATGGATATTCCTACCTATGCTGGCTTTGAACCATGATGCTCAGATCTCAGCTTCCTGAGTAGCTAGGATTATGGGCATGAGCCACTGGTGCCCAGGTTGCAGACAAAATTTTATTATATATATATGTATATATATATACATATGTATATATGTATATCCATCTAGTGTATAGAATTATTGAGGCCATGGCAGGGGTAGAACTGTGGTGGTATTAGAGAAGAGGAGTCAATACAACACACAAAGTTTTCCTGAGAGAGTGAGAACGGGATAAGCCCATGGTATTCAAAAAAACCACAAACTAACAAAAAAAAAATCACACAAGGTTACAAGTGAAAGAATGTGAATAAATGTAGGCACTTAAGACCCAGGTTATTTCCATTTTGTAGGAAAACAAAGTTTAAATCCTCTGCTTGTCACACCTTGGTGAAAAGTTGATTGTTTATGGAGACATTGTCATCTTTCAGCCTCTTAGCTGTGTAATGGTGTCAATTCTGCCTGAGGCTTTGAAAGGAAACCTCTCATAATAGTCACTCATTAAACTGTTCGTCTCTTAACAGAAAGGGTAAATATCCTTTTTTGGCTCTTGACACTCAGAGAGAACATGGGTCTAGGAATAATTGGGCCCTCTGAAAATAATCAGTTCAACTCTATTTTGTGTATGTTTAAAGTTACTTCAAGATATGGAAAACAATGAATTCGCACAGGGGTTCATTTGAGATTTGGAGTATTGGTAGGTATATCTTGTTCCAATTTAAATAACTTTGTGACTGTGGATGAGTCAATATTAAAGTTAAGCTTTGTTAGCATTGGCTTTGACAATTTCAAGTCATCTCAGGGTGGGCATTAACTGGAACTGTCATAAAGCAGGACAATGTGTTAACAGTCTCATCCCTATGACCATGGTTACTGTACTAAGAGGAATCTAATTGAAAATGCAAAATCTGCAGCAGATCTTCCATGACAGATGTAGTACAAATGGTTATGGTAGGAAAGCGAGAGCGAGAGGGACAGACAGACAGAGACAGAAACACACACACAGAGAAGGACAGAGAGAGAGAGAGAGAGAGAGTCTTAGAGAATTTAATGTCTCAATTAATTGTGTAAATTAAAACAAACATTCATAGCAAATAGTTCTGTAACATTATCAGCTGACATGGATGCAGCCTTTCTAAAAGCGCTGGAGATGTGTGGAGTCCAGACCTGGAGTTTTTGTCTACACACAGCGTCATCAAACCATTCACAGTCATGGTCACTGCTCCCACACTAATGTTCTAAACCTCAGAAACTTGTGTGATGGACAGAGACATGACCTGATGTGGGATAGAAAATGCCACTGACTTCTACTGAGCTCTGGAACACAAGATAGCTGCCCCCCCAACAAAGAACTAGACAACCCAAGTCAGACAGCTTCCCCGTTGAGGAAACCTTATGCTATGATTAGGTAACACATACTGAATAGGATAAATTACATATTTTTTCTAAGAGTGATAGCACCCTAGACAGAAACTGAAAGCAGATAAATGATGGAAGGTGGCATGCAGAATGGCAGTAGAGAGAGAAATCAGACATGGCATGGTCACGAGAATTAGGCACAAAGAGTTGGAGAGGGTCATTGGGACAGAGCATGTACAGTGAATGCTGGCACTTCAACAGGAAAGCATGGGATGTAAGGACAAAAGAGCAACAGTGCATGTAATCTTCCAGGAAGACCGAAGCAAAGCCCCCTTGGTGATTAGAAGAGAAACAAGGCAACAAGGCGTGAGATTAGAAATAAAACCTGAGCCAAAGCCGAGCCCAGCTCTGATGTTGGTGCAGTCACAAGCCCAGCCTACTTCAAGAATAGGGTCATAGCCTGCCTCTTTCCCACCTGAGTTTTGAAAGGATATTCAAACTACAGCAGATACAGAGAAAGTGGGTTACTATAAGATGTGCTCCTCAGAATAACACTGGACATCAGATTCCGTCATTCTTACTTTCTTTCTGATAGAACTACATAGCACTGCTGGTGATGATCAAGATTCTTAATCTTCTTGTACCTTCCCACACAAAAAAGCTCAATTAAAGCGTCTTTCATTAAAAAAAGAACCATACTATCTGTGTGTATGCATGCTCTTCCATTTGTATTATTTCAGGTAACAGGAGAATTGATCCTGACTTTCTAAGAAGCACTGAAACATGACAGATTACTGTAGGTAGAGTGGCTCAAGTGGTAGAGCATCGGCCTGGAAGGTGCAAGGCCCTGAGTTCAAATCTCAGCAAAAATGAAAGAAAGTCTTATCTTTAATTTCATTAAAAACTACACAGTGCTTCATCTTTCTGTTCAGATTTCCTTAGTAATTTTATTCATAATTTTTGAAAGAATCCTAGAGGGGACAAAAATAATGTTGACAAAACTTTGGCAGTACTTAAAGTCCTACTTTACTATAATTTTATTACAGTGTACATATGTATTGAAATTCACTTCGTCTCCAATATCTTTCAATTAAAAAAGACAAGGTTGCCTTTAGCTTTATGAAATTTATGATATGAAACACCTTAGATGTGCAATAACTGTTAAAATGAATTTTATTTAGTATTTTGATTATAAATTAGGGTGATGGTACATTAACTCCTTTCTGAGGCTAAGATTAAAAAGCTTGCATTTATTTGTTGTGGTGGTACTGTTTGGTAACATATGCTATATTTATAATTGCCTTATTAAATCGTATACATTGTAAGTGATAATCATATTGCCCAGAGCTATAAAATCATCAGAATATATAATGGCATTTTAAGTTGTTGTATCTACAAATGGGAATTTTTATTTTTCACATTTTAATAATGTTTTCAACTCAGTGTTGGGAACAATCATAAGCTATTCAGAAGAGAAATATTATTTCCTCTAAGCACTTGGTACGTGGAATTAGAAGGAAATCACAGTCCCATCTCAACCAGACAGAGATGCAGGGACATTATAGAACAAATTCACAATGGAAAAGAATCAGGACATGATGGAGAAGACAGACCGACACTGTCATGTGTGATTTAGAGCAGTAGAAAAGCCATCAACTGCAAGTCAGTCATCTAAGGATTTTTCTTAATTCTGCTAGCCATAAAATACATCTCAGGAATAACATTCTTCCTGTTTAGACCCTCTACTAGATAGATCGATAGATAGATAGATAGATAGATAGATAGATAGATAGATAGATAGATAGATAGATAGATTAGATCTGCTTCAAAACCTTCACGAAACATAAATGTAGAGAGCACATTAGAAATCTGAATCAATAAGACATTTGAGAATAAAATTTTATTAACTATATTTATATCTATAAAATGTATAAATGGGCAAGTATTAATTGTCATCCAGAAACCACTAAGGAAGTATAGGCAAAAACATATTAAAATCATTACCGATAAATCTAAACAGAGCTCATTCATGTTCACGTAACTCTCAAGAAGGAAAGAAAAGAAAAGCTATCTAGGAATGAGAAATAGAGGAAACAGAATGCAGAATAAAATGATAAAGGGCAAAGACTTAACCTATGTTTACTTGAACTCTGTACCTCCTAACCTTAAATTAAAATAGAGATGGATAGAGGTGCTTTTAACAAAAGCCACAAAAAAGGTATTTCAAGTAGGATGTAAGTAGGTTGGAAGAAAAAGGAAAAGACATATTGTGAACAACACTTATTTTAAGACGCAAGCTGACTGTGTTAACATCATATGGCGTATAGACATAGCAGAGAAAAATCACAAGAAATACAGAATGGTATTACCTAATGATAAAAGTATTATCTTTCCAGGTGCTGGTGGCTCCTGCCTGTAGTCCAGCTACTCAGGAGGATGAGGTCTGAGGATTGCGACTTGAAGTCAGCCTAAGACAGGAAAGCCCATGAGATTTTTAACTCCAATTAGTCACAGAAGAAAAGGCCAAACATGGAGCTGTGGCTCAAGTGGTAGAGTGCTAGTCTTGAGCAAAAAGAGCTCAGAGACAGTGCCTGGGCCCAGAGTTCAAGCACCAGGACTGGCCAAAAAAAAAAAAAAAGGTTAACTTATCAATGAAACATTACCTGAAATCTGCATGCAACCAAGACCAGGATTTCAAAATGTATGAAGAGAAATCTGACAAGCTGAAAGAGGCAAATCCATCCCTGTAGTTAGGTATTTCAAAACACCACTGTAATCAATCAATTGAGGATACTACTAAAGACAATCTAATAATAAGTAATGCATAATGGAGCAACAGTATCAGCCAAGAGAAGGTGACGGAGGATGAGAGACAGGATGAGTTGATGATATCTAATCCTGTATCTTGATGATGGCAATAATAATACCAAGTTGCACACAAGCACGCGTGCAAGAACTGTTCACACACACACTCATGCACGTGTATACAAATGAGTGCCTGAGATAAGTAAATCCCAGGGTGGGTGAGAATTTTCATATCTATTATATGTTAGGCAAGAGATGACTATTGGGCCCTCGGGGAAAGACCTAGGCTTATGGGACTTCCTCTCTGTTCTGTGAATCATCCTGTGAAACTTCTGTTGTTTCATACCAAAGTGTTCTCCTGAGAGAAAGATAAAACTGGCTGGGAGCACATGCCAACTGTTGGTGGACTTTGTGCCTAACTTGTGGCCTTTCCACGCTGAACACATCGTCTCTGGTCACTCAAATCAAAATGAAGCACATGAAAGGCTCATTAGGTTTTCTCCAATAATTCAATCAGTGGAAAACTGAATACACACAGAACACAAGAGTGAGAAGAAGAGATTGCAGTAACCGTTCATCACATAGTCAAACACCTTTTCCTGAAACATCATTTCTTTACTTCTCATTGTTGGTGAAAACAGCCATGAAACATTGATTTGTTGACAATTAAAGGTTTGTAATTCAAAATACTTTCAGTGAGTGAACTAAGACTTGTCTTAGTTACCATAGATATAATCAAGATACCATATCATAGATCATAGATACCATAGAAATAATCAAAGCCATCTGAGCTCTGTGTGATTGGTGTATGTGTGTGTGTGATTGGTGTGTGTGTGTGTGAGAGAGAGAGAGAGAGAGAGAAAGAGAGAGAGTCAGACAGACAGACAGAGACAGAGGCACAGAGGGAGATACAGAGAGAGAATGTGTACCAGTCCTAGGGCTTAAACTCACGGTCTGGGCACTGTCACTGAGCTTTTATTGCTCAAGGCTAAAGCTCTGCCACTTGAAACACAGCTTCAATTCCAGCTTTCTGGTGGTTAATTGGAGGTAGGAGTCTCACAGACTTTCCTGTCCAAGTTATCTTTGAACTATAATCTTCAGATCTCAGCCTCCTGGGTAACTAGGATTACAGGCGTGAGCCACTAGCACATGGCCAGAGATTTGCTATTAGAGTTGACAGCCAAGTAAAACTTTTGTATCTCACAAAGGAAATGGAGCTTGTTTTAATCCTTTCAGGGTCTATTTTTAATCGCATTTGAATAGAAAATAAGTTCACAGCTCTCATTTTAAAACTAACTAATATTCTAGCACACACCAAAAAAAGTACCGTAACTGTTCTCAGCATTCATATTTTTATAGCCATCTTTCACATTTTAAATAGTTTTGAGTTGGGCACTGGTAGCTTATGCCTGTAATCATAGCTACTCAAGATGCTAAGATCTGAAGATCATAGTTCAAAGCCAGCCCAAGCAGGAAAGTCTGTGAGACTCTTATCAACAATTAAACACCAACAATTAACAAATGGGAAGTGGAGCTATGGCTCAAAGTGGTGTAGTGCTAGTCTTGAGCCTGTCCCTTGAGCACAAAAGCTCAAGGACAGCACCTAGGCCCTGAGTTCAAGCCCCACGACTGACAAAACAAAATAAAAATACAGTTTTGCTTATAATTTATATCTAATATGCCTTTTTTCTAACACAAAGAATTAAAGACTATATATTCAGTCATCTTTATCTTATATTATTGATTTTATAAAATAAATCACAAAGAGAAATCTGGAAAAGAATTTTAGGATAGAACTTTATATGATAACAGTTTGCAGAATAAATGCTGAAGTATAATCAGCATTTATAATTTAATGTGCTCCTAAATCCAGAATTCTACATAGCAAGGTGAGTGCTATTTTTGATTCATTTTTTTAAAAGAGGTAGATTTGGTATAACAAAGCTTTCTCTTTTTTGAAATATGCATTTACTTAAAATTCAGGCTAAACAGAATCCCACAATTTCATAAATTATCAAGCCATTTAGTATACATAATTAATTGGATTGTTGTGCTGTGTTTATGAGGATGGTTCATGCACAATATGAGACAATCATGAATTATTTTGTTGGGAAAGTCTCTTGAGAGACATTTTTAAAGTCTTTCCTTAGTAACTCCCCTCGGTATGACTCTCTCGGATATTTTTTGTCTGTTAAATCAGAAATGGGCCATTTATTATTATTAATTTTTTTACTATAAGTGTAATCTGTACAACATACAAGAAATTTGAGAAGAAGATGCAAACCAATATTAAGTATACCAATTTTTCAAATGTTCAAAAATTTTTGGAAAACAAGACAAAGTAATATTTGGAAATTTGTTGTCCTATGTTTATATTTGCTTTTATATTTGCTTTTATAAGAGCTATTGGTCTGCATTTCTTGATATCAAATTTATTTTTTTTAAAGTTCTGGTGTTCTTATAATTTTCTGGAGCAAATCTTTAAAAGCATTGGTCTAAACAGAGCTCATGACCATCAATATAAAGAGAGAAAGATAAGTTCTTCCTTAAAAAAATAAAAATAAAATAAATTTAAAAAGAGAAGTCCAAAGCACATCAAATGCTATTTAATTGGGACTGGAAATACTCCAAGTTTGAATTTCAGAAAAATAAAAAGCTTTGATTACAATAGTTCATGTTGGAGTCCTGTTGAGCCTGCCAAAAATCCATGAGAGATCAGAGCCTTCGTGAAATAAACACAGGTTTAATCTGATGTAGATATTTCAAAAACTCCCATTGCTTTAGGTATATCATCTGCTACTGAATGATTTATAAAGCACCCTCTACAGACCAATTTCCACAAGATGGGGGGTGAGATATTTTAACCTGAGAACATAAGGACATGTCTAACTTATATAGTACATCCCTAAGATAATGCTAGCTAGGAAGCAGCAGAGACAGCACCTGTCCCAGTTTTCCTAAGTAAGTCTGTGATTGTATCTGAAGTTGTACACTATCTCAAGTGATCTTCCTTTGCTCCCCAGTGCTCAGTCAGGTGAGATTTTGGCCAATGTTAATTGTTCTCTGTGCCATTAGAGAACTTAGTCCTCAAGGCCTGCCCTTTTACACATGGACGAGACTCTGAGCTCTTAACCCAAGCAGTGGGCTTGACATCCTGTATCCCTCTACTTCTGCTGTGGACCTTTGGCAAGATAACTTGTACATGCCTCACTGACCTCTCTGTTAAAACGGGAATGATCCTTGGGTCTGCGTCTGAGGAGTGCTGCCAGAGGAAATGGGTTCATCCCCACAAGTCCTGAAGCAGCTCCTGCCATGGAAGGATTTATTGTTTGCTACCTGTAGTCAGCTTTCCTGTCACATCACCCTTTTAGGGAGGAGGGACCTGAAGCTGGTCTACTGTGCCAGGCTATTTGACAGACTGGCTACTCCCACATCACGAGCTTCAGTTAAAATCCCAGCCTTGCCTTGTCATTCCAGGCTCTTGTTTCTTCACATGAGGACAAGTGACTTTCCATAGTCACAGGTTTCAACGCGAAAGTCTCGGCCATTCAACTAGGTGTAGAGCCCAGAAGACCATGACGGAACTGCTGTGCTCATGAGCATCCGTAGTACAGAAATCCTACTTGACAGTCTGCTAAATTTCAGAGGCTCTTGAAAATGAGCACCCGTTTATAAAATCCATCTGTGTTCATAGAAGCAGATGTCCCTCAGAGTCTTTTGGAAGTGTGAGTAATATCGATATATTTACATGAAAAGTAGCTAAATGGGTACTTAAGGCACTGCTAATTCCAAGTGGACATTCTCAAAAATAAATACTAGGTCTGAACTGAGATATTTACATTTACAGTCTACTGAATTGCATTTGTAGAGATATAATTCTTGCAATCATAATAAAATCCGAGTCATGTCTCTTCGGTGCAAACTTTCATTCTACATGTATAACATTGGATATGTACTCAAGTAAACTAGTATTCTACCTACTTTGTCTTTTGCTCTGAAACTAGTGGGTAAAACATGTATAAGATTGGATACTCAAACAAGCGTTATCTCTTACCTCCTGAATATTCTGCTCTAAAACTTAAAAAAAAAATTCTTACCCTGACTTGAGGTACACAGTATGCAAACATCTCAGGACACCCTATACATTAGTACAGTGTTTGTGTACATATTTAAAATAGTAAAAGATTAAAAGATTGAGGCCTGTGTGTTTACTTAGAAAGACTGTTGGCAAATTCTTTTAAGCAAGATGTGGGTAGACTTAGAGCATGCAACTGCCATCTGACTGAAGCAAAACACGGCTGTTTCTTATCATAAAGGAAAACTTTCACTGCTTGAAGCTTCAGACCTGAGGACTTGGGTAGTGAGTTTATCGTGGATTTGCTTCCAGCCAGCCACAGCTGGTAACAGTCCAGGTGTGATCCTCAGCAGTTTTGCTGTCCTCCAAACCCATGGAGGTCAGGGGCCTTGCTATGAAAATAGAAAAGGTAAAGGTCCCAAACTAAGCAGAAAATGTCCTCAAGAAAGGAATGCAGAAGGACTAAACTATTTTCTATCTCAGTGGCAATTATTCTGTGGGATAATGGACTCAAATCTAATTATTACTATTATTGAGCAATTATATCACACTTTATTCTTGCAACATGCTTTGCAATCATTTTTATCGGGCAGTCACAACAGGCCCGTGAGAATGAGGTCAGAATATCTTCAAGGAAGAGAAGACGACGTTACATATTTTTTCCTGAAACCTTGTACAATAAAATACTCTAATTTTCCTACTCCTAAAGGTGAAAGTTTTATGCTGTGCTTCGTTTGCTCTTCTAGCGTATGCCCTGGTTTAATAATGAGCAATTTGGAATCACCCTCACTGTTTGCTGAGGAAGCTGCTGAGTACGGCCTATGTCCTTAAGGACAATATAAATAATTGTAACTTTCTTAAATGTGAGGAGCAGATAATTACCAGGATAGGAACACAGACATGGGAATGATTTGTTTTCCATTTTTATTAGCTTATATTAGCTGTACATGAGGGTTCCTCTGTGATGTTTCTATGGCTGCATGCAAAGGACTCTGCTCCAACCCATTCCTCCACCACCCACCCCTCATTCCAACCCCTCCTCGCTTGCAAGAGTTCCGGCAGCTTTCATTGCACTAGGTTCATGCATGTATATAGAATATTTCCATCATATTAACCCCCACCCAAGCATAGCCCTCTTGTCTTCTTCTTCTATCTAGTGCTCACCCCCAAATGGAACTTGCTTTACATTCCTGTCCTCCATATATTTACTTATTTATGCATTCATTCATGTTACCTACTTATTTGTTTATATATTATTATTTAATTATTGTCTTGAAGGAGTTGTACCAAGGAGCTGCCATTTTAAAAAGCAGTTTATGGATACAACGCATCTTGATTGGTGTCTTTGAGAGAATGTGGAGTATTTGGCAGAAGTCTGGCTTGTTTCTCTTCCTATCTCTTAGTATCCATCTTCTGGAAATGACATAATTTCAAAAAGAAAATGACTAATGGAAACTTGGAAAAAATTTCAATCAGAGGCAAGGATGTCAAAAGATACTCAGTATCCCTTGACTGCTTGACTATAATCTAAGCATTATTAATCAATGCAGTTAAAATTTATTCAATTATGAAAATTACTCAAAGCAGTAAGAATTTAAAAAACACAAAGCAACCTTTAATATATCAAAAGATGGATGGTTGGATGGCCGGATAGATAGATAGATAGATGGATAGATAGATAGATAGATAGATAGATAGATAGATAGATAGATAGATAGATAGATAGATATGGCAAGTTGAGTTCAAACAGGCAGAAAACTAGATCGAAGTGACACAACTAGTAGTTGAAAGCTAAATGCATGTCTTCCTGTTCTAGACAGTTCCATCCCTACTTCTTGTATCTGTTTACCATAAGTGATAAAAACCAGTTACCCTATTAAGCACCTGCTACTATCTGAAGAGACAGAATCATCTACTCACCTGAACATGGTGGGAAATCGGGTAGCAATGATTAAAGAAGGATTCTTGTTACTAAAAGCCAAGGTAGAGGCCTCTTTCTGGAAAAAAAAACCTAGGACCGATTACATGAGGTAGGGACTCTCTAACTTCCTTAACTGCCTTGATTTGCCATCAAGCTGTGCAAAAAGACACAAGAGAGATGTTTAGACAGTGCTGAGGACAGATGGACTCTACGCAGCAGGGACCAGTGTGGAGCAAACAAGGAAGAAATGAGGAATCCCGTCTGAACTCACGGGAAGGGAGAAATTCTGCAACCTGGCAGCCAGGACCCAAATCCGACCCAAGGAGATTAATGCAAAGGAATGAGTTAAAGACCTGGGTACAGGAGACATCTCAGAACAACAACTTGGCTATTGCTCCTCTCATTTTCCCTCATGCAGGTGACCTCCATATGTCCTTCTTGCAAACTGGTTTCTGCTTCTGCCTTTTAGCCCAAGAGCAGAACCCGATGAAATCATCCTACAAGCTACAGAACTCTGCAAACACAAGCTTCTCTGAAAGCACAAAACACGACAGATTTCAGCACGCCAGGCACCAAAGGCAGGCGCTCAGTCCTGACTTACCTCTGGCGTGGATGGAGACTTCAGGATGCAACTGTGAAAAGAAACGTTGCCAGAAATACTGCCTTTGTAAGATTCTCAACAGATGTTAGAAGCAGCAACATAGTAGATAGATGGAAATTAAAGCACTTGAAATAATGAAAATGCAGGTACTTTCATATTACACAGAAGTTATTGTGGAAGGCAGAGGTCTGTGCTTTCAATAAAGTTTGATTTAAAAAGCAGGTCATGAGGGAGAAAAGTAAGAAAGCTAACTTTCTGGAAAGACTTCTCTCCCATTTTCCTTGAACAGCATCTGATAGCTTATAGCATACATATTATTCGACTTGAAGGAAGAATGCAGAGTCAAATAAATGAATGGAACCAGAGGCTTATTGTTTTTTTTATCCTTGAGCCACACGTAAAGCTGACTACTCAAACCAAACAAATTGAGGGATAGTGTCAATGGAAAAGGCATTCCCCTGTTGATTTCTGAATGTTGATGAACAGTATTTTCCAGTGGTCTTGAAGAAAACAAAAACACTGTTTTCTTTTCTCCATTACAATGTGCTAATACTAATGATGACTAAAGAGAAATAATCATATAAAATAATTACCGTGACTATGTAAAGCAGATTTGCCGGAGGGCAGATTTGCCGGTCCAGTGAGGCTTGCTTTTCCCTGAGGACGGTCAGGTTTTCCCATCTCTCTATTAAGAGCTTTGTCCATCTTTGTGGGGGGAGATTTGGCCTAGTTGTGGGGACGCCAGGGGAGGGGGGGGGCTGGCACAGGGTTCTGTATTGGCTCAGTGGCGGAGGACAGCGTCCCCTGGGCATTGTCTTTGCGGGTCCTGCTGATGAGGTCCCCTTCTCCCTGGGGTCATGGGCAGCTGTCAGGAGTGAGGCCCACAGAGCTTCCCAGATGCATGTTGAGTTTACAAAGGGAGGAGGTAGCTGGCAGGGCCGCACAAGAGCCCAGGGCTGCAAGTCGGGAGCAGACAGACTGCTAGGTGGATGTGTACAGTCTGGCAAGTCTGACCTCAACTTTGTTTATCTTAGACTGAGACATTCAGCTCCCTAAGAAAAATTATACAGTCAATTACACAATAAGTTTAATCCAATCAGTTATTTGATGTCTTGCAGATAAGGTACTCAGATGTATCTGCTCTGTCTCTTGGTATAAAGATAGATAAATACTTAATAATGTACAATGATTCTCCACCCAGGAGTGCACGCATATAACTTTAAACCATGTTGCCTGTTTTATGATTCAGCCTGCAAATATATAAAAAATCATATGTGAAATGTCAAGGTAAAAAAAATCTGTATTTGATTAAGTGACCAATATTTCCTAGAAATACTTTTTTACCTTCCTTAAACATTCACCATGATCTGGGGTATTCTCAACCATGCTAAAATACTCACATAATTTAGCCCCCTAAGATAACCTTTTAAACTTCTTAAAAATATGTGTTCTGTTTTATGTATATGTCTAGCCAAGTTGTATTTGTAAATGTGTATTTTAGATTCTTCACTGGTCTGGCGCTGGTGTGTTGGCAAGCACGCTGAGGGAGCTGGATCTGCATGGCTGATTTTACCATGGGTTTGTCCTCCTAAAACAATGAACCTCAGGATCTACAAAAAGACCCACAGAATTGTCACGAGTTCCTTCTGCTAGTCCTGTCTTCTAGCCAGGCGTCTTACTAAGGCAAAGTTGGTAAAAATAATTACATGGAGTTTTGGCGTACTAAGTTTCACAAAAAATGTATTTTGCTAAGAACTCTTAATAGTACATGTGTGCTGGAGTATGTCTTTAGCCAATATACATTTCAAATTGAACTAACCAGAGCATGTAAATTTTGGAATTTTAGCTTATGACAATGACCAGCTTGCATCAAATTACTCTTCTTAGGTACTGCGGTAATGAATGCACTTCGTTGGAGAAAATAACATTTAATTGAATGAAAGTACCAATGCGTGTGTATTAAGATGAAAAACACATTTAGTGCAGAGAAATCAACACAGCGAGAGTCTATTTTGCAAGTTCTAAATTACATTCTTTCTTTTTTTGTCGGTCGTGGGGCTTGAACTCTGGTGCTTTCCCCTACTGCTTGAGCCACAGCGCCACTTCCAGTTTTCTAGTGGTTTATTGGAGATAAGAGTCTCACGGAGTTTCCTGCCCGGGCTGGCTTTGAACCATGATCCTCAGGTCTCAGCCTCCGTTGTAGCTCAGATTACAGGCATGAGCCACCAGCACCCAGCTTTACATTCTTTCTTGAGCTAGCTACACTTACGAAGTCTCTAAAGGGGCTTTAAGGTTTTAAACCGTGCAGGACAAAGAATTACCACCATCCCTCATTTGGGTAAGTAGAATGCACTCTGTGAGAGAGACAGTTGTGGTCTTTACTGTGCTATTTCCTTATAATGCAATTAGTTCTTACAATGCATTTGTCCTTGGTTAACGCCAGGGAGCCCTCTCCTGCTGACAGCACAGAGCAGAGGGGTAGACTTGACTGTAGGTTATTGTTCACGCCCTTCCTTCTCTTCTGCAGGACTCCCTAGTGCCGCTCTAATGCATGTAACCTACTGTCGGTGTCTCAAGTACTTTGCGATTGTTTCATACTCCTGAGTGGACCACATGGCTGACTCTTAAGTTTTACCCATCGGTGAACCTGGAGACATTGTGAAGGAGTTGCCCATCCCCAGAGTCATGCATCCCTTCTTCCACTGCCCTCTTCTTTCCACTGGTGATCATATGATTCTCACAGAGGTGGCTGCTTCTCCCAGCCCCAGGCTATACAAGACTTTACAGCCCCTGGGACTTGGCTTGTCTCCCTCTGCCTCTGGTGATGGTAGCCAGTGAGCTCTGCCCCCTGGGGTCTACGTGAAGATCATCGCTTGCCATAGATAATCTCATCTCCCAACCTGCTGAGCAGAAAGGCAGTGGGTACGTAGAGAAGTTCAGTGGGTCCTTCAGCTCCCCGGTGGGTGAGCAAAAACAAACTCGTGGAAGCCAAACATTGCAGGGGCCGGGGACACACTGAAGTAAGGACCTTTCAAAGTAACTGGAGGTGGGCGGCATCCGATGCATGACAGTTCGAGGGGGCAACTTTCCAGGTGGGCTTCGATGGGATCCCATGCTAAAATTGCTGCTTAGACTGTATCAGACATGGGAAAGGCATACAGTGCAAGCAGTATTATTTTTTCTCCTTTTGCTTCCTTTATGTCAGCCTGGGGGTGAGCACGGGAATCCGTCTTTGAGGCCTAGGAACATTGCAAACAACTCACAGGATGATGAATGGCTCAGGTAGGGTAGGCAGGCTGAACTCTGGAATCTGAGAAAATGGAATTAGAACTAATGCACATTGCTTTCTAGATATGTGCCTCTTGCTTACATATATAGCCTCTTCTTTTCTCATCTGAAAAAGAAAAAAAAACAAGGAAAGAAGGATAATAACATGCGAGGAGGTGTTCCCTGGGCATCAGTGGTCTCTTTTATAACTTAGTCTGGACAAAAGCTTCAGTTAACGTTGCTTAGTTTACAGAATTAAACGATATCAGGCACTTCCTTATCCAAAGTAAGAAGTAGCCTTTTAATAATGAGTCTGCGTGTGTGGAGCACCAGGAAGTTCCTTGTATCTTCTATGCAGTTTCAGCTCTCTCCTAATCTTTCTAGGGATACTAATATCATGTAAAGTTGCAGTGGGTGTTACAGCGTAGCTCACATGGAGAATAACAAAGAAGGCATCCCTACTCAAAAAAAACCTGGAATCAGCGCAAGGCTTTTTTGTTGACACCTTCACAGGTAAGCCGTGTGAAAAGGATCTGCCCAGAAACAAACAAGAGAGACTTGTAACCCGTTTACCCTTTCATTCAGACAGTACCACCACCACCCTAGCTGTCTCCTGTAGTTCTGATCCATTGCATGAAATCAGCAATTGAATGTAGCCCAGATTTCCAAATCGCTCTGCCCTGTAGAAAAAGACTATCCCCTGATACGATAGCAATGCTTTAAGTAGATTAATAAATAGGAGGCCACTTAGCAGGCTTCCTGGCATATAATTACGCTTAATGTGTGTCCAAAATTTTTTCTCTCTCTTTCCATCGCTCTTCTGATCATCCCTCTTGTTTGTGGTTGTGAAAGTAGATGGAGGTGGGCAGCCTGTAGCCAAGATTGCTGAATGCACTCAGTTCCCGCCCCCCTGCCCCAGAGCAAACCCAAAGTTATGCTCCATGTACCAGGCTGCCCCGGATTTTTTTTTTCCAGCTTTGGAAACATTTATTCCCAGCTTGATCCAGGCAAGTCAGGAGCAGGTGAGCTTTGAGCACAGAGTCTGCTTCCCAAATGTGACTGAAGAGTTTGCTCTAGCCAGGACTAACTTATTTGGTATTAAAAAAAATCAGTAAGCAGTGTTCTGTCACATCATTTTCCCAAATGAAAGGAAGTCAAAATGAAGGAGAAGTCGGTTTGTAGCCTTTGCGCACCTCCCTTGTCTGTGTCAGATCATTTCTTTTCAGTACTTAATTTGTGGTACTTCATTAAACGAAATCACTTAATGCTCAAAAAGTAATTACAAACAAAACGAACAAATTTGGTTTCCTGGGGTTGGTGTTTGACATCTCCCAGCACTGAAATCCCTACCGCTGGCTTCAGCTACGTTTTGGCGTCCAGTGAGCAATTACGCTAGATTAATTCTGAATGTAGGTGAGGGGTGAATTCTTACCGACCTCAGTCCCCACTTATTTATCTTGTAATTGAATTTAGCAGCTTAGGAACGGATAAAAGAATGGTCGTTATCATCCATAATTAAGTCATGTACCAGGATGTTACCTGGTAGAGTGCCAGAGCTCCAAGTCAAGTATTTAGGGATGAGAACGGGGAGAGTTTCCCTCTCACTCATTCAGGCTTACTGGCTCCAGCTCCGCAGTGAGACTGACCTGGAGTTTTGTTTGGTCACCGACTCCATGAACATCTCTTCCCTGCCTCATACTTTTATTAATAGAGGTGATGATATTACCGATTCATAATAAAGCATTATTTTATGGATTGAATTGGACCATCATGGAACGAGACTTATGCTAAGAAATGTTGAATGGCTAAACACCCACCAAGGCAACACAGATTTGAGCATTTCTCCCTCATCCTCGAAAACTTCTAACTTTCAATGATATCTAGTCCCATGTATCTCTCACTTACTGTCCAGTCTGCCATTTTAATTCTGTAATTAACCTACCCTAACACTTAGTATTATTTGTCTTAAGGACTTGTTCACTGCATGTCTCCCCCTAAAAACACCACACGGCATATTGATCTGGTCCACCGACTGAAGTAGCGTTCCTTTGGCCCTATTTTTCCTCGAATTTAAAGTCAAATAGCAGCCATCTGTGAGCCTAGGCTGACACTGCACATAGCCTATCTAGCCATAATGAATTCTATTCCCAGATCTTTGTTCTAACTTGGGCATAAGTGTCTTATAGTTAAGACTTCTTCAAAGAAAAAGGAAAACACCTGCATCAGAAGGGTTCAGAAGGTCTAGTGAATGCTCTCAAAGGACAGTATTTGGAAAATATTCTCCGATAAAGGAATTCCAGGCAATGTGATATGCATTAGTTCAGCCATCTTCACTGAGACTGGAATCGTTTATATTGAGGCAGAAGAGATTTCAAATTTGAAATTCTGTGCTGCTCATGAAAATGGTCTCTTTTCAGAGAATTATTTATCTATACAGCTCTTGGATATTAGTAGCCATCATAACCATTGTGGTTGTGTTCTTCTGTACATTACCTTCTCGACTCTGAAAGATCCTAAAATCCAGATAGAGAATCTCTCGTTGTTCATGCTTCCAGGACTTAAAGCAATCCCCAACTCACTGCAATACTATCATATATTGACTGACTACTATACATGTATTCGTTCATTCATCTATACTGACTGGAGTCTATTTTCATCTTTTACCCACATCATTCATTTTTATTATGTAAGATATGCTCATAACCCGACGCCGAGTAGGATGACACTCGGGGCCGTTGGCTTTCACTGAGTTAGTGAATGGAGGAGGGAGGTTACGGAGGGATCTATTTCTGAGGTCCTTATTTCATGTGTATCCAACTCAGGGTTGGAAAGTGTCCTATCCAAGCACACCGTGACTTTTTGAGTCAGTGTTTCCCATAGGAAGCATTATGCCTTCAAGAGAGGAAAGGAAAAAAAAAAGCATCATGGCATGCCAAGCAGGATGTCACTTACACTCGATTGGCCACATCGTCAAGGTTCATTTCCATTAAGCTTTGTGTCAGCTCAGAAACTCTGTGTGTGAGGCTGGGTGGAGCAGCCAACCACTGCTGACTGCCTGGGGCTAGCCTAGAGTCCCAATCTTGTCATTGGTTTTCTAGAAGGCCTCCGTGAGAATTAGTTGCATATGCTGACCAGCCTCACTATTTCAGACAGGACTGTGGTTTGGTGGTATTTTTTATAAATCACTCTCTTACTAAACACTTTACCATCTCTGACATATTTAGAGAGGCAAAGATAAGAACAAGAATGGAAATAGTAAGAGATAATGATAGATTGGCGGATAAGTAGACAGATAGAGATGGAATGGATGGATGGCTTTTGACATTAATAATGGAAAACAAATGTGAGAAGGGTATTGCTTTCAATTTCTGTCCAGTGCTTCTTAAATATGTCATGAAATGTGCATAAGAGAGATATTCAGACTCTGTATTTTAGTAGTGACCATATTCAACTAACTATATCAACTTACAAAAAGAAAAGAAAAGAAAGAAAAGAGAAATCCTAAACCTAGATGAGCACTAGATTGAAATGGGATGTCTGGAATACAGATAGATGCAGGAGAATACCCTCTATTTTTGGTTTTATTTTTGGTTGATCTAAACTACCTGCATATCTCTTTAAGACCAGTCTTATATGTGACTTATCATTTATATAATATTCTCCGGGATTATTTAAAACTCATCTCACTCACATTCGTTTACAAAATTATGCTTGGCTCTGTATGATTGCAACATATAGAATCACTGATCCAAATTCTTTTTTAATTTCTCCCAAACCTGAACTTGTTTTCAAGGCTGACACAGTGACACAAATGGAATATTTCACGCTGACCATATGTGAAAAGCCACAGTCAGAATACGGCGTGCTGAAAACTACTGTGTAAAATACGACTTACTGAGAATACTGTCTGACTGTTATTTGCAGGCCCTTTAGTCATAAAGGACACGGATATCAAAACCACACTGAGATCCAGTCCAACCCCAGTCAGACTGGCAACTCATCAAGAAAACCAACAATAAATGCTAGCAAGAATGAGAGGAAAGCCGGGCGCTGGTGGCTCACGCCTGTAATCCTAGCTACTCAGGAGGCTGAGATCTGAGGATCATGGTTCAAAGCCAGCCCGGGCAGGAGAGACCGTGAGACTCCTATCTCCAATAAAAACCACCAGAAAACCGGAAGTGGCGCTGTAGCTCAAGTGGTAGAGCGCTAGCCTTGAGCTGAAGAGCTGAGGGACAGCGCCCAGGCCCAGAGTTCAAGCCCCATGACCGACAAAAAAAAAAAAAAAAAAAGAATGCGAGGAATAAGGCACTCTTGGTAGGAATGCAAACTACTGCGACCACTATGGTAACCAGTATGGAGGCACCCCAAGAAACTCAAGATAGGCCTCCATGGTGACTCCACCATGCCTCCCAGCCATTGCACATACCTCGGTCACTTTGGAAATTAGAAGGTAAGAAAGCTGCGTGCCTATGTTTTTTGCAGTCCTGTCCAACATAACCAAATTGTAGAATCAAATAAGGTGCCCAATGAAAGATGAATGGATAAAAAAGGTATGACCCATACATACCATGGAAGAACTGCATGAAGATGGATGGGATCGGAGAACTTCTTGTTAAAGAAGCAAATGGAGAACAACACGCTCTCCATCCAACTCTAACTTCAAAAGGCTAGCTGTCAAATGGTTTTGCTCATTCGTGGAAGGCAGGCCTGAAAGACATACATACTCCTGGACATATACACATGGCAAACTGATTTATTGGCACGTATAAGAGTAGAACAATGAAACCTGTTGAAATTGTTCTAAGAAAGGAGGTAAAGAGGCAGTACAGAGTGATGGATGGGCAGCCTTTGATCAGGGTGCATTGCATACATGTACGGAAATGTCACAAGGAAACTCCTTGCGTGTAAGTATTGTGTGATAAGAAGAAGAAAAACATGACTTTTATTATCAGATAGTCCCAGGACCAGGCTCATTTCTAGACTCTGGAACTAGCCTAAGGGTCAATTTCTTTATTTGTAGAATTGCGTCAATAAGAGTAATGATACTTTCCAATGGTCATATGAATGACACGAAACAATGTGTGGGCACAAATTGCTCTACACAGCACTTGACTTTATGATCATATTAGCATTTCCCGTGCATTTCACACACACACACACACACACACACACACACACACACACACACGTGTTTGTTTCCTTGACTGCACATCCACATAATGAACTTTACATTTTATGACATAAATTGTACCTGGTGAAATAGTAAAATTAGGCTCAGGTTTCTAGCCTGTCATAACCAGTTTACTTCCACATTCTTTCATCTAACAAGCTCCCAATTTTTTCCAACTCCATGTCAATCCCAAATTTAAGTGTACATCTTAATTCTAGAAAGAATTAGTGCTTCTAACTCATGTCTGTGGTCATTCATTTCCTCATCTATTTCATCTTCTAAATGTAAGCTCCTCAACTTTTAGTTGTACAAAGGAATCAGAATTACTAGGGTCAACATGTTTATTTTATACATAGGTTTTTGGACTCAGATTATTTCATCATTTTTTACATATTTTCTACTCAAAAATTCAAAGGGCTCTGTTTCTACATCGAAAGTTTCAGTTTTTGATGGAATAATATTTCAGACATCTGAACTCTGGATGTCTTTTGATTCCATGGTACAGATGACTATACCCAAATTTTAAAACCAACTTAGCTTTTTGTCTGCCTCTTAAATATCAGGTGACAGAGACATTCTCTGAGAACGTAAGGTGGTAAAATTAATATTTTTGTCTTAGTTTTAAACTATCAAGGGAAATTCCTTCATAAAACCACAGTTCACTGACCAAATCATCATAGAAAATCTAATAGTGACACAAGTCAAATGAATGTCAAATAGCTTCAGAGCACTCTCTCTGAGTTTTCTATTCCATATGAGGAACATACTGAACTTCACACCTCAAGAATGTCCATGCTTCCGGTCCCAGCCTTGTCAATCTGCTTATTGGGTCTCTTATCTGCTTATTTGTCAATCTGCTTATTTGTCAATCCGCTAGACTGATTGCTTCACTCCATGAGCCAGAACGGTGGTGACTATGTGATGTCAAATAGTTCCCCAAAGACTTGCATTTGCATCACAAAACACTCCTCCAAAGGAGATGATGATTCATGCGCAGACAAAATGGAATAAATGAGACCTGCAGCAAGTGCATCCTGAGATAGTTTTGAACTTCAAGTCTGACACTCTAAGGAGGCCCTGCATTACTCATAGTACTATCCCTGAATCCAGAGCAATCCTGCATCTCCTGTTGCTTCAGCAATGCCCCATTTATGACGCATGGAGGTCAAAGTTTTCTTTGCTGAAAACAGTCTCTTAAAGAGCATCGTGACCAAAGTTTTCATGAGAACTCTCATGTAGTTATTGGTTTTCTTACCTGATTTTCTTCCAGGGCACACTTGAATGCAATTTCATTATTACACTTCTTTTCACCAGACTATTAATCATAACCAAGACTAGCACTAAGAAAAAGGTTCAGAAAACAAGATTTTTAGCTATTAATGATTAAGCAAATTGATTAACCAGAAAAATGAACCTTAGCTTGATGTGATTATCAGCATTATCATGTACAAAGAAAGTTATCTGGAAAGGGACACTTAACTCCCCTAGCCTGCCTAGATCTGGTGGCTCACACCTGTAATCCTGGCTACTCAGGAGGCTGAGATCTGAGGATCGCGGTTCAAAGCCAGCCCAGGCAGGAAAGTCCATGAGACTCTTATCTCCAATGAAAACTGGAAGTGATGCTGTGGCTTCAAGTGGTAAAGCACTAACCTTGAGCTGAAGAGCTCAGGGACAGTGCCCAGGCCCTGAGTTCAAGTCCCATGGCCGACAAACAAACAAACAAACAAATAAATAACTCCCCAGGTCTGACCTTCAAAAACATCTTGGAAACACAGAAGCAATCGCAGAGTTGGCATAAAAACTTCTCCATAACCTCAGGTGTTGCTTACGCTGTCTAGGAGCCAGGGTGTGCAAATGTGAACTTCTGAGCTGGGATGACTGTTCAACCTGGGAAGGCTACCAAATGAGACTACAAAGGAAGAAGTGTTTTAGAATTATGTGGAAAAACCTAAGGGATACCTGGTGTGTGTGTGTGTGTGTGTGTGTGTGTGTGTGTGTGTGTGTGTGTGTGTGTGTGTGTATGTGTGTGGGGGAGAGAACTGGGGCTTGAATTCAGGGCTTTGTGCTCTTCCTTAGATTTTTTACTCAAAGCTGGTACTCTACCACTCGAGCTGTACCTCTACTTCTGGCTTTTTGCTGGGTTAATTGGGGATAAGGGTCTCCAGGACTTTCCTGCACAGTCTGGCTTTGATCTCAGCCTCCTGAGTAGTTAGGATTGCAGATGTAAGCCACTGGCACCCGTTGATACTCTTAAGAAAAACATGCAAGTAAGTGGCTAAAAATGTTTAAATTTATATATGTATATGTGTATGCATGTATTTTACACACATATATACATATGTATGTGTATATATATTTATATTTATTTATCAAGTAAGCAGTTAATGGAAAACTTGCCTGATTGTTCTAGAAGTCATCATGACCTTTAGAAGGATAGGGCCTTCCTCACTGTGGCAACTTTGTGAAAAGATTTCAACGTGGGTTCAAAAATGGAGAACCACAGAGGTTAAATTTCCTAAGGCCTGTCAGAAGAAAAAAAAAAAAAAGAAACACAAAACTAACTCTGCTCCAGAAAGCCTCAGAGAAAAGTGCCAGAGCTGAAAGGAAGTCAGGCTAGTCTCACCCTTAATTAAGTACTTGCTTCCATTTATTTTTAGGGTGCAAAGATGCAAGGATGATTGATGGTGCTCTGGCGAGAAAACCTAATGAGGAAGAGGGCAAAGGCCAAGTCACTTTTGAGAATAGAAAGGAGAAAGGAAGCCAGATGCGGAACTCTGGAGGTCAGGGCAACAAAGGACTCTGAATCTCTAAGTTTTTCGGGGAGCTTTAAAAGACATCAAGTCTGGAGCCAGTGTCACCCAACCCTGAGAGGTGAGTGCGTCCACGTCACCCTTTGACAGTCATTGAGTGCCACCTTTTGGAGAGGGATCTACTTTGGGATTTGAAAGACAGACAGTTTGAAAGCTGGGATTTGAAAAAAAAAAACCTTGCTTTCTTGGAGAAGAGGCTGGTTGACTTCAGCTTTAGCAAATTCTTGCTTTCAAAACAAGAGAATGCAAATGATACCTCCATTGGACCAAGTGCTAGGCCTCTGGGTATAGCCTTGGAGAATAGGAACAAGCAGAAGAAGGGAGAGTTTACACCAAAGTTTAAAATCTTCCCTTCCATCAAAAAAAAAAAAAATAAGATTCCCCAGTGAGTGGCTATGTCCCAGCTTTTCTAGCCTGACTTGAGACTTCAGTGTGAGTACACACAGCGACCCATTGGTAGGAAGAAGCTGCAGGTGATAAGAAGTTACTAGATTCTTTTAAGCAAAAGGCATCAGTTAGCTCCTAGCTGCATCACACAGGTCCCTGAGAGCTAGGTCAGTGTCGCTAGGATCCCTGCCCGTGGCCAACAGATGAGCATGACTGCAAAAGCAACTGCAAACACAAAACTAGCACCTCCAGAGTGGAGCATACCAGCCGCCCCACAGCTAGGCTCCTTCTGCCCTACGCCTGCCACGCTCGATTGATAGCACTTGACAACTCAGCCAAACTAACAGGCAATATTTTCCTTGCTCATTACAATGACTAAAATGATCCTGAAATTTGAATGAGATGTGGGGTAAACCAGAAATAAAAGCATACTAGCTGGGCGATAGCTAAAGACTCAGAAATGTTAGCAGATGGAACAGGTAACATCTCCTCCCCACCGCCCAGTGAAGAGTGTGCCTGTATATTTCTAACTTCGCACATGGAAAGAGTATGTATGCCTAAATGTTAAGAAAGCGGAGAAAAAATGAAATATACACAGACACTTAAATGTTATAGAAAGTTTAACAAGCTCTTGAGATATTACAAGTTGCAGTGCCTAGACACATTTGTTTGATTCTGAGCCAGTAAGTACATGAAAAAAAATAGTTCTATTCATTTAGTCTATTTATTCTATTCATTTATTTATCCAATAAATCCCTTCTATGGGCTGAACCTGAACACACACACACACACACACACACACACACACACACCCTTCCAACCCAATGTAACTATATTTGGATTTAGGGGTTTGAGAAGGTGTAAGTCAGTTTCCATTAGATCCTAATGGTAGAGTACTAATAGAAGACAATTGGTGGCCTTGAGAAGGACAAAAAGAACCTCAAATTCTCACACATATTCTAAGGAAAGACCAGGTGAAAACACAGAGAGAAAATGGCCATCCTCAGTCAGAAAGTCGCCATGTTGTCCCAAATTTCAGCCCCTACTGCCACGACGAATATCTATTTAGCCCATAGTATTTGATTACCATCCAAGTGAATGCAGTCTTTATCTTACACAAGCTAATATTCCAGAACTAAATCATATATTGTTCAGGCACGTTGTATTCATGTAGAATATGTCACATGGTCATTGATGAGTGCAACTGGAAGAAGAAAAAAACAGATGGAAAGTAATGGAATTTGTTTTCATAAAAAGCAAATGAATGCTGTGAGGGTTTGAAGCCAGCCAGGCCTGGGTCCTGTCCGTGGGCCTGCTGCTCTGGCCTCTCTACCTGTCAGCCATCCTGCACAATTGTTTGTTTGTTTTCTTTCACACATGTATCGTCTTCACAAGCAGTTGTGGAGGAAAGGTGGACCCCTGCTATGAACCCCGCTGACATACCATCCCTTCATGTCTGTCATTTACCAGACGCCCAGGTCCCTGGCTTTCCAAAGGCCAGGTGCTCTATGCTTTGGACTTTCTAAAATAAGGCTGGATTAGCTTAATACTTAATGGGCATTGAAGAAATTCTTCCAAACTTATTACAAATCTCATGGTCAAAGGAACCATCAGACGCATGGAAGAATTAAAAAATAACCGTTTATCAACCTTCATGCGTTTTCACAGGTTGGGACCTTAACTTGCTACCATTTAAAATTATGTAATACAGTAATAACTTAAAAAAACAAAACCGTGAGCTTACAAGTCATTGTAAAGACATTTTAAGAACTCAGAGTGGTTTTAATTACCTGTTGCCGGTCAAAGAATGAGGAAAGTTGTTATGAATTGGAAGGTCACGTCTACTATAATTTTTTAAATGCCATTTACTACTCAAGTTCTGTATCAGCTTAAATTCATCTGAACAGCACTGGAGATTTAACTATCTGAAAGATCAAAATGTTTTTCCAATATAACATGCAAGAGGTTAAAAAAATACGGTCCTTTCATTGTAACCTCTTTTTTAGTGTTAAAGGAAAAGGTAATATTTGAGCAAGGAAGTTCAAGGGCCAAATTCATGCTAAAATGACTGGCTGATGAAAGTTGACATCACTCTTTTCATGTCTAACGGCTCTTTAACACTGCGAGATTCAAGTGCTAGATTTAGGGAAAGAAAGGACAGAACTTTAAAAGGTGTTAACTTCATCTGGTTCCATGAAAGAGGAGATGTTTAATTAAGCCATTGGTAGTTCTTGGGTGGTTTTCAGTTTAGTTTTATCCTTCTCAGATGAAAGAGGACATGCAAAATTATGTATAAAGTACCTTGTAGAAACTTCGGAAAGGTCAAGGAGAAAACAGCTGGATTTCAAACGCTGAACTTTTCAAGGTTTTTCTCTGATTTTTCTGAAACAAGATAGCCTCCTCCTCCTCCTCTTAATAGTTCTTCAAGGCCTTTTTGGTAGCCAAAATCTTTGTTCTTTTTTTTTTTTAAAAAAAAAAAAAACAGCTTTGTAACAGAAGAACTAAAAATTAATTATGGCTACGGAACTTTTACACAGAAGAGTTTAAAAAGCACAGACGTAAAGAAGGGAAAAGATGAGGGCCCATTTATCTTATATTGACAGGACTAGCTTCAAACGATGACCTTGAATCATAATCATCCTAATGAGCTCAAAATATTTCACTTTAACAAGTGAAACTATAATCAAATCAGTTTCTGAAAGCTCTACTAATGAGCATTTCCTTTGATGAGAACATGCTTAACTGTCTTAGTCTGCAGGGGTGCACTACAGTAAGGGGCCAGCCCCTGACAACTCATTAGCTGACCTGGGGAGAGAGTCATTTGAATGCCTTTGATAAAAATTTCAAGGCTTTTTTTTAACTTAAATTACAATTTATGCACTTTTATAAATAGTATAATTTGTCTAAGTTGGGGAAACTAGTGTGAAGACTTCAAAGCTGTGAAACAAAGTTTGTTTACCACAGTTAGTCTGTTGGATTGCCAGAACCAGGAAGGAGAAATATGTTTAATTAGTAACTGCTAATTCTGGGCCAAACCCCTTGATTGTTTTGTTACAAGCTGTGGATTGGGGTGTGTGTGTGTGTGTGTGTGTATGTGTGTGTGTGTGTGTGTGTGTGTGTGTTTCTATGATGTTAAATGAACTTACTAAAAATACACTTTACAAGTTTTCTAATTGAGCACTAGTGAGTATCCTTACTATTTGTCAGAAAAAATAAAGTCTTCTCAAAGTACTTTCCTTATCAAACCACCAAATTTACCCAATACAGCAAAATTAGCCTAAATAAAAACTAAGTCTACAAAGTGCTATTTCTTTGCATTATTCCCCCAATATTTTTTTCTCTCATTAAACTTTGTCATCATTTAAACCACCATTTTGTTCTGGTTATAGCATCGAAAAATGATTTCTTGGGGCTGGGAAGGTGGCTCAGTGGTAGAGCGTTTGCCTTGCATGCATGAGGCCCTTGGTTCGATTCCTCAGCACCACATACACAGAAAAAGCCGGAAGTGGGGCTGACGCTCAAGTGGTAGAGTGGTAGAGTGGTAGTCTGCAGCAGAAGAGCTGAGGGACGGTGCCCAGGCCCAGAGTTCAGGCCCCATGACCAACAAAAAAAAAAAAAAAAAGGAAAAATGATTTCTCTGTCTCTGTCTGTCTCTGTCTGTCTCTGTCTGTGTTCTCTGTACAGAGCCGACTTGCTATCAAAGCAGAATGTAAAACAGAAGAACACTTCAGCTGTTTCAAGTAGCACTGGAAGACAGATCTTAGTTGCTTCAGAGAGCAAATTCCTTGTTTTCTCCCTCCCCACAAGCAGCTCTTAGCTTCCAGGGTGTGTTCTCTACTTTCTTGCTATTTGTCAGATTTTCTCCTTGTGTTCTTCCACACAAACCGCTGTGATGGTTTGTGTCATAGGCACGTAAGATACTCTTCTCCACTTGTCAAAGTGTGGAATCTCGTCTGTCTCCTACTCCCTTCCCCTCCCTCCTGCTCCTCAGGCTAGGACTGGAAACCAACACATACTTCCTATTCCTTTTTTTTTTTTTTGAAGACAAGTGATTGGGTTCAGAAAAAAAGATCGTTCTTTGTTTTTTGTTTTTATTTTTTGCAGGATTAGAGATCAAGTCCAGAGCCTTGCACATAATAAGAGACAAACATTGTGCCCTGAGCTGTACTTTCACTCACAAAGCTTCTACTTTACTGCTCAAAAGTATCTCTCCCTTTCTCCAAGTAACATCCACTAAAAAAAAGTAAAATATTCATTTTGATCCCAGGACATAAGTGTATAAGTGTATAACACCCTGGAGAACCTAGTGGCTCATATAGGTTCTAGACAGACAGCATCCGCATTGAATGAGCAAACACCGAATACTGAATTGCAGTATTCGTGAAAATGCACAATGGATTCTTGCGCACCTTGGTTTTGCCAGCTAATTAGTATGGAAGTGTCTTTTCTGTGAATTACCTTTTAAAGACATCTCATGTTACTCATACTTGCTAATATGTCAACCATGAACTTATGACAATGTTTAAGAACTTCCACAATACGGAGCACTGACTATTCAGGAGAAGAGAGCAAGCTCAACTCCATAGGCAAGTAGCAGGTCAAGACTGACAGATGGAAAGCTGCCAGGAGGTCGTGAAACATTAGAAAGGCGCAGGAATCCTTCCCAGCTGCCTTCACAGAATTCCTTAAGGCCAGCCAAGGTGGGAAATGAGAAACCTGATTTGTTGTCCAGGTGTGAGAACTCTCTGAACTAATAGGATTCTTTGCCTAGACTCATTTGGAAAGGTCAAAGACAGAACAAGCTAGATTGAGCCCTACTTCTTTTTTTTTTTCTGGTACTGGGATTTGAACTCGTGGCCTTCTGCTTTCTCTGCTGGCTCTCTATCATGTCATCCATATCCCCAGGCCTGCATTTTTGCTGGTTATTTGGGAGATGCAATCTCAAGAGCTTCTCTGCTTGGGTGATGTGGAGCAGAAATCCTCCAACTCTCCATCTTCTGAATAGCTGAGTTTACAGACGTGAGCCGCATGCCCAGAAGGTGCCTGAGAAATGGCCTGAGAATCCCTAAGTTTGGTGAAGGGGTGCCCCATTCCTCCCCTCTCTCCTTCCTGCTTTTTCAAACCGTTTTGTGGGGTTAGAATACTATCTTCACACACACACACACACACACACACACACACACACACACACGCCAATGAAAGTAAGGTTTTCTTCCTGCAAGACTCTTTATTGCTCACAGAGAGGAGAACAGTGGTTCTGGAAACAGGAGAACACACAATCCATTACAAATCAGGCAGCTAAGTTGTAGCATTAGCCTGGTTCTTCTGCAACTGATTTAAGAACCTACTGGATTTGTTTTAGATTTGACAAACATCTAACTTTCTAAATCAAAAAAGTCTCTTCTTTCAGCAAAAGAAAAATCCCTATTTTTTTCTTACCCAGTAAGTTCCTAAAATTGTACTGGATGTGACTGAATGAAAAATGAAAAAGGCCTGACAGGCAAGAAGAGTGTTTAAGGATTCGATCCAAGGTGATCGTCAGGAATCATGGTCAGATGGAATTCTGAGGTTAGATGGTCAAGAAGTACCATCTAATTCCAGATAGACCAACGGGAGCCTCTCGGTCAGCAGGAGACCCTCAGAGGCCTTCAGCCTTGATTCGCCTTTCTTCTCTATAACATTCCCATGATCCATTGCACACAGCGCTTTGCTCCATTACAATGAGGACAGCATTGCGGTCTCCCATGGGCCTCTGCTCTGCTCCCATTCTTAGAGGAGTTTTCCTCTGCCATGTAAGTGTTTTTTGTTCCCTTTCCAGAACATTCATAAAGTTGGTCAAGAAACCATGGGAGAGCTATACAATCCACCACCTCATTTTTTCACACCAGGATGTACCATAGCAACTTTTGTTTTCTTCCTCTCCAATGAAATTGATTCTTACACAATAAAGACACACAAAGGAGTTCTATATTGAGATTCTTGGTTTCAGCCTTTATTCTTAGCGTCAGTACGAAGAATAGAAAACAGATTGTCAGTCTATTTTTTAGCAGTTTAATGAAATTCTTCCACTTTTTTTCCATCATCGTTTGGCTCAATTCCACCAGAACATTAGGTACACAAATCAGCCATCCTGCAGCACAAGAAGCCTGACAGTTTCAGTGTGCCTTAATGTCCTTTCTTATACACAATAGGTATCAGTGCACAGCTACAGGAAAAGAAAAACGTATCTTTCAGGCTAACTTAAAATACACACACACACACACACACACACACACACACACACACATGTACACAGGAGTCCATGTGTCATGACAGAGAAAATCAGTTATTGAAATTTTTCAGCCCAAACATAGCTAGGCCTAAGACTTAATTGTGAACGTATCAAGTCTACTTCTCTTTAGAATCATATCAACCTATCTTCTCTCTTCAGGAAATAAAGTATCTTTTTTAAAAATATGGACTTTTATAGTGTTATTACTTTCTTCTTCAGGTTCGATGTACCCAATTTCTGAAACCCTGGTTTCCAATCTCGTCAGCATCACTATGGCCCCTTAGGTGAAATCCACCTTTCCGACAGCTCTTAAAATGCAGTCTACAGAACTGAGCATAATATTCAAGATGTGGTCTGAGCAGTTCACATTACAGCTTCACCGTGACCACCCTTGAACTAGAGTCTCTGCTTCGATTACTGCAGTTCAAGAATGCATTAACTTTTTTAAGCATCTGTTAACACCACATTGTCTCATGGGGAGCAGGTAGTCAAATAAAACCACAGGAATTTTGGCAATAAATTTCTCTATCCTGTAAATGTGCAATAAACAAGAATTTACAACAGCCCACTAAAATTTTGTTTTATAAGATTCAGGCTGAATGCAGAAAGATCTCAGCCATCTGAAATGATAGTGATCTTTGCTAGTTCTGTGTGGCTGCAAAATGTATTGAGCATTATATCTTTTTTAAAAAAATCATTGTAACCACTGATCAAACATCTTAGCAGAAAGACAATTATAAATACTTCTTGATTCGTTGTTCAGTTAATTATGGGCCAGAAATGTACTGATACTTTTCCATATTGTCTTGAAAAATATTAGGAGATTGCTTTGGGAATGACTTAACATAAACATAGATAAAAACTTTGTTTGCATCCCTTAGTTTCCTTCTAGGCATTGGAGAATGGAATGGAGTCATTCAGGTTGTCATATATTTACATATATATTCACCCATATGTGTGTGTATATATATATATATATATATATATATATATATATGTATGTATCTTGTCAGACACACACACACACACACATGTGTGTGTGTGTGTGTGTGTGTGTGTGTGTGTATGCCCTAGATTCTATGAACCTGAACATCTAAACCCTATTTCCCTGTCCAGCCAAGACTAGGGTATCTAGGCCCTGGGCCATGGAAAACCCAGAAAATCATTTGGTAGCATATGGGACACATATGTATGCTTTGCATATGCTTTCCATAGGCAGCAGCCATCTGTCTGTGCAGATAATGTTGTATGGACCAGGGATGATGTTACGAATAACCAATGGCTCTTGGCAGGAAAAAGAAAAAGTATCTTCACCCATAAAGCAATTTTGTTGTAAGCCTCTCCCAAATGAAGTTCATGAACTATTCCTCAGTATGGCAGTCAGTAGTGTACAGCATTTAAAAACCACATGACTGGATTCGAAAACCACATGGCTAGATTGCAAAACTTAGATCCACCAGGTAATACTATGGAATCTTGAGCAGATTTTATGTAGGAGCAATATGTGTGTGTGTGTGCACGTGTGTGTGTGCTTGTGCTTGATCAGGTCACTTCAACATACTGTGCCTTTCTTCTTTTATAAAATGGTGAGAGTGACCGCCTTCTAAAGAATGGAATGAATTAATATATATGAAAAATGCTAAGGACTAGCAGCAGGAGTAAGTACTAAGGTAATGTACTTTGTAATATTGTACATTCTAACGAGGGAAAGTACTGCATGATATGAACTATCAAGCGGTCATTCTGACACGTCAGCATGGTTCGTTCATGTGGTCTGTGCTAATAAACAATGCATCTATTACTGCCTGGAAAGCTTACCTGTGTCGAGACAGTCCGGGACTTCTGCACACTTAGTGCAGTCACACTTATCTGAAACCTCTGCAGTTCTCATCAGGAAGACAGAATGACAACTAAACTACCCCTGTGTGTTCTCATAGGTAGTTACAAGGAGCACAGGCAACATGCTGAGAGGTTCCATCAGAGTTTCTAAGCATTTAAGGAATTTAAGAAACTCTACACCACCCACAGGTTTACCATAGTCCTCTCCACTCCATCCCACTGGGACCATTGCTCTTAATAGTACAATTCAGCTTTGGGTAATGAATCAGAGCTCAGATGTCTTCAGCTGGAATGAGTAGTGGTGTGCTGATCTTCATGTGCTGATCCTGTGGGAGATGATTCTGTTCTTCAATACATTTATTTTCCTGGCCCAACTGGCTTTGTTCCCTGCTTTCCTCCATTCCACTCCAGACACTGGGCAGTTCCAAACAAGCAACTTTGTTTTCGAGGTTACCTTTCTTCCTGAACATACCATCTTTTCTATTTCCTGCTTCTTCATTTTTAAAATGTTGCCAATCTTTTTTTTTCCTTTGCCTCACATTCAAACCCACAATTGTTCTGTTCAACTTTGAATCGTTCACCCAATGGGAAAACAATCAGAAGTGAAACCTAAATGGGGAAATGTGCATAATAACCAAGTGCCGATAAAAGGCTCATGAGGATCTTCCTGTATTTGTTTGCTTCTGGTTTTATGCTGGTACTGACCCTTGAACTCTTCTCACCAACTTTCCTCTCTGGGCTAGTTTTGAACCGTGATCCTCCTATCTTAGCCTCCTGAGTAGCTAGACTTACAGGCAAGAGCCACCAGTGCTTTTCTGACCCTTTGATAAGGAAAAAGAAAGACGTTAAGAACAGGAGTAACCCTGGTTATCACTCAGCCATTTCTACATTTATTCATCAAATGTTTATTGGGCAATCGGCACTAGTGAAGATAGGAGAAAGGTCGAACTAAATAGAGTTTAGTATCAGTTCTTATGAAAATTACATGTCATGAGTGTGAGCCATGTGAATAATGCCACATAGTGTGCCACATGCCAGAAAAGCCAAGAAGATAAATCCATAATTGCAAACAAGGATGTGTACAAGTCTGGCCAAAGTTACATTCATTCATGAAAGCAAATGTTCCTGGAGGCAGATAGCTGAATCAACTCACCTCGACCAGATCCATCTTCTAATCAAAAGCTCCATTTCTGAGCTGTGACCAAGAGCGATATCACCCAGGATCTTAGAAGTGAAAAATCTCAGGCTCAACCCAAGACTGTGCTGTCAGAGTCTGATATGATTAGATTCCCAGATGGATTATTGACAACATTAACAATTGAGAGGCATTGCTCTAAAGTAAATCCTGGCTCATCAAAAGTGGTGGCTCCTACAATAACTTATTTTAACCTCTATCTTCTAGGAGCAATGGGAGAGTGTCCCCTACTTTCAATTCACAGTCCTAAAGGACTGTGTCTCCTACTTTTAATTCTCCTTGGGAGACATTCACCCACTAGACTGCTGTAATTGATTATGTTCCCCTGCCGGAGGTGATTTTAATCTTTTGGTAGAAATATCTGAAGTACCTGTTAGAAACTACTGCATGGTAGACTATTCATCCTCTCAGTAGCTACTATGTTTATACAAGAACAAAATATGTGCAAATATTATTTCTACTCCCCATTTCCCTTGTGGATGACTAAATGACTTAAAAGGGAGAGAAGTTTAATGCAAATAATTTCTTCTAATTAAAGCATAATATTAAAAAAAGAATCTACCAACATAGTAGCTTAATGGACACCAGTGATTAACTGACAACCCTGCCAACCTAGGTAGAGGTGGAGATTGGTTTGCAGGTGAATGATGATGATCACCCCTGGATTTTGTCCACTGACGCGGAGGGACCACAGGCATTCATCCGCAGTGTGTCTGGACGTCATTCAGGGAAAGAAGAAAGCACAGAGATTGCAAGGACAATTCCTTAGTTGGATATCCTCAAAGCATGTACTTTCACATTAGAGGAAAAGCTCACTAGAGGCTTTTTACCCCAATTCACAATTATTCATTTACTAATATATACAGAATACACAGAATATACAGCCCATGTTTTGCTCCTGCAAGCTTAGGAAAGAAAAGTTACAATTCACTGACCTACTCAGTAGGCCTTTGAAGAAAACTCACTGGGTATTTTTTTCCACTAAATTTGAACTAAAAGTAATCCTTGGTTCCATGGCCAAATGTTTTAAAGAGTGCATACATGAATATTAGTCTCCAGGTCTAAAATACAGTCAGCTAACTTTTCTATCAGGCTCTGCCGATAGAGAGAGAGCCAGCATTTATGATTTTCTTAGACGTTTAATTGGAACAATTTAAATCATCCCAACCAACATCACAATAATGAGGGATAAAAGTAACATATTTCATGTAATGCCTTTGGTTACAACTAAATGAGCTGTGGGCCTTGATGAACATAGTTCTTTAGTATTTTATTTTTTTAAAAAAAAACTTTCAGGGCTTAATATTAGGTGGGTTTTTTTTCTATTTAAAAGTATCCTGTTTGCAAACTGCAGTATACTACTGAGAAAATGGTTCCATTTCATCAAAAAAAAAAAAGAGGTGAAAATTCCAGGGCCCTCTCACTCATCAGCACATTGGATTTTCTGTATTATTTTATGGAATCATTAAAAGCAAGGGAATGGCAATATTTCAGCCATCTCAATACCTAGAAGATTTCTATATTACATTTGGCCGGGAATATTTTTCTTGGATGATTGGTTGACAATATCCAAAGGATAATTTTAGGTCCTGAAGAATTAAACACAGGTCTATTTTTATGAGGTGGTACAGATTGGAAACCATTCTTTCTGCTAGTTCTGGTGAAATTGGAAATGAAAAGCATGTGTGTCACATGAGGGACAAGTCTCATGAAGCCTATCTGAATTATGCTTCATACCCTTCTTTATAGCCTAATGTTCAACAATATCCATTTCCCTGGCAGTATTGCACCCATCAAAAACAAGTTATTGACACTTATGTCTCATACATAAATCAAATCAGGCAGACAAAGCAAAGCAAAGGTGGTTTCAGAGGGGCTAGGTGATGGAGTCAAGTAATCTGTTTGTTTCTCACCTCTAGGATATCACTTTAATATAATCCCGAAAAAAAAATCATTCCAATTAAATGGCCTTAAAATAAGATATAAAGCACATTCAGGTGATCTCATTCTGTCTTGTGTGTCAAGGGGTGACAGCACAAAATTGAGCAGAAATAGTTTAAATTTAGCATGCTTCACATCGATGTACAAGGACCGAGAGTAGAAATTGGATTTGCTTCAGTGGAGTCAATTAAGAAAGACTCAACAAGGAAGGGGCGGAGAGTACTGACAGGCCACAGAGAGTTCTGTGAGTATTGATTGGCACTGGATGGGGTACAAATGAGGCAGGGCATTCTGTTTCTGACATTCATTTGCTTCTGCAGAGAAATAATAATATAATAATAATCATTATTATATAATATATAATAACAATAATATTAATAGACACATGTAATGAAGAGACTCATTCACCGACGGTCAGACAGATAGTCATGTCCGCTTACTTTGATTTTTGACATCTCTGGTCAGGTCATTTATTTCATACTCTTTCTGAGCCATAACTTTATGTCTAACACCTTGGTCACAAAGCATTTTCTCCTGCTTCTAAGGATTTAGGAAGCAGCTAAGAATATAAAGCCTCTTTCTCTCTTTTGCCATGGCAGATGATTGAGCCTGTTCGGACTTAGTCAGAATGCCAGTCTTTTCCTTTTCCTTGCCTGGAAGGTCAGAAACTGGAAACGCTAGATAGGAGCCAGTGGTGTCATGAGCAAATGTTTGTCATGAAAAGGCAAGTGATGGGGGGAAGTTGTCGTAGGGAGAATGGATCTACCCCAATAGATCAAAACCAGCCCCTCTATTTTGATTTCATTAAAAGCAGATAAGTTAAGAAAGACCTCTTTCCTCCCACCTCTCCCCCCCTCCCCCGCAAAAAAAGCAAGACAAATGCATGTTTTCAATTGCAATAGGAATTTAGGTTATCACCAAGTTCTACAGTCTTTGGAAGGAAAGAAATAAGGGCAGAGCTCAAAGCAAAGCAACTTTAGTATTCTCTTCTTGTCCCTATTTTTCCTCTCTGAAAAGAATATACTTGAAATGAACATAGGGAGTAACCGTTGCAAAAATGGTAGCTCAGAAAAATATTTAATGCAAGCACAGATGAGGTTGTGTTCCAGCAGTTGAGACCTTGTTTGTACCACCACACCATAATTTATGTTTTGCTTTGCCATAGCTGTATCAAGAAGATGAACTTTCTTGCCCTTTGCTCAGAAAGAAAGTGGATGAAATACAGATTGATTTAAATAAAATGAATAAATAAGCCTCACCTAGGGGTTACCTGGACAAAATTCACTTAACAATCCAATAGATATTACAATAGGAAGTTTCACTAAAAATACTCAGAAAAAAATCCTTATGTGTCTGTGGAGGATACTTTTTTCCCTTTAACTTTTTAAACTGTCATTATAAAGCTAATGTGCAGAGGGCTACCGTTTTTTATGTCGGGTAATGAGCGCATTTCATTTTGGACAATGTCACCCCTTCCCTAGCTGTCTTCCGGTTGTTGGGGATATTTTTTGAATACTAAAATTTTAGGCTTTTGTTTGTACAATTTGGAATATCTGAGAAGATGATTTTGTCCGTGTTGCTAATTCATACTTAGATTCTAAATTCTTGTGCTCCAAACACAGTGTTTTATTCCAATAACCAAAAGCAATTTTTCCCCCTGAACAATGCTGCTCCCTGAAGCCTTTATGTTTTCATGAGCCTCGTCATGGGTTTGATTTTGTACCTGGTCGGATTGGAACTAAAAATGAATTAAAGGCATAAAGGCTTTTACTCTTCATCTTAGGAACTTTGTATAGTGTAGTTGCATACTCTTCTTTTTAGTTTTTTAATTTTGATGTAATTCCTTTTAGTGGCTTTGTATTAAAAAATATTTATTGTAAGGTGATGTACGGAGGGTTATGGTTACATAAGTCAGGCACTGAGTCCATTTCTTTTTTAACAGTTTCACCCTCTTTTCCATGTCTTCCTCCCTCTTCTTAATGTCTGAAGAAGAATGTTACTGTCTAAAGTCAGTCAAATAAACAAGAGCAGAAGCAGCAATGCCAGTGATACAATAGATACGGTAGTAAGAGAGAGCTCCCACTAACACAGGTTAGTAGCCCAATACTAGACAATTTCCTTCTGCGGCCTTGTTTGCTTTCCTGCCACCTTTACAGAAGGCGTGACCCTGTAATCAGTTCCTTTTCTCTTCACCATACCCAGTGACAAATTAGTTCTTTTGACTTCTGCATTGTGGCCACACACCCAAGGTGATGGTGATAATACGCGTTCTCTAAATGCCCACAGTTGACAAAGTGGCTCTTTAGCGTTGCTAATGAATTCCTGTTTCCTAAAGAAAAAAGGGCATGTTCAATTCGGAAATGAAGCCGCCTCGGTTCAGAACAATGTAACGGACGGCAACACGTCACGGCCGCTAGGGTCCCCCCAGCCCCCCAGCTCCTCTGTCCCCCACAGCCCGCCTTGCATGCGGCCTGACACTGTGTGAAATCCTGCTAATTATACAAGTCACTTTTGAAATATTCATTTGAGTTACTTTACAGAGATGGCTATTAATGGCTTTCTAGCTTTGAAAAAGAGAGAGAGAGAGAGAGAGAAAGAAAATATTTCTTTGATCTTGGAAAGTTGGGTCTGTGCTTCAGTCAAAGAACAGGGGCTGGAGAGCGGGGTCTCCGAGCACTTCCCGTCCGGCCCTCTCATTACAGCAGTCAGTTGGCTTTGATTCCGTGACTACACTTCAAGAGTTGTGGTCGTCTTCAGGAGTTACGCATGCCTAAGTCTGACCTCGTGACACTGAAAGGCACAGAAACAATACCACAAAACTGGGGACGCCAGTGGATAGGGAAATCGCATTCCATACAAGCGGGCACCTCCATGTTAAAGGCTCGGGAATATTCAGTACTGAGTGAGCATAGAGTGCACACTTATACGGTGCTTAGAATCAGCACCACACAACCACACAACCATGCGACACCTTGTGTCCTCGCTCAGAGCCATCCTCCCTGGGCCTGACCCTCTAAACGTCCCAATTAATCGACCTCTGTTCTGTATACCTTGCAGTGTCACAAACTACCCTGAAACTTCAACAAACAAGCATCTGGACATTCATTGGCATGTAGACTAAAGGCAACCATTTGAGGAAAGGACGGGTTGCAGTATGCTTGTTCCATGAAAAGCACATAAACCGTGAATCCACCCATTCGAGCCACAAATACGTGTGAATTTCCCCCCAAGACTATTCCTAGGGAATGTTGTTTGTCCCTGCCAGGAAGATCCCATGAAATCAACCTGAACATATTCCTGTGATTCTGTCAAACCACAAGTAGAATGAGGAGAAGACACGGAAGTGACACAAACTCTTACCCGGGGTCTTTGACGAATCATTAGCAAGGTGAGCAATCATTTCCTAACTTCCTGAAAGACTGAAGTCTTTCAAGCAAGTATTTTTTAAATACTACAGACAACACTGACATTGAAGTCCTTACTGGAAAGAAACAATGGACGAAGCCGCACTGGAGCTAGCTCTGCACCATGGTGCACTGCTCTCCAACACGTGCCAGGTAAGAACCCCACCAGTGTGAGGGGAAGATGCTTCCAATGTGATCGAGAGACTACAGTCCCCGCCAGGCAGGAAAGGAGTCCTTAGACTTTACCAGATGTCTACTGAGAAGTCCACCCATTTCCAATGTAAGCAGGGAAGTCAGAGACACGTTCTGGCAATGTACATTTAAACCAAAAAATAAAGGCATCAAGGACATGCTTCTCTCCATCCATTGAGAGTAGGAGCAAGCGGGAGCCAATGGTTTTCCGATTCTTATGGAAGTTCTGGGATTGATTACCTGTGGAAGGTAAGGGAGGAACAGGAACAAGGCATGAGTTGTTCCAGTGCCCTTCGTCTTCAGATCTCAAGGCGATCTGTGGTTAGGATTCCAGGACCTCCAGTCCTTGGTGCCAGCTCCTGAGATCCTGCCAACCTGTCAATCAGTGTGGAGAACACGAAGGAAAACAACTTGTGGCAATCCCCTCAGATGACCGGGCCACGCTAGACAAATCGTTACCTCACTTCAGAGTCGTTGCTGTGAATTTGGGTAAAACACAGCAGGCAGACTGGACGTTCAAGGGATTAGCAGATACAAAAAAACTGAAAACCTCCAGCTGAAGGAGTGAAAGCCTCAGCCTCAGGAGGAGTAATTTCATGTAAGGCTGACTGGAGCCAAGGCCAGTTAATGGGGTACTGAATGGGAAGATGCATGACCAGATCTGCCCTCGCTTCTCAACTTTGTAGGCTATGCCTTGGATTGTGGACTGCATTCTCCTCCTCTCCTCTTGGTCTGAAGCTGTATAAATAAGGAACTCTCACGTATGTAACATGGGCTATCACATTTCCATCTCATCTTCATTGATCCAATCTCAACCTTTCTAACTTCTCCAAATCAAGGACTTTAACTCTTTTCTGGATGTGGCTATTATCAATTAGAAAGGAACTCGGGCTTTCTAAATTGAGTAGCCTGCGTCTCAGTTTACAAGCCGAGCTAACACCCCTCCAATTGCACACACAGTCTGCTGTCATACTGAACAGCTAAACTTCGGTGCTTTCGTGAGATGCACGGACATGTGCACGTTTTCATTGTTTTCTCACACTGCCGTCATCAAATATTTCTAAGTCATTTTTAGTCTTCACTTCCATATTCATTCTTTGTTTCTTCACTCTCACTGTGTCAATGGTTTCTTCCTGGCTTTCTGTGCTAGTGAATGTGCTTGGGAGCCATCTCTGTTCAGCCTTTAGTAAAACATTGACTTGGCTTTCAAATGGGCTTTTCAGCATCCGTCTAGAGTCTCACCTGTCTCTGATGACTGAGAGATTCTAGAATCTTCTTTATTTGCTTTCTGAAGTCATCTGTGAGAGACTTATTACACTTTCAATGTTACAGGGACAAATCTCAGAGCAGAGGCGCATCCCTCCATGGCACCTCCGGGATTGTCCGGATTCTTTCTCTGCTCTGCCCTCACCCACAGCAGGCTGCTGGTTTGGAACCGGCTGGGGTACGATGAACAAAGGAAATCAAGCCCTTCAGACTTCATTCTTCCTAAAGAAAACTGTTGTTAAACACTTAGCAGGACGCTGCGGATCCAAGGCAGTGAGAAGCAATCAGCACTTAAACATCTTTCTTGATATTTCCAAGTATTCCTAAGGTGTTGCAGTGTGTTTCTTTCTTCTCTTTCATTCTTTTATTTTTCAGGGTGTAGGAGTGGTACCTTCCTATGTAACCTTCAACTCTTCTTCCTGCCTCAGCCTAATAAATGCTTGCATTGCAGATGGGTACTACCATAATCAGCCGTATTCTAGACTTATGTGTGATGCACACACACACACACACACACACACACACACACACACACACACACTCATCCTGAGACTTGAGCTCTGGGCCTGGATGCTGTCTCTGAGCTTCTTTTAGCTAACCCTCTACCACTTGAGCCACAGCACCATTTCTGGCTTTTTATGGGTAGTTTATTGGAGATAAGATTGCCATGGACTTTCCTGCCTGGGCTAGGTTCAAATTGCAGTCCTCAGATCTCAGCCTCCCCAGTTGCTAGGATTTTACGCGTGAGTCACAGATGTGAGCCACCAGCATCTGCTATGGAGAATATTTTTGAAATCAGACCCTGATGGTGATAAAAGACAGAAATGATGATTTTCATATAAAGCTGGGTCAGCTGAGATTACTGAGAAGACTTTGAAGCTAATAGCTAAACTTTTCACCTATTTCACACTTTGCACATTTTTTTTTTTTTGGTCAGTCGTGGGGCCTGAACTCTGGGCCTGGGCACTGTCCCTCAGCTCTTCAGCTCAAGGCGAGCACTCTACCACTTGAGCCATAGCACCACTTCCAGCTTTTTCTGCTTATGTGCTGCTGAGGAATCGAACCCAGGGCCTCATGCATGCGAGGCAAGCGCTCTACCACTGAGCCACCTCCCCAGACCTCTTTTTTTTTCCTATTAAAAGAATACTTTTTGAAAAAAAAAGTATTGGGACAAGGTCTTACTTCTTAGTCCAGAATGCCTTTGAACTTGGAATCCTCCTCACCTAACCTCCTCAGCAGTGGGACTAAAGGCATGTATCACCACACTCAGCTTCTGATTCATTATCAGTGACAATTCTTGAGATGACCATAGTGTTTGTTTTTAATCAGACTTGTCACAGTCTGTATTGCAATCCCCTTCAATATATATTTCCCTTTACCTATGATCATTGAATTGCAATTGATTCTCTGGAACCCATACCAGATGTAAGTAATGCCAGTTCTCTGTGGTTATTTCTGAACAGAATCGCATTTGTCATACTCCAAAAAAGTTTCAAAGATTTGCCCAGTGGAGAATAAAAGTAAAAAGTTCTTAGCAGCAACTGGCATGGTTTGAAAAGCATTGATGCTGACTCTTTTGGACAAGGTGCTCTCCATGGTATGTCTTCTAGAAGTGGAAAGTGTGGCTCGAGGTACTACAAAGGGGTGTTTTACATGCTGGGAAGAAATTCTGACAAGTAAAACTTTTTAAAGGTAATCATAGCTCTAATTTCCTAACTTGACAACAGAGCCTCTACATTTTGTAAAGCCTGGGGAGAGAGGGACTGGAAAATAAAATACTTTCTTCTTGCCTTGAAACAAATATATATCTTCCAGGGAAAACTAGAAGCTTTCACCTTTGAATTCCTGCTTTCCTCTTCCTCCTCCTGCTCTTCTCCACTGTGGAGCTACTCTATCCTGACAGGTAACAGCCATGTGATGGTACTGCTCTCCACCACAGCGCACAGGCTTGGTTTCTAGGGAGGAACCCAGTGGGCACAGTTTACGACGTGTTATTGAAAGCAAACAAACATTCTCCAAAGATTCTTTTTCAAAACATTTGATGGCAGAATGTGATATTTTAAAGCAGGCCCCACTTCCCATTATAGAATGCACCTAGCATAGCAAGAAGAATGTTTTAGTGCATGCAAGAATTAGTAGGAATTAGTACACTTTATTCTGAAGAGTCTCACAGGATGCCTGTGGATTTGTGCATATTTTTTGTAGATAATAAGACTGTGCAAACTATTCAGAACTCCGCTTACAGACCACTGACCCAAGGAAGGGAGTAAAACAGGGAAGGCATTTGAAAGTGAATAAAGCTGCCTATTAATATTCATCTGGTATTTAAATTAAGTAAAAATGTTCATCATTGGGAATATGTGCCCTATTGTTATAATTTCTTGGGATGCTTCATCAAACAATTAGTAAGATTCTGTCAGATTTTTGCATGAAATAGAAAGAACCCTCTCTTCAAAATCAGTTAAGAGAGTACACACTGCCGTGTATGGAGTTGGTGATGCTTGAGACACTGGATAATTATGATTCCCTTTTAGAAATTCCTAAGGTAAGGATGCTCGAAGATCCCAATGCTAATCACATGAAAAATTGTCTTCTCTAATTATTTACATTTGCATTCAGTTTATCACGCTGAAAGGTTATTTATTGTCATATTTTCCTACATGAAGACACTATACTTCCAACAAACTCAATCCTCCTGTTGCCTTTTTGATACCCCACTCCCTCTTTTTTAAGTTTTGTGATTTTGATTATATAAGTTTTATACTCATGGATGACATTCTTCGATCATATCACCCCTTACCATCATCTTTCTTCTCCCCCATGAACAGTGTCCCTACATACATGCCAGGTTACTTTTCTTGGTCTAGATGCTCATAGGAGGTCCTCATACAGTCAATGATGAGTGTATTTCTGAGCCTGGCTTATTTCGCTTAGCTCATGATCTCCAGGTCTGTCCACTGACACAAGTTCATTCTGTATGGCTGGCCAAGACTCCATTTTCTATATCCATTCATTGACTGATGGAGGTTTAGGCTGTGGTCTGACAATTGTGCAGACGGGAGTAGGGGCTGTGGACTCCTGTCTTAGGCCAATGAGTACACATTCAGTGGTCATTTTTGTAAAGCTATATAAAGTTCTTTTCTCTGTAATATCACAAGACTCTTACCAGTCGTTTCTGTTCCAGTAATAGGCAACCCTTCTCCGTGTTTTCTAATCAATGATCAGTCAGTAACCATAGTCATAGTAAACTCACATACATGTATTTGTTAAATGGGGATATGTGTGTGAGGGGTATGTATATGTGTGTGTATGTGTGTGGGGTATGTATGTATGTATGTATGTGTGTGTATGTGGGGATGGGGGTATGTGTGTGTGTGTGTGTGTGTATGTGGGGGGTATGTATATATGTATGTGGGGATGGGGGTATGTGTGTGTGTATGTGTGTGTGTGTATGTGGGGGGGTATGTATGTATGTGTGTGGGGGGGTATGTATATATGTATGTGTGTATGTGGGGGTGGGGGTATGTGTGTGTGTGTATGTGTGTGGGGGGGTATATATGTATGTATGTGTGGGGGGGTGGGGGTATGTGTGTGTGTATGTGTGTGTGTATGTGTGGGGGGTATGTATATATGTATGTGTGTATGTGGGGATGGGGGTATGTGTGTGTGAATGTGTGTGTGTGTATGTGTGGGGAGGTATGTATGTATGTGTGTGTGTGTTTCTTCTCTTTGAAGAAGAAGGGCACTTGTCACCCCACAAACCTCAGTTCTCCCAACAAGGCACAAAAGCAAATAACAGAAAGAGCAGAGCTGGGTGGGGCATGCTGACTAGTCACACTTAAAGCCACAGACACCAAAAATGTCCTCTATGCGCTTATGTAGTCTCCCATCTAGCGTAACCCCACCCATCCCATCAAGAAAGGAGAGTTGGGGCCTCCAAAGGAGATTGAACATTCCTCGTGTGGTCGGAAAGCAAAATGAAGGGAGCAACCGACAGAACCCAGCAGGAGCTGGGCGATACAGTAACCGCGGCAGCACCTGGAAAACAGGCAGCAGCAGGCCTAGGAGAACACGGGGAACCCAGTGGGCAGAGGCTGAGATGCAGCCATGCACTCTGAAGCCCTTCCACATGCCTCCCGTCACCACCCTACAGCCTTTCTACGTGGAGCGGCGCCCTCCTGAGGCCTGGAGGGGCGAGTCTTGATGAGTTCTTCATCTACCCTTGCAGCTTTCCACCAGCTCCTGCCACTTCATCCACTGCTCCTTACAGTCTGAGAGAGTCTAAACCACCCACGGGCACTGGGCAGGCACAGGAAGCTCCCGACCTCCCTTAGTGTCCCTCCGATGGTTCTGAAGAACACCAGGCGACTCCCTGGAAACAGCATGTGCAGGCATGCACCTCCAGAATCGGGCCAAGTGGAAACTGCATCGACCTTGCACGCGATCTATTTTAAAGATCCACACACTGAGCAGTCTGAGCGTAACATGTCACCATAATGTCACGACAAATTTCTTCGACAACAAAGCATGCAAATCCTTTTCCATGTGTCTTGCTAATTTGTGTTTCTTTTGCTCTGAAATAAGATTTGTGGTCGGTCCAGTGACTAGTGACAGAATTATTTTCCCTCTGACAGAATCAACCAGATTATACTTGAAACTTGAAGTGTTTGTTCTTGAGGATTGTCATAGAGAGGAGAGATTTCTTTTCCTCCCTTTTCTTTTATCTGAGCAGTTTGGGGGATAGAGAAAAGCATGAATAGGTCTGTTATCATGGGTTCGATCCCCAAGTGAACTAATTAGTGTCTTTATGCTCTATGGCCACTTAATGCACTTATTTTCAGGTCAGTTCATTATAACCGTACCAAGGGAGGGAGGGAGGAGGATCTGAGGCAAATCCCCCATCAGAGATAAAAGACAGCACGCAGCGCATTCCTGGCTGGTATCAAGGTAAGACATCTAGATCCCTGCTTGGCTGCCCATTCTGTTCCTCACGTCTACCTTTACAGAGACTCTGTGAAACCTCAGTTCCCACAGACAACAGCATTCAGCCCGGTAACAAGGTACACTACTGAGGAAGGGTGCACACTTTATACATAGGGATGTTCAGTTGCCCAAATAAAAAGCCCCAAGTACATATTTTCTTCCTCTCTCTCTCTCTCTCTCTCTCTCTCTCTCTCTCTCTCTCTGTCCTTAGGCTTGAATCCTGGGTATGGGACAGTTCTCTGAGCACCTTTTGCTCAAGGCAAGTGCTCTACCACTTGAGCCACAGCTCTACTTCTGGCTTTTTCTGTGGTATAATTGGAGATAAGAGTCTCACAAACTTTCCTGCCAGAGCTGGCTTTGAACCACGATCCTCAGATCTCAGCCTCCTGAGTAGAAAGAATAAATCCACTGTACCGCATTCACATGAACTACAGCAGTGAGAAAAAGCACAACAATGCACAGAAATATAATCGTGAGTCAGGTGCAAAATAGCATGAATGTTCTAATTCTGCACTGAGGCAAAATAGCTAATGTGCTGTGTTAAATCACAACTAGGGGTAATAGAATAAAAGATATGCAAGACTGCTGGAGTCCTCATTCATGTAATTTTTTTTAAGACAGAGTCTCCAACTCACTGTAGAGGCTGGCCTCCATAGCATGATCCTCCTACCTTAGACTCTCAAAGGCTGGATTTAGAGATGTGAACCATTGTGCCCAGCTTAGTCCCGGTAATATTTTCTGTCTCGATCTGAAGTTTCGTTTCTTATATGAAAATTCATGCACTCTTATGATAGATGAGATTTGTGTAGAAGGTTAGACTATGATTAGTCTAATCTATGGAAATGAGAGATGAGCCTAATGAGGGACAGCTAGGAAGGAGGGTAGGGAAAAGAAATAAATAGAAAATTCAAGGACGGGCGGTGTTTGGGCGTCCGGGGGTGTCGTCAGTCACGGTGCTTTGTTTTGTTTTACTATTAGGATATGCAAATTCCTGACTGCAGAGCTGTGGAGATGGCACTCCGGTCGCCCCGTGGCTCCCCTGTGCCACAGGTTGGCAGTTCCCTGCGGCGAGCTCCCCGGGGGTCTGGGGTGCTGCTTTCACTCCCCGCTGTCAGAATTCTCAGAGCTGGGCACACAAAGAGGCTTCAGTGAAAGACAACTTCAGCAAGTGCTTCATCTCTCATCCCTTTTCCCATTTTGCTTACAGCCAGACATATCCTAAAGGTATGTGAACTTCTTTTGCAGAGCATTTACTGCGTGTCATAGAGCACAGTCCCCTGATATGCAAAAGGGAATAACTAACTTATTTATTAGCATTTGAAGGAAACTTTTGACAGGTGTTTGAAACTTGAGCGAGAATGCTATTGAATTATGGTTATTTCCCTCTTCTCTTTCTAGAAATAAACTTTATCTTACCCACCTCCCCCCACAATTGGACCTAAATGGCAGTAACATAATGATTAAAATTTGCCCTCCATTTGAATGGATATATATGCATTTCTTTCTCCTCAGCACAGGACAAATATTCATAATCATCTAATATAAAGAATTAACATGAACATGGATGTATTAGAGTAGAGGATGATGGCTTACTAAAATAATGATAGGGATAGTTAGGTGACAGATGGAAAGGAAAGAAGGAAGGAAAAAGAGGGAAGGAGGCAGAAAGGAAAAAGAAGGGAAGGGAAGAGGGAGAAAGGGAGGAGGAAGGGAGGGAGGGAGGAAGGGAGAAGGAAGGAAGGAAGGAAGGAAAGAAGGAAGGAAGGAAGGAAGGAAAGAAGGGAGGAAGGGAGGGAGGGAGGGAGGGAGGAAGGAAAGAAGGAAGGAAGGAAGGAAGGAAGGAAGGAAGGAAGGAAGGAAGGAAGGGAGGGAGGGAGGGAGGGAGGGAGGGAGGAAGGGAGGAAGGGAGGAATTAGGGATCATAGATCACTAATTTATTATCAAATAAATGAGCTCTTGGAATGTGGCCCAACAAACAATTGTTTGTTTTTCTTTTGCAGACATATTCCAAAATCGGTGCTTTTATAGGTTTGTAACCAAATCTTTTTTAAGCTGACTAATATTTACCCCAAAGTATGCCAATATCTTTAATAAAAGCCCCATTTTGCTTTTACATACCATGATGCCCAAACTCCATCTCTGGAACAAGTTGTCAGAACTCTATGGAAAATCCTATTCTTAGGTAATTTAGAAGGTTTGGATTATTCAATGTATAGATTGAAATGTTTGGCCATTAAACTATTAGTAAAGAAAGCAAAACCACATCTGAGTATATACATTACAGGGCTAATGCATGTGTATATAGACATATGTATGCATTCCATGGATATTATTCTTGTGCATACATACTGTGTCACAATGGGCAAAATGGAATTTATTGAGATTCAAAAAGAGCAATCAGGTGATTGTCATGTTGTTTCCATACCGCACACCATGCTGCACCCATTACACAGGCTACATGAACCATTCAAGCTTTGTCTAAAAGCTGTGTTCCAATCCTTTAGATTTCCTACTTTCTGAGTTGTGTAAAGGAAGAAGTTTCCAGAAGCACAGCCTCTCTTCTTTTTTGGGGGGGGGAGGGGGAGGGATTTGGTCATGGGCCTGAACTCGGCCTGGGCGCTTCCCTCAGCTCTTCAGCTCAAGGCTAGCGCTCTACCACTTGAACCACAGCGCCACTTCTGGCTTTTCTTTTTCTGCTTGTGTGGTGCTGAGGAATTGAACCCAGGGCCTCATGCATGCAAGGCAAGCGCTCTACCACTGAGCCACCTTCCCAGCCCTCTCTTATTGTATGCTACAACCACCATTTAAGGCCCAGAGTTAGTTGCTCTTTTCTCCATATTCTAAGAGCATTTCCTAGCTAACAGATTTGAGTGTCCATATATTCTTCACTCTTCTTGCTCCATAGTCTCTCAAAATTTAGAGCCAGGAGAAATCGGGACTCTAACAACATTCCTGACCTGGAGCAGGCATTCCATAAATAATGCTTGAGTAGCTATTAATGATACCATCTCGTCTAGTCTCCCCATTTCACAAGGGCAGTTAGGTTCATTGATTTGCCAAAACTCTTAGCCAGGCTTGAATAACAGAAATGCTGCTTCTTAGGCCTGGATAAGAGTCATTTCTATCCCTAAACAGTTTTAGCAGTCCTCATTAATTTGGCCACTTACCAAAAGTTTTATATGAATGGTGCTCAACTTATCATTTTGTTTACTGCAAACTTCCTCAGTGCAAAACTCCATCTATGTAAACGTATTACAAAGGAGATATCCATATTGTTCTTGTGTATGCATATTGTGGTCACCATGGACAAGATGAACTTATGGTAGGGAATAGTTGATCAGCTCCTGTCAGATAATTTTGTCTAAAGCTCAGAAAATTCCTCCTCAGGACCAGAAGGTCCATTGCTTCCTACTCTTCCCAGGAGGGCTAACAAATGGTTAAAAAATAAAAGCACCCACATTGACCTGCCAATATGAAAATGAGGAATTGTATTTACAAAGCTTGTATTACCCCAAACCCCCAAGTTAGCTCATATGAGTGTGTTATCAGAGATAGTACGGGAAAAATTGTGGAGGGATAGTTAACGTGTTCATAAAATGGGAAAAATTAGTACAGTATGTTCATGACCCTGCACTCTTTAGCTCATTAATATCAAGTTAGACATCTAAGCCCTTTCCCGATGCTCCCTCCATTTTATCATACATTTCTCCTTTGAAGAATAAGATATATTAAGAAACTTCTATTACAGCTCAATCTTTACGGGTTAGGCCCCAAACAATGTCCAACAACAACAAAAAAAAGAATTGTGTTTTCTAGGTACTAGAAAATCATTTGCAGGAGAAACAATGTAAGAGATAACAAGGACACCACGCAAATGGCCTTGGCCGGAGTTCAGAATTTCCAGATTGGAGCAGGATGCGAGGCAGCAAGAGCGCGCGCCTCAATGCTCCAAGTCACCTTCTTTATCTTCTCTTTTCAACACCAAAACCTTAGCAAACCGAAAGGGTATAAGAAACCCAGGTCTTCTAAGACAGCGAGGTTGAAAAGAGCATTTTATTTTCTGTGCCTCTGGCCAAGAAGCATGGCAGCCTGCGGCCCTGGGGCCACCTTCATGACTTCCTACCTGGGGGACGCTTGAGAGACTGGACAGGATCAGAGGCTGTGCTTCTGCTGTCCTTCCCAGGAAGAAAGTTATTACATTTCCAGCTAAACTTTGAGAACTTGAGTGAAAAAATTGTGCACCGTGGGAATCTTAGACTCCCAGGTCTGGCCCTCAAGACACCGACCACAGTGTGTGAACCTTCCCTGAGGAGCTATGCTGGACTCTCTTGACACCTGTCCTCTGGAAAATTGAGGGAAGCCATGATTCACACAATCTCACCTACCTGCATAGGTTGCTTCATTAGGCCACGCTGAACAAATCCACGCATAACTGCCCAGCAAAAGTCCCTCCCTGAGGGAAGATAGTATCACCTGCAGTTCCTAAAACCCAACTTCTGGGTTCACTAACAAACTTCTAGGTCTTCAAAAGGACTGAACTATAGGACAGATAGTCAAGATGATGATAAATTGTAGAAAACATATCCAGAAATTCCGATGCAGAGATCAGAATTATCAGACAATGTGTTTTTTTTAAGACCTGATTCATCTACTTGTAAAACTAGGGAAAAACATTATTAACAGAATAGACCAAAGTTCTGAAGTCCAGTTAGAACTGTGATGTATTCGAAGATTTGAATTGAGACCTTCAGTGTTGGAAATAAGAGTGGTGGGCAGCAGACATGGACATAACAAACCTCAACAAGAACAAGTTCAGAGGAGGTACAGGGAAGATTGAGGGGTAGCGTCTCAAGAAGGTCCTAGAATCCAGAAGATGGGCATCTTAAAAATGCTGGTTCACTTCACTTGACTGATTGTTCTTAGGATCTGTACCTCCCTTCCTGCACATGTCTGTGTGATGGTACAGGGCTGGGCTGTCTCAGCAAGTACACAAAACTGGCTCTGCCCGTTAGCCTCCTTTCTGGGTCTGTGATGATCTTCCAGGAGGCAGTGACAGGTGGAGACCTCAGGGCTGGAGAAGGAAGTCTGCTCCTCCTATGGCTGTGCTTCTATCTGTGTCATTCTAGTAGAAGGTCATGCATGCAGGAGCAGCTACTTACTCTACCCTCCAGCTGTTGCTGCTGCCAACTCCTCTTCTCCCTCCTCTTCCCACTCCTCTCCCTCTCCTCCTCCTCTTCTTCCTCCTCCTCTTCTTCCTCCTCTTTCTCCTCCTCCTCCTCTTTCTCCTCCTCCTCCTCCACTTCCCCTTCCTCCTCCTCCTCCTCTTCCTCTTCCTCTTCTTCCTCCTTTTTCTCCTCCTCCTCCTCTATTTTCCTGCAGTGCTAGGCAGTTAATGCAGGCCCTTACTCGGGTTAAGCAAATGTCGTACCATTGAACTATACCCCCAGCCCTTGGTTGGTTTTTTAAAAGAAACAAGAATTATCTTCCTAGTTACTGCTTTTTGAAACATGTAGCCATGAGTTGGAGTGTTGAAAATACGAAGGTAAAAAAATATATAAAATGATCTTTTGGGGAAATGAGTTTTCAGTGTGAATATTAAGCAGTGCTGGTCATCTTTGGAAAGAAGAATTGCTGAGACCATTTTTTAAGCATTCTTAATATTTTAATGCTCCAACCATGCAAACACTGAACACCCTAAGTATGAATTTCATCTTTAATTTGGTAACAATCAAAGCATCTTTGAAATTTAATTGATTTCTCTATCTGATACCCATACAGTCTTAACTTCTTCTATCTTGGTTTGTCTTTAGAGGCAAGAAGTCCAGTGTTGGCTCCTCAGACCCAACCCTAACAAGGCATTCAGCATTCGGCCCAAGCCCCAGGATGGCCCAACTGAGTGAGGTACCACTCACATCTACCTGGTCGTTCCATAATTCAGCACCACTGCTTTGTAGTGATTTTAGCCTTTGTTCCTTTTGTTTACCCAGCTGGAAAAAAAAGCTCAGATGTTACTGTTCTATTTCTGCCTAGTGGCTATTAAGATTTGATACGAGGCCTTGCTGATCAAATGCTTCCTTTCTCAACTCTGGCCATGATATCTATGAATATGTCCATTATCGTCTGACTAATTGAGTACTAAGTGAAGACCAGTTATTAAAAGATATTGTGTTCAGAGGAGAAAGACCTGAGAAGGTTCTCCCACATGCTGTATGCAATGGTCTTTTGATTTTCCCCACCTCATTCCACAAAGTTTATTTTTTTCTAGAGGTGAATGTGCCAACTGAACCCCTCCAAAATTCTTCCCTCCTGCAACCAACTATTCCTAATTAATCAAGTTAATAGAGACTATCAGTGACTTTATATTTTGCTGATTGTCTGCTTCAAGGAGGTAAAGGATGGAGCTACTGGTTGATTACTCCATAAATAATAAGGCGATTCATTTGGTGCTTGAGTGAAAATTGTGATATAAATCCATGTGTCTAAAGTGGGAAAGGTCAGAGGGGCTGGCTTTCCTTTGCAGTTTTTTCTCTCCTTTTCTGGCTTCTTTTTCATTGTTCTACCTGGTTCTTCTGTCTTTGTTCCTACACTATCTTTCACAGCCTTACTCCTGGGAGTTTTTCCTCTCAGCTTTATAGCGACCCAACAGACTTACAAAAACAAGAAAGAAAGAGGGGGAAAAGAAAAGCTCCACACTTCAGCAACTAGTTTCAGAAAAGACCTCTACATCGCATGACACTAGGTATAATGAAGTCCCAGAAGCAGATAGAAGAGTTATAGATAAACATAGCTATGACCTCTTTTGCATGGTAGTCACATCTGTATTGTTGAAGAACTCTAGGATAGACAGAATGAGTGGGAGTTCGATGTAAAGATATTAATGAATTCTCTGGTGGCCAGAGCATCTTCAACTTGTGTTTGCTGAACTACAGGGCAAAGATGACAGCATTTGTCCATCAACGGTGTCTCTAAGATGGCCACTTAAAATGTTCCTGTGGCTTCTACTGCCCTTCAAAGCACTGGACTGACAGTGATCTGGAAGTCCCAGGCTTTATACTTCCTGGGGAAAAGTATTTGAAACCAAATTCATCCACACACAATGAAAAAAGAAACCTTAGACACGAATGCTGAAAATATCTAGGGCAGTGGCAAGGAAGTAGAACTGAAATGAGAAACCACAATTCGTTACTGCGTGAAAGACTGGGATGTGTACATTCCTGCTACTTTGAGAGGGAGCAGCCAGTAAACCAATCAATCAACTTTACCCCAATCGTTTTTACCCATAGACATGCTTTAAAGATGCTGCATTAACATTAACCCAGGGCCTAAGAAGGAAAGATTAGAACAGCTCATCCATTGAGCTCTTCAGTCTGGTCCTGTTTCCCATAGCTTAGAGCTGCTTTCCAATACGATATGTTGCCACTGACAACTGTAGACATAAGATATCATACATATCTAGGTGTATGCTTGCTCATCAGTTTGCTAGAGGAGAGCTTCCTCTTTGGCATGCTCGGCTGCAAAATGAGGAATATTTATTTGCCAACAGTGAGTGAAAACAAATACGTTTAGAAAAAGCATATAGTGTGTGTGTGCGCACATGTATATATATATATATTTGTTTGTGTTTGTGTGTGTGTGTGTATATATATATATATGTATATATATATATACATATATATATACCTAAGACATTGCTTACCTTCATTGATCCAGACGCTATCATTTTAGTGAGATTTCTCTCCCAGTATTGGACAGCACAACCCACTAAATTTATTCTGCAAGTTTATAAATATTTAATATCATTTGTCACTTTCTTTTGGGAAAGGGTCTCATTCTATAGCTCAAGCTGACCTGAACTCAAAATCCTCCTACCTCAGATTCCCAAGTTCAGGGACAGCATGCATACAACCACCAGCGTGCCATTCTTCATGTGCAGGGCACTCATACCAAGAAGGAAAATGCACTGCCAGTGTGTAAATACAACATCACATAATTGCATCCATCTTATTGCACATCAGACCCATTTTTTCCTCCACACTGCAGGAGACACCCCAAATTCAAGTCCAAATTAGGTCACCTCTAGGTTGAGATACTCTCTGGGGAGTCAGATGCACAGTTTTGTAACCATGAGTCCACAGTATGATCCTATGCAGGTTAAAATTCTGGTGGGAAATACAACTGCAAACTTTGTTCGGCTCAACTCAGAGGTAAAATGAAATCAGCATGGGAAGCAATGCAGCATGGAACATTCGCATACAACACAGGAAAGGGCATCCAGGGAGCAAAAGCATGAAAGTTTGATATATCCAAACTGGTGTTGGGAGCAAAGCCTTTTGGAGAGAACACAGCTATTTACTTTTGCAGAATGATACCCAAGGAAGCATCCCAATTTGCCCTTGAATTGGAAAGCCCATCCACTGCTTGCTCTGAAATTCATTAGCAGTTAGATTTCGGGTGACCTCAGAAGGAAACTTTGACAGATTGTAACAACTGGATCCATCATTGTTCCATTAAACCAATATTAATTAAATGTTTCCAGGTTTTAGTGGGACTTGTTAGATCCTGATTTGCCATGACAGATCATTATTTTGAGCTGAACATGGTCAAGATCCAGCAAGGAGCCCTGAGATGTAATCAGGCACCAATGTATGCGGGAATTAATAATTATACTAAATTGGGTATAATGAATAATTTATGGTGTAAATTCTTATGCAATTTGCTATGGTAACCCACAAGGAGAGTTCTGCTGTGTTTTAACAAAGCACGGGTTACCAGGAGTAAAAATAATGGATAAAATAAGAGAACCCACTTCCCGAGGAAGATGCTTAGAGATGGGAAAAATGCAGTAAGGAAATAAAGGTGAGGTGCTATTGTCGTTGTTGTCATTAATTAACTGTTGTACTTCATCCCTGAGGTTGTAGAAAATTACCTCCTTGCCCTTCAGATCATTCAAGGAGAGACCAGCCAGGCTGATTGTTCTCTGTCAGTTCGGGTACTGCAGAGTCTACTGCTGATTGTTGAATGAACAAGTGAAAATAAAAATATTTGAGTTGTCATCCTTTCTACTCAATCTTAATGGGAAAGGATAGAATTGAGAGGCTGTTTTAAAGGAATAAAATATCATAAAGCAAGCTGCATGCCGGCAGCTCACACATGCTATCCTAGCTACTCAGGAGGTTGAGATCTGAGAATCCAGGTTTGCAGACAGCCTGGGGAAGAAAGTTCATGAAATCCTTATCTCCAATCAACCACCAAAAAGCTGGAAGTGGAGCTGTGACTCAAGTGGTATAGTGCCAGCCTCAAATGAAAAAACAAAGAGGCAGTGCCCTGCCCTGAGTTTAAGCCCCAGTACTCCCAGTACTTAGATACACCTCCCCCCACACACACATACACACACACACACACACACAAATGTTACAAAGCAGATTGTTGTCAAGAATGTGCATTTTTCATAAATCACTTTGTGCATAGTGAATCCACAGTGAAGCCGATGTTATGAAATGGTAGATCAGAGAAGTCAGTAGGCTTCATACTCACCTAGAAAATTCATAAAACTGATTCTAGAGCATGTCCATGCCTACAGACATTGCAGGAAGTTCTATTTCCCTAATGTTTGTTTCCTTTTCTCTCTCTTCTTAGTAGCATATATGAATTGCACAAAGGGGGTGCATTGTGAGATTTTCATATCTGAATACAACTCCACCCAACTTACTATTCCACAGGGATAAGTTACTTTATAAAAAAAAAAAAACAATAACCTCACATTTTTCAGTATGCATCCCTCCTGCTTATTGGTGGATAATTTTTTTTTCTTGTACATCTCATGGTTGCAATGGGTCCACTTTATACTAACTTTTGACTATCTGACTTATAATGTTTCCCTTTGTATTCGCTGTCTGATATCCAAGACTAAATCGGCAATGGAAAGAGATAAATACTGCATTTAAATGGAAAAAGCCAAATCAATGGCGTCTTCTCAGTTGAGTCTTTTCATTACCCTCTTTCCACATAGGATAGCCATTATGTCTCTAATAATACAACAAGTGTGTGTCAGCTGTGACCTCTATGCCCAAGGTCAGCATTTCACCTGCATCATGCCCCTGAATGTGCACCGGACACCCAGGCCTGGGCAAACTGCCTACGTGTCCACCATTGCGGGAATTCGCTTTCAGAAAGTTTGAGAAATTGGTGCAGTATTATCCTAGCACCTGAGCAATGAGGCTGAATTTTAATTCAGCTCCGTCTGTCTTCCTAGTTCCTGGTGATTATGCAGCCCTTCCCGGGCTGGAGTCTGGCAGAAGCGCCGTCTTCTGGCTTCTGACTCTTTTCATACCCGTCAGCCTCTTTCCCGTGGGAACGGCCAATGTCCTCAATTTACAACGGATCTGCTTGATGGACAGTTCACATCTAATGAAGACCGGGTACCTCTGGGGGCGGCAAGCACTTCCCTCACCTTAGTGTGGGTACAGAGGGTAATGATGGCGTTTGATATGGCAGGAGGAGCTGGGCTAAGAAACAAATGAAAATAAAAATAAAATGAATTGGAGGGGCTGGAAGAAAAAAAGAATAAACTCTCCTAGTTATTTCACCCCAATATATATATATGTATATATATATATATATATGATCTGTTTCTTGGGATCAGCCTGAGTGACAGTCACATGAGTGTATAAACCCAGATTCCACCCACATCCGGTGACAGTTACATGAGCGTGTACACTGAACCTTACCTCAAAAGCCCCCCGGGAGAACCCTGACTTCCAACCCAGCATGGTAACTGTGGGAACTGCAAAGCGGAAGCTCAGCCCCCAGTTACTTGGTGCTAATTAATCAATGTCAAGTTCTCCTACCTTTACTGAGACTCTGCGGAGAAGTCAGAAAATGAGGGTGGCAGGTACATAGATTATCTCCAGTTCCATCTGAAGAAAAGAGTGGGTTTGTGTGCAACAGGGCCTCTGTCTCCTAAATACCCCTCTTTTATTTAAGCGCAATGCACATAACAACTGTGCGGGGAGACTTGGTAGTGATGATGATGGTAGGGATGGGGTCAATCTGAGGATACTATTGGCCTAAGAAAATGAAGTCGAGAAGCAAATCTCAGACTTCAATAAGATAATAGAATTCTAAGGAAAATAGTGCTCCATTTCTTAACTATACAAGTACAACCTCTTTCAAAAACCAAGGTGGTCTCAAGTAGTCAGGAAGAATTCCATAGAAGCAATTCTCTCCTCTTCAAGCATGCTTCCCTAAGCCACACTCCCCCCATTCAAGAGGATGAGAGCTACCTGAATGTTCCCCGCCATTCCCACGGTCAGAGCCGGGGCTGCCCGAGCTTCTGCTACTGCAGTAGATGCCCTAGCAAGTTTTCAGCGTTCAGCCACAGACTGTGCAGTCATTACTCTGTGCACAAGAGGACATTTAGCCATTGCTTCCACCGAGTAAATATGTAAACAGAAACACAGGCATACACACTCCCTGGGCTTCACCATCGTCATTCAGGGCTGTCCCCGAGTTTGTGAAAAACAGTTTGCACAAAGATGAGGTAGCAAGAGTCCTTTAATGTTGCTAGACATGTAGCAGCAGTCATGTTTTCCTTATCATTGATAGAGGTAGCTTCAAAAAAATCACAAAATGAAGCTGTGAAGATGAGGAAGAAAGAGACACAGACGACAGACAGACAGACAGAGTCAGAAACAGAGGAAGAGCATTCAGTGAATCAAATATTCTCTTGTATTGTCTCATGGTGTCACATCAGGCAAATTTGATCTGCAAGACATGCATTTAGCACTGAGAATTTCTAAGCTGGAATGAGAAATGTATATGAATTCAAAACAGCCCCAGGTGAAACCATTTCAACCCAAAACAGGGAGCCCACAAAGCCATCATGTTCCATCAGAGTTCGCAAGATAACTCATTTTTAAGATCCCAAGAATGCGTCTCTCCGTCCGATGTTTACCACGCGTGTGAGCCCTCCCCCTCTCCAGGGTGATTTGCCTGGCTGGGCAATTCTTTCAGACTCTCTTACAGCGTGAGAACACCTTTATCTTGGCACTTATAACCCCAAGGCTGTGGGCACCATTGGGCCTGCCGGCTATCCCAAGCCAAGTGTGTCAGGCGGGGAAGGTAGACTTCACCACGGTGGGGGCTGGATCGCATTCATCTCTGTCTTAACTTTCTGTACAATTATGCAACACCCATGCTGCTATGGACATGAGAGGTCTGTTGTAAGAATTAAATGATATTCTTCTTTGGAAATGCATCCCACCTGAGAGAGACAGACTGGCTGTCATCTTCTCATTCTCTTTCTCAGGATGTTTTTTGCTGAGAAAAATCTGACCTAGAAAACCAGCAATTCTAGCCCAGGATTCAGGGGTATGCTTCCTTTCACATTGAGTCTGTTGCTCCTGCCTTGTTTTTCCCCCATAGGAGACTCTAAACTCTTCACCAGGAAGCTAATTTATGAGATTTGAATATGAGTTTAAGTGAAGAGGAAAATCCAGCGTTTGCCACATGTTTGAGATACGATGCATTTTCTGACCAATGTACCGGCATGAATGGGCTACACTGCTGCCCCCAGCCTAAGTGATGCTCCTTTTCTTTATTTTATTTTTGGTCGGGCGTGAGGCTTGAACTCTGGGCCTAGGCGCTGTCTCTCAGCTCTTCAGCTCAAGACTAGGGCTCTACCACTTGAGCCACAGCGCCACTTCTGGCTTTTTCTGCTTACGTGGTGCTGAGGAATCGAACGCAGGGCCTCATGCCTGCAAGGCAAACACTCTACTACTGAGCCACCTTCCCAGCCCTGGTTTTACATTTTTTTAAAAAAAATCGTCAAGTGGTGTGCACCACAGTTACAATTTGCCCTGTCCATTAATGTGTGCAGCAAGTTCGGAGTCAGCCTTTCCGCCATTCTGCCTCTCCCTCCTTCCTCCCCTCCCCCCTCCAGACACAAATACTCTTCCTTTTTCACATCTGTACGTTGAGCATGACCTGAGTGCCACAGCTCTCTGGAGGGGCGGCTCTGTCCCGAAACTCCCCACTCAAAACCGGCTTCAGCTTTCTGATGCTCATTTTGTTAAACTGTCTCCATGGAGTCTCACTCCTGCATGCACTATAGTTAGATAACTGTATAGATATGCATATGAACCTGTAAGATCCACATTGGAGAGAAAACTTGGTAGCCCCAGTACTGTGGCTTGAACTCAGGGCCTGGGGGCTCCCCTTTAGTTTTTCCACTCAAGGCTGGTGCTCTACCACTTGAGTCACACCTCCACTTCCAGCTTTACAGTGGTTAATCAGAGAGACAAGAGTTTCAAGGACTTTCCTGCTTGGTCTGGTTTCAAACTGGGATTCTCAGCTCTCAGTTTTCTGAGTAAGTAGGATTACAACCATGAGTCACAGCACCTGGCTTGGAGAGATATTTTAAGAAAAACAGAAGCTAAGATTCGGCTCTATTCTATTGCTATATACGATGCTCCAAACTAGCTCATTAAAACTGGAAAGCCAGCAAGTTTAAGGAAGAACTTGGAAAGTATTTTTAGTAAAATGCATCTCCTTCATTTGCAGGGGATTTCAATAATTGAGGCTGTCATTGCATTTGACCCATAAAGAGTAATCTTGATGGTTATTTGTTATGTATTCAGTTTTGTCTGCCTTCGCTTAAGCTTAAATATTAATGGAAAGAAAGAAAACTTACAAATTCCCTCAAGCTTCTCTGTAGGAGTCCAGCGCTTTTTAGCTGGTGGCAATGAAGATAATCATCATTTCTGAGCTAATTTTTAAAGACAGCAACAAACATTGAAGCAAATAATTTAAAGAATGCTGGAAAGAATCTGTGACAATTTGCATATGCAAAACACAGAGCTTAGATTGTGGAATTCTCATTTCCAGAGCAAGCATATTTCAGAGTGTGGGAGATGTAATAAATAAAATATGGCGGGAGGTTTCTGGATCTGTTGAGGAAGTCAAGATGTGACATCAGTGGTGATGACTAGAAAGCTGTTGAAAGCTGTCGTTCAGAGTAGCATAGGCTAGCATCCATGGGTCCAGAGGTTAAGAATACATTTTGCAGCCTGGCACATACCTGGTGGCTCATACCTGTCATCCTAGCTACTCAGGAGGCTGAGATCTGAGGATCATGGTTCGAAGCCAGCCCAGGCAGAAAAGTCCCTGTTGGACTCTTTATCTCCAATTAACCACTCAAAAAACAGAAGTGGCATTGTGGCTCAAGTCATAGAGCATGAGCCTTGAGCACAAAGAGGCTCAGGAACAGCACCCAGGCCCTGAGTTTAAGCCCCACAACCACCACTAACAACAACAACCACAAGAAAAAGAAAAAGAATACACTCTTCATCTACAGACTTCCAACATTTACATCTTAGCTCTGTGATTACTATCTATGTGACTTTGAACACAGTAATTTCAATGTACATCAACTATTCCCTAGGAATGGACCTGGTAGCTCCCTTGTAGATTTGGTGTAAGAATTAATTTATTCAAACTCTGAAAAGTGATTAGAACATGATCCGTGTTGAATCTATGCCAGCTATCTTATTTTTAATCGTAGTGAAGATGGCTTAAGTGCATTTAGCCTTCCATAGATAAAGGTTCGAGCTGGAAAATTCTGGTTTAAGATAGAAAATTCTTTTAAACAACTCAAACTCTGGGCTCCTGTGGCTCATGCCTGTAATACTAACTACTCAGGAGACTAAGCTCTGAGGATTATGGTTCAAAGCTAGCCCAGGCAGGACCATGAGATTCTTATCTCCAACTGGAAGTGGTCCTGTAGCTCAAAGTGATGGAACACTATCCTTGAGCGAAAAAGCTCAAGGACAGTGCCTTGGACCTGAGTTCAAGTCCCGTGATGGACAAAAAAACAAACAAAAAAAAGACAATTTGAAAGTTACTCCAATCAACCTATAAGTGGTCATTAAGCAATGAAGCTAACATGTTATGAAATCAATAGAGAATATGTTGGAACTTGGTAAGTATTTGAGGTTCTATACTAAATTCACTAAGCATTTCTTAAGTAGCAAATAGAAAGCAATACCAGTTGACTTATGCACAGGCCTCTCTTTTTGACCATACAACGAAGATTTCTTAAGAGGATCACAACTTAATAATTAGACTCATGGAGACTAGTGCTCTTGCATGACTGTCATCCAAACTACTCAGGAGGTTTAGATCTGAAAATTATAGTTCAAAGCCAGCCTGGACAGGAAAGTCCCTAAGACACTTGCTTTCTATTAACCAGAAAAAAAGCCAGAAGTGGAACTATTGTTTAAGTGGTAGAGCATCAGCCTTGAGTATAAAAACTAACGGACATTGCCCAGTTCAAGCTTTGGTACACACACACACACACACACACACACATACATACACACACACATACATATACACACACACACACACACACACTATTACACTATTCTATTTTATTATAATCGCCAATACCCTCTGTGACCCAAACACCCTTTCTTTTTTATTTCAGAATTCTCCCCAGACCTATGCCAGCTTTCCTCGGATGGACCTGGCTTTATTTATTTTTCTCCACACAGATTTTGTTATTGGAAGAGAACAGGTGAGAATAGCTCTCTCTTAGTCACTTCTGGGGATTCAACAGAGTGTAAATTAGATACATCTTTTAAGTAGTTCTCATCCTAGAGAGAATCCACCACGCAGAGAAGAATTTAAAATGTTGAACATACACACCAGAACAAAAAGAATCTTCTATGCAATTTGAAATTACTTTATCAATAAAAATAATATAAAAAAGTCATGCCATCTCCACAATAGGTCAATAGCATTTGAGAAGAAAACAAAGAAGGGTTGTGGCAGGCTGGGGTGGGAAAGCAAAAGAGAGTACTTTTTAATTCAATTATAGTGAAAAGTTGACTATCATTTTTTTCCCCTGTCTGTCACAGGACCAAAAAAAAAGTGAGAGTGAGGATTACATGCAAAACTGAAAAGAATTGAATCTGAGATGTCTGATTTTTGATTTGGCTAGCCCATGCTGCTGTACAAAAAATAGCCCAAGGCATTAATCTGTCAGGTCCATGATTAGGCCTATTTCTGAGATTTATACATTGGTTTATAGTCGCAATAGACATTTATTGAGTGTTGATCACCTGCCAAGCTCAGTACTGCTCACCTAAGTCGTAATGGTCCCAACCCAGTAGGTTTTCAATCTAATAAGACAGGAGAGGCAATTAAGACACACATTCGGAGGACACAGATGAGTAATGCGTGCAGGGGAGAGGAAACGCTTCCTTTGCTTTGCTGCACCTTGTGTAGACCACAGCAGCGCCTTTGTTCGAGGCACTGGAGGAGTGTTCACAGACCAAGAGGGTGCACCGACGATGTCAGCCGCACACTCAGATCATCTGTTCACTTTGGATTTTTTGACATTGATGCTAGTAGTAGATTTTCAGACATTTTTTTCCCGGGTCCGATTCAATTCTCCATGTGAGTTTCTTTCTCACCCTCTTTATTTCCACACATCTCATTTCATTCTTCTGTATGCATCACCTTGGTTTTGGTTTTACTACCATAACTATTTAATTCTTCTTCTGAGATATCTCTTTTCCCCCTCTTCGCATAACTGTAAGCAGAAACAGCCTCCCTGTCTTCATTGGAGCATTTTTGAAGACTCTTCCTCATACTGAGTAGTGAACTTAGTGAACTGGATTTGAAGTCATATAAACCAAGAAACAAGGCGACCATTCATCAGTTGGCATCGCTTTAACACTGATCAATGAACAAACGCGTTCATTCTTAAGTGCATGCTGTTGAAAGCCTAAGTATGTTGAAATGAGCGATCAGCGGAACCAAGCTTTGGGAATTACATAGCTGGTGTTACTGGGGGTCGCTAATTATAGCCAGACCTCGATATTTTAGATCGGACCTCACACAGCACTTTTTTCCTCTTTAACTGTGTGACCCCACACTCTAATTCCTCCCCCCCCCCCCCCACACACCAAGTTGGCCTTCTTTCACTTAGTGCTCGCACCGAAAGTAGTGTGGGTTTTAACTCATAACCATTCACTGAGGGGGAAGACGCACGCTGCTCTGAGCGATGAGCCAGCAGGGATGAGCAGAGAGGCACACGGGTTCCCGCGTCCCAGCCTTCTGAGGTGGGCCCGCCAGGCGGTAATTAACTTTTAATGGAAGCCCAGAGGGCAAAACACTTAAGTGTTACCCTGTTTTCTCCAAGAGAATGAAACGGTAAATGCCGGCATATGTTTACCCCCAGCTGATGTACTCAGAATCGGCAGCTACTAGTCGGGGGAAAAGCCTGGAATTCCCACCGTGTCTCTTCTACTTGGCTCCACTGAATGGGCTGGCTAGTCTTTAGGAATGTGGAGTGATGTCACAGAGTGTAGAGGGAGCCCAGCCAGTAAGGGTCACATCTCAGGTCACTCTCTGGGCCGTGCGTATGGTCCATGGAACAGAGTTATTATCTAAGCCAGACTCTCAGGAAGCCCATTGTTGTAGAAACTCACACCTAGTAGAATGAATTTGTTATGTCACGATTCACCATGAATCCCTAAGAATAGGGACCGTGGCTCCCTGCTCATTCATGGGCTTATGCTCAGACTATGTGCATCTCTTGGAGGGGGCTGTGAAATGCTTTTTGTTGGTTTGTTTGTTTGTTTTGCATGAGTAAGGTAGAAGATGGCTGCAAAGGCTGCTATATGAAAAAAGCTCACAAAAGTCAGAGGTCGTTCAGGCTGCTTAACCTTCTGTTCAAGTTGGTCTTTTTAGGGTACCTTTTGTATCCGAGCAAATGGTAAATTTTATAAGATTAAATGGGAGAACATTTCTACTCAGTTCCAAATGTAATTCAGAATTTGCTTTAACTTACTATCATCTAGCTTCTAATTTTCTACTTCATCAGCATGATTTCAATGAATGCACAGGCCAGGGGAAAATAAGCATCACATAATGATTGAAATTCATTCATTTAAATCAATTAAGATAAGTAAATAAAACTCCATTAATTTAAATAAAATCCTTGGAAATAATTTATGACCAAACATGGTAGTAACTTCTAGAACCTAGTATATGGCACAACAGGCAGGAAAAGCTGAGGTACATTGTTGTTAACACTATCCCAACTCTGGGCCAGGGCCTCAGGACCAGGAGTGAATCCTAACAGTGAGGGTCTCTGCCAGAGGGTGGGGCTGGACCCCAGGGCTAGGGTCCTAAGCATGGGAAGAAGGAGCATTCATTCCCAAGCCTCACTCAGACACACATAATCTAGGGGTAATTTTTTAAATTTAGTTATTATTGTAAAGATAATGTACAGAGGGCTTACAGTTACGTAAGCCAGACGAAGAGTGCGTTTCTTTTGGAACAATGTCACCCTTTCCCTTGAAGTCTCCCAGTTTTTCCCTCTCAATACCTCCCACAAGTTGTACAGTTCATTTCTAACATGGTGTCCAGTGAGTACAATGACTGCGTTTGTTCACCCTGTGTCCCTCCATTTGTATATCCCTTTACCCTCCCTAAGACAGATAAACAAGACAAAAAGAAAAGAAAAGAAAAATACCAGCCAAGAAAAAAACAAACCTTGTGTTTCCATTTCCCAGAGTTCATTTTGATAAATATTATTTTCTATGGTCAGATGCATATAGCCGTTCTACCTACATGATCCTCTCCTAAGAATATCCTCCTTTCTATGTGTGAATGCTTAGAGACCTGTATAATTTATCATGTCACTAAGCGTAATTTTAAGTGCAAAATCCAACAGCTGTTCCTCTCCATCAGGATCAATGGAGAGAAAGTGTCTTGAAGCAAGATTCTTCCTGAAAAGCATTTGTGGGCATTTTTCTTATCACTGCTTGAGGCATCTGGGGTACAGGGGTGTCTGGGAGCCTTCATGGCCTTGGGACACCTGCCACACCTCACCCTGCTCCCTCCAATCATTAATCCGATTCTTTAGACTCACCCTGATTGTGTGTGTGTGTGTGTGTGTATGCATTTGCCTCATGTATCCCAACTTAGCCTTTCCTATTCTTGGAAATGGTCTCATAGTTGTCTAACTTTAGAATTTGCTAGTACCGCATTGTACACTAAAAAGAAAATACACTTTAGGTGCTTGTACTACAAATAAAAGATAACCATGCAAGACCATTTAAGCACACTCATATTAAGGCAGTGTATTCAATGATATGTGAGTACTATGCACAGAAAGTGATTCATAGTAACACGTAAGAGGCATTACCATCTCTGTTTTACACACTCCAAGAATGCTTGGAGTGGTTAATTTGCCTAGAGTTATATACTGCTAAATTGCACCCTCATAACATGATTACAAGGACATTTTCAGGGGTACATATTAAATTGTTCCATTCTTATGTTTTGTCTAAGACATGAAGTCTGCACAACCATCACAAAAGTTTTTTTTTTCCTAAGTTCTAATACATAGGATCATCATTCAAGCAGCCTAACATCAGTCAGGAGATATATGCTAAAAAAAAAAGTCATGGAAATATGTCAATGCATGGTTAGAATTTTATATACTACAAAATTAACGAGGCTAGAGCACGGGTCCTAATGATGAATTTATTGGGCATCACTGGCTCTGCTGAGGCAGGTCCATGTGTAGAACACAACACCCTTCCCATCATTTGGAATTCCAAAAGGCTCTGAGATTCATACTTCTTAAATAATTAATTTAGCAATGGAACTTGACCTGAAAGGATATAATGCAATTTATAGTCTTTATTTAGCCCTACTTCTCTTTCACAGAAGGAACAAGCTTGGACTTAAATTTGAGGCGCTGTCCTAGCTCCCGGTACAGAGCTGTTAAATATTGCATCGCGTACATGCACTGCCCTGTCTTTCTAAAGGCAAACGTCTCTGAATTCCAAGAACTATCTGGTTCCGAGTGTTGCAGATAATGGAGTCCGAACCTGTAGCACTTGTGTCTAAGAAAACCTCATGTTTATTTTGAGTATCAAACACTGCATACAGTCCGAGGATCTATACTTCTGAATCCTATACATGAGGATGATCTTCAAGCCATTACTAAAAGAAAAATGCCTCTTTTTTCGCATGTACGCATTACTGTACAAATGAGGACACTATTGGAGAAAAGAGCTTCCTGCGCATGCCCCCGAGGCTATTCTACCTCGTTAGTTGACAATGGAGCCCTTCTGCCTATGAGAAATTCCACAGAATGTATAAGTGCCAGCAGACTGAAGGCACTGGAAATATCTGAAGAAGTATACTGGTTATAATCTCTTTTTTTCTTAATGTATCTATAAGGGAAAAAATCTTGACGACACATTCATTCTCCAATCATGAATGAATCCCAGCTTTGCAGCATGGTTGGGGTGGAGGACAGGAGAATGATCCTTTGAGAGAGGACATGTCCCGTAGGCCACTGTGTGGCCGGGGGCAGGTGGATGTGTTCATGAACCCTGCTCTGGCAACTCCCCAAAAAGAGACTGGGATAGCAAAGCCAGTGGGTCTGTCTTTTAACGGTAATCACAGATTTTGAGCTGTGATCTGAGTACAGCATTGTCATGAAGCTGTGCAACCATTATGCAACTGTATTCGTTACATAAACATTTATATGATACGCATTCCTACACAGGGTAAATTTGACCTTGCCAGCATAGACCTGTAGTGACAGACATTCAGACAAGAGTAATGCAGTACATTTGGGGGGCTTATGGTAGCTGTTTTAAATTATGAGAGCCATTTAGGGACATTCAATTAAAATATAAAAGAACCCTCTGTTTGATGAGAGCGGAGACAGGAATAATAATCATTGTCAAATGCTTATTGCTCTGTTTGAGTTCATGCTACTGGACATGGACTTCCAGAGCCAGTGACATCATTGCCACTTGAGAATTGGTTACAAAAGGTGTAATCTTGAACTGCACCCCAAGTATATTGAATTTGCACTCTCTATTTTAACTAGTGAAGCCAAATTAGTATATAACCTAAAGTATTCCGGCAATATTAAAGACCAGTGGCTTAAAATATCACAGAAAGTCTTGTGTTACTCAATGGCAGTCAGATAAAGAAAGCAGCCTAGGGCAGAGAAAGAGGATTTCCAACACACCCCAAACCACACTGCACTCAGGCCTGTCATCCTAGATACTCAGGAGGCTGAGATCTGAGGATCACAGTTCAAAGCCAGCCCAGGGCAGGAAGGTCTGTGAGATGCTTATCTCCAAGTAACCACCAGAAAGCTGGAAGTAGTGCTATGGCTCAAAGTGGTCGAGTGCCAGCCTTGAACAAAAGAGCTCAGTGACACCTCCCAGGTTCTGAGTTCAAACCCCACAACCAAAAAAAAGATCACATTGCACAGATCACTGGGTATCCTAGCCTGTGTTAGGTGTTTTACACATTTTCTGAGTGAATGAAAGGCAGGGTTATCTGTTATTCAGGACAGGCATTAGATCGCATGTTTTCCACCTACCTGTCATATTAAAACACTGGTTTTCTTCAACAGATTTGAACAGAGCCTGGAAGTCTCTAAATTCCTGCCTAATGTTGCTCTTGCAGAAACCATGGTTAGATAAACATGATCATGAATAAATAGAATCCATCATATCTCCATAGATGCTGTTAACCTAGCAGAAAATACATAGATGTTGATGAAGAAGAGCAATATCAACCTCTCCTCTAGAAACTCAGAATATTGACTACACATTTTACCATAGCTCTCAGATATTCCGTCATTAAATCATCATCATCATCATCATCATCACCATCATCATCATCATCATCATCATCATCATCATCATCATCATCACCACCATCTCTCTCTTTCAAGGCTGCTCTGTGGATCAACTATAAGAAAGGTGTCTGGCAGCCCAGATTCAACTACAGCCACCCTAACCATGTCACAACTGTTTGACACCACCACCAGTGGAATAGGCCACCTGAATTGCAGAGAATCTGCAGAAATCCTTATTTCAAGGTATAATTGCACATTACTCTCACTAAAATTCTATCCGTACCTATATTCTTCCAGAATTATTCTCTATAAGGCACCGAAATTTATTACCCCCTACCATGTACATGCAAGCTATTATCTAGTATTGTTTCCATTTAAATGTAAATACCTAAAGAGTTAGACTATATGAAATGAACTTGGAAGACCTTCATTAGTAAATTAATTTTAGAGTCAACAACACAGATAATCGAAACAGGAAAAGCCTGGATCTAAAATTCTGCCTACAGACTATGCCAGCTGCTATCATTGACTAATGAACTTAAAAGTTCTGTGTAACAAATAGGAGTCTAAGTAAAATCCATGAGCTATGCAAGAGTAACTTTACACACAATACCCCTCATGAGGTGCTTTATAATCACTTGGTATCAATACCTCTTCATGAAAGTTCTATAAAGTAGGTCAGCAATATGTGCCTAACTTTTCCAAATGCACACAGAGGAGGACCTGCCTGAGGTAATACTAAACTTTGGTAGTCACATATAGCTCTGAGTTTTCAGATGCTGGCATTCTCTTCTTCCATGCCTACCTGCACGACCTGACTACACTGTAATTATTGATTTGGAACCACACGGCTACCATAATGAGCAAAGTGAGTGGTATAACTCATTGTGGATTGGCTGACACCCGCATGCACACGTACCATTACTGGGGTTTGAACTCAGGGACTAGGCACTGTCCTTTGGCTTTCTCGCTCATGTCTGGCTTTCTACCACTTGAGCCACAGCTCCACTTCTGGCTTTTGGTGATTGGTTGGAGATAAGTATCTCACAAACATCTGCCCCAGGTAGCCTCTGAACCATGGTCCTCAGATCAGGAGCCTGAGTAGCAAGGATTACAAGTGTGAGCCACTAGTGCCTGGCTATGTATGTTTATAGTGTAACGTTTGCCCGTTGAATAAACTCCTACTATCTTTTTCTAAAAATTATTACTTTAGTAGGCTTTTCTTTGTTAAACTTCAACTGCATCTGATATCATAGGCACCTCAACCCTTCTAGTTGCTATTTCCGTGCTACATGGTTCTCCATTCTTTTACAGTCAACGTACCTTATATATTTGACTCTTGAGCATGTCTTGTAGACAGCACGGATATTTACTGTCATTCATTCATTCACAGGGTGACACTGAAGCTGGAACTCAGGATTTTGTGCTCCTTAGGCAGAGACTCTACTGCGTGACCCACGTCTCTCTCCCTTGCTTGTGATGGCCAGTTTTGAGCAGGACCTTGCTTTCTGGGCAGGCTGAGGGGAATTGTGACCCCTTTCTCATGGCCCTCACTGTATCTGGGATGAAGGGTATGCGGCCTGAGGGCCCAGGGTTTTCTGATGAGGTCGGGTGGGCGTCTCCTGAACTTTGTGCTTTAGCACAGCCTTGAATCACCACCCTTCCGATCTCCACCGTCCAGTGTTCCTTCCCTATGACCATAATCTTCCCTTTGTTGAATATAGCCACAGAATGAGACAACCTTGGTGTACAATATACTACTCCAACTCACCAAAGCAATTCAATTTTGCCCTAAGACTGAGAAATAATGGGCAAAAAGAAGACAGATCTCTAGTGATTCCAAAGTCTTGTTTATCTAGCCAATGAGACCACATCACGTTTTATACTGATTCATACAGCTGGCTCCCAATTTATACTTTCTGAAATCAACATATTAATGTAAAATATAGGGATGGAGGTGCATTACCTTTTGGAAACTTTAAAATAATGCACAAGAGACTTCAAACGCTGCCTCTTCTCGTAACCTAGCATTTTCTTACGTGTTCCATAGACAGCTTTATGGTTTTTTCCTTGATAAAAGAGCTCTATACTCAAAGAATAAAACTTCTGTAACTCTCCTGGGTATTTGTCTTTTACACCCAAAAGTAATCTGAAACATTATACAGCAGAGAAAGTATTTTTATCCAAACCTTTCCAAACATTAAGTGGGTCATAGAAATATTTCTTGGCAAAGAATTCCCATTGACATTCTCTGTATATATGTATGCATATACTTTCTGCACACATATTTTGCATATGTATATATAAATATATAATAGACACATATGTACATACACACATATGCTTAAATGCATTGCACATATTTTTTATAACACTGGAAAACTGAGCTCAGGGCTTTGCTCTTCCCAGGCAAGTTTTCTATCATTAGAGCCACACATTCCAGGCCCTTATATATGTTAAGAAAGACTATTTTAATTATCCACTGCTGAAATACATGGCTGGATCGGTTAATCTAGCCTGTGCAGTTTCTAAGAGTCTAGGGAAATATGAAGTTTCTGGCTCGGGATTTGCAAAGCATACGCCTGTGTTGTCAAAGCATTTTCCTTCCAGGACTCCAACTGCATCGAGCACTCCTGGTTTGCCTGCCCGATGGTGGAAATCTCACCACAGATTGCTGTGCTGCCGCATCTATGCAATTCTGTCTCCCTTCTCCTCCTAGAGCTAGAAGAGTTGTTGGCTTTTTTTTTTCCACATTCTGCTCCCATTCACAGATGAGCATTAGAGAGAATTTGGAAATGGAAGGCCTTCATGTCTGCCATGAACAGGGTCAATTCAGTGTGGCAGCTGTGAGCTGGTGGCACAGACTTATATTGACACAACCCACTTTTTTTGCTACAGAATCACAAAGTGAAAGCACCCGGGGCTCTTCTGCCGTTTTCAATAAGATACGAATTTTTTCTCTTCCTTGTATTAAGCAGAGATCTGTCATCTTGACTTGTACACTAAATGGTCCATTCTGACTGCCGTGTTTGTGTCCAATCCCAGCCACAATCCAGAAACATGTGTTAACATTCGGCCTGTTTGGGGGCTGGTGGGAAGGGGCCTCAGGCAAGACTCCGTGATGCCTGCTGGAGGCTAGTCAATAATCATTAGCTCTTCAAGTGGTGGAAGCCCAACATAAACTGTATTTATTTATTTAAAAAATCTTTACTTGAAGCCACGGGGAAAGGCATTTTAGAGAACGCAGCTTCCTGGCAGTTCTTGGGTTGTAAGAAAGATGCAGCTTTAAGGGGCTGGGAGAAGGTGCTTTTCACAATGGGAGAGATTGGAGGCCGACAGAGGAGACTCTGTCCCCAATGAGAGAGAATAGAGGCTGAAAGTGGAGGTTCTGCTCTCAGTGCGAGAGATTGAAGGCTGACACAGGAGTCTGTGTTCTTAATGGGAGAGACTGGAGGCAGACAGAGGAGGCTCTGTCCTGAGTGGTAGAGACTAGAGTACAGAGGAAGCCATGATTTGAATGGAGAGAATGGGAAGCCATTAAACCTTAAATGATGTTTTCACCCAAAGTCCATGCATTCATTTTTTCCCCATAGCTAACATTCCTGAGGCCATCGCTCAATTTTTTTTTCCTGAAAAGAAGCTACCATGATGCAAAACACATCAAGTTCTTGTGAAGTAGGAAGCACTAGATTGTGTAATCAACAATGTTTATAGGATTCCTGGGTACTCGGGGATCTCACTCTGAAAGAGACAAGCTGCGATCATGAAGCAATTCGTAGAGAACTATGAACAGAAACGTGAGCAGCGTAGATCCAAGTCAGATCAGATCCATAGTGTGTCTATAGCCCAAAATTCTATTTCAGTGGTGGAAAAAAGTGAGGAATGTCTCACGGCGAGCTTATCAGGCAAACAGTGAATTAATTATTTATTCATTTGTGTGCTTCACTCTCATAGCTGACATGCTTCCCTGTGTCTGAAGGCCACGCTGACCCTGGACTGCCCAAGTACAGTGCAGAGGCCATGCAGTGGGAACACCCGTTTATCTCGTGATGAATTCCTGCAGTGAACACTGCTCAGGACCCGGAATGCATCTCCTAGGAGGAGCGCCCCACCCACCCAGGGAAGGCCATCAACAACGCCACCCCTCGGCTCATCTCCCCAACAACACTAGATTCTATGAAGCAGCTCAAATCTCAGCCTGTACATCTGCGGGCTCTCGCCTGGAAAACCTGTTCATCATATTGGCACAGAGTCTGAATACCAGGATACAAATGATCATGTGTTTCTTTGGGTCTCTTATGACCTGAGATGACCTTTCCGATCTCTGCTTAGAAAGCATTCCTGGCTGAGAAAGTAGCACTAACTCTAGCTTCAGCACTTGGAAAGCTAAGACAGAGGATTGTGAGCTGGAGGCTGGCCTACGGTATGCATTCCTAAACTAGTTTCTCAGGGCAATAGAAGTCCCATTTGGAAAAATAATTTAAATTTAAGACCAGTTTGAGCAACATATCTAGAACTTTCTCAAGAAAGGGAATGGAAGAAGGAAAGAATGAGAGAAAGAGAAAGAGAGGGAAAGGGAGCAGAAGGAACTGGAGAATGAAAAAAGATGACAAAGGAGGAAAAATCCTGCACACAGTGGCTCGTGCCTGTAACCTTACCTCTTCAGGGGATCTGAGGATCATGGTTCAAAACCGGCCTGGGCAGGAAAGTCTGTGAGATTCTTATCTCCAATTAGCCACAGGAAAACTGGAAATGGTGCTGTGGCCCAAAGAAGTAGAGCACTAACCTTGAGCAAAAAAGTTCGGGGATAGTGCCCAGGACCCCTGAGTTCGCCCTATGACCAATAAAATAAAGAAAGCAAGAAAAGGAGGAGAATGAAGAGGAGGAGGAGAATGAAGAGGAGGTGGAGGAGGAGGAGGAGGAGGAGGAGGAGGAGGAGGAGGAGGAGGAGGAGGAGGAGGAGGAGGAGGAGGAGGAGGAGGAGGAGGAGGAGGAGGAGGAGGAAGAAGAAGAAGAAGAAGAAGAAGAGGAAGAAGAAGAAGAAGAAGAAGAAGAAGAAGAAGAAGAAGAAGAAGAAGAAGAAGAAGAAGAAGAAGAGGAAGAAGAAGAAGAAGAAGAGGAAGAAGAAGAAGAAGAAGAGGAAGAAGAAGGAGAAGGAGAAGAGAGGAGAAGAGAGGAAAAGGAAGAAGAAAAGAGGAGGAGGTCCCTGCGGAATTTAGCTACTACTTATAATTTGGTTAAGAAGACACCATGAGAAGGAAATGAAACAAAGGAGACAGACTTTAAATGCCCTGTCAGAAGCAAAGGCCACAAGCACTAAAATGGGGACAGCGAGATTTACAGTTGCCATAGGAATGAAGCCAGAGTAGAACCAAACACCACATACAACATGGGAGAAAAACCATAAACCAGAGCAATGCCCACCGCGGCAACATCCATAGGATGGAGACACAGAGCGGCTGGTTGGAAACTATAACCTGGCAGGGCAGTCATTTGTTTTATTCACCTCTTGGGATGTTAAGCGGAAGACACTGATAATTGAACTTTAATCAAATAGATAATTCCTGTTAAATACTATGATCTTGAAGGGTGCACCAAATCTGTAGGTGTCATATTTCCCAATGCAAGAACACGGTACATGTGAACATGTTGCTTTCCAGTTTGATTGCTCAGTGGGACTGGCTGGCATCAGGGGGCACCAAATAGAGGTAAGGAACGTGATTTGGCTTTGACAGATTTAGTTCACAAACTGAAACTGTGATCATGGCGATCTACACGAGACATACTAAGACAATGAGTTAGAGAGACTATTTATTTACTTGGGAGATGACATTTTGTATGTGACACAACATCCAGATTGTTGGTAGAAAAATGACTTGCCCTGGGATATCTCAGTACTACCAAACCAGCTTCATGTCCCGTGGTGAGTATGATGACCATGATAGGTGGGAGGTAGTGTTTCTAAAGACAAGAAAATGGCCTGTCTAAAGAAAGACAGAGGCAAATACAGTCAAGAGAAAAATGGTAAGTGTGTTGAAGTCATTGGCAACTTTTAATTAGCTCAGAAGGAAAATCGGCCGCTTCTGTCCATGCCATATATACCCGAGGATGAGCCCATCATCCTGATTAGCAGGTCAAAGAGTGTTTTCCCTTAATTAATCCCATGGAGGGAAGTCTTGTTCTGGGCTTTTGTGGGGGCTGTAGAGGGGGGTGATAGAGAAGAATGGGAGCACTGTCCCTCACCATCGCTGTCATCATGTGAAGAGCTGCCTTACATGCATTGCAGGAGAATTCTCCCTACTTCCCCACCTCCGGCATGTGAGCCTACTGGGGGCTGGATCTGGAGAGAGCTCGCAGAAGGCACTGTGAGAGTCTGTTTCTGTTGCCCTGATAATTTGCTTCTTTTTTTCCAATACTCACAAAGCATCAATTATAGTTTGAAGCATACAGCCCGCCTACTGAGACAAAGTGTTCATTTCTTCACTCAGCATATGTCTGATTCTTGGAGAGAATGTGAACAGAGGTGGAAAAGCCTCCTCGCTTGGGGAAATGAAAGATTCTTTAACGAGGAATGAAAAATTGAAGATCTCTTCATGCAAAAAGTTAAAACGGAATCAGCACGACATCCGAAGATAGTGGCCACGGCGAATTTACCATTCCGTTGATTCTGTTTGTCATTTATCTATTTGTTCTCTCTTTCCTGTGTGTGCACATGATCTTGCTGTCCGCGTACTAAGTGCCAGCCCTCCTGTGGGTTTTGGTGATTAAATGGTGACTAGAGACACAGTCCTTGGTCTGTGTCTTGTGTCTCTGGGTGACCTGTAGTTGGGATGCCTGAAGGTTGGTAACCCCACATTTCATAGAAACCTTGGCTAGAGTGTCTTAGCTACCACATGCAGACATTCAGTATCTAGAGTAAATTATCTAGAGGGACTGAGCACCTCTAACCTGGTGAATCTCTCACTGTCTCTCTGTGCAAGAATACAATGTGCACCCGGTAGCCACACCTGCTTCAGCATTGGTGCCCCTGTGCTTGTGTTGTGAGCTTGAACCCTGGACCCCTGGTGACATAACACACTTGGCCCCAGTAGGTCCTTTCCATCTTTCCAGTTCATCCTAACCCAAAAGATAAATGACAGAAGGAAAGAAATAAAATGAGGACATCGTTACAGACCAGGAAAAGAACGCAGACGTGTTTATGGGAGATTAATAACAGGTGATTAGCAGAATAAGCTCTCACAAAAGATCGAATTTGGAGTGACTCATTGCTCAGAATGGTAACGTGTGGTAAACCTAATAGGAAACATTAACGGTGATATTATTTGGTTAAGAGGAAGTAGCATATGGAATGTGCAGAGAGCAGAGGGGTCCTTGATATAGAAGCAGGCCTGGAAGTCTGGAAGAGAAGAGAAGAGAACGCAGGTCCAGAAGTTGAAACTTTGAGCAGAGGTCAAATCCTACACAGCCTGAAGGCTGCACCAAGGAGATTCTTTGTACCACCTCCCGCTCCCCCCCCCCCCCATTCTTGTCTACAGTTATTCATCAGAGAACAACAATTAACACTATGAATATGAAATGAAGACACCTGAACTTTACAAAGGAGACTAAGCAACAATTCAGCCATGTCCTGAAAACTGGAATGGCAACCAGCCACAGGTGTCTACTCTCTTGGGAACACCGCTTGTTCGCAAATGCGGGTGTAACAAGGATCGTGGTCTGCTGAGGCTTTTTGTGGAGAAAAACGTGTCGATTCATGGCAAGGATTTAACAATTCAGTTGTAAAAGAGCACAAAGAAATGATATGAAATACTGTTGATTTTATTTCCAGGACATGAGGACAAGTTAAATGAAAGTCAAGTGATTTTTACAATGGAGTCGGTTCCATTTGGTTTCGGGACATTCTCCTTCTTCGTGGAGCCAGACTTGAAGTCGACAATAGAAGACATCTTTTCCTTTGAAAACCAACCAGAGACCCAACTCCCACTTTATTTTCTTCTGTTACATGACTAAAACCAGCAGACACTTGGGACAAAATAAATGTCAGTACTTCTTAAATAAGAAACAAGTAAAATATACTCATTGGCTATAGACTGTCCCAGAAAGTTTGTTAGATAAATGCAGGTTTAGTGCCTAAATTGGGGTTAAAAAAACAGTTGGGAGAAAATGAGCAGATAAACATACAGTTAACCCCATTTGTGAACCCTTATTATTACAGGATCTGCCAGAAACAATCAGTTTTATAGGATCTCTGATAGCACCTTCAGGATCCAACTCATTAGGTTGCTGCTGGAAGATGAACCGTCTTCTAGATTATCTGTAACCAATCCTTTAATAGACATGAGCCTTTCAGCCTTGTTCTTGCTCTCACTTAGCTGGTGGTCAGGGAATATGATTAATTTTAATATTTGCCTTAGGCAAACAATTCAGAAGGCAGAGCTCCCGTTAAAATGTTATGTATTGCTAAACCAATTATGAAATATAAATGATTTCTGAATTTCATGCCCCGAACTTGATAAATACAGAATCCACCCACCTAAAAATAACTCCTTAAAATAAATTTAGGTTTTCTTTTCTCACATTAGAGGACCACTGTAGGTTCATTGGATACATTTATAATTAGAATAAGCTTTTTTCCCCCTGAACTCCAATCATGATAGGCAATAAATCCATTCTTAATTTTTTTCTAGCCCTATTTAAGATCAGAGATTTGTTTTTGTTTGTGTTTGGGGTAGATGTGCATTAAGATAAATTGGACTGATAATTGGTTGGACGCAAAGTCCCAGTAGCATGAAGTGCCAGAGACTGAAGAACTGTTGAGTCTAGTAAGAATGTCCCTTCGGTTTGCTTACAAAAAGCAATTAAATTAAAGGCAAGAATAAAGACCCTAATGTTTCCTTAGTTGAAAAAAATTATATTTCCCAAATGGAATACATATTACATAGTTTTGAATTCACTCTTCCAGCAGTGTGGGGAAATACTTACCATGTATACTCTTTGGCCTCTGAGGTGGGTAAATGTTTTTCAGGTATTGCTATTTCTTTTGTTTTTAAAGTTTCAAATGCTTTAGATGCAAAGTGTAACACAAATGCCTGTTCACGGTGACTATCCAAGTTGTTTGGTGTTTAAAAGGTGAAAACCCCTGTTGTCTTCCTTCTCTTTGCTTTTGTTTTCTGGTGCTTTATGAGCTCAAGGTTTCATACATGCAAGGTAGGTAACTTATCACGACTTCATCCACAGCCCCCAGTACATGACAAGTGTGTGTGTGTGTGTGTGTGTGTGTGTGTGTGTGTGTGTGTGTGTGTGTGTGTGTATGTGGTAGTGGGGTTTTAACTAAGGATCTCATGAACTTCATAGGCTTTACCTCTCAATCCATGTTCACCACCATCTTTTATACTAAATATTCAATTTATTTAGACTTTAGTTAAAATTTTGTATTTTTTACAGTATTATTCAACAGGTTAACCAACAAGAAGATTGTGTCTATCCTGGACTCTGAGCCCTACTAGTGCAAATTTGTTGTGCAAATGGGTTTTATTCTGATATACCCATACATGCGTATGGATGGCTGGTCTACTCCAATATGCAAAAGGCAATTAACAAGGGGCACGCTGTCATCATGTGATGATGGACTCCTGCTGGAAAACCAAATCTATTGGTAACGCTTTACTACTTGAGAGAACATAACCAGTACTTCCAAAAACAAAGTCTTAAAGGCAATGCAGTTGATGAATCATGGTTGGATTTCCATACCAATCCGTGGTGTGCTGTATTGTTCAGGTAGACAAAAAAAACAACTTTAAAACTGTTTTGTAAGATCTACCTTGAGTTTTTAATCATTCTTACAAAAGTAGGAGAAAATTATCCAAGTTCCATTACTTGATGCCTATGATGAATGCCTCTAAATGTCTACTGAATTAAATTGTATTGATAGTTCCTGTCAATGTTTCACGTTTGGAACTGGGTGTGTGTTTAGCTATGGTTCTGTTCCAGGGTGGATTCCAACTTCATCTCTGCTTTGGGGTCTGCTTCATCCCAGGAACTCAGACTAAAGGAGATGTCTTTTTGTCAGACATGCTTATTCTCATGTCAGAGGGAAAAACTCAAAGAGAGAAAACACAAAGAATCTTTTTTATCTTTTTTTCATAGCTATCCATGAAGCAGGGTTTGTCAGATGCCCAGACAGAACGCTAGTCAACAATGCCAAGGAGTCTAGGATCACTCTTTAAATGTTTTCATTGTTAAGTAGTTGTATAAAGATGTTACAATTCCATAAGTCAGATTATGAGCACAATGCTTCAAAATCACTTTTTAACACCGTAAAGAATGATGGAACAGTTCTAAAATGAGTTTCCACGGAATTGAGACTAAAGGTTGCACTACCACTGGACTTACTCTGCAGGGAAAGCAAATCAAATACCTGTTTCTTCACTCTTTGGAGCATTAGCCTTAAGGACAAAAGGTCAGGGACAGAGATCTAGGTACCCATTAATCCATCAACCACTCGTGCAGCTCTGCATGATTTCCCACTTCTTTAGATAGCATTGTAAGCAACCAAACCAGAAAGGACTCAGAGGTAAACTGTGCTCATCTTAGGGAAGATGCTTCTCAGCTGTGGAAATCACTTTTCGGGAGAGCGCACCATCCACAGCACAGCTGGGCTCAGAATCCACACAGCATCTCTCCCGTCATTCTTCTCCACCAGGTGATCTCTGTGGTTCGTCTCAGTCATAAAGTACTTTTCAGTTCTAAAATATGGCTTGAGCATATAGTCTCACCCCTACCCCACGAGTCCACTGTCCAGAGGTAGAAGAGGCAGCTCAGAGGGTGCGGATGTATGAGCAATGTATTTGGCCATTCTGAGAAAAAGGAATGCAAGCCCTGGTTCTCTGCTCTGCAGATGTCTCCACCAGGGGGCCATCCTTCTTAGAGCTTCAGGGAGAGTTAACCTGAAGCGGAACTCTGTATTGGTATACCACTTATATACCTCTTACCACTGTATCCTCGTCAACACACGCAAGAAAGGAAAGGGAGGAAAAGAAAGAAAGAAGGAAAAGAAAGAAAGAACAAGAAAGAAAGATAGAAAGAAAGAAAGAAAGATGGAAGGAAGGAAGGAAGGAAAGAAGGAAGGAAGGAAGGAAGGAAGGAAGGAAGGAAGGAAGGAAGGAAGGAAGGAAGGAAGGAAGGAAGGAAGGAAGGAAGGAAGAAAAGAGGAAGGATTACATGGTTTTGGAGGAGTGACACTTCAATGTCCTTTTAAACAGAAGAGAGGCTTCAAGACACAATTTCGTCTAGGTTTGTATTTCTTGAATGTTGCATTTTCAAAGCTTGAACCACTTCAGTGTGGGTTTATCACACTATAAAGGTTCACTCAATAGTATTGCTTCATCCTTACCTAACAGTTGAACAAGATCTCCCATCCTTTTTACCCCTGGGAGTGTCTAAGCCTATCGTGCAGAAGAGAAGAGTCCTACCTGAATTAAGGGCACCTAGATTAAGATTTCTACCCAAAGCCAGTGAATGTGGATGCATCTTAGAGAATGACTTTTCCATAAACAACAAGTTGGATCAGGTTGGTGGATGTACCACAACAGACAGGCGAGGAGTTAGGAGCTGCAGCACCCACAGCAAGAGCCATTTCAGAATCCCTCTGGCCTTATTTTGCTTTCCGATGCACCAGAAGCCACCGGCATTTGCCATCGCTTTCTCTTCTTTTCTTCACCAGCATCAAAGTCCTCCGCTGTTGTGTATGTAGTTTCTCAGCACAGGAGAGTGAATTACCGGGCCTGCCTCGTCCCCCCTCGTGGAGCTAGGGTCCCCCCTGCCCTCACAGTTCAGTTCTCCCTATCTTCGGAACACTTAGCAAAAGATAACAGATTAAGCCAAGTCTGGAGATAATGAAATATAAATTAGTAGGTTTCCTAGCCTTTATCCACAGCCCTGTCAGAGCGTATTATCTGATAGATGGAGTTCAGAGCGAGTCAGTTAAATTTCCCCTCGTCAGAAACCGAGTGTGAAGTGTGGTAATGTTGCTAAGTGCAGAACAAAAATCGTTCTCTTTTGCATCCCATGACTGCTCCAGGCAACATTCTTGGAAACCTCTGCGTGGGAAGGGAGAGAAGACCCTGAGATCTATCCGGTGTGACAAGCCAGGAACCGTCCTGTGAGCGGCAGTCGCCTGTGGCTGTGACATTACTACACTTTGCTCAGCTTCAGAAAGGGAAATTTAACTGACGACTGCTATGAACGGGAGCCACAGCCTAAGTCAGATAATACACCCTGACAACACTGTCAGGCAAAACAGGCTGTGTTCCCATTGATTTCATCGCACTGGAGAGCCACAGTACCCCGAGCACTGCGTGTTCCGGGGTCCCGAGCACACTGGGGGAATATCAGGGGAGATGCACACTGGTTGAGGCAGAAGGAGGCCTCCAGGGGAAGAATCTCCTGAGTGTCCTGCCCAAAGCATGCAGCATTGGGCCGCGTGAAGAAAGTGATGCTATTACAACTTACTCCTCCATCTGTCTCAACTCCTACCTGCTGGGTTTGGGAGGGAAAACGAAGTTCAAGTGCATCGGAGAGAGCTTCTGCACCTCTGTCTCTCCCGGAGAGAGGGAGAGAGCTGGCCCAGGAGCCATAGCAACATTAGACCACCTGGGAGGTGAGCGCTCTGCCGAGCACCCCAGAGGTTGACCAGTTCCTTTCTTCATTCCGAGTGGAGATTTGAGGCTCTCTAGAAGTGTTCATTTCCTGTTACTGTCACTATCACATACCCTTGGCACATTTTGCAAAGCAGTGTTGGCACATGTCTACTCAAATAAAAGTAATATGGCTACTTCAATTTTTGCATTTTCTGCAAAGCCCCTCCCCCAAATTCACACAACATTGCAAAGACAAAAAGCAATGGAGAAAATCATTGTACGATTTGTATTTTGACAAATCATAGAGATGTGTGATTTTTAAAAGAGGATTTTTAAAAAAATATATTACTCATGTACAACCATATTGATCAGAGAGGTAAAGGAAGAAAATGAAGAGAAAAGAGATGTGGTTCTATGTCTCAAAATTCCCAAAAGAATTAACTCTAGGGGCTGGGAAGGTGGCTCAGTGGTAGAGTGCTTGCCTTGTATGCTTGAGGCCCTGGGTTCGATTCCTCAGCACCACATAAGCAGAAAAAAAAGTCAGAAGTGGCGCTGTGGCTCAAGTGGTACAGTGCTCGCCTTGAGCTGAAGAGCTGAGGGACAGCACCCAGGCCCAGAATTCAGGCCCCACGACCAGACCCCCCCCCCCCCAAAAAAAGGAATAAACTCTAGAAACTTCTTCACATTCCGGTTTTAAAAATCTATTCACTGACCATTTCATTTAAAAAGTGTCAAGAGATCTCTAATTCAGACTTCCTAGCCCTTCCTGTGTTATATCTTTGTAAAATCTACCACGGTACTGCTGTCTGGACAGTTTATATTGCTCATCATTCTCATCATAATAGCTCCTATTTTCATATTTAAATCTCATTGTAAAGGTAGCGCACAGAGGGGTTACAGTCTGAAACTGGAACACAAACTTGATCCCTGATGCTGTCACTCATTGGCTACTGCTCTACAACTACGTCTTGACTCCAACTCCACATCTACATCTTTCTAACGTTTTAGAATTAAGCAAAAGGGCTTATTACCAATTCAAGCCAAAGTGCCGAGTCAAACATTAAGTGCATTTTGGATACCATTTATAGGTTCAACAGGTATTTAATATATATGTATTATTCACCCAGTCTGTATATGTTGTTTGCTACTCTGGGATATAACTCTGAATGATAATACGATTCCACTCCAGTGAGATCCATAGTTCCCTATAAGTGGCAGATATTAACTAGACTTACACAAATTATACACTATTACAATATGTATATATTACACTACAGGGCAAAACAGAGTATGTGATGGATGGAAGAGAGTCAGGATTTTGGAGAAGTCATACTATCCTCAAAGAAGTAATAGTAATGCCACACCTGCCACATGAGAGAGAGGTCGGTCAGAAGTTAAGTGAAAAAGCAAGGGAGATCTTCAACGTTAACCTTATGCTGTTAAAGTATAGCTGACATAACCGCATGACAAGCTAGAAAGAATTCCAAATGACTCAAGCTGTTGTGTGTGATGTCTTTTAGAAGCTAACATCCCCAAAATGGTTTTATAATGGGTCAAATGTCACTGCCAAACTTATTTTAGGATATGATAGTCATTGTAAGAGTGTTGAGAAATTGGAACTTTGAGAATGATTAGGTGGAGCGTGGAGTATTGTCTTTATCCTGGGTGTAGGCTGGGTATTAAAGGAACGGGCTTCTGATTAAGGGGTGGCCCAATTTTTTTCTGTCTTTCTCCAGTGTCCGCTGGCTCTCACCAGAAGCCAAAAGCATTCTCTTGACTTTCCAGGTTCCAGGGGTGTGAGAAAGGCATTCACATTCTTTAAACATTACCTAGCCAATTTTATTCCTAGTCTAGAATGTGGGCTAAAATAGGAACGAAACCAACAAGGGGGAGAAATAACCTGATTATTCCAACCATCTTAACTGCTAAATCATAACACCCCACGCTTGACGCCAATGATGCACTCTAGCAACAACAGCAACAAAACTCTCCGACTTCCAAGGACCTTCCTGCGAGTGTGCAGAGAGCCTGGAGGAAATGAGAACTTGAATGTTCACTTCCCATGCACTAGGCTGAAAAATTCAAAGGCTCTAACGTATGTGTTTAAATATCAACTCAAACACTTCTAAGGAAAGATTAATGAAGAAACAGCAGAAAGGGGAATCTCAGTTACTCTCAGAATACAGGGGATCAGATTAGATAGTTTCACAGACTTTGGTTTTAGTTCCACAGGTTAAACCCTTGGACTCATAGGGAACAGAGGACTCGGGAGACGTTCTGTTCTTTCCTGTGATGGGAAGGCGCTGGGAGAGAGAGTAATGCTGGAATCAAGACAATGGGAGAAGGTAAGGAGGCAACTCTAGGAAAATGTTCCCCTAGAGCCTTTCCAATCTCACAACGCAGATACGACACGGTAGAAACACAATACTCAAGCCAGTTGGCAGTCAGTTGTCCTCTTGGCTCCATTTCTGTGACTTGTTCTATGTCACAGAACCAAGTTAGTGACTGGTAGGGTAATTCGATTCTCTCTTCTCTCTCTGGACATAACTAGGAGTTCCAAGGCAAATTCAATGGCACAATGTAAACATGACATGTGTTGTTAATCGGTCATTACCAGCAGCTTAAGAAGATCAGAGAATTTTAGGATATCATATAATTTCCACTTAGTATATACAATCCTAATAATGTGTGTCCTACTGAAAAACAATTTTCCTTTCACATTTTAATAAGGAGAAAAGTGGTAGAAGCAAACCCTTCAATTTGTTCCATCTGTTATATTCATGTGACTGTGTTTCTTTTTTTCTTCTTTGACAGATCAACAAGATAAACCTAACTGCCTAGCTGGAGGAAAAAAAAAAGGGATAAAAGGGTCTCCACTGTGAACTGAAGTTTCGGTGGAGATGCCTTATACTGGCTGATGTTCTGAAATTAGCATGAAACAGCACCAGAGGAAACAGAGGGATTCTTCCCTGTTGTACACAGGACCCTGTGAACTTCTCAAATGCCTGAGATCTCATTACTGACAGCCATTTTTTTTTTTTTTTTTTGCCCTCCAAGTCTTCACGTGGTGACTTCTGGCTTCCATTGGCATGCCGATGCAGATTTCCTCTCTGGTGAAATTTCACAGACAGAGCGAAAAGCAGGTCTTTAAGGAGGCAAGCTGTGCACCGCCGACATAATTAGGAGTTGCTGCTTGAGAGGGAACACGGCGGACACCTAATGAGCGAGGCAGGGTGAGGTGGAAAATGAGAGCCTGTTCTGCAGTGGAAGGACTGCGCGAGTTTTCCTTTAGGTAGGCTGAAAAACAAAAATATTAAGCCTGCTGAAACCCTTCCAGAGTTTGGGGATTAAAAGCTCTAAGGAAGCTTATGCCACTGCAGAAAGGGAGGCGAGGAGGGTTCTACCCTGAGTAGCTGTTTGTGATTACCACTCTTCCTGACCCAAATTCACTTCCAAAGGCAGCATTAATGTCAGCAGGAAACAGTCCCAAGAAATGTCTTTAATGGTTTCAACGGAGAACACAGGCTTTCAGGCCGGCTGCCTGGTGTACCTTCGCTAAAGTTCAAGAAAGATCATTTAAAAAACAAAAAACAAAAAAACCACACACACAAGGATCTGATTTCACAAGAGTAACCATGACAAGATCAAGGACCCCGTTCTAATCAGCACACGGTACCCACCAGAGCACCAGGATCCTGTAGTTGGCTGTGGGAATTTGTACCTATGATCAAATTTCTCTGCCTGTCCAACTCTTCAATAGCAAATAATAATAAAAACAACAACAATAGTAGTAGTCGTCTCTATTCCAGGCACATTTCCTGCAAAAATTAATGATAGTAACGCGTGAAAAACACTAAAGAAAATGTGTCCCTATATCAAGGAGCACTGACTCATTTTGTTGTGACCAGAGCTGGTCACGGCTTCACTTAAGGCAGGAATGCTTGCAATACAGAAAAGAACGATGGTGCTTCAGAAATGAAATGCTTAGAAAGAAGTACAAGGGAAAAGAATCTAGAATCTCATTAAATATACATGTGACAGAGTTGGAGGAATAGCTAGCAGAATTTATCACAGAGAACTTAGCCGATTAAATATTCACAAACAAAATGTAGAGTAGCAAAAAGGCTTAGGAAGAAGTCAAGAGGATAAAGACCCCAAATAGGAAGATACTGAGGCCCTGCTGTTTATACCAAGATGTAAGGACACCATGCCTGGCCACCGAAGACAGAGATCCATGGACTACTTTGCCAGAAGGTCAAGGAGAAAATTATCCAATTATATACAATTAAATAATGGGGTAGCATTAAATACATTAACCGTCTTTAGGATTTCAAATTTTATTCGGTCAAGGAATTTTGTGTTCTGTTAGAATAATTAGAGACATTTCTCTGTGTCTATAATTGCTATTTCCTTTATTTCTTTCTTTAATTACTTGGGTTTTGCTTTTACCTTTACTTTTTAGGTTCTTGAGATAAATTTTACCTTTTCATTTCCTCTCCAAATAGTCTACTTTTATGCTTATGCCATTATTTTTTGGCTTTGATGTTGACTCTGCTTATCAAAGAGAAAAATGTGACAATTGTCTTGATGTTTCATTCTTTCTATTCATCTCTCTCTTACTAATTGGAGTTCCACCTAAGTCCCGCCCACCATTCCATTATGGTATTCCATATCTAAACCACTTCCTTGGTTTGTAATCCATCCATTGATTTGGTCTTCTTTTTACTCAAAATCAAGCTAAATTTGAAGATTGAAGCAGAAGTGGTAATAAGGAAAAGATTCAATGTGGATAAATACAGAGACGGGAGTGGATGAACTGGACAATATTTGTAAATAATCGGAAATGAAGGCAACAGCAGAGAACTGAGAAAGACAGATAGTGACGTCTGTCTCAACTCAACTGTCGCCTCCAGCAATGCCCCACCCATCCACTCCACACAGGAGGAAGGAGAGGATCTCTTGGGAGCCTGCTGCTCCGCCCTGTTCTCACCTCTCTGTAGCAACATGGATGCAACCAACACCAACCAAAGGCTGACACTGGATGGACTGCCTGTGTCTGCTCCAGGCCTGATCTTCTGACAGATTTTTCCCCTTGCCTATGGAAATGTTTTAACATTAATTTCATCATGCTTTCTTTCACACTCCTCTACTAAGCACTAAGAAAGAGAATTCACAGATATTCATGGGTGTTACCAGTGACATTTTCACAAGTGTTAAATGAGTATCATAATGAATTTCAGAGTAAGTTCTTCAACGTATTTAGTTCACTGAGTGTTACAAGTTAGTCATCGTCCAAATGTGTTAAACTTTAAAATTTAGATTTTTTTAAACTTATAGGTCCTACACTCAAACCTTGACATTGGTTCTATATTCTTAAACTGTGTCCCAAACATTTTTACATGTGCAACTCCATCCCTAATATACTTCTTCCCCTATTATACTAAAATTCCTCCTACTAAGTACTTACACTCTATTCGAATTTTCCCCCACCCTAGTCCAAAATGGAACTCATTTACTTTGAATTTCTGTGGCATGGAAGCCTCATGGAAGACTCTGTGATGGGAGTGTTGCTCAGTTGTTCTTTTTGTATAGATTGACTCATTTAGCCCCACAGCATTGTTTTGTAGGTCTTTCTGCATGACTGGAAAGTTAACTGGTCCCATGGGAAGCTCTCCAATAATTGGTGATTTCAGGAATGAGCAAGTAGGGTGCCAATGGCTCATGCCTATAATTTTAGCTATTCCTGAGGCTGAGATTTAGATTTAACTTTGATAGATCCTAGCCTGAGCAGAAAAGATTAGGAGAGCCCATCTGCAGCTGGCCAGCAAAAGTGCTGGACTGGAGGCATGGCTGAAAGATATGAATGAATAAAAAGAACTCCCTTAAGAGGCCACTGTAGTAGGCCCCAATAATGAGAGAACTATTGGTGAAGGTTTCCAGTAAAGTGAGAGATGGGGACACAGCACCCACGGAATAGACAACAGATGGAGACACACAGGTGAAAATGCAGAAGAGATCTGGGAAGAGAGACATTGCCAATGCAGTCACAGTTTGGGAAGCACATAGGACAGACACTGTATAAATAAAGAGTTTGCTAAGAGAAAAACCAACAAGTGATCACTGTTAAACATCTCACAAAAAGTACACATTGGATCACCATTAAGTATGTCTTACAACAGTTTATAGTAAGTCTACAATTGTACATTTAGAAACTGAACTTTGAACACAAAAAAATCCCTTAGTACTAGTTCCTATTAGTCTGTTTTGTTCCTTAGATATATTGTTTTTATCTTCTTGCCTTTTTTGGATTTTTCCCCATTGAAATTTGTGTGAGAACAGCTAATTCTACAAATATACCTGTTTTAAAAGTGACACACAATCCAGCTACTCTTTATTATTTTTCAAATATAATGCCAGATAAAAAGACAAATCTTTTGTTTACTTAGGTATACAACACACCCTTGATCCATTTTATTCTTGCAAAGATGACTTGTAAGAGGCTATATGTCTTGGAACCTCTTTATACTGTTTTCTGAGTAAACAGTGATTATTATTACTTAGCATATCACAAATGTCTTGTAATTGATTGTTAGACGCTCTTCTGCGTTCTAATAGCTATTCCCTGTCATGAGCAACTTCTTATTCAACATGGCCAGCTTAGTCTTTTCCTACCTCTAACCAGACAGCCTTCAGTACTCTATTAAGAGTGTGTGTGTGCAACATGCACACACACAGAGCATCTCAGATCCTATTCTCTACCCACAAATAATGTTAGATTGATGTTTGCATATTCAGAAATTCATGAAGATGATTTGCTATAAAAGGGTTTCCACCCATAAATTTCTGCCTGGTTAGCAGCAAAGCACGTGGGGTTGCTTTTACTGGTTTTCATGTTCTAGGCCGCATTCCACCCTGCTGCCTGTCACCAGACCCTACATGTCCTGGGTCTGTTTTGTCTTTTGCATATGTCAGTCTGCAAAACTTATGTAAAAAAGAGACCTGACCTGACAGCATCAAATTGTTCCTCAGTCATCAAGAATACCTTTTTGAAGAAAATGCTGTTGACTGTTTTGTCCAATCTGAAGGCAGGGAGTCAGAGTTAGAAGAAACTCTTTTATCCCATTGTATAAGCCATGTCCAATCACCTTGAATGTGGTGGGGATTTATTTAACCTAAAATTAGAGAAGTAACAGAAGGAAAATATTTAAAACTCTTCCTCAAAAACTATCCACTCTCTTAATCTCTACTCAGAAAAGATCCTGGATCTCCTCTAGTCCCTCTTTGGACCTGTGTTGACATTTAAACCCATACTGGCAGTGGTTCCTAGGTTTCCAGAATGTCACTTAAGTTGGAAGTTACACAGATCTCCTTTTCCCTATATTTACAAGATGGCGACTCTGTAGAACGTGGTAATTGGTTTTTAGAAAAGAAAATTTAGGTAACTTTGGGAATGAAAGTCATATGTTACCTTTCTTCCTTCCATTGCATCTCTGCATGTGGCTGGTGCAATCTTAAAATGCAGCCATGACACCGCACGTGTATTTAAGGGTAGAAAACAAAATCAACCTCAAGGAACTCCCACCCACTTAGACATACTTATCCTTCAAACATGAAGAATAAGATCCCCAGAAAAAAAAAAGAGGTGAATGTGTACATTACACAGGAGAGAAGTGTCCTCAGCTGCTTTGCCCCTAAAGAGATAAATCTAGGAGTTTGGGTACCCTAGGCTGCAGTCTGATTGGTTGTTCCCTATGCAAATGAAGCGTAGTACTACAAACCAATCAAGAAGAGCTGTGATGTCTTAGCTTTTGTCCTAACTACTCCTGCTGGGCACCAGTGGCTCATGCCTATTATTCTAGCTTTTGGAGAGGCTGAGACAGAAAGAATCATGGTTTGAAGCCAGCCAAGACAGAAAGCCTATTAGATTTCATCTCCAAAATAACTGGCAGGAAGCAGGCTGGGGACTTTGTGCAAGTCATCCAATACTAGTATAGCAAACATAAGACCTGAGTTCAAACCCGAATACCACCCCCAAAACATATTCTTTTCAAAGTTGACACTGCTAATAGTTTTTTTTAATACTCTACTGGCAAATTGAAGAATTCTCAGCAAAATAAGATTGGAGGCAGACAGATAGGTTAGGAGGCTATTCCACAAGATGATGAGGCTTAAAACAAAGCAGTGTTATGAGGACAGGAGGATGGAAGGAGCATGGACCAGAGCTACTGGGGTAGGAAAACTGGCAAGGGGTCATGGTATGGAAAGAAGTATGTGGGATTAATAGTCACTGATTTCTTATATGTTTCATGTATGGAAAATGACATCATCGAACGAGATAAAGAATACAGAAGGAAGAAAAAGTTAGAGATAAAAGGAATGTGCTCACATTCATGTTTATTGCTGTTAAAGGGTGTTTAAAGCAATCAAGAAGAGAAATCCAGTAGGCAGATGAGGTTGGGGTTACACACATTGGTTTGGAAGCCTTTAGTACAGTCTAGAAACATAAAAATGGCAAAGATCTCTCTTATAGAATACAAACAGACAGTTAGGGGATCCAGGAAAATACCTGCCAAATCTCAACCTTTGAAATGTGATCAGAAGATCCCAGAAACCGAGGTGTTTAACATCCATTTTTTTTTTTCAAAATTATCTCCGTGATTTGAAGGGAGCATATAGCAATCACTCTAGTGTCCTGAATTTTCCTTTTAAGAGTGATGGTAAAGTATAAAGTAAGCTTGGGGCTCTCAGTCACTCTTCGAATGGGACACTGAGAAAACTCATTCAGGTACTTGGCTGTCTGACTGCACACCTCTACTCCACGCTGTCCTTTTCACAGTGCTGTGGTTTTTGCTCATCTCCACCTCCTTCTGGGATGAGCACTATTCTTTCTCCCCAGTCACTCCTTTGTCAGAGCAGATATTTCCATCAACCATTTCCAACACACTTCCACAGAGCTGACATAGAAGTGGAACCTTATGATTCATACAGATTATAGTTGCTGGGAAGTATCTGAGTGAAGATTGTAGATATTGTACCACAAGTTGGTACTTTCCTCTATCCTTGAGTGTTGGTTGACTGAATATCTATTTCTAAGTGCAAATTGTCTTCATTAACTACTCTTACAAATAAAGAGTTTACTCTTTAAAGACTTACTTTTTTTTTAGTTTGGAGAACTAAAAAAGAATTTCTTAAAGAGGAGAAGTGAAGAATTAGAAAAAGACAACCATTGAGAATTTGGCTGCGGCAAAGCAAATTACAAAGACAGGTTTGTTACCAGATGAATGAAAATAATAAACAAGTTGTTCCCTACTTTATTAGTCGGGGCTGGTATATAAGACCATATTGTGCAACCCTGCTCATAAACAGAAGCTGAACAATTTCCTTTGGAAAATCGGTTGTGTGTTTCTCCTGGTTTACTTTTGTAATTATTTTTTCTGCACAGTTATAAGTGTCTGCTCTTCTCCTTGTCATTTCACATCTGGTACTGCAAATCCCCTCCCTTGCCACCTGTCCTAGCCTTCGCTTCAATCTGTCCAAAATGTTACAGCTAAAAATCATCTTTAAAAACCTCATATTCCTTTATTCCTTAAAAAAAAACACTTCTCAATGTAATCATTCTACCTCAAGTCAACACTTTCTCTAACACTTGGGAACATTCTAGTAACACCTCCTAGCCTCAAGTAAAATTAGGGGACCCCATAGCAATTGTTAAAAGGTATAATAAATTATAATGCAAATAAAAATAGCAATGTATTTTATGTTCGTTGCAATCAAACATTTTCAAAGGTCTTTCACCTCCCTGACTTCCTTATTCTCTGTCATTTCATTATATATAATTCTCCTTTGATTGGTTTTTGTTTTGTTTGAAGACAGGTACCAGCTCTTTAGCCTGGGCTGGCCTCAAATCTTTGATCCTCCTACCTCAGCCTTCTGAGTGCTGGAATTACAGGTGTGAACCACCTCACTAGATATCATCTAACAGCCAGATAGCCATCTCTATTTTAAGGAGGAAAAAGCCAAGACTCAGTTTAGGAAACGTATTCAAACTTATTCGAGGTAGAAATCAATAGTGGAACTTAGGTTTTTTAGCCCAACAAGCAGCCATGTTTCTCCAGTAACATAAAATGTTACATTTAACACTCGCTGGTATTCAAACCAGAAAGAGAATGGATCTGCCAATTTTTTGTTCAAGTCAATTGTTTATTTCTGTTCTTTTTCTATAGCAATTTTTAAAATTGTGATTAAGTGATTACATACATTTCACAAATTTCACAGTATTGAGAGATAGTGATACTTAGTTAAAGTCACAAACACATTCTACCCTTCATGGAGCAAATTGTCTTTATCGAGGTCTGTAAAGTTTATGAGTTCTTTGAGTTTTGACAATACAGTTATTTCTTCCAATCGGGTGCTATGTACATTTCTTTCCTGTCAGCTGTTCTTTTTTTTTTTTTGCTTAGTGTTGGCTATTTCTGTTCTTTCTTAAAACCTCATATCTCCAGGCCACGGTTGATTGTAAGTAACTGAAACCATGGAAAACAAAACTTTTACCTAGGGGAACAGCTACTAAAATGGGAATGACCAGTTCTCTCTCGAAGTCTGAGCTCTGTGTTACTGCTCTTTTGTATCTCTTGCTCTTGTCTTACAATAAGACCCCAAGGACAGCTTCGTGTCCATCTCTACATGTTGCTACTGTTCTCAGATGTTTACTGAGGGGCTACTTGCTACACAGTCCTGACAGATGGTGTCACAAGAGGAATTTACCAGCCACGGTTGGTGAAGCCCCTGGTCCGGGAAAGGACGTAAACAAGTAGACATCTTTCCTTAGTAACAATGGGGTGCTGGGTTTGGGATGGGGGTCCAATCATAACGTTCAATGTACATATGTGAAAATGGGGTAACTGTGGGGTGGGAGAGATGGGGGTAAACTGACAAAAGGAGTGACATTGCCCAAGATGCAGTATATTCAGAGATTGCTTTATTGAATGGCAGCTCCTTTGTGCAACTACTTAAAGTTAATAAAAAATACAATTTGAATAATAATAATCAAAGTAAACGAATATAAAATAAAAACTATAAGAAAGGAGCGATTGTAGGCCAACAAAATTCAAAACCCAGTAGTACCAAGTTTTAATTTCTTTGATCTGAGAATATTTTATTATAACTGTTATTATAATTATATATCCCTCAAACATATTAAAAGCATATTTTAATTTGTGCAAAAGGCTAAATAAATAGTGAGGTGTCCTCTGTAGCAGTCGTCAGGAGATGAACTTCAGGGTGCTAAATGCCGTGCATGGGCAGTAATTTGCATTTGCGAAAGTTTGGTAGGTGATCCTTGAGCACGTCAATGGGAAAAAGTGTTCTGCGTGGAAATGAACACTGAAATGTTAAATAAACTGAAAACAGGAGACATAATTGTGCTTTGTTTCAAGCACAAAAACGGAGCTCAAATACCATTTTTTTCTTATGTGAACCTTATGCCACTGAACAACGTTTGCAAGGTGGAACAACTATATTTAATGGAATCGTACAGATGAAACATCCAATTACTCTTATTGAATTCAAATTTCCATAAATGCTTATTAAGTACCTAAAAGGAGTCAAGAGCTTGATGGACAATTTCTTGAAGACAAACAACTAAAATTCTGAGAAGACTGACCTCGGTGATTATGTTATTTTCCCTTTGCCTTATTACTATACTCATTAAATGATGTTACATGTACAGCAGGTCTATTCAGGGTACTTAACAAGTGAGTATTTAAGGAGTCTCATTCTTGGTATATTCAATATCTGTTAGAAACATATGGGTTCATTATTTTAATCCAAATTCATCTTTTTCATGTATCCATGAATTGGCTTTGAAACACGAATTAAGAAAGGCAAAAAGACTAATCAAAGAAGATCCTAAGACTTCTCACCCCTAGAGAAACATATGGATGTTATTTAAAATCGATTCAGAAATAAAGAAGAAGACAAGACAGGTTGAGATTTCTTATTTAAATCAAAGCTTGCCTTTGCACGCTACCTACGGCCCGGTTACTAGAAGACCCAAGTTCTCATTAGTGATCTCCACAGAGTGGCTGCCGTGAGCAACTGCAAGGGGCCTTTGAAAAGATGCCGAAGGGTTCTCACGCTCAAGTTACAAGGAAGACAGAAGAAAAAGAACTCATCAGCGGCAACATAGAACTACCTGCTGCCAACAGCCACCCGGGGAACATGCGCAAGGAGACCCTGTGTCCCGAAATGCGGGGTCAGAGCCCTCCATCCTCCAGGTGACATGGTGAATGGTCAGAGAGACCCCTGGGAGGTGATTTGGTACAAAGCCCCTCAGCAACGGGATTAGGGGCTTCGTAACAGAGGACAGAGGAGCTCGTCCACCCTCTCGACATGCTGGGGGTAGCTGCAGGCCCATCTGTGGAGAAAGCCAGTCCTCACCAGAAAACGCTTCTAGCAGGACTTTGATCTTGGACTCCCCCAGCCTTCAAAACCATGATAAACCAATTTCTGCTGGTTATAAAATGTCCGCTCTTGGGTATTTTGTCACGGCAGTCAGGATAGACTCCCTGCCTGCTGCCTCCCGCAGCAAGGCGTCTCTGCTTCTCTGGGCATTGCTTGCTGTCCTCTCCCAGCCCACTGGAGTAGTCCTCCATGTGAAGAAGAGATCGAGCTGGCCAGCTTGACAATCAGACTACATGTGGCCCAAACCATAAACCAAGGGAAACCTACTTTCCCATCCTGGGATCCCTTGAAAAACTCCAGATTTTAGGAAGTTTGAATGGAAGCAGTTAGCTTGATTTAGACTCGTGTAGAAACCATTTCACACTCGCCTTGTAGTATCGTTCTATGTATCAAATAATTATGCTTATGTGTTCATCCCAATTCTATTCCTACAGGAAAAAAGAAAAAAGAAAAACTACTACCCATGTCCCCAGGAAGGAAAAAGGTGAAATATAACTGTGGGGGGAAAAATCTTTTCAAACATTCACATACTGTGAGACTATTATTACTGCAAAAAGATTAAAGATAGAGGATAAATGTGTGTATTTAAATGGCTCCAAATAACTATTCAACTGGCACTGCCTAGGGTGCATCACCAGCCTCTAAATGATGAAAGGTTATGGCTGCAGGCAAGGTCCAGAACCACCTGCTTACATGAAGAACTTCAGATGCCAGCACTGATGGCATGCCTGTATATTGATACCTCTTAAAACAACATTAAAAAAAATGATCTGTCCCAAACTGACAGAAGGCAAACAGATTGAGAGTTGCGTGGATAATTCTGCTACCAGCTTGACCCTTTGTCATGTGTGGAAATGTGCTGGTTCCGTCGGAGGTCTCACCAGTCGGCTCCCCTCTCCTAGCAATGACTCAGCTTGTGAGAGCTTCAGTGAATGGCCATCCACCCATTCATAGTGGAGAAACCCAGGGCAGACTGAGAAAGTGGATAGGTTTATTCCACTTCCTGTGTTCACCTGAGATTCTACCTTTGCATAAATGATAGAGCAGAGCAGTTGCGTTATGATTTCACACTTTTTTCAGCAACCCCACAAAGAACTACGTCTTACAACAGACTCAGTAGCTTTCTTCTTGTTGTGTATTTTTTTCTTTTTTTTGTGGGTCATGGGGCCTGAACTCTGACACTGTCCCTCAGCTCTTCAGCTCAAGGCTAGCACTCTACCACTTGAGCCACAGCACCGCTTCCGGCTTTTTCTGCGTATATGGTGCTGAGGAATCGAACTCAGGGCCTCATGCTCGCAAGGCAAGAACTCTACCACTGAGCCACCTTCCTGGCCCCTTGTGTGTATTTTTGTCAGTCATAGGGCTTGAACTCAGGGCCTGGACACTACCCTGAACTCTTTTGCCCAAGGCTAGCACTCTACTACTTTGAGCCACAGCTTCACTTCTGGTTTTCTGGTGATTCATTGAAGATAAGAGTCCCACGGACTTTCCTGCCCAGACTGACTTTGAACCACAATCCTCAGATTGCAGCCTCCTGAGTAGCTAGGAGTATAGGCCTGAGCCACCAGCACTGAGCTAGGTTCATAAGCTTTTCAGTGTGTGTGTGTGTGTGTGTGTGTGTGTGTTCATCGTGGAGCTTGACCTCAGGGCCAGGGCACTGTCTCTGAGCTCTTTCACTCAAGGCTAGCACTCTACCACTCCCAGCCACATTACCACACCCCTCTTTGTATGTGTCCAGATAGCTAATATATAACTGTATATCTGCGTGTGTATATAGTTTATGTAGTATTCATAATGGAATGCAGTACTTACCCAGACATGATGACACATGCTGGGATTTTCCCTTGTTTTTAGTCTATTCTGGTCTTTTCCTCTTTTTTTTTTTTTTTTTTTTTTAGCACAGGTTACAACTTAGCTTTCCAAATGGATTCTCCAACCTACTAATTGGTTATGACTCAGAAAGTTAAAGAGAAATCACTGATACCTAGAGAATAAAGATCTATCCACCTGCCAAGGTCTACTTACATACTTTTCATGGCAATGTGGACACAAATCACTAGAAAGATGCTTAATGGTAGGATAGCAATCACCAGTGAGGAATTAGTATTGGAAAGATTTCTCTCAATCTGGCAGGTTCTCTACGCTCCTTCCTCTCCCATCCTCTCCAGCTTTCTCTTCCCACGCCCCTCTTCTCTCTCTACCCCTCTCTTTTCCTCTCCCTTTCCTCCATGTTTGTAATAAATTGAAGATTCATTGACGAGTAAGGAACGTTCCTATATGCGATGCCTCCAAACCTCCTTTGACAGGAAATCACCAGTGTAGTGACTGAGCTCTAGCCCCTTCTGTGGATTCCTGTCTCAAGATCCCACCGGTCCTCCTATTAGCTGCTTCATTTATAAAAGAGGAATGATAGCGTACATCACTAGGATTCAATGAGCACTTGTAAGCGTGCATATGTGTGCATGTGTGTGTGTGTGCTGATGGCCAATGCGCAACAGACATCAATGTGTCTGTTCTGCAGGTAGACCCGACAATGGAGGAATCCTGCTCTGCCCTTTTTCATAATGGTTAAATTACTTCTAAGCTAACTTCAATCCTTCTGATTTCACCTGTATCTGAATGATACTCAGCCCCGTGGAGAGTATCTGGGGGAAAAGAGAAAGAGAGAGGTCAAAGGAGAGGCAGCAAGGACATTTGCAGTGCAGACTGATTTGCTGACTTCATGTTTTCTTTTGAATTTTTCTGATTTGGGGAAAAGACACTCCCTAAAATCCTGCAGAAATAGATCCTCCCTGCCTTATCTCCCTAGTTTGCTAATTCGTTTCAAGAGGAAAGCTTAGTCTTATCCTGTGAGGAAATGGTGTCCCTAGCCTGAACCATGCTCACGTTCTGAGATGTACTCCATGCTAAATTTCTTCAGTCAACATTTACTGTGTATTTATTAATAGGGAATTTGGTCCACAAGGAGCCAGTGCATGCCACATTTTTTTTCTGAGCCTCACAAAGTAGCTGGTATCATGAATCCTAACATCAAAGTCTGCCAAATAAAGATTCAGTAAAGTCTTGCTAATTGTTATGTAAAAAATAAATCTGCTTCTATTTTCTAATTTTCCTTAGCATTACACCTTGGATTTTTAGACTATTTCATGTGATTTCATATGCATTCGTGAGTTATATTTACCTTGAGAAGAGTCATACACTGTATTTTTCTAATTGTCTAAAATTATTTTTAAATGTTACAGAAGTACACAGTGATAAATACCAGGAATAAAAACCTTGTAAGTGCATGCATAAATCTTTTTCTTCATATTTTTCTACATAAAAAATTAAGTATTAGTAGCACATCAGAATTGGTTGTGTAAGTATTTATCATTCCATTCCTCTTTTGTATCTGATTTTAAACTTTATTCTTAAATATGTACATGTGGTAATTTAATCATTCTCCAAGATGAAAAATAAACAAATTATGCTTCAGGCACCTATTATCATGAATAAAACCTTGTTCATCTCATAGCCAGATCTGAGTTATTAAAATCAATACAAGTAAAGTTTCCTGTGCTATCTCCCTTGGCCACCAAAGTTTAGACAACATGCAAGTGTTCCTATGGTAGTATAGATGTTGGAAATATTGTATTACGTGTCTTCCACATACTCCTTTAAATCTATAAATTGATCAGAACTGTCAGAGATATCTTTTCTTCTACTCTAGAATTTAACTTCTTTGCACTCCAAGCATGAAAATTATCTTCCTTCCCTTTTTCCTACTTTCCATCTTTATTGTAAATCATTATAAAGTTGAGATCTTTAACTTTTGATATTGATACCCCTTCACAGATTCTCAAATGAAACCCCTAGATTATTAGATTATTAATAACCTTATTGAATTGTGATTTACACAGCCATGTCTTTTTTTTGTAGTCAAGGTGATGTACAGAAGAGTTGCAGCTACATAGATGAGGTAGTAAGTACATTTCTTGCCAAACTTGTTACCCTTCCCTCATTTCTCTCCCCCTTTCCCTTCTCCCCACCCCACTCCGAGTAGTACAGATCATTTCCAACATATCAGCTTGTGTAGGTCGCTGTTGCTGTCACATTGGCTCTCCCTTGTCCTCGGTGTCTTCATTCTACTGTTCCCCTTCCCTAATTCAAATAAACGTATATACAATGCCAGGGTACCAAAATCAAATACGGTGACAACAGGGGATACACCATAGGGGGAAGAACATACATAAGAAACAAAAAAATCACAAAGTACATTAAAAACAACAATAACAAATGAAAACCTCTTGTGTCCAAGGCTTGGAGTTCATTTCATTTAGTATCATCTTCTATGGTAACTTGGGGGGAAAAATCATATTAACTGAAGTAAGCCAGACCCAAAGAAACATAGGTCCCCTGGTTTCCCTTATTTGCAATAATTAGCATATGTCTAGGATAATCTTACAGCTGAGCAGAATAGCCATGCCTTTTCCTAATCAGCTGAAATGCTATACACTTCCCCAAATCAGCCTTGAAAATGAGCCTGTTCTCAAATCAAGGGAAGATCTTCATTATATCTACAAACCATCTCCTGTGCCAGACAATCGTAGGCAGAACTCCCTATGAGTTTTCTTCCATCATTTGTTGCCTCCCCTCTCTTTCAAAAGGAGTCTGTTTCTACCACACACCTTTGAGATGGGATTATGGGAGACAGAAGCAAATATCTGTTGTCAATATCTCAAACTCCAAACACCACCTCTGGTGTCTGACTGACATGACACACACTGTTAACAAGAGCTGTCTGGCAGAGACTACAGCAAACAGACAGGCAGGCACACTTCAGAAGACAGCGACTTAAGATGACAAGCATTCTTCTTTTGATGGTTTCATTTGACTCTAGCTCAAGTCAACTTGTCTTCTTACCACATCGCTTTCTAATTTATAAGTGAAAAAGAGAGGAAGGGAAAGGAGCCCATAACTGAGTTGGGGAAAGAAGAGTAGTGGAGGTTAGTGTTTCCCATTTTTCTTTCAATAAGATCTAATGCCTCGTTTTCACTTGGAGATGGACTTGTGCTTACATCTGTAACTCTTGTTCTTGTTTTGTCCACATTAGCTTTGCTTTCCTTTGGGCCACAGTTCGTCTATAGTCTATAGTCTGTGGCTGTTCACCCCATCCACATCTAGCTCTGACTGTGACGTGGAGACCTCCGCTTCACCTCTCACTTCATTCTACTGTCTCTGAGCACGCATTTGTCCACATCGTGAATCTGGGAGTGTGACTGATGAATAAGGATCTGTGAGATTGTCTCAGTTTTCCACTCACCATTATCGGGCCTCACATACAAACAAAAAGTAACTAAGCATTAGGTGTTATTTCCAGAAAGTTAAAATCTTGAAGCATTGAACTCATCTACTCTGTTTTTTCAAATTCCTTTAAGGGCTTTTTCTTCCTTCCTTCCTTTTCCTAAAATGTTAGTCACTGATAAGCTAAAAACTGGCATGGTAAGAAGGTAAGTTGACGAGCTACAGTCAATGAAACTGGCAAAGGAAGAATCAAGTGAATGAGATTTTCTTACTCATCTCATCTTTTTGAGAGAGAGAGAGAGAGAGAGAGAGAGAGAGAGAGAGAGAGAGAGAGAGAGAGAGAGCTCCTTTGCAGAAGCTGTTCCACCAGGCATTCAAATGTCTTATTAGTAGAAATGAGTATATGCTTATCCTTCATTCTGATCAGAAATAGAGAATCAAGCGTTTGGCTTGATTTAGCTGCTATAGATGAAGAAGTCAGGAAAGGTAGAAACTCTTGAAATTATTGTTGTGGAACATTCTAAGCTTATCTGAAATATGGCCCCTTAAGCAAGGAGGGGAGACAGGTGAATGGAATGGAATCTATTCAGGAATTTTCACTGGAGCTACGGTGTAAGTTCTCCAAACCAAAGTTTATTTAGCCACACTCTGAGTTAACTTCTCATGACTTCAGTAAAATGCAGTGGCTGATAGCATCACTGATACTCAATTCCATCTATTTTTAACAGTAACAATGTAGAATCGCCAATGTTTCTTCTCAACTTCGCAATAAACATAAAATTCTACCAAATATTGAAAAGAAATAGGAGGATAAATGAAGATGTTATCTATATAAAAATTTGAGTGCTTTGGAAATATTAGATACAGAATTTCAGGCAATATTACACATAAAGAAGAGACTAAAACTACAAGACCTGGTTTTTCTGGGATAGTCAACAGGGATCCTACCTTGTTAGAACCTTTGTGTAAATCAATTCAAGTCAACACTCCATCCCTCACATTCCAAAGATTCCAGAAGAATAAAATATAGGGATTTAAATGGATGAGTCTAGGCTCATCAGAACAAAGATATGGAAAATCTTATAAGGTACAAGAAAAAGAGGAGCAGAAGGACACTTTAGAAACGAATAGTAACCAAGTCAATCCTGTTTTTGAACTCCCATGAGCATAGAAGGAAATACCAAGGGTAAATGTTAGTTGATCTTGTTTCATATCAGAGTAGACAAAAGTAAATGAAGGAAGGAAAAAGAATTCCAGCAAGTCAGAAATAAAGAAGGCTGCTTGTTATGAATGAAGATTGTTTATGATGATTGAGGAAGCTTGCATCTGTTTGAAGATTATTGTGTAGTTTCTATGCAGAAGATTGAACAAGGTGAGCTCTACTCTTCCCAGTTCTTGGAAACATAATTTCAAGATATTTTTCTTACTGACCATACAGGGTTTTATTGTTTTTTATTTTTTGTGGGTTTTTTTTTTTTTTGGTCAGTTGTGGGGCCTGAACTCTGGGCCTCGGTGCTGTCCCTCAGCTCTCCAGCTCAAGGCTAGTGCTCTACCACTTGAGCCACAGTGCCACTTCCAGCCTTTTCTTTTTATGTGGTGCTGAGGATTGAACCCACAGCCTCATGCATGAGAGGCAAGCACTCTACCACTAAGCCACCTTCCCAGTCACCTTTGCTTATATTGGGCCCCAAATTAATATTACTTCACATGTGTTTTTCCATGCAGAGCCTGCCTGCATCACCAACACCCTGAAAATGGATTGGCTGGTGCACACATACATTTGCATGAATGCAATACATACTTACACACACACGTGTGCAAATGTGTGCACACACTTATGCTCATCTTAGTCCTGGCATTCTGAGAAGCTCAATCTCAAATTTGCTCCTGGAAGAACTGTAAAGTAAAAGTAAGTGAAAGTCACATCAAGTGGTTGGATGGGTGGTGTATGTTTTTCCGATCCAGTTTATTATTTCTTAAAGGTGTCGATCCAGAAGTTTGAATTTAGCATCGGGGCAGTTACCAGGTAGAAGAAGGGTATATCTTCAGCTCTGGGTTGAATGCTGGTTTGCAGTCATTCTCTGAACCCTACAGGGATGTTTTGGAGAGAAGGGTTGAGACAGCTAATCAAAAGAGATACTCTGATGCTTAGTTATACGGTAGTGTCGCAGACACACCAGGGGATATGACAGAAGATCCCCATTGCTCAGCTCGTGTTAGCAGACTGAATAAAGCAGAGAGAATGCATATCAGAGGAAATCTCTCCCTGAAACAGCCTCCAACATGCATTTCTTAATTTCTGTGATTTTTTTCTAAAAATTCCCAGTCTGCCTTTCCTTCCTCTTGAGTTCTTTAGTTCTATATTCCATTTCCAACAGCATCTAAGTTTTTATTTAATTTTTACTTCGAGAACAGGTGTAGTAGCCTAGGGAACAGAGACACAGAAAACGGAGAGACTTACAGAACAAAGCCAAGTCAAGTTCCTTCATTAGCCCTGTTTATTTTCTGGATGTAAGTAGGAAACATGTCTACACGAAGCCTAGCTGCCGGAATGTACCGCCAGACGGTTTCCATAGCAACCTTCCTCACTAATAACCTCCACGAGAAATGAATCCCCAGTGGGTTTGGAGTCCTTGGCAGTTTACATAGCACCTTCAAGCTATAAATGCAGTCATTATTGATTATCATCTGGTAATTAAGTAAGGCTGTTAATATTACCCTAATTTTCAGGTGATAAAACAAACATCAGATTAAAAAGGTGACAAGACTCTTCGAAGGGCCTGTTAACTGGGGAATGGCAGACGCAGAACGCAGTCATGTTGTATTAGTTAGTTTTCTGGTGCTATGACAAAATACCCGAAGGAAACCACTTTTGGGGAGGGGGGAGGATTTCGTGTGGGTCCCAGTCTCTCAGGCTTCAGCCCATGGTCACTGGGTTCCATTGCTTCTGGGGCTCTAGGGAGGCAGACCATGGTGGTTGGGATTGTGTGATGGAGGACAGTGTCTCCCTTCATGGGAAACTGGAGGGGGAGAGAGAGAGACAGAGAAAGAGAGAGAGAGAGAGAAAGAGAGAGAGAGACAGAGAGATGGGAGGAGAGGGGAGGGGAGGGAAAAGTGGAGGAAAGAGGAGAAGGAAGGAAAGGGGAGAGGAGGGAATGGCAGGAGAGGAGAGAGGATGTTGTAGACAAGATATATGCCCTCCGTCACAGATTTCCACAGCCCCAATCCAATTAAGAACTCAGCCAGGCATGAAGGGATCCATTGATGAGGTCAGGGCCCCGTGACCCATCTTTCCACAAGCTCTCGCTCACAATGGGGGTGCACTTGTGACCCCTGTGTAGGGGTCATTTCAGATCCAAACTGTACCACTAGTCTTCTGTGTCTAGGATTCATATATATTTTTCCCATGACCAGCCTAATTATTGCAAGTAGGACCATCTCCCCATTTCCACTGAACATGGGCCTTGTGTAACCATCCGGCTAGATCTTCCTGTGGTCGGATAAACCCATCTGGAGATGATGTGTCTGAGGGCACAGCGCCTCTTCGAGATAACTCTTGGATCCTAGTGACCAACCACAGGGACAGCATGGACACACAGCCCTTTAAGACTCATTAGTGCAAGGCATGGACACATTCAAAATTCCCTAACCAGATCTCATTGGGGCTTTCTTAGAAGGAAAGAAAATGTCTCCTCTCAAACGGAGGGTTTGCTTTTTAACTTGGGTAAACTTCATATTAAAATGTTCCACGGAAGCCTGGAGTGGCAGTGCACAGCTGTAGAACCACCAAGGGGCAGAGATGGGAAACTCAATAGTTCAAGGACGACCTCACCGATATAGCTATGATCCTGGCTCCAGAAGGAAAGATAGGTAAGCTTATTCATAAGAAATAACTGTTGTCAATGAATTGAATGAAATGTACTGTTTTTAAAAAGCCATTTAATTTCTCTGGTGACCATGAATCTGATGATTGTTGTGTATACACAGATACCTGGTCTCAGTCTGAAATTGCAGGGAAAATCATAATCCTGATTTGTAGATAATAAAGAAACTGCCTTTCTGATTGGTAGTGTTTCAAGTTGATAAAGTAAAAAGTGAAAAGAGCAGATTGCTGTATGGATGGATGTAAGGGAGCTGACAGAATGGAGAATCCTCTTCCAAAATCACAAGAACTACAAAGAAACATCTGAATTTCCCTGATGTTTGTAAGAGCAGGTTTGAGGGGGTTTTTTCTAAATTATACAAATGAAATATGTACCAAAAATATTGAAAAGTCTGAGAACACCCACACCGTTCTCAGCAACACATTCTTTATTATTATTTTTTTTTTTTGGTCCAGTCTCTGGGCCTGGGCACTGTCGCTCAGCTCTTCAGCTCAAGGCTAGCGCTCTACCAATTGAGCCACAGCGCACTTACGGCTTTTTTCTTTTTGCTTATGTGGTGCTGAGGAATCGAACCCAGGGCCTCAAGCATGCAAGGCAAGCGCTCTACCACTGAGCCACCTTCCCAGCCCTCGGCAACACATTCTTAAAAAAAAAAAAAATCAAGGACAGAAAAAGAACCCAGAGAAAATAAATGTCAAGCCTTATGCATTTCTCTTTCTTTTCCAAAGCCAAGGGGGGAAAAACACCACCAGAAACAGCAACCAAAAATATTTTATAGTTTCTCCAGGTGATCAATTTTTTGTGTTGACTATTATGAGAAAAATACAACATAACGCCTTTGCTGAAAATTAGCACAGACTTGGATTTTTAGCTAATCCACCTAGTCTTGGGGGAAAAAAGAGACTAGGAAAAAAGGGCTTGCTAGTTGCTCAGCAATGAGATTCAGGAAATGCAGGTGATGTTTTCTTGTGGCACCCTGGGGAGTCAGGTGAGGAACAATCTAGCACCCACGTGTACCTCACTCCCCACGAAAACTAATTTTGAGGCATCAGAATGCAGCGACTTGGCTATGAAACACTGTTGAAGAAGCTCAACATCGAACAGAAGGCACTCTTTCCTTAGGAAGGAAGAATGCTGATAAAATTTTAATGAACTAGCATGTTGTCAGGGGAATTTATTGCTATTCATTAATTCATTGCGCTGTTCTTCTATAGTTTTGCCGAAGTTGAGTGACAAATTGTCACGTTGCTGTTTCTGCTGGTGCTTCATTGATACCCTCAGTTTAAGGAGGTAAATTCTTGGGGAGATTCACCCCCATGGCATGTGGGGTAACTTTTTTTCTTCTTCCAGCATGGTGCATGCTCAATTGTATTTCAAATGAAACTCCATCTGTAGGGCAGACCTTTGACTCGGGCAAAACAGTGGGAATAATCACAGAATGATTGACAGCTCTGGTCACAGATGGGCCCTACCCATAGAGGCCGGGCTAAGGAAGGCTTTGCCATATAAAATAGTCAACTGGCCGCCTAGGAGTTAGGACAAAATTCTCTGTGGAAAAAGAGTAGTTCAATCATAAAATTATACAATGCCCGAGTTTGAGTGGACCTCAAAAAATCCCTCTCTTTTATTTAAGAACTCCTATAAAGGAGGGGACCCCAGGTGTACCAGGAGCCACAGCAATAAGAGTGGGAGGAACACAGATCAGAAAGTAAGTCTTTGTGGTGAAGTCCATCTTCTTATTGTAACCCCTTCCTGCATGGCTTCTCTTCTTCCTTTCACTTCCCATAGGTTTTCTATTTTCCCCTGAAAAGAGTGACCAAATGATTGGTGACTTACCACCGTCTTTCATGTTAGAGATGGAGTTAGAGATGGAGCGCAAGGCTACACGCTTGCTGGGCAGGTGCTTTCCCACTTGACCCAGCCCCTTTCTTGCCCTGCTTATTTTCAAGGTAGAGTCTTGAAGATGACACACACTCCTACATCCAGGGAGTCTTTAGTTGAGGTAAGATCTCACAGTCTTCTCTTTGAAACCTTGACTCCTCCAGGCTCCACTTCCCAACAGACAAAACTATAGGCTGGTGCCATTCCACCTGGCTTTGTCTTTAATGCACAGGACTCTTATGCTACAAGTGATCTGTGTGGTAGTAATGTAAATTTTCCAAGATTCTTGGTTAAATGATATTTCCAGTGAACTTGTTCAATACATTATCCCCCGCCCCAGACTGCTGCACACCTAGATCGTGAGTAGCTAGGAGTCGAACAAAAGGTACTGTAGGGCGACTTCATGAGCAGTGTTTGGCCAAGACGTGTTTTTATGTCATAAAATGGGTGGGTCAGTAATTACATGCTTGCTATCCTGTTGGCGACCTGTTTAGAAAACCAGTAATTAGCAATATATTAAGTAAATGATGTAATTTCTAATACTAATCATCAACCTTAAATAAGATTTGAGGTTCTCCCAATATGCAAAGTAACTGACATTGACTTCATCATTTTGAGTTGTCTTCCATTAAAATCTGCTCATGCTTATAGATGGTTCAAAAGCAAATTTCATTTGAAATTTTTTACTTACAGACCATATTGGACATCCACCGTATACAATTCCATGCATTAGTTATGCTAATAACCTTCTAAATGAAACAGTAATGTTGAGAAATATTTCTATAACCATATAATACAGCTCCCAGGTACATCCCTACCATGGATCTCACAATAATTATGAGGCAGGTAAAAAAAAAATCACTAAAAATCCAAACCTTTCTGTCAGCAAGAACTCAGATAGTTGAAATCCTTGCTGTGGAACTTTAGACACAGAAGAACATCCGAAACAATGGATGGAATCTCGTTTGGTGATTCCCAATAATTAATTTGTTACAAACCTGCATGCATAAAATAAATACCAAATGCTACCCAGACTTCCGCTGCTGCCTCTCGGAATCCTGACATTCTCACATGGTTGTTGGTGACAGTTCAGTGCCTTGAGTGCTGTTTCCGCTGGTGGGTGAGAAGGATAATTGACAAACCACAGGGACTAGATCCCTGGATTAGGATGGCTGGGCTGTCAGAAAAAAAGCCACGACAAACTCTCACATCAGCTCCAGCTGCAAGTCAAGAACGTGAAGAGGGCAAATTCACCTTGGCAGGGTCAGCTAGGAAGTGTTTAAGCTGCGAATATTTCCCAGTGTAATGGACACTTCAACATGGGGTAGAAACGATATCATTTTAAGACACAATTCACAGAGAAAGAGTCGAGCAAGGTCACCGTGTTTGTGTGGAGGATTTATCACACATCAACCCCCTCACTCTAGCCAATGTGTCTTTTGAATTTCATAAAAACGTCTTTGGCTTGTCTCAGAAGAGTGATGGAAATCCACGAACATTCGGTCTGCATTTGCAGGCTGTGTCTATGCGATGTTAAATGTGTGTTCTCTTCTCCGCACACAAGCGGAGTGCGTTAATCCAGACTTAGGCTCTGTGTATGATTTGTTCAAAAATGTCTGATAAACTTGAAATCAAACTGATGCCTACATGTAATTCACATTAATAAGCGGCCTATCGCTAGTGGTGATTACCAACTAGGAGGCTATATACATTTCCACGTGAGGGAGAATAGCTTTTAGAAATGTTTCAAAAGCGCTAACTAGATCTGCCACTTTAAACATTATCTCTAGCTTTTCAGATTGCTATCATAAATCTTTGAAATGACAGCTCAAGTGGCATCTATTTATAATGCAGGCGTACTCTCTGTATGAAAACATAGATTGCAAACCGTTAAAGGGAAATTAAAATGCAAACACAAAAAGGGTTATTTACTAACTTCTGTGCCAGACAACACATGGGATATGGGCACCTAGGATTAGAAGGATCCAATTATTTTTAAAATATAAAACTTAAAGAACTTATTCATGCACCACTTGGGTCTTGGAATATGATCAAAATCGTTTTGGAATAGTTAATCAGTATTTTTCTGTCAGAGTCAAATTTTTCAAAACATTACAAGAAAGAGCAAGAAGCTTGAGTGAATATTATTTACTGACAGACATTTCAGCTTAACAAATACTGAGGTGTTCAAAAAACAAGGATTGGAATAAAATGGCACTAAACTATCAACTTTTTTTGTCTTAGAAAACTGACATTTTTGAAGGTTTCATTAACATTTGTGAATAAGGAGAAAAATGCATAAAATGTTGGGAGTACCAACAAATTCAGTCTTACTTTTCTAATGCTATGTGTCACCCTATCATTCTAGAACAAACTATCCTCACATTTCAATGCCCATCAACCAGAGCAGGTCAAAGTTAGAGCCTTGGATGAGAAAAGTACAACTTTCATTTCGAAGAGACTTTTAAAACATCATTTTTAACTACTAGTTTATTAGCTCCATGTCTGCTTAAAATTCCAGACACCAAATGGTTGGCCTTTGGCTTTGTGAAAGACAATAAAAAGAACAGATCCAGTAAAGCAAAGACTGGCCTAAGATAATTACAATAAGAAGAACAGATCCAGTAAAGCAAAGACTGGCCTAAAATAATTGCAATAAGAAGAACAGATCAAGTAAAGCAAAGACAGACTGGCCTAAAATAATTGCAAGTCGTGTGCTTAGCAAAGCATTTGTCTTTAAAATACATAAAGAAATCTCAACAGTAAAAGAAAAGAAAAAAATCAATTACAAAATGGGGAAAGGAGATGAAAATTTCACATTTTTCTTCTCTAGTGTTTTCTGTCCCTAGCCACCAATTACCAAGCTACCCAGCCTAGTACGCAGGAATCATCCTTCACACGTTTACATCTGTTTTCAACTTACATCGGTTTATATGTTCCAAACAAACCTTACATCATCTTGCTCTCGCTACATCTACCACCATCTTCCTGTGTCAAACCCACCACTCATCATAGCTCACTTGCTTCTCATGTTGGGTCTGCCCATGCATTCTCTATAGCTACGTAAGTAATCCTTTTTAAACCCCTTATCCCTGGCTTAGGTTCCGGAAGGACTTTTCATTGACCCTTGATGGGACCTGCACTCGTGATGTCTTGAAGAGCTTTTTCTATACAGCTCCTTCCTAATTCCCCACCTGCCCGTCCCTCTTCCTCTCCAGCACCTACTTTGCTAACCCGGGTGGATCTGTGGTCCAGGCACTTTCCTTTCTCAGAGCCTCTGTGAGGCGAATCTCTTTTCTTGTCTCTTTTTACTCAACTCATCAGTCATAACCACTCCCGTGAGGTTGCTGTTTAAATTCTTCTGTAGCTAAAGAGTCTTCGCCGATCTAGTGTTCTGAACAAAGGTAGCCATGCTTCCAGCCCAGCACAGATATTTTCTCTAGAAAGTATTTACCTCGGGGTGGCGATGAGGCCCAGTAGAGAACACTAGGCTGGAGTGTGTGCAGTCCTCGATTTAGCCCCCAGCGCTACAAAAACAACCACGAAATAAATCAGTTTCCTCATTGTAAAACTGATTTGTATGATTATCATGATTTTCTCTCTCTCTGTCTCTCTCACTAGCTTTTAATCCTATCAGAATAGGATGTTCACACTAATTCATTCCCAAAATCTGGCCTAATTTTTTTTCTTTTTTTTTTTTTTTTTGTCGTCGTGGGGCTTGAACTCTGGGCCTGGGCACTGTCCCTCAGCATTTCAGCTCAAGGCTAGCGTTCTACCACTTGAGCCACAGCGCCACTTCTGGTTTTCTGGTAGTTTTATTGGAGTCTCAGGGACTTTCCTTTCCCAGGCTGACTTTGAATTGTGATCCTCAGATCTCAGCCTCCTGAGTTGCTAGGATTACGGGTGTGAGCCACTGGCACCTGGCAAAAGTTTTCTTAACCAGTGTTTAATGAAGAAATGAAAGAATGTGAAGTAATAAAGGCTTGTTACTAAGCTAGGCAGTTGTATCAATTTGAAATTGTAAACCAAACAAGTAAATAGACCATACATGCTTAGCTCCTGTGAGACCCAGTCAATGAATATGTAATAGAGAAATGAATGATACACAAAACTCTTGCAAGAAGTCAAATCTACACATATATTAGGAAACCTTTTTACATAGCACAAAAATGGATCACCTTGGTAACCCACATAAATATCTTGGAAGTAGAAAAAAATGTTGTAAAGTACTGTGGAGTTATACAAGTTACTTTATTTGAGTGTTGTAAATAGAGCTGAAAAACAAGTCTCAAAGGAACCTCTTGGAGTACCCTGATTTGATCCTACAGAACAGCAAAATAAAAATTGTATTCTGGTATCAAGATGTTTTCCTAAGGAGAAAATGTTCTTGTGACAGTGTCTTCAGGTAAATGACAGTGTTGTGTCAGAAAGAGGTAGAAAAGCACCAGAAGGTAATAAAATCATAGGTCACCCTTTAGTATATTTCACTGTTGTCCACACTTGTATCACAACTGTACACACACACACACACACACACACACACACACACACACAACCTGAGTACTTGTTAGCAATGAACCAACTAGAAAGCTCTTGGAACCAAAACAAAAAGAGGAAACTGAGTTTGCATTTAAAATGTTGTATCAGCTTGTAGAAGCAGAACATTTCAGGCCACAAAATGATAATAATTTTGGCTTAATCCCACCATTTAGCCAATTTAAATCTCCTCTGATTAAAGATAATTCCGGCATTTTAGAGATCAAAGATTCTCTGTTGGTTGATTAGTTTCTTGGTCCTAATTTTACACTCTCAGTCAAACTATATAGTCTTTTCTTTAAAAAAAAAAAGTCTCAACTTTATAAAGGAATACTACCTCTTCAACATAGAGAAATTAACAACTGATGTTGTAAAGTTGTCTTACATAAAGACAACTTGTGCTACTGATCTCATTTCCAGTAAGTGATAAATCCTTGTCAGATTACACATTAATTATCATGCTCTGTACCCTCTGGCGAGAACTGTCTGCTTTTCTTAAATTTCTAAGAACCCTCACGTTGGACATCATGCTGTGAATATGTCACTGCTTCCATGAAAAGATTCTCCGAGCCCCAGGACATGGCATAAATCTACCAACTTATGCCCCTCTACAAACTCACTCTTTAAAATATACAATCTTTGTTGTGGAGAGAGGTGTTTCACAATAGCCTTCTACAAGTGTGTAATTGTGTAAGTCATTTGTTTCTTTAAACCTTTGTGTCAAAGATTTCTTTTTCTTATTCCTGATCACAATGTACAGAAACTGACACTCAAGGTTAGGACCACTCCTGCTAGCTTTCCCTTTGGCTTCCAAATACATTCCTTCTTTTTCTTCATTAGCGGATGTCGCTAGAAATACAACTGCCCATTTTTTCTTCTTCAGGTCCAACCACCTTGT